>NC_135274.1:26673303-27285257 GCF_051311805.1 Agelaius phoeniceus | reverse complement strand
AACCCTAACCCTAACCCTAACCCTAACCTACCTAACCCTAACCCTAACCCTAACCCTAACCCTAACCACCTAACCCAACCCCTACCCCTACCCCCACACCAACCCAACCCTACCCTAACCCTAAACCCTAACCCCCACCCCAACCCAACCCACCCAACACCCCACCCACCCAACCCAACCCAACCCAACCCACCCTAACCCAACCCTAACCCACCCTAACCCCACCACCCTACCACCCCAACCCTACCCCACACCCAACCCCTAACCCTAACCCACCCAACCCCACCCCTAACCCCAACCACCCTAACCCCACACCCTAACCCAACCCCTAACCCTAACCCCTAACCCAAACCCCTACACCCCAACCACCCCTAACCCAAACCCCTAACCCAAACCCTAACCCTAACCCTAACCAACCCTAACCCCACCAACCCTAACCCATAACCCAAACCCTAACCCTAACCCAACACCACCCACCCTAACCCCAACACCCTAACCCCTAACCCAAACCCACACCCTAACCCAACCTAACCCTAACCACACCCAAACCCTAACCCCAACCCTAACCCAAACCCAAACCCAAACCCAACCCACCCAAAACCCAAACCCTAACCCAAACCCTAACCCACCCCAACCCTAACCCACCCCAACCCACACCCTAACCCCTAACCCTAACCCTAACCCTAACCCTAACCCAACCCAACCCCCAACCCTAACCCCCAACCACCCTAACCCTAACCCAAACCCCAAACCCTAACCCTAACACCTACCCTAACCCTAACCCTAACCCTTAACCCTAACCCTAACCCAAACCCTAACCCTACCACACCCAACCCAAACCCTAACCCTAACCCTAACCCTAACCCTAACCCTAACCCTAACCCTAAAAACCCTAACCCTAACCCTAACCCTAACCCTAACCCTAACCCTAACCCTAACCCTAACCCTAACCCTAACCCTAACCCTAACCCTAACCCTAACCCTAACCCTAACCCTAACCCTAACCCTAACCCTAACCCTAACCCTAACCCTAACCCTAACCCTAACCCTAACCCTAACCCTAACCCTAACCCTAACCCTAACCCTAACCCTAACCCTAACCCTAACCCTAACCCTAACCCTAACCCTAACCCTAACCCTAACCCTAACCCTAACCCTAACCCTAACCCTAACCCTAACCCTAACCCTAACCCTAACCCTAACCCTAACCCTAACCCTAACCCTAACCCTAACCCTAACCCTAACCCTAACCCTAACCCTAACCCTAACCCTAACCCTAACCCTAACCCTAACCCTAACCCTAACCCTAACCCTAACCCTAACCCTAACCCTAACCCTAACCCTAACCCTAACCCTAACCCTAACCCTAACCCTAACCCTAACCCTAACCCTAACCCTAACCCTAACCCTAACCCTAACCCTAACCCTAACCCTAACCCTAACCCTAACCCTAACCCTAACCCTAACCCTAACCCTAACCCTAACCCTAACCCTAACCCTAACCCTAACCCTAACCCTAACCCTAACCCTAACCCTAACCCTAACCCTAACCCTAACCCTAACCCTAACCCTAACCCTAACCCTAACCCTAACCCTAACCCTAACCCTAACCCTAACCCTAACCCTAACCCTAACCCTAACCCTAACCCTAACCCTAACCCTAACCCTAACCCTAACCCTAACCCTAACCCTAACCCTAACCCTAACCCTAACCCTAACCCTAACCCTAACCCTAACCCTAACCCTAACCCTAACCCTAACCCTAACCCTAACCCTAACCCTAACCCTAACCCTAACCCTAACCCTAACCCTAACCCTAACCCTAACCCTAACCCTAACCCTAACCCTAACCCTAACCCTAACCCTAACCCTAACCCTAACCCTAACCCTAACCCTAACCCTAACCCTAACCCTAACCCTAACCCTAACCCTAACCCTAACCCTAACCCTAACCCTAACCCTAACCCTAACCCTAACCCTAACCCTAACCCTAACCCTAACCCTAACCCTAACCCTAACCCTAACCCTAACCCTAACCCTAACCCTAACCCTAACCCTAACCCTAACCCTAACCCTAACCCTAACCCTAACCCTAACCCTAACCCTAACCCTAACCCTAACCCTAACCCTAACCCTAACCCTAACCCTAACCCTAACCCTAACCCTAACCCTAACCCTAACCCTAACCCTAACCCTAACCCTAACCCTAACCCTAACCCTAACCCTAACCCTAACCCTAACCCTAACCCTAACCCTAACCCTAACCCTAACCCTAACCCTAACCCTAACCCTAACCCTAACCCTAACCCTAACCCTAACCCTAACCCTAACCCTAACCCTAACCCTAACCCTAACCCTAACCCTAACCCTAACCCTAACCCTAACCCTAACCCTAACCCTAACCCTAACCCTAACCCTAACCCTAACCCTAACCCTAACCCTAACCCTAACCCTAACCCTAACCCTAACCCTAACCCTAACCCTAACCCTAACCCTAACCCTAACCCTAACCCTAACCCTAACCCTAACCCTAACCCTAACCCTAACCCTAACCCTAACCCTAACCCTAACCCTAACCCTAACCCTAACCCTAACCCTAACCCTAACCCCTAACCCTAACCCTAACCCTAACCCTAACCCTAACCCTAACCCTAACCCTAACCCTAACCCTAACCCTAACCCTAACCCTAACCCTAACCCTAACCCTAACCCTAACCCTAACCCTAACCCTAAGTGACGTCATGATGAGTCATCAAGATGGCGGCGCCCATATGGTCACGTGGTACGGAACCAAGATGGCGGCCCCCATGGGGTCATGTGACTAGGGACCAAGATGGCGGCGGTCACGTGACTGGTGACCAAGATGGCGGCGACCGGGGGTCACGTGACTCGACAGCTGGGATGACGGTGAGTGCTCTGTGACGTCATTTACGACAAGATGGCGGCCGGTGACGTCATTTACGGCAACGTGGTGGCTATAGGGGGTGACGTCATTTACGGCAGCAGGATGGCGGCGGGCGGGCGGTCACGTGATCGGGGACCAAGATGGCGGCCGTCGTGACGTCGTGACGACTCATCAAGATGGCGGCGCCCATACGGTCACGTGGTACGGGATCCAAGATGGCCGCGCCCATGGAGTCATGTGACCTCGAGTCAATATGGCGGCGGTCACGTGACCGGGGAATCCAAGATGGCGGGCACTGTGATGTCATCCAAGATGGTGGTGCCCAGGGGGTCACGTGATCCGGGAATCAAGATGGCCGCCCCCATGCGGTCACGTGATAGGGACCAAGATGGCGTCCCCGTGATGTCATCCAAGATGGCGGCGCCCATGGCGTCACGTGGTGTTGTACAATATGGCGGCGCCCAGTGGGTCACGTGGTACGGCAGCCAAGATGGCGGCCGCCGGGGATCACGTGACTCGAGGGACAAGATGGCGGTGAGCGCTCTGTGACGTCATTTACGGCAAGATGGCGGCCGTGCGGGGTGACGTCATTTACGCCAGCAAGATGGCGGCCGGCAGGGATCACGTGACCCGGGAGACAAGATGGCGGCCGTGCGGGGTGACGTCATTTACGGCAATATGGCGGCCGCGGGGGGTCACGTGGTGCGGGGGGGCAAGATGGCGGCCGCGGGGTGGGTCACGTGGTTCGGGGGGGGGCAAGATGGCGGCGGGGTGGGTGACGTCATTTGCGGCAAAATGGCGGCCGCCGGGACCGGGATTTTTTTTCGGGGTTTCGGGGGGGTTTTGCGCGGTTTTCGCGGGTCGCGCGGGGTCGGAATGGCGTTCCGGTTCGCGTGGGGGCGGTGGCGGCGCGCGTGGGGGTCCGGGGGGCGCGGGGTGGGCGGCGCCGTTTCGGTTGGGCGATTGGGGGAGATGCCTATGCACTGGGGTCCTTTCTGGGGTGTGTCGCGCTGGTGACGTCATCGGGTGCGCGCCGCGGGTGCAGTACTGCGGGGTAGGCAGCAGGTGGCGCTGTGACTGCAGTACCGGCCGGCAAGCAGCAGGTGGCGCTGTGACTGCAGTACCGGCCGGCAAGCAGCAGGTGGCGCTGTGACTGCAGTACCGGCCGGCAAGCAGCAGGTGGCGCTGTGACTGCGGTACCGGCCGGCAAGCAGCAGGTGGCGCTGTGACTGCGGTACCGGCCGGCAAGCAGCAGGTGGCGCTGTGACTGCAGTACCGGCCGGCAAGCAGCAGGGGGCGCTGTGCATGTAGTACCCGGTTGCAGACGGCAGGTGGCGCTGTGAGTGCAGTACTTGTGAGTAAGCGACAGGTGGCGCTGTGACTGCACGGTCTGTATGTAAATGGCATTGGGTGGGGTGCTGGCTTGCAGGGGGTGTGGACATGGGGGTGGGGTGTGCATGTCTGGGGGTGTGTGCAGGGGTGGGGTTTGGCTGGTGGCTACTGATTACTGGCACCTGGGGTGGGAGGGGTCCCTATATACTGTATGTAGTAAAAAGAAGAAAAACTATATGTCTGGTGCAGCAGTAGGAAATTTCAGGCTCCCGGGGAGTAAATGGTTTGCTTTTTAATTTTTTTTTTTTTTTTTTTTACTCCCAGGGAGCCTGAAGGTTTCTACTGCTGCTTTTTTAAACTAAAGCTAGAAAGGAAAACAAAGTTAGAAAGATAAGAAAGGGGAAGGAGAGAGAGAGAGAGAGAGAGAGAGAGGAGAAGGAGAGAGAGAGAGAGAGAGAAAGGAGAAGGGGAGAGAGAGAAAGGAGAGAAAGGAGAAGGAGAGAGAAGGAGAGAAAGGACAAGGAGAGAGAAGAAGAGAAGGAGAGAGAGAGAGAGAAGAAGAGAGAAGGAGAGAGAGAGAGAAGGAGAGAGAGAAGAGAGGAGAGAGAGAGAAGAGAGAAGGAGAGAGGGGGGAAGAAGGAGAGAAAGAGAAGAGAGAGAAGCAAAGAGAAAAGAGAGAGAAGCAAAGAGTTGGAAAAAATAGAGGGAGAGGAGAAAAGACCGAGAGAGAAGAGGAGAGAACAGGGACAAAGACAGAGAAAGAAGAGAGGAGGAGAGAACAGACAGAGGGAGGAGACAGAGGGAGAGGAGACAGAGAGGAAAAGACAGAAGAAAATAAAACAGGAAGACAGAGTGAGACAGGAAAAGGAGGGTGGGAGAAGTGAAGAAGGACAGGAGTTAGAGGGAAAGGAAAGTGGTTAGGATTAGAGTGAAAGTGAAAACTTAGGAGTGGGGTGAAAAAGGAAAAGACTAAGAGCAAAAAAACACAAACCAAGGAAAAGGAGAACACTGAGAGAAAAAGAAGCAAGAAGACTGAGATTGACAGTGATAAGGAAACAGAAACAAAGGGTTAGAGATAGATGGAAGTTAAGTTAGAAATAGAACAGTAAAGTGAGGAGCAAAAGGAAGAAATACAGTGGAAAGAAATGACAAAACCACACCAAAAAAAGACAGGAGCCACGGTGGGGAAAGGAAGGGCAGGGGGTATCTTTATTAAGGGTGACTCAACTTTATTGAAAAAATGCTTTTATTTATACATCAGCAAAATACATGGAAACAGTGTATACAAGTGCAAGTGCAGATACAATGCATAGACACACTGGTCAAAGTCTAATTTACATATAGAGCAATACAGCAAAATGAAGCAGTTAATGCAAATGCAATACAGAGCAGCAATACAGAGCAGCAATACAGAGCAGCAATACAGAGCAGCAATACAGAGCAGCAATACAGAGCAGCAATACAGAGCAGCAATACAGAGCAGCCCAGCAAAATGCAGCAGGTAAGGCAAATGCAATACAGAGCAATACACATATTAACACAAAGTGATAACCGTTTTCTATTTTCATTAGATGTTGATTTATTGTTACAGGAAACTCAAAACAACAAAAGCACACAGAAAACAACACTCATCTACCATTAACACCGCCTTCAGCTTACACACAAACTCACCATCACTGCCATCACAACTGCTAAATTACTCCCCAGCAATCATTGGTCCTCAGGAACACGGTTCCCGGGTGCCTCCAAAAAATCCTCCTGCCTGACGAAAACCCCGGTCCCTGGACGGTCTGCGCCCAAACTTTGGTGATGAATGTTGCCTCGCAGACCGACCGGGACCCGGGAAAAAAAAACCCAGCCGGGGGGAAAAAAAAAAAAACCCCCCGGCTGGGGATTTTTTATTCTAAATTTAAAAATTATTTGAAAAACCTGAAAAGCAAAAGTCATATAAGGTTACAACCCTTCAACACACACATACACACACACACACACCTCCTTCAGCTTACACACAAACCCACCCTCACCCACACCTCAACCGCTCTGCTAACCCCCGGCACGCATTCGCGCCGCTACTCGGGAACACGGTTCCCGGGAGCCTCCAAAAAAATCCTCCTGCCTGACGAAAACCCCGGTCCCTGGACGGTCTGCGCCCAAACTTTGGTGATGAATGTTGCCTCGCAGACCGACCGGGACCCGGGAAAAAAAAACCCAGCCGGGGGGAAAAAAAAAAAAAAACCCCGGCTGGGGATTTTTTATTCTAAATTTAAAAATTATTTGAAAAACCTGAAAAGCAAAAGTCATATAAGGTTACAACCCTTCAACACACACATACACACACCTCCTTCAGCTTACACACAAACCCACCCTCACCCACACCTCAACCACTCTGCTAACCCCCGGCACGCATTCGCGCCGCTACTCGGGAACGCGGTTCCTGGGAGCCTCCAAAAAAATCCTCCTGCCTGACGAAAACCCCGGTCCCTGGACGGTCTGCGCCCAAACTTTGGTGATGAATGTTGCCTCGCAGACCGACCGGGACCCGGGAAAAAAAAACCCAGCCGGGGGGAAAAAAAAAAAAACCCCCCGGCTGGGGATTTTTTATTCTAAATTTAAAAATTATTTGAAAAACCTGAAAAGCAAAAGTCATATAAGGTTACAACCCTTCAACACACACATACACACACCTCCTTCAGCTTACACACAAACCCACCCTCACCCACACCTCAACCACTCTGCTAACCCCCGGCACGCATTCGCGCCGCTACTCGGGAACGCGGTTCCTGGGAGCCTCCAAAAAAATCCTCCTGCCTGACGAAAACCCCGGTCCCTGGACGGTCTGCGCCCAAACTTTGGTGATGAATGTTGCCTCGCAGACCGACCGGGACCCGGGAAAAAAAAACCCAGCCGGGAGGAAAAAAAAAAAAACCCCCCGGCTGGGGATTTTTTATTCTAAATTTAAAAATTATTTGAAAAACCTGAAAAGCAAAAGTCATATAAGGTTACAACCCTTCAACACACACATACACACACACACACACCTCCTTCAGCTTACACACAAACCCACCCTCACTCACACCTCAACCTCTCTGCTAACCCCCGGCACGCATTTGAGCCGCTCCTCGGGAACGTGGGTCCCGGGAGCCTCCAAAAAAATCCTCCTGCCTGACGAAAACCCCGGTCCCTGGATGGTCTGTGCCCAAACTTTGGCGATGAACGTCGCCTCTCAGACCGACCGGGACCGAGGAAAAAAAAACCCAGCCGGGGGGGGGGAAAAAAAAAACCCCCCGGCTGGGGATTTTTTATTCTAAATTTAAAAATGAATTACAAAACCTGAAAAGCAAAAGTCACATACACAAGGTTAAAACTAGTCAGCATATGCTCACACACACAGAGACGAGTAGACACAGACACACACAGTCACGTGCTCTCACACACGCTCACATGCTCTTCCTGCTTACAGGCTCGCTATGGCCCTTACTCGAGACGCTGAAGAACGTGCTTCGACGCGTCTCCTGGCTGCCGCTCCTTGACGTCGAATGGTAGATTCTGGGGAAATCGGTAGCCTCGAGGACCTGTGAGACGACAGGAATTGGTCAACTTGTGGCTGACAGCTAGGAATTTTCCCCACTCTGGACCAATACATTTTCTACCCAATATGCCATAAAAGACAGATGAACAGTAAAGTTTTTACAACTGTTCTACCTAACTATGACTACATGCCAGGGCAGGGCAGCTCCAATCATAAGTGGTATATTATAAGTACATACAATATAAGCAAACGCATACAGTGCAAGTGTACATACAGTGTAAGTAGACACAATATAAGCCGACACAGGTACACGCAATATAAGTATATACAATATAAGCCTATACAATACAAGCCAACACAGGTACACACAATATAAGTATATACAATATAAGCCTATACAATATAAGCCAACAAAGGTACATGCAATATAGCTACACACAATACAAGCCAACATAGGTACACGCAATATAAGCCAACACTTGAGATAACTCTGTGGAAGATTAATTGTTGGGCCCCATACCCTTTGAGAAGATGGAACCTACAGAACAACTGCAGTCACTTGAGGAGGGTGTAAGATGCTCCCTCTAGAAGTCCAAGATAATGGCATGGAAAAAAAAGCACTACCAAAGCTGGTAGTGAGAAGGAAGATGGATGAGAAAATCTTGTAATCCTTTCCTGTCTCAAAGAGTAAAAATGTAAAGATGCCAGAATAAGCTATATCTGGGAAGAAATGTGAGTAAAATACTGCCTATATGGCACAAAATAGTGCCTGTAAAGCGTCGAGATGTAACAAAGGCCTATGACACGGAAGACAATAGACACAGACTACATAACACGGGCGACACAACATAGACACGGATGGCATAACAGAGACACGAGTAAACTGCCTAGCGCTTTCAACTTATGGACCCGAGATTCGTAGCGCAAGATGAGCCAGAGGCCGATGATGCCAAAGGAAAGAAAGCCCTATGATGATGGCACGTGATGATGAAACATAACTCATTAAAAGAAGTTAGTGCCAAAGCAGTTAAGAGGATGCTCGAGAGGCTCGGTGAGCCTAGAGAAGGAAGCCGACTGCCGGGTGACCGTGGCCGTAGCTCCGGACGTGAAGGCGAGCTCCTCGGGGGAAAGATCCGTGACGACGTCGAGTCGAGGAAGGCGGACGACGCAAAGTTCCCGAGAACGTGGAGATGGGTTGGAACTGCCCTGCCCGGCAAAGGCTCTGGTGAGGCTGAGGAGAAACCCTCTCCCTTTACTTCCAGAGAGCCTGTCCCGCTACAGACCTCTCCGCTAAGCTGACGTGAAATTGCCCCCTGTGATAGTAAAGGTTTTTCCCCTTCTCCCGACCGCTGGCCCCGACACTTAGCTTTTGGAAGAGGAGCGGACAAAATCCATCCTCGGTCGCACGTGGACGTTGATATGTTCTCCGCGTGTGCTTCGGTGTTGCCGTTTCTAAGCTTTGGGTAAGAGCCTCCTCAGGGTACCTAAGACAAAACAGAAAAGGTGACTATTGCCCTCAACAACAGTAATCCCCTGGACTCCTCCGCACCACTCCCCCGGCTCACCTCAAATCTTGATTTGACTCCGGAGGCTGCCCAGAAGATACCTGCAAAGAGAAAAGGTACATGCTTAGCATGCTGCTGCATAACATTCACCTATGAGTCAGCCTGCCTAAACGCCGACTCACCTGCCCTCCTCTGTTCCTTGGCGTACCTAGGGCAGCGACAGCACCTGCAAAGTAACAAAGCAGAAAAGCATGCTGAGATACTGTGAAAACACAACCTCCCAAATCTGACAAATATGCCACACCGATACCTTAAGCTCGCACCCACCTGGCACGGATATGCTCGGCTAGGATAGATTGCAAGCGGACCACCTAAAATAAAAGAAAAAAAGAGATGCTTAAAGCTGCACCAGAAACTGAGACCTCAGCAATAACAATTGCTTCTGTACGCTAGTCAATGCTCACCTCGCCCACTTGGCCTTGACTGCTGCTCTCGGCTTTAACTTCCTAAAAAGAGAGACAAAGAACAATGCTGTAACAGCCACCATTTATGCTTCCTCTACAGAAACAAGTAGTGCCTCACCTGCTTGGGGGAATCCCCTCACCCGGGATGGGGCCCTCTGGCACGGATTTAATCCATCTGAATCTGAAAAAAGGTTAGGACAAGAGTCAAACTGTTGCAGGATAACTTAAGAGCTCCAGATATCTTGTGTCCATCTACAAATCCCATCTAGAGTCCAACTACACCCCACATTACAAACTTCAAGTCCCCGGGACTTCTCCTATTGCACTGGGCTACGCGGCAGGGCAGAGCAGCTCCGGCACAAATGTGTGTGCTGACACCCGTGACGGGACGTGACAGACGACGGGGATGCGACATGGACAGAAATCTCCTGGCAAGGAAAATGGCTGCGAGGACTGAGAGAATGCAAAAGGAGATGACCAAGGTGAAACTGATGGTGGGCTGATGAGGCTCAGAACACTGGAGGAAAAAGATGCTAACTGAATGATTTATTCCAAGAACTGCAAAGATGGATGCCCGAGAATCCTACGGCCAGAAGCCTGTACCTGCCCTCACATTCTTACAAGTCCTAGTCCGCCATAATGGATCCTGGCGGGGTATAACTGTCCATACAGCTCAGAACAAGACCTGAAAAAGCAGCTGACTGGATGCTTATAAAAAGAGAGGAGAGTCTGAGCTCCCGAGTCAAAAGTTCTATGGCATGGGTGCCAGGCCAAGGAACGCTGAGAGCACAGATGCTAAGACTGGTGCCAAGGTTTCTGGTAGGCCCCTCAAAGGGCTAAGATAAAAGACATGAGACAGCTAAACAAGACATAATGCACAACAGACAAGTGACACGATACACACCGGGACTGCTCTGCCCTGCTCACCTCAGCACGGTGATCAAAAGTGAGATTTTGCTTTTAGGGGGCCTAAGGGGCCACTTCTTGGCTACCCTCGTCTCCAGAGCCAACTCAAAACCTCCCCCATCCCAGGAGTGCCGACCCAGCACCTCGCTTTCATCCCCTCTGTGGGTCGTGGCCCTCTACTTATCTCTCGGACATCCGGGGATGCCAGTCCGTGTCGGGTGCGAAGAAAGGCCGCCTCGCCGGCTGGGAAGTTGTGCTGTCACCGGGCTGTTGTCTCTTAGACAGCTATATTAAAGAAAACCAAACATCAACGCCTGACCTTGGCACCACATCGGCCAAAACCACACAAGTCTGCTACTCACCGTTCTCCTAAGAAGGCCTGGCACCTCGTAACCATAACCCTCTGCCACAGATGTAATTCATCTGCACCTGAAAGAAAGGTAGAACATATGTCAAACACATGCACGATAACTCAAAAGCTGCAAACACCTTATGTCAAGCTAGGAATAGCATCTAGAGTCCAAGTACAGCCCACATTACAACTTTCAACTCCCCGGGGCTTCTCCTATTACACTAGGCTATGCGGCAGGGCAGAGCAGCTCCGGCACAAATGTGTGTGCTGACACCCGTGACACAGGACACGACAAACAATGGGCACAAGACACGGACAGAAATCTCTAGGCAAGAAGGATGACTGCGAGGACTGAGAAGATGCCAAATGAGATGACCGAGGTAAGACAGACCGATGGCGAGCTGATAAGGCTCAGAGTGCCCTGGAGAAGGAAGATGCTAAACTGAATGTTTTAGTCCAAGAACTGCAAAGATGAATGCACAGGAGCCCTACGGTCAGAAGCCTCTACCTGCCCTCACATTCTTACAAGTCCTAATCCACCATAATAGAACCTTGCAGGGTGCAGCTGTCCATACAGCTCAGAACAAGACCTGAAAAGACATCTGACTGGATGCTTACAAAGAGTTGCAATTCTGATGCCTGTCTGAGCTCCCGAGTCAAAAGTTTTATGGCCTGGGTGCCGGGCCAAAGAAACGTGGAGATCGTGGCTGCTAAGAATACTGCCGAGGTTTCTGATAGGCCCCTCAAAGGGCTAAGATAAAAGACATGAGACACCCAACCAAGACATAATGCACGTTAGACAAGTGACACGATACACACCGGGACTGCTCTGCCCTGTGCACCTCAGCACTGTGATCCAAAGTGAGACTTTGCTTTTAGGGGGCCTAAGGGGCCAATTCTTGGCTACTCTCATCTCCAGAGCCAACTCAAGACCTCCCCTCCCCGATCCCAGGAGTCCCAACCCAGCACCTTGCTTTCATCCCTCTGTGGGTCGGAGCCCTCTACTTATCTCTCGGACATCTGGGGATGCCGGTCCGTGTCGGGTGCGAAGAAAGGCCGCCTCGCTGGCTGGGAAGGTCCTGCTGGCACCGGGCTGGTGTCTCTTAGACAGCTATATTAAAGAAAACCAAACATCAGTGCCTGATCTTGGCAGCCCATCGGCCAAAACCCCACAAGTCTGCTACTCACCCTTCTCCTAAGAAGGCCCGGCTCCTCGGGTGGCATGCTTCGGGAACGCTCGGAGGCCGACGCCGTCGTCGTGGGGTACGCCTGGGTTAAGAAGACAGGAGGCGATGTGGCATTGCTGAAAACTGACTGGACCCTCGGTCCTCCTCCCTACTTCCCTGACTCACCGCAACTCCTCGGTGGTTCCTGACTGCTACCCGGAAGACGGGGCTCATCAGGGTGGAAAATTCGATCCGTCGGCCGGGTGGGGATGGGAGCTTGGCGTGCTCCGAGTGGATTGCCTAAGGCACAAAAACGAGAATGGAGACTTAGACTTGCCCCCTTAGAATTCAGACCTCAGCAACAGGAAAGGCTACTGCTCACCTTGCTCTCTTGAACTTGACTGCTGGGATCCAGCTATACTTCCTAAAAATAAAGACAAAAAACAGCGCTGTAATAGGGTCACACTTGACACTCCCCCTGCACAGACAAATGGTAACTGACCTGCTTGTGGGAACCCCCTCACCCAGGAAGGGGGGCTCTGCCATGGATGCAATGCATCTGCACCTGAAAGAAAGTTAGAACATATGTCAAACACCTGCAGGATAACTCAAAAGCTACAAACACCTTAGGTCAATATAGGAATAGCATCTAGAGTCCAAGTACAGCCCACATTACAACCTTCAACTCCCCGGGGCTTCTCCTATTACACCAGGCTATGTGGCAGGGCAGAGCAGCTCCGGCACAAATGTGTGCAGACACCCGTGACACGGGACAGACAGGACGTGACAAACAATGGGCACACAACACAGACAGAAATCTCTGGGCAAGAAGGATGACTGCAAGGACTGAGAAGATGCCAAATGAGATGACCGAGGTGAGACCGATGGCAAGCTGACGAGGCTCAGAAAACGCTGAAGGAAGAAGATGCTGACTGAATGATTTATTCCAAGAACTGCAAAGATGGATGCCCAAGAATCCTACGGTCAGAAGCCTCTACCTGCCCTCACATTCTTACAAGTCCAAGTCTGCCTTAATGGATCCTGGCGGGACATAGCTGTCCATACAGCTCAGAACAAGACCTGAAAAGACACCTGACCGGATGCTTCTAAAGAGACAAGAGAGTCTGATGCCTGTCTGAGCTCCCGAGTCAAAAGTTCTATGGCATGGGTGCCAGGCCGAGGAATGCAGAGATCACAGATGCTAACAATGATGCCAGGGTTTCTGACAGGCCCCACCAAGGCCTAAGGTAAAAGACATGACATATGCAAACAACACATAATACACAAAAGACAAGTGACACGATACACACCGGGACTGCTCTGCCCTGCACACCTCAGCACTGTGATGAAAAGTCAGGCTTTCCTTTTATGGGGCCTAAGGGGCCGCTTCATGGACACCCCCCACCTCCAAAGCAGACTCAAAAACCCCTCCCAGTAATTCCCAAACCAGCACCCTGCTTTCATTCCCTCTGTGGGTCGTGGCCCTCTACTTATCTCTCGGACATCTGGGGATGCCGGTCTCCGGTGCGAAGAAAGGCCGCTTCGTCAGCTGGGAAGGTCCTGCTGGCACCGGGCTGGTGTCTTAGACAGCTGTATTAAAGAAAACCAAACATCAGTGCCCGATCTTGGCACCACATCGGCCAAAACCCCACAAGTCTGCTACTCACCCATGCTCCTAAGAATGCTCAGCTGCTCGGGCCGCACGCTTCGGGCACGCTCGGAGACCGAGGCTGTCGTCACAGGGGGTGCCTGGGTTAAGAGGAGAGGAGGTGATTTGGCATGGCTGAAACCTGAGTAGAACCTGGCTCCTCCTCCCTACTTCCCCTACTCACTGCAACTCCTCGGCAGCTGCTGAAGGCCACCTGGATGGCACCTTTAAATAGAGTTCAGGGTTTCATCACCAGGTCCTGTAATGCATCCGCAGGGCTCACACGTGCAGGGAACCCGGTGCATCAGCCGGCTGGTGACGGGGGCTTGGCAGGCTCCGAGTGGATTGCCTAAAGCACAAAAAAGAGAATGGAAGCTTAGAGCAGCACCAGAAACTGAGACTGGAGCAATAACAGCTACTTCTCTCCACTGCTCACCTTGACTGCTGGTATCCAGACTTAGTTCCTAAAAAGAAAGAAAGAACAGAGCTGTAACAGAGTCACCACATACACTTCTGTTGCAGAGACAAATGGTGCCTCACCTGCTCGGGGGAAACTGCTCACCCGGGATGGGGCCCTCTGGCACACATTTAATCCATCTGAATCTGAAAAAAGGTTAGGACAAGAGTCAAACTGTTGCAGGATAACTTAAGAGCTCCAGATATCTTGTGTCCATCTAGAGTCCAACTACACCCCGCATTACAAACTTCAAGTCCCCGGGACTTCTCCTATTGCACCGGGCTATGTGGCAGGGCAGAGCAGCTCCGGCACAAATGTGTGTGCTGACACCCGTGACACGGGACAGGATGTGACAAACAACGGGAACACGACACAGACAGAAATCTCCTGGCAAGGAAAATGGCTGCGAGGACTGAGAAGATGCAAAAGGAGACGACCGAGGTGAGACCGATGGTGAGCTGATGAGGCTCAGAGAAACCTGGAGGAAGAAGATGCTAACTGAATGATTTATTCCAAGAACTGCAAAGATGGATGCCCAAGAATCATACAGCCAGAAGCCTCTACCTGCCCTCATGTTCTTTCACGTCCTAGTCCGCCATAATGGATCCTGGCGGGACATAGCTGTCCATACAGCTCAGAACAAGACCTGAAAAGACACCTGACCGGATGCTTCTAAAGAGACAAGAGAGTCTGATGCCTGTCTGAGCTCCCGAGTCAAAAGTTCTATGGCATGGGTGCCAGGCCAAGGAATGCAGAGATCACAGATGCTAACAATGATGCCAGGGTTTCTGACAGGCCCCACCAAGGCCTAAGGTAAAAGACATGACATATGCAAACAACACATAATACACAAAAGACAAGTGACACGATACACACCGGGACTGCTCTGCCCTGCACACCTCAGCACTGTGATGAAAAGTCAGGCTTTCCTTTTATGGGGCCTAAGGTGTCCGCTTCATGGACACCCCCCATCTCCAAAGAAGACTCAAAAACCCCTCCCGGTGGGTCCCTACCCTGCGCCCCGCTTTCATCCCCTCTGTGGGTTGTAGCCCTCTACTTATCTCTCGGACATCTGGGGATGCCTATCCATGTCAGGTGCAAAAGAAGGCAGACGCAACATCTGGGAAGTTCCTGCTGGCACTGTTGTTCAACAACTCCCTGTTGTTTCTTAGTCAACTACATGAAAGAAATCCAAATATCAATGCATGATGTTTGCAGCACACTGGCCAAAACCCAACAATTCTGCTACTCACCGTTCTCCTAAGAATGCCCGGCTCCTGGGGCCGCACCCTTCGGCCGCGCTCCGAGGTTGATGCCATTGTCACGGGGTAAGCCTGGGTTAAAAGGAGACGAGGTCATGTGGCATTGCTGAAACCTGAGTGGACCCTAGCTCCTCCTCCCTACTTCCCCGACTCACCGTGACTCCTGACTCCTCGGCCCGTGCCCAAGGCTACCCTGGTGACACCTTTATATAGAAAAGGCAGAGGCTTCATCAACGAGTCCCGTGATTCTTCCGCAGGGCTCGAGAGAGCGGCACACCCGGTGCGTCAGCCGGTTGGTGACTGGGGCTCGGCGTACTCCGAGTGGATTGCCTAAAGCGCAGAAACAGGAACAGATGCTTAGAGTTGCACCGGAAAGTGAGACTGGAGCAATAACAACTGCTTCTGGACACTACTCAATGCTCACCTTGCCCACCTCATCTTGACTGCTGATATCCAGCTTTACCTCCTGAAAAGAAAAAGAACAGTGCTGTAACAAAGTCACACTTTACACTCCCCCTGCAGAGACAAACGGTGACTGACCTGCTTGGGGGAACCTCCTCACTCAGGATGGGTGGATGGATTTTGCCCTGGATTTTATCCTTCTGCATCTGAAAGAAAGTGAGGACAAAAGATAAAGGGCTGTGGGATAACTTCACAGCTCCAAATATCTTCTGTCTATCTAGGAATATCATCTAGAGTCTGGCAACACCCCACAAACTGCAAGTCTATGGGACTTGTCCTGTTGCAGCAGGCTATGCGGCAGGGCAGGGCAGAGCAGCTCCGGCACAAATATGTGCAGACACCCGTGACACGGAACGTGACAAACAGGGGGACAACAAACACAACACATTATGCTTGTGGTGAGGGTCTTGAGGGGAAAAGGCAAAAGGGACCCCAAAGACACACTAGGTAACATGGTATGCCGGACAACACGACGTGGACCGGAACTGTTCTGCGCTGCCTGCCTGAAAGCTGCCGTCAAAAGGAGAACCTCTCCCTTTAGCTGTCCTAAGAGGCCCCTTGGAGAAGATTACTTTTCCCTCTGCTAATTTTTAAATCTGTCCCAGGAACTCCCAACCCACTACTCTCCCATCATCCCATCTCCAGGCCGTAGCCTTGACTTATCTTTTGGATGATCGGTGATGTGGATCCGCGTTGCGCCTGAAATGAGTCTGCCTCGGAGGGCCCCGTGATCACCTGTTAGCCTCTCAGTCAGCTACAATAAAGAAAAACAAAACCAAAGTATGAGTACAGAGTTATGTGGGCCAAATCCCAGCAAGTCAGCTACTTGCCCTCTCCTGAGTGTGCCTGGCTCCTTCAGGCTCCAGCTTCATCCTGATTCCAAGGCTGTGGCCATTATTATGAGTGGTGCATGGGTTAGAGAAAGGCAAAGTAAATAGCATTCCTGTGAGTGCAGTGGATGACCTTGTGTGCTGTAAGACATGTGAATGCCTCTGCTAGGCTTCTAAAAAGCCTTGGGGTGGGGGGGGGCCTCAAATAATCACCCTTTCTCACCCTGCTGCCTTCAAAACCACCCCCCCCCCCCCAACAATAACTCCTAACTGGATACCTGCTCAGCCTCCCTCTCCTAGTCACATGCCTCAACTCACCTGAAGCCTCAATCTCAAACATTATCTTTGACACTGGGCAGATCCCTCTTGTGACATGATGAATCTGCTGAAAAGTGTCGTAGCTGACACAACCTGGAGCCTCTGGAAGCTGCACTCTTCCTAAAAAAAAATACAAACCAAAATACAAACAAAACCAGAAATTACAAATGCACTTTACCACCCCTAAACACAAAACCCAAAATTGTGAACTTAAATACTCCCTGTATTCTATGCTGTTTTCTTCACAGGATCTTCAAAGCCTCTGTTGCTTTAGATGCCCAGAAGCACCTACTGAAAACAAGCTAAGATAAGCTGAAAGAGCCTCTTCTCTGAAATGAGAGGAAAGCTCTTATCCTAGCACAGCCCAGAGAGGGAATGAACCCCCTCAGCAAAAGCTGGGGTTAATATACCCCTGATGGTGCCCGCCTCTCGTTCCCATGGCACCCAGGAAAAGGGAGGGGGCCAATCCCACCGGGCATAAAAGCCCTCAGAGAAGCTACAGCTGTTTGGCTCCTCTGACTCAAATTCAAGGGGAGCAAAGGGCTTGTTATAGAAGAAAACTCTTCAGAAAAATAACAGCACTTTCTTTTTTGCAACAACTACTTGGAGTAAAAGGGTAGAAAACTGGTAAGAAATATAACTTTCTGTTTAGGCAGCATAACTAGATAAATTGGGTAATTTGCTGTTAACTTACTTATAATTATTCCTTAGTGGCTACTAAGTAGTACTTCACGTGTGACTGAGCTGGGTGGAGAAGAATGCTTATGATATGAATAGTCTAAGTCTCCTTGGGACCTCTAATTAGGCCTATCTACATTATAAGTAAAAATAAGAAAAATAAAAGCTTCCCAGGCAGTGTAAGGGTTAAGTGCCTGCCAGGCTCACCCTGCTCTGAGGTACTTGGTCCTACGGCACAGAAAGAAGGGCCCTGAAATGTAGTTTTAAACCCTTAAAATGCTGAAAAAGGCAGAGCTTCCTTCCAGTACACCCCTTAAACAGAGGAAATGGGGTAGTTACCTCTACTGAAACTAATACAATAGCAAATAAATAGCTTCTGCCCTTTGATTTATTCTCCTCAAGTACTGGGAAAAGAGGGGTTTTCATCACTTTAAATCTCTCTAGTGATGAAAAAAGAGGGATTTTTCCCTCAGTTCAAACTCTTATGGAGGGATAGCTGGGCTTCTCCCTCAATTTAGGCCTCAGGACAACAAAAAGGGGCCGGCTACCCTAAATTCAAATCCATAGGAAACATTTTCAATATTTTCCCCTTCTACTTAAACTGGGAAATAATAGAAAATGAGGACTCCCTGTCAATTAACACCCCTGACAGCATAGAAAAGGCAGGGATTCTTTCAACTGAGACCATTAAAATTGCAGGGGAAGCAGAGTCCCTCCCAGTTGGAACACAAAAAATAAAGGAAAAGGAAGCTTTTTGCCTTTTTTCTAAACCCTTTTTCTCCTAATAACCCCTCTCCTTTCTGGGAGTGCTGTGGAGGGTCTGGGGGCCCTGGGGAGGGACTGACACAGTAAAAGGGGAAAGCTGAAAGCTCTCTCCTGGAACCCCACATGCTGCCTGGCCTGCTCAGATGCTGCCCCTTGGCAAAAGGGCTCTTCCCTTGGCATTTTCTCAAAGTGATGCTCTGTGCTCAGGTGAGTCTGGCTGCTCCCTAGTCCGTGCTGGATGCTCCGACCGTAGTTCCTGGAGGGACCCTTGGGATGCCCCTGTTAGCCACTCTGGACTAGCAGCTCCCTGTGTGGGTGTGCCTGGGTAACCCTCTGAAAGCAGCTGGGCACACGGGGGGCTGCTAGACCTTGGAGTGGGGCTTGAGGTGAAGAAAGGTCCTGTGAGGAGTTCCTTCCCCTGCACAGCCCTTCGTCTGCCCCTTAAACCATGGGCTGCCAGACTTTCCTTTCTAAGGAAATTAACCGTCTTTATTCTCTGTGTGCCCATGGCCAAAACTGCGAATCGGCCTCCAAAACTGCAGAGAACGATTTCTCACGGACCGCGGCTGCCAACGCCGAGAACTCTTGCCGCCCTTGGAGGGCCACGTGCCTCCTGCAAACGGACGTCCACGTGCAGCGGGGCTGAGTTTGGCTTTACGGGGAAGAGGGCCGGCGCAGGATTTCTCGGGGAGCAAAGCTGCCCCCGCCGAGAGCTCGGGCTGCCCTGGCAGTGCCGAGCACCTCCTGCAAACTGGCATTGGGAGACGCGGGGGGTGAGTTTTTCTGTGCAGAAGTTCTCCCAGACCATAGCTGAGAGCATCTAACCCTGACCACAACTTATCTGGGTCTAAAACTTACAACCTTTGGACTGGCAGCGTGGGACCCAACCCGCTGTGCCACTGCTGGCCCCTTTCTAAAGCATTCCATTGCAGTCCTAAAACTCTGCCTTTTTGGAGGCTGTTTTCTCTGACCCTGACCATAATCTTCCAAATATGCTAAAGACTCATAAAATGGCTTTGAAAAAGCCCCAACAATACCCTAAGAAGTCCCAGAAAAGTCCCTTCCAAAATCCCCTAAATACCTTTAAAAGTCCTGGAAAAAAAACCTCAAAAAGACATGCTCAGTCTCCAAACTCTACCTCTTGCTGTCTAGCCCACAGATGTCGTCCCTACCTTGCTGCAGTGTGTCTGTTGTCCTCTGAGGGTTCTGTCCTTGTCCTGGTGTGTGAGGGTTGCTGTCTGGTCTCACTGTTAGGGTTGCTGTGTTGTGCTGCTGTTGGGGGAAAAGGCTGTTTTTAGGGGGGCTGCTTAGGCTGAGGTTAGGGCTGGGGTGAGGGGTGGTACAGCTGTACCCTGTACCCTTGATCTCCACTGGACTGTCCGGCCCTCAAGCCCTCTCCCTTTACCCCTCAACCGGTCCCTCTGCCCCCCAGCCCTCAACTCCTGTGTGTCACCCTTGACCCCTCTCCTTTGCCCCTCAGCCCCCAGCTTCTCTGTGTCACCCTACAGCTGCCCCTGCCACCCTCAGCATCTCTGTGTGTCACCCGCTGTCCCCTCTCCCTGTTCCTCCCTCAGCTCCCAGCCTCTGTCACCCTCAGGCCCCCACAGTGCCCCTCAAGCTGCCCCTCAGCCTCCATGTGTTGTGCCATGAAAAGACCCTAAAAAAACCTAAAAATTCCCTGAAAACCTCCTAATCTTCAAAATATCCTAAAAACCCCATGAAAACCTAAAAGCAGCCTTAGAATGCTGTTAGAATACACTGGAAATATCCTACTTTTAAAAAACCCCTAAAAATCCCCAAAGAACCTTTAGAAATCCCTAAATATACCCTAAATAGTTCAAAAAGAGCTCAAAAAATACCCCAAAATCCTTAAAATGCCCTGATAAGATCCTAAAAAACCTAAAAATTTCCTCAAAAACCCTAAAAATACCCTAGCCCTAAAAAGTCCTCCACATACCCTCAATAGTCCTAAAAAAACCCCAAGAACACCCAAATCCCCCCCCAAACAGTTCTTAAAAGTACTAAGAAAGCCCTTAAAATACCCTAACAAAATCTTTTAAAAGCCCTGAAAAAGCCCTAAAAGTATCCTAAACATTACCAGAAAATTCCTGGAAAACTCCTCCAAAAAAGCCCTAAAATATCCTTTTAAAGCCATGAGAAAAACCCTAAAAAAAACCCTAAAAAAACTGCTCAGCACCCAACTTCTACCTGTCACGCTCTAGACCACAAACATCATTGCTACCTTTTCATTAGGGTTGCTGCCTGCAGCTGCTGGGAGAGTTCTGGGGCTGTCCCAGCATTGGGGTTACTGCCTTGTGCTGCTGTTGGGGAAAACTGGGGTCCTAGGGGTGCTCTTTAGGGTGACCTTGGGGTTGGGTTGAGGGCTGCTGCACCTGTACCCTAACCCTACCTGGTACCCTGTGTCTTTTGTACCCCTAACCCTCAGTGTGAGCTCTCCATCTGTCAAGCCTCCCCCTCCTTGCCCCTCAGCCCGCAATATCTGTGTGCCACCCCGAGACCTCTGATATTGTCCCTTGGCCCCCTGGCCTCCACCGTGCGCTCTCCACCTGGTTAGGGGTGGTTTTTAGGGTAAGGTTAGGGGTGGTGTGAGGGGTGGTTCACCTGTCACCCTCAAGCAGCCCCCACTTTGCCCCTCAAGGCATCTGCTTCCCCTCACCCTCTTCTTGTCACCCTCAAGCTCCCCGCTCCCAGCCTCTCAGCATCTCTGTGCCACCATGGAGCCCCCCAGTTGCTCCTAACGCCCCCTTCTGCCTCTCAGCTCCCCCCATCCTCTGTGTCACCCTCCAGCCCCCTCCCCTCAGCCCGCAGCCCCCTGTGACACCCTGCAGCGCACAGACGTTGTCCCTGCCTGTCTCGGTTGGGTGTTGTCCTGCTGCGAGAGCTGCGCCGTCCTCCGAGGGTTCGGGCTCCTGCGTGCTGCTGCAGGGGACTCACCGGTGGGCGGTGGGTGAAGTAACGGATGGAGCGGGAAGTGTGGTGGGACGGGTTAAGAGCGGAGTGAGGGATGGAGCAAGGGCAGGCTGGAAAATAGAGTAGGGTTAGGGGCGGAGAAGGGGACGCAGCAGCAGGGGGCTGAGGTGAGGAGGTGAGTGTTAGGAGGAAGCATAACTCCGTAACTCCAAGACCGAGTCTGCAGCCAACGAGAACTCTGAGTGACCTGGGAGTGGTGAATGTCTTTGGCAAACTGATGTAAGGAAACTGGGGTGATGAGTTTTGTTTCCCGTGGGAAAGGGGTGGCATTTGTGTCCGTGGGCCTGCACCCTGCCCAGGACCTTAGATCTCGAGTGGGCTGCCACCTCCTAAAATTCCAAACATCGCAGGTGAGACAGGGGGTCAGAAATTTTACTTGGGGTAGAAACCAATTTTGGATTTAGCTGAAGTCTGCTGGTGAAAGTTGTGTAGTCTGTTAATTGGTGTGCTTGCAAAAAGGCCTGCAGAGAGAACAAAGGAAGTTCAAGGATTCTGTGGGAAAAAGAGAATCTGGGTTACGACCGAGTGCACGGCCTCGTCCCTGTGTGAGTAAAAGTTTGAGGTTTTGCTGGCAGTGTCACCGAGTGCTGAGGGGTCCCCTGGTCCATAGGGCAACTTGGGAGGGTTTGCTTCAGGCTTTGCTTGTGAAAGGTGTGAGAAAAGCAAGCACCTCTGAAGCAAATGAGCCCCCTCTTGCCTGTTGAAGTGTTGCATAAATCAAAGATAAACCTCAAGGTCCCTTCCCACCCAAACCGTTCCGTGATTCTTTGCCCTGGAGGCCAGGGTGCATCTGTCACCACACTTCACTTCACAGAGAAAAGCAAGGCACAATTCTCCCCAAGAATATTTCTGGGATTCACATTCTCTGAACCTCAGAGGAAGGAAAAACAATTCTTATCTCATGTGCTGTGCCTGTGTTTGTGCCGAAGTAGAATGCAACGTGGGGATTGTTCACCCAAAGTGATGGTGTTTTGTTTCCTTGGCCTGTCGGGGCCAAGTGTGTGTGTGTGTCGGGTCTGTTGAGTGACAGTCACGAGTAGTGTGTGGTGTGTGCAGGGTTGAGTACTTGGCAGATTCAGTTTAGATGTAATGTAATATAGTATAATAAAGTAATTAATTAGCCTTCTGATAAGGCAGAATGCAGATTGGAAATATTTGCACATATGATATTAAAGGACACATGAACCACCTTTCTGTGAGACAAAGACACAAGACTTGGCCCATCCCTAACTTAGGACACAGCTAAAAAATAATATATAATTTTTAATCTATTTTTGAAGAACTCTCTAAAACGAATGGCAGATGATATAGCTATTTTATCTGGCAAGCTTCCGTGCAAAATTCCCTGCTGATGCTGGCTCAGACAGATGGAGATTTGGGAGGAGGGGGAAGAACAAAGTGCCACAGGGCTTTATTGGATAAGCCTTGAAAGGTTTCTGCAAGCTTCTATTGCAAGGTTGATGAACCTTGTGTTTGTTAACTTCAGTTTTGCTCAGTGTTTTAACCCTGCTTTATCTCCTGTGGTCCAGATGACACATTCACACATCGTTAGAAAATTCAGTGGGATGCTCTTCAAACATGTGACTTTGCAGCAGTGAGGGCAGAAACTTGATGGTTTTACCTCAATCTATAGTTTTTCAATATTGCTATAGAAAGTGCTTTTCTGTGAAATGTCTACTTTGGTTAGATCATGCAAATTGAGTGCTGGCTACTTCCATAAGTTGAAGAGTAAGAATAACTCAGGAATGTTTCATCATTTGTCTCTGCACTGGTCAGAAATGGTAATTTGAACTCCAATCTGTAGAAATTTAGCAAAAGAAGTTGGACACTCGGAGGATAAAAATAGAAAAAAATGCTTTGGAAGGATTTTTCCTGCTAGTGAGTGAGTTTCTAGCTGTAGGAGCATCGGAGGGGGTAGCACGGTCGGGACGAGTGATCTCTGAAGCCGGGTCGTGGAACTTGGGGTTTATTGCAAAGGGCCCGGGGGCAGGGGCCTTTTGGAACTTGGGGTTTATTGTAAAGGGCCTGGGTGCAGGGGCCTGCTGGGAGCTGCCAGCCACAGCTCAGAGCAGGCCTGAGAGAAGAGAGGGGTTGAGAGGATGAGAGGGTAAGAGCATAAAAAGGTAAGAGAGCAAAAGCAGAAGAGTAAAAAGGGGTAAGTGAGTAAAAGGTCAAGAGAGTGAAGTTCCCATTACAATACAATAAATCATTTTCTGTGTTGAATATTCTACTTCTCACTAACCAATCTAGTACAATACACAAATCCTATAGCATTTCCATACGGCCTATAAGAATCACTACATTACCATACTGTGTTACATTTTAAACCCTAAAAGCTCCTCTTTGGGCCCCTTCTGCCAAGCTAGTAGGGTCTGCTCGGCCCCTTGGAGCTGTCTGCAGGCAGAGGGTGTTGTTTCATCAAAGGGGATTACCTTCAGCTGGCCACACCATTGTTTTCCTGATGTCCAGTAACTGAGGGATCTCAAAGCTCGCTTTCATTTCAATCTTGCTTATAGAAATATTACCTCATCCATTCCCGTTTGTTCGCGGGAATGCCCCACTCGTTCGCGGCTGCCCCAGCCCCTGTGTCGGCTCCGTCCCGGTCCGTCTGTTCCGGTCCGTCTGTCCCGGTCCCGGCCGTCTGGCCCGCGGCCGCTCCGCTGGCCGTGCCGGCGGAAGGGGCGGGGGGGTCCGTCCTGCCGCGTGCACCGTGGGTACCGCGCTGACCGCACCGAGGGGGGGTCCCGTCTGTCCCATCCCCGGCTGCCCTGGCTCTGCTCGGCTCCCGCCGCTGCAGCCGGGGTCAGTCGCCGGCTTTGTCTCTGCCGGATCAGCCGCCGTGAGCCATGGGGGGCCGATCCACGCTCCAGCTCGGTCTGCACCGGAACAGCCCCTGGGACGATTCCGGCTGCAGACCCCGCCTTTGGAGGACCCAGACCCTGAGCTGTGCCGAGCCCCTCGGGCGATTCCCCCTGCAGACCCCGCCTTTGGAGGACCGAGACCCTGAGCTGTGCCGATCCCCTGGGGCGATTCCCCCTGAAGACCCCACCTTTGGAGCATCGAGACCCTGAGCTGTGCCGAGCCCCTCGGGCGATTCCCCCTGCAGACCCCGCCTTTGGAGCATCGAGACCCTGAGCTGTGCCGAGTTCCCCCGTCCTGCCCTGAGCTCCGTTCCCTTGGTAACCACAGCTCCGGCTGCTCAGCGGAACTCTCTAAAGGAATCACCTTATCGAAACACTTAAAGTTCAGGTAAAAGAAAGCCCTCTCCTGATTCATCCTTAAAATACGGGAGAAAAGCTATAGAAGATAAAAATCCAAAAAGAATGGGATAAAGGGATTGGTCTATTTCCATTAAAAGAGGGTCCCATAGGAGGCGGTGGACCAGGGTTTGTAAATGCTCCTTTGACTTCGTCTGAGGTCTGAAATATTTAGAAATAAATAAAAGGGATATTTGGAGGATCCCATAGGCATAGCTGAACAATTAGACCAATTTTTAGGTCCAAACATTTATATTTGAGAAGAGATGAGGTCTGTAATGAAAATAATATTTTTCTCAGGAAGAAAGGCAATTAATCAGAGCAGCTGAAATAAAAGCTTAGGAAAAAAGATAATCTGTGGGGACCCCCAGAGAAGACAAAATGCCAACTGTACCTCCTGAGTGGGGTAAAAATAATAAGGAGGGGAGTAAACATGTGAATAATTATCGTAATTACATAATCAAAGGAATAAATGAGACAGCATATCAAAGGCGAAATGCAGGGAAAAAAAAGTTTTTAAGGGACAGCTTTTAGAGGGGAAAGAAGAAACTTCAGCTAAATAGATAAACAAACTTAAGAGAAATAGGAAAATGGTCCTAAGTAAGTGGAAGATCTAAAAATCGTTAAAGAGATGGGCACAGAGGAGGAATAGGGAGGTCATAAGCTCTAATTTTTTGGGGGGGACAAATACCATCTGGAGCCTGTGATAACTTTAAAAGTGGGTCCCCAAGAAGAAGAATTGGAATTTGTAATAGACACAGGGGCAGAGAGAACCTGCCTGTTAAATATTCCAAAAAGTTATAGTGTGAGCAAACATATAGTGAAAGTAACGGGCAAAAAGAGAAAGTTTTACATTTCTGCTCATTAAAGATGTAGTAATTGAGGGAAGAAACTGGAATTTGGATGGGAGATGTCTTATTGGTCCCAGGGGCATTTAGCAATTTATTGGGAAGAGTCTTACAAGTGCAATTAAGAATAGGATTTATATCAGAAAATGGGAAAATCACAGCTAGAGTTTTAAAATTAGGCCAAGAGGATGAAGAAAAAAAAAATCAACAAAGAAGTTTGGGCTGGAGAAGGAAATAGGGGAGGATTAAATATTGACCCCATAAGGGTTACAATTGAGAGACGAGATTGTCCCATAGGGGTACATCAGTATCCTGTATCTTTAGAAGGACAGGAAGATTTGAAGCCGGTAATAGAAGGACTAATAAAGGATGGGGCATTAGAACCTTGTATGTTTCCTCATAATATCCCTTTTCCCCCAGTAAAGTCTGATGGGAGTTATAGACTAGTATAAGATTAAAGGGAGGTTAATAAAAGAACTCAGACTCACTACCCAGTGGTAAAATATCTTAGACACTTAATAAATAAAAGTAGCTAGAAAACCAACCATGAGAAAATTGCAAGAATTTTATTCATTCTCCCTCCCTCTTCAAAGAGAGAGATCAGAAAATTACCTAGATTATTGAAATATTATAGATTATAGATTGAGGGGTACGCACAAGTAGCAAAATTCATGTAGGAAAAAAATTGACAGAAGGAGATGATGTAAAACAGACCAAAGAAGATATTGTTAAATTAAAAGAGTTAAGTTAAAACTAGCCTAAGTACCAGCTTTAAGCTTACCTTTGTTAGAAAAATCCTTTATCATTTATACATAAGTACAGAAAATGGAGTAGCTCATAAAATTTTAATTCAAGAGTAATGAAGAGTAAAAAAATATCTAGTAGCTTATATATCAAAGATGTTAGACTCAGTAAGCCACAGCTAGCCAGTAGGTATTTAACAGCTACTGCAATCCTAGTAAAAGAAAGTTGTAAGCCTACTTTTGGAAGTAATTTAGTTAGGTTCACCTTGTACCATCTGAGGTCTGTTGAATTAAAAAAAAAAAAAACAAACAAAAAAAAAACAGGTAAGAAGAGAAGAAAGAGAGAAGTTGAAGTAGGGAGGTGGTTAGCAAACTCTGAGATGTTAGAATGTGAAGTGATGACATCTTGGTGCTAGAAGAGAGCAGAAGTGTGAAAGTTTTTTGCATGAAAGGTAGGGAAGTGTCTTAACACACGGTTGTTAGGAGGTTATTCAATGCCGAACTGAGGTCCAGAAAGGGTTTAGCAGAACCTTGAAGGGAAAAGAGGAGAAGTTGACTAGAGAAAGGAAAAGAATGTCAGCAGCACCTGGGGATGCCAGGTTTGGGTTAGGGTTAGGGGTTGTCAAGGTTGGGAGGTGTCTGACCGCTCCCTACGAGCGGCGGGGTCTCGGGGGCTGCAGCAGGGACCGATCCATGGAGGTGACCCGGCGGCGGTGCTGGCAGCAGGGGACACACGGGTTTGCCGGGCAGGAGCGGGCTGGCTCCGTGGCGGAACTGCCGGGGTGGCTCCCAGACTGTCGGGGTCCCGAGTCGAGGATGGCTGCGTCGGCCCTGGTAAGTGGGCCGAGAGAGAGAAGGAAAGAGAAAGAGAGAGAAGAAGAGAGAGAGAGGGCAAAAGGGACCCAAGGCTGCCCCCAGGGTCCCCATGCCCGTGGCTGTTCTCCCTTGCTCCGGCCCTGCAGCGAAGTGGCAGCATGGCATTGACAGCAAGGCTGTGAAAAGAGCGGGAGGGGGGCTAGCACTAAAAGATAAAATCAAAGCAGAGATTGCTCACTCTCCAAACCTCACAAAGGGGTTTGTTTTTCTTAAGTAAGAAGGTTTTTGGTCTTTTCTTTTGTGTGTTTTGTTTGCTGTTAAAAAGAAGTTTTTTGGTTTTTGGTTTTTTTCCTGAAGAATGGGTTTGTAAGGCTAAAACAATTAAATGCTGCCCAAAAAGTAAAAAGCAATAGATGTGATACATCTAGAGTTAAAATGGGTCTAGCTTTTCTTATTTAACTAACTGTAACTCACAAAAAGAAGAATTTGCCTCTGCAGCTATTAGCACAGCTGGATAGAAGAAGAAGAGGCTGCTGTGGAAAAAGGTTTTAGCTAAACCCTGAAAGTTTGGAAGAATAGTGAATGGTAAAAGTTAATGCAGTATTATCTTTCTTTTATTACTATGCTATTAAGAAGTCCTATCCAGGTACTACCGAAGCAACAATCAGAATCACGGAAA
This sequence comes from Agelaius phoeniceus, assembly GCF_051311805.1. Taxonomy (NCBI): domain Eukaryota; kingdom Metazoa; phylum Chordata; class Aves; order Passeriformes; family Icteridae; genus Agelaius; species Agelaius phoeniceus. The sequence goes on along the minus strand of NC_135274.1, from coordinate 27,257,344 downwards.
GAGGGTGAATTCATGCCAGCAGAATCAAAGGACTATCACATTTAAACCGGGTGATACCAAACTGACTTTCCAATGGGGACTGAGTGGTAATAGTTTGGAAACAGCCAAATGATCCAAGAAATGTACAAAGAATAACACTGAATTCAGAAGTAAGACAATGCTTATACCACTGGTTTCAAGCACGGCCTGAATAAAACATCTCCTTAGGGGAGGAATACTCCAGATAGAAGGATCAAGACTGTTTTTGTGTTCTGACCTTAGCCTGAGAATTGTACAGGGGAGAAGGGGAATTACCATTTCCATCAGTACACTTTATTTGATTCATTCCAATACTGGACATGCTAGCTGGGTTATAAGTAAATGTTTGAATTGTGAGAATAATTAGTATTGTAGTTCACAACATTTATGCTCTTATTGCAAAAAGTGTTAAAGTAATAACTTAGCTTTGTGGATGGGAATTATTGCTGCCTGTTGAATGAGAGATACCTGAAGAATGGTAAGAGACCACAGTTAAAGGGTGTCCAAACCAATTTGCCTGGAAATTAGTTAAGAGAAAGTGACAAGGAAATAGAGGGCAAGACCAGATTGGCCTCTGTATTTTGCCACCGAGAAGATCAAATACACCTGCTGTGGGTTGCAACCTCACAGGCCTGGGAGGTGGGAGTATAAGGCATACTGGACCTCTGTTATTCCTGTTTCTGGCACTCATTTGTTCTCTTTTCCCTTTCGGGATACCAGCAAGATTGTGTCACAAATGCTGCAGAAAGCATCACGTGGAAAGAAACCAAAGTTCCTCTTTAATTACACACACCTATGTCAACAGCCACTGTTATAACCCATCCAAATTAAGAACCTGTAGGCAAAATGGAGTAAAGTATTGGATTACAAGAAACTTAGGAAAAAGTGGTAATAGATTTGGAATTGAATGTCCAAAAGGAGAGAGATGGATTTGTTTTACATTTAATCTTGAAGATACGTTTCGAGATTTGGTAAAAAAACAAATAATAAACGAAAAGGTAAAACCGGCACAGCAACTTAACTCTGTATTGACCCCAAATTATCTATTGAGTCGTATTACAAAACTCCAAGCAGCTATAGAAATGATAGCACCAAATAAAATAAAATAAAAAGCTCTATAAATAAAAAAAAATTTTAAAAAAAAGCTTTAAAAATGGAAAAAATAAAAAAAATTAAATAAAAAATAAAATTAAAAAATAACAAAAAAGCTTTAAAAATAGAAAAATCAAAAATAAAAAATTAAATTAAAAAAAATAAATGCTTTAAAAGAAAAAAATTAAACTAAAAATAAATAAAAAATAAAATTAAAAAAATTAATAAATTTTAAAAATTAAATAAAAAATAAAATTAAAAAATAAAAAAGCTTTAAAAATACAAAAATAAAAAATAAAAATGAAATAAAAATAATATTAAAAAAATAAAATAAATGCTTTAAAAATAGAAAAAATAAAACAAAAAAATTAAGATAAAATTAAAAAATAATATAAAAAGCTTTAAAAATAGAAAAATCAAAACTAAAAATTAAATAAAAAATAAAATTAAAAAAAGAAATAAAAAATTAAAACTAAAAATTAAAGATAAAAATAGAATTTAAAAAATAAAAAAATGCTTTAAAAATAAAAAATTTTAAATAAAAATTAAATAAAAAAATTTAAAAATAAAATAAATGCTTTAAAAATAGAAAAATTAAAACTAAAAATTAAATAAAAAATTAAAAATTAAAAAATAAGAAAAAGAGCTTTAAAAATACAAAAATCAAAAATAAAAAATTAAATAAAAAATATTAGTAAAAAAATAAAATGCTTTAAAAAGAGAAAAATCAAAACTAAAAATTAAATTAAAAAAATTTTAAAAAAGAAATAAAAATATTAAAACTAAAAATTAAATTAAAAAAAATTAAAAAAGAAATAAAAATATTAAAACTAAAAATTAAAGATAAAAATAAAATTTAAAAAATGAAAAATGCTTTAAAAATAGAAAAATTTAAAAAAATAAATAAAAAATAAAATTAAAAAATAAATGCTTTAAAAAAGAAAAATTAAAAATAAAAACTAAATTAAAAAAATTAAAAAATAAGAAAAAGAGCTTTAAAAATAGAAAAATCAAAAATAAAAATTAAATAAAAAATAATATTAAAAAAATAAAATAAATGCTTTAAAAAGAGAAAAATCAAAACTAAAAATTAAATAAAAAAATAAAAAAAAGAAATAAAAATATTAAAACTAAAAATTAAATTTAAAAAATTAAAAAAAAGAAATAAAAATATTAAAAATAAAAATTAAAGATAAAAATAGAATTAAAAAAATAAAAAACTGTAAAAATAGAAAAATTAAAAATAAAAATTCAATAAAAATAAAAAATAAAATTAATTAAAAAATAATGAAAAACAAAATAAAATCCGTGAAGTGCTGTAAAGTACCGTTAAAGTTCCATAAAAGGTAGTGCCGTGAAGCGCGGCTGTCGTAAAAACTGCCGTAAAGCGCGACCGTCGCGCTTTACGGCACCTTTTGCGACAGTAGCGCTTTACGACACCTTTTGCGACAGTCGCGCTTTACGACACCTTTTACGACAGTCGCACTTTACGGCAGTTTTACGACACCTTTTGCGACAGTCGCGCTTTACGGCACCTTTTACGACAGTCGCACTTTACGGCACCTTTTACGACAGTCGCGCTTTACGGCACCTTTTACGACAGTCGCGCTTTACGGCACCTTTTACGACAGTCGCGCTTTACGGCACCTTTTGCGACAGTCGCGCTTTACGGCACCTTTTGCGACAGTCGCGCTTTACGGCACCTTTTACGACAGTCGCGCTTTACGGCAGTTTTACGACAGTCGCGCTTTACGGCACCTTTTGCGACAGTCGCGCTTTACGGCAGCTTTTACGACAGTCGCGCTTTACGGCACCTTTTACGACAGTCGCGCTTTACGGCAGCTTTTGCGACAGTCGCGCTTTACGGCAGCTTTTGCGACAGTCGCGCTTTACGGCACCTTTTGCGACAGTCGCGCTTTACGGCAGTTTTACGACAGTCGCGCTTTACGGCACCTTTTGCGACAGTCGCGCTTTACGGCAGCTTTTACGACAGTCGCGCTTTACGGCAGTTTTACGACAGTCGCGCTTTACGGCAGCTTTTGCGACAGTCGCGCTTTACGGCACCTTTTGCGACAGTCGCGCTTTACGGCACCTTTTACGACAGTCGCGCTTTACGGCAGTTTTACGACAGTCGCGCTTTACGGCAGTTTTACGACAGTCGCGCTTTACGGCACCTTTTGCGACAGTCGCGCTTTACGGCAGCTTTTACGACAGTCGCGCTTTACGGCAGCTTTTGCGACAGTCGCGCTTTACGGCAGCTTTTGCGACAGTCGCGCTTTACACCACTACATTTATGGAACATTTGCAGTTTTTATTTTGTTTTTCATTTATTTTTAATTAATTTTACTTTTTTAATTTTATTTTTTATTTCATCTTTATTTATTTTTTTATTTAATCTTTACGTTTTCTATTTTTAAAGCTTTTTATTTCATTTTTTTTATTTTATTTTTAATTTAAATTTTATTTTTAATTTTTTTATTTTTGAATCTGTTTATTTTATCTTTTAATTTTATTTTTTATTTATTTTTATTTTCGATTTTTCTATTTATAAAGCTTTTTTTTTAATTTTTCTGATTTTATTTTTTTATTTCTATTTTATTTTCATTTTTTCAATTTTTAAAACTTTTTATTTTATTTTTCTAATTTTATTTTTTATTTATTTTTTTAATTTTTCTATTTTTAAAGCTTTTATTTTATTTTTAAAATTTTTCATTTATCTTTTTTTTATTTTTTTCTATTTTTAAAGATTTTTATTTTATTTTTTATTTATTTTTAATTTTTCTATTTTTAAAGCTTTTATTTTATTCATTTTATTTTTTATTTAATTTTTTCATTTTTTCTAGTTTAAAGCTTTTTATTTTATTTTTCTAAATTTATTTTTTATTTAATTTTTATTTTTAATTTTTCTTGTTTTAAAGCTTTTTATTTTATTTTTCTAATTTTTTAAAATTTATTTTTATTTTTAATTTTTCTATTCTTAAAGCTTTTTATTTTATTCTTTTAATTTTATTTTTAATTTTTCTATTTTTCAAGCTTTTTATTTTTTAAATTTTATTATTTTATTTCATCTTTAGGTTTTCTACTTTTAAAGCTTTTATTTTATTTGTTGATTTTTTTATTTAATTTTTGATTTTTCTATTTTTAAACCTTTATTTTATTTTTTATTTATATTTTATTTTCATTTTTCTATTTTTAAAGGTTTTTATTTTATTTTTCAGTTTTTATTTTTTATTTATTTTTAATTTTTCTATTTTAAAAGCTTTTATTTTATTTATTTTATTTTATTTATAATTTAATTTTTATTTTCATTTTTTCTAGTTTTAAATCTTTTTATTTTATTTTTCTAAATTTATTGTTTATTTAATTTTTATTTTCAATTTTTCTATTTTTAAAGCTTTTTATTTTATTTTTCTAACTTTATTTTTAATTTATTTTTATTTTTAATTTTTGTATTTTTAAAGCTTTCTATTTTATTTTTTTAATTTTATTTTCAATTTTTCTATTTTTAAAGCTTTTTATTTTATTTTTTTAATTTAATTTTTTATTTCATCTTTAAGTTTTCTACTTTTAAAGCTTTTCATTTTATTTTTTTAATTTTATTTTTTATTTCATCTTTATTTTTAATTTTTCTATTTTTAAAGCTTTTATTTTATTTTTTGATTTTTTTGTTTAATTTTTGATTTTTCTATTTTTAAAGCTTTATTTTATTTTTTTATTTTTTATTTACATTTTATTTTCATTTTTTCTATTTTTAAAGCTTTTTATTTTATTTTTCAGTTTTTATTTTTTACTTATTTTTAATTTTTCTATTTTTAAAGCTTTTATTTTATTTCTTTTTTTTATTTAATTTTTATTTTCATTTTTTCTAGTTTTAAAGCTTTTTTTTTCTAAATTTATTGTTTATTTAATTTTTATTTTTAATTTTTCTAGTTTTAAAGCTTTTTATTTTATTTTTCTAATTTTATTTTTAATTTTTTTTTATTTTTAATTTTTCTATTTTTAAAGCTTTTTATTTTATTTTTTAAATTTTTTTTTATTTTTAATTTTTCTTTTTTTAAAGCTTTTTATTTTATTTTTTTAATTTTATTTTTTATTTCATCTTTATTTTTAATTTTTCTATTTTTTTAAGCTTTTTATATTATTTTTTTTGGTGCTGCCCAGACCAACTCAAGCTGGTGATTGTGGTGGTCTTTGAGGGTCTTGCATTACAGCACTACATTTTATGGAAGTTTTACGGCACTTTACAGCACTTTACAGTTTTTGTTTTGTTTTTCATTTATTTTAAATTAATTTTTTTATTTTAATTTTATTTAATTTTTATTTTTAATTTTTCTTTTTTTAAAGCATTTTATTACAATTTATTTGGTGCTGCCCAAACCTGCTGTAGTGCATTTTTATACTTTGTAATACTTTGAAGTAATTTTGTTTTGTATCCCCATATTTTTGCCAAATGGTTTATCCCAAACTGTACCCCCCTCCCTTTACCTGTGTTATCCCTCTCCCGGGATGAGATCATCCCCAAACCCCAACCCTGGCTCTCTGTCAATCACTCAGCCTCCCATCCCCTCCATGCAGAAGTTCAGTCCAAGTCGTCGAGTGATTAGCCAGAGGCCAAGGTTCAGCCCCCCAAGCCTTGCCCCATACGCTGTCCTATATGTCTACCCCCCAGTACCCATCCCTTAGGGTCACTTAATAATTGGTAGGATGTTATCTCCTTTGGGTTACCACCTCCCTTTAAATGTAACCTTGGCACATCTCCCTGGGGCTCTTGGCAGGAGGCCCCTGAGGTGCAGGAGCTCCTTTGGGACTCCTAATAAAACCTTGGATTAACATCTGCTAAGAGTGGGCCCTTTATCTTCTACCGATGTCTCTGGTGTCTCTTCTGCTGCAAAGGCGACCAGCCCAGGGGTCAGTACCCTCGGGGCACAGAAAATGTCTCCCCGCTGTTGGCCGAGTCAGGGCTGCGCCCCCCGGTGTCTGCCGACTCGGGACTGGCCGAGGGTTACTGACAGGCTCACACAAACCCGGTCAGCCGGTGATTATGGTGCTGTTTGAGGGAAGAGAGGAGAAACTTGACTCCACCTTTCAGAAGGCTGAAATATTATTTTATGATCTCAATTTTACTTCCAGCTCTCTCCTTGAAGCTCCAGCTCTGTGTTTCCCCAGCTTCAAAGGGCAGCATCTTGATCATGGTCCAGCTCGGCAACAATTCAGCTCCCGCACGAGCCTCTCGAAGCCCACCCCACCAGCAATATTCCAGCCCTGCAGTGATTTTACCTGCCGCCCAACAATCCCCTAGTCACTTTACCTGCCCATTCATAAGTTCACCTGGATGCCCAGAACCCCATTCACAGGACTAGGACCTTTTCTGTTTTCTTTCCAAGTCCCAGCCCCGCAGTCCACTTCCCAGTCCCACAGAGATTTCAGCTCCAACCCAATAGGTGCAAGCACAGGCGCAGGCAATATTCTACCATCAACAGGGTTTCCAATAACAAGGTAGAAGCCCTCTTCACACTCCACACATACTTTTCTAATTTCGTTCACAATCCCCAGTCCCTGGAGCCATGTCACAGGCCTACAGTGATTTCGCAGCAAGAACACTAAAGTCTCCCTGCCAGCCCTATGGTTTCTATACCATGCTCAGCCGTGATCCCAGACCCACAATGATGACCGCACCAGGCCCAGTGATTTCAGCTCTTTCAGCTCTTGACCCACAAGCTTTATTTTACCGTCTCTATGCCAGCCCTATGGTTCCGATGCCGTGCTCAGCCCTGATTGCAGACCCACAATGATGACAGCACCAGGCCCAGTGATTTCAGCTCTTTCAGCTCTTGACCCACAAGCTTTATTTTACTGCCAGCTCTCTTCTTCCAGCACCAGCTCTGTTTCTCCAGCTTCAAAGGGCAGCATCTTGATCTTGGCTCCAGCTCAGCAACAATTCAGCCCCCAGACCAGCCTCTCAAAGCCCACTCCACCAGCAGTATTCCAGCCCTGCAGTGATTTTACCTGCCGCCCAACAATCCCCAGTAACTGTGCCAACCCCTGCATAAGTTCACCTCGAGACCCACAGCCCCATTCACGGGACTAGGATCTTTTCTGTTTTCAAATCACAGCCTTACTGCCACTTCCCAACCCTACATTGATTTTGGTTCCACCTCTAGAGGTTCCATCCCAGGTGCCAACAATATTGTACCATCGACGGGGTTTTCAGGCGCAAGGCTGCAGCCCCCTTTTGCAGTCCACATGTTCTATTCTAGTTTCAGTCACAATCCCCAGCCCCTGCAGCCATGTCACAGGCCTACAGTGATTTCGCAGCAAGAACACTAAAGTCTCCCTGCCAGCCCTATGGTTTCTATACCATGCTCAGCCGCGATCCCAGACCCACAATGATGACAGCACCAGGCCCAGTGATTTCAGCTCTTTCAGCTCTTGACCCACAAGCTTTATTTTACTGCCAGCTCTCTTCTTCCAGCACCAGCACTGTTTCTCCAGCTTCAAAGGGCAGCATCTTGCTCTTGGCTCCAGCTCGGCCACAATTCACCTCCCACATGAGCCTCTCAAAGCTCACTCCACCAGCAATATCCCAGCCCTGCAGTGATTTTACCTCCCACCCAACAATCCCCTAGTCACTTTACTTGCCCATTCATAAGTTCACCTCGATGCCCAGAACCCCATTCACAGGACTAGGACCTTTTCTGTTTTCTTTCCAAGTCCCAGCCCCGCAGTCCACTTCCCAGTCCCACAGAGATTTCAGCTCCAACCCAATAGGTGCAAGCACAGGCGCAGGCAATATTCTACCATCAACAGGGTTTCCAATAACAAGGTAGAAGCCCTCTTCGCAATCCACACATACTTTTCTAATTTCGCTCACAATCCCCAGTCCCTGGAGCCATGTCACAGGCCTACAGTGATTTCGCAGCAAGAACACTAAAGTCTCCCTGCCAGCCCTATGGTTTCTATACCGTGCTCAGCTGCGATCCCAGACCCACAATGATGACCGCACCAGGCCCAGTGATTTCAGCTCTTTCAGCTCTTGACCCACAAGCTTTATTTTACCGTCTCTATGCCAGCCCTATGGTTCCTATGCCGTGCTCAGCCCTGATTGCAGACCCACAATGATGACAGCACCAGGCCCAGTGATTTCAGCTCTTTCAGCTCTTGACCCACAAGCTTTATTTTACAGTCTCTATGCCAGCCCTATATTTCCTATGCCGTGTTCAGCCCTGTTTGCAGACCCACAATGATGACAGCACCAGGCCCAGTGATTTCAGCTCTTTCAGCTCTTGACCCACAAGCTTTATTTTACTGCCAGCTCTCTTCTTCCAGCACCAGCTCTGTTTCTCCATCTTCAAAGGGCAGCATCTTGATCTTGGCTCCAGCTCAGCAACAATTCAGCCCCCAGACCAGCCTCTCAAAGCCCACTCCACCAGCAATATTCCAGCCCTGCAGTGGTTTTACCTGCCGCCCAACAATCCCCAGTAACTGTGCCAGCCCCTGCATAAGTTCACCTCGAGACCCACAGCCCCATTCACAGGTCTAGGACCTTTTCTGTTTTCATTCAAATCACAGCCTTACAGTCCACTTCCCAACCCTACACTGATTTTGGTTCCACCTCTAGAGGTTCTATCCCAGGTGCCAACAAGATTCTACCATCGACGGGGTTTTCAGGCGCAAGACTGCAGCCCCCTTTTGCAGTCCACATGTTCTATTCTAGTTTCAGTCACAATCCCCAGCCCCTGCAGCCATGTCACAGGCCTACAGTGATTTCGCAGCAAGAACACTAAAGTCTCCCTGCCAGCCCTATGGTTTCTATACCATGCTCAGCCGCGATCCCAGACCCACAATGATGACAGCACCAGGCCCAGCGATTTCAGCTCTTTCAGCTCTTGACCCACAAGCTTTATTTTACAGTCTCTATGCCAGCCCTATATTTCCTATGCCGTGTTCAGCCCTGTTTGCAGACCCACAATGATGACAGCACCAGGCCCAGTGATTTCAGCTCTTTCAGCTCTTGACCCACAAGCTTTATTTTACTGCCAGCTCTCTTCTTCCAGCACCAGCTCTGTTTCTCCATCTTCAAAGGGCAGCATCTTGATCTTGGCTCCAGCTCAGCAACAATTCAGCCCCCAGACCAGCCTCTCAAAGCCCACTCCACCAGCAATATTCCAGCCCTGCAGTGGTTTTACCTGCCGCCCAACAATCCCCAGTAACTGTGCCAGCCCCTGCATAAGTTCACCTCGAGACCCACAGCCCCATTCACAGGTCTAGGACCTTTTCTGTTTTCATTCAAATCTCAGCCTTACAGTCCACTTCCCAACCCTACACTGATTTTGGTTCCACCTCTAGAGGTTCTATCCCAGGTGCCAACAAGATTCTACCATCGACGGGGTTTTCAGGCGCAAGACTGCAGCCCCCTTTTGCAGTCCACATGTTCTATTCTAGTTTCAGTCACAATCCCCAGCCCCTGCAGCCATGTCACAGGCCTACAGTGATTTCGCAGCAAGAACACTAAAGTCTCCCTGCCAGCCCTATGGTTTCTATACCATGCTCAGCCGCGATCCCAGACCCACAATGATGACAGCACCAGGCCCAGTGATTTCAGCTCTTTCAGCTCTTGACCCACAAGCTTTATTTTACTGCCAGCTCTCTTCTTGCAGCTCCAGCTCTTGTTTCTCCAACTTCAAAGGGCAGCATCTTGATCTAGGCTCCAGCTCAGCAACAATTCAGCTCCCGCACGAGCCTCTCGAAGCCCACTCCACCAGCAATATTCCAGCCCTGCAGTGATTTTACCTGCCGCCCAACAATCCCCAGTAACTGTGCCAGCCCCTGCATAAGTTCACCTCGAGACCCACAGCCCCATTCACAGGTCTAGGACCTTTTCCGTTAACATTTAAAGTCCCAGCCTCACAGTCCACTTCCCAGCCCCACAGTGATTTCAGCTCCAACCCAAGAGGTGCAAGCACAGGCGCAGGCAATATTCTACCATCAACAGGGTTTCCAAAAACAAGGTAGAAGCCCTCTTCACACTCCACACATACTTTTATACTTTCCCTCACAATCCCCAGTCCCTGGAGCCATGTCACAGGCCGACAGTGATTTCGCAGCAAGAACACTAAAGTCTCCCTGCCAGCCCTATGGTTTCTATACCATGCTCAGCCGCGATCCCAGACCCACAATGATGACAGCACCAGGCCCAGTGATTTCAGCTCTTTCAGCTCTTGACCCACAAGCTTTATTTTACAGTCTCTGTGCCAGCCCTATGGTTCCGATGCCGTGCTCAGCCCCCAACCCAGACCCACAATGATGACAGCACCAGGCCCAGTGATTTCAGCTCTTTCAGCTCTTGACCCACAAGCTTTATTTTACTGTCTCTGTGCCAGCCCTATGGTTCCGATGCCGTGCTCAGCCCCCAACCCAGACCCACAATGATGACAGCACCAGGCCCAGTGATTTCAGCTCTTTCAGCTCTTGACCCACAAGCTTTATTTTACTGCCAGCTCTCTTCTTCCAGCACCAGCTCTGTTTCTCCAGCTTCAAAGGGCAGCATCTTGATCTTGGCTCCAGCTCAGCAACAATTCAGCCCCCAGACCAGCCTCTCAAAGCCCACTCCACCAGCAATATTCCAGCCCTGCAGTGATTTTACCTGCCGCCCAACAATCCCCAGTAACTGTGCCAACCCCTGCATAAGTTCACCTCGAGACCCACAGCCCCATTCACGGGACTAGGATCTTTTCTGTTTTCAAATCACAGCCTTACAGTCCACTTCCCAACCCTACATTGATTTTGGTTCCACCTCTAGAGGTTCCATCCCAGGTGACAACAATATTGTACCATCGACGGGGTTTTCAGGCGCAAGGCTGCAGCCCCCTTTTGCAGTCCACATGTTCTCTTCTAGTTTCAGTCACAATCCCCAGTCCCTGCAGCCATGTCACAGGCCTACAGTGATTTCGCAGCAAGAACACTAAAGTCTCCCTGCCAGCCCTATGGTTTCTATACCATGCTCAGCCGCGATCCCAGACGCACAATGATGACAGCACCAGGCCCAGTGATTTCAGCTCTTTCAGCTCTTGACCCACAAGCTTTATTTTACTGCCAGCTCTCTTCTTCCAGCACCAGCTCTGTTTCTCCATCTTCAAAGGGCAGCATCTTGATCTTGGCTCCAGCTCAGCAACAATTCAGCCCCCAGACCGGCCTCTCAAAGCCCACTCCACCAGCAATATTCCAGCCCTGCAGTGGTTTTACCTGCCGCCCAACAATCCCCAGTAACTGTGCCAACCCCTGCATAAGTTCACCTCGAGACCCACAGCCCCATTCACAGGTCTAGGACCTTTTCTGTTTTCATTCAAATCACAGCCTTACAGTCCACTTCCCAACCCTACATTGATTTTGGTTCCACCTCTAGAGGTTCCATCCCAGGTGCCAACAATATTGTACCATCGACGGGGTTTTCAGGAACAAGGCTGCAGCCCCCTTTTGCAGTCCACATGTTCTCTTCTAGTTTCAGTCACAATCCCCAGCCCCTGCAGCCATGTCACAGGCCTACAGTGATTTCGCAGCAAGAACACTAAAGTCTCCCTGCCAGCCCTATGATATCTATACCTTGCTCAGCCGCGATCCCAGGCCCACAATGATGACAGCACCAGGCCCAGTGATTTCAGCTCTTTCAGCTCTTGACCCACAAGCTTTATTTTACTGTCTCTGTGCCAGCCCTATGGTTCCGATGCCGTGCTCAGCCCCCAACCCAGACCCACAATGATGACAGCACCAGGCCCAGTGATTTCAGCTCTTTCAGCTCTTGACCCACAAGCTTTATTTTACAGTCTCTGTGCCAGCCCTATATTTCCTATGCCGTGTTCAGCCCTGATTGCAGACCCACAATGATGACAGCACCAGGCCCAGTGATTTCAGCTCTTTCAGCTCTTGACCCACAAGCTTTATTTTACTGCCAGCTCTCTTCTTCCAGCACCAGCTCTGTTTCTCCAGCTTCAAAGGGCAGCATCTTGATCTTGGCTCCAGCTCAGCAACAATTCAGCCCCCAGACCAGCCTCTCAAAGCCCACTCCACCAGCAATATCCCAGCCCTGCAGTGATTTTACCTGCCGCCCAACAATCCCTAGTCACTGTGCCAGCCCCTGCATAAGTTCACCTCGAGACCCACAGCCCCATTCACAGGTCTAGGACCTTTTCCGTTTACATTTAAAGTCCCAGCCTCACAGTCCACTTCCCAGCCCCACAGTGATTTCAGCTCCAACCCAAGAGGTGCAAGCACAGGCGCAGGCAATATTCTACCATCAACAGGGTTTCCAAAAACAAGGTAGAAGCCCTCTTCGCACTCCACGCATACTTTTCTAATTTCGTTCACAATCCCCAGTCCCTGCAGCCATGTCACAGGCCTACAGTGATTTCGCAGCAAGAACACTAAAGTCTCCCTGCCAGCCCTATGGTTTCTATACCATGCTCAGCCGTGATCCCAGACCCACAATGATGACAGCACCAGGCCCAGTGATTTCAGCTCTTTCAGCTCTTGACCCACAAGCTTTATTTTACAGTCTCTGTGCCAGCCCTATGGTTCCGATGCCGTGCTCAGCCCTGATTGCAGACCCACAATGATGACAGCACCAGGCCCAGTGATTTCAGCTCTTTCAGCTCTTGACCCACAAGCTTTATTTTACTGCCAGCTCTCTTCTTCCAGCACCAGCTCTGTTTCTCCAGCTTCAAAGGGCAGCATCTTGATCTTGGCTCCAGCTCGGCCACAATTCACCTCCCACACGAGCCTCTCAAAGCCCACTCCACCAGCAATATCCCAGCCCTGCAGTGATTTTACCTCCCACCCAACAATCCCCAGTAACTTTACCTGCCCATTCATATGTTCACCTCGATGCCCAGAACCCCATTCACAGGACTAGGACCTTTTCTGTTTTCTTTCCAAGTCCAAGCCCCGCAGTCCACTTCCCAGTCCCACAGAGATTTCAGCTCCAACCCAAGAGGTGCAAGCACAGGCGCAGGCAATATTCTACCATCAACAGGGTTTCCAATAACAAGGTAGAAGCCCTCTTCGCACTCCACACATACTTTTCTAATTTCGCTCACAATCCCCAGTCCCTGGAGCCATGTCACAGGCCTACAGTGATTTCGCAGCAAGAACACTAAAGTCTCCCTGCCAGCCCTATGGTTTCTATACCGTGCTCAGCCGCGATCCCAGACCCACAATGATGACAGCACCAGGCCCAGTGATTTCAGCTCTTTCAGCTCTTGACCCACAAGCTTTATTTTACAGTCTCTGTGCCAGCCCTATGGTTCCGATGCCGTGCTCAGCCCCCAACCCAGACCCACAATGATGACAGCTGCAGGCCCAGTGATTTCAGCTCTTTCAGCTCTTGACCCACAAGCTTTATTTTACTGTCTCTGTGCCAGCCCTATATTTCCTATGCCGTGTTCAGCCCTGATTGCAGACCCACAATGATGACAGCTGCAGGCCCAGTGATTTCAGCTCTTTCAGCTCTTGACCCACAAGCTTTATTTTACTGTCTCTGTGCCAGCCCTATATTTCCTATGCCGTGTTCAGCCCTGATTGCAGACCCACAATGATGACAGCACCAGGCCCAGTGATTTCAGCTCTTTCAGCTCTTGACCCACAAGCTTTATTTTACTGTCTCTGTGCCAGCCCTATATTTCCTATGCCGTGCTCAGCCCTGATTGCAGACCCACAATGATGACAGCACCAGGCCCAGTGATTTCAGCTCTTTCAGCTCTTGACCCACAAGCTTTATTTTACTGCCAGCTCTCTTCTTCCAGCACCAGCTCTGTTTCTCCAGCTTCAAAGGGCAGCATCTTGATCTTGGCTCCAGCTCAGCAACAATTCAGCCCCCAGACCAGCCTCTCAAAGCCCACTCCACCAGCAATATCCCAGCCCTGCAGTGATTTTACCTGCCGCCCAACAATCCCTAGTCACTGTGCCAGCCCCTGCATAAGTTCACCTCGAGACCCACAGCCCCATTCACAGGTCTAGGACCTTTTCCGTTTACATTTAAAGTCCCAGCCTCACAGTCCACTTCCCAGCCCCACAGTGATTTCAGCTCCAACCCAAGAGGTGCAAGCACAGGCGCAGGCAATATTCTACCATCAACAGGGTTTCCAAAAACAAGGTAGAAGCCCTCTTCGCACTCCACGCATACTTTTCTAATTTCGTTCACAATCCCCAGTCCCTGCAGCCATGTCACAGGCCTACAGTGATTTCGCAGCAAGAACACTAAAGTCTCCCTGCCAGCCCTATGGTTTCTATACCATGCTCAGCCGTGATCCCAGACCCACAATGATGACAGCACCAGGCCCAGTGATTTCAGCTCTTTCAGCTCTTGACCCACAAGCTTTATTTTACAGTCTCTGTGCCAGCCCTATGGTTCCGATGCCGTGCTCAGCCCTGATTGCAGACCCACAATGATGACAGCACCAGGCCCAGTGATTTCAGCTCTTTCAGCTCTTGACCCACAAGCTTTATTTTACTGCCAGCTCTCTTCTTCCAGCACCAGCTCTGTTTCTCCAGCTTCAAAGGGCAGCATCTTGATCTTGGCTCCAGCTCGGCCACAATTCACCTCCCACACGAGCCTCTCAAAGCCCACTCCACCAGCAATATCCCAGCCCTGCAGTGATTTTACCTCCCACCCAACAATCCCCAGTAACTTTACCTGCCCATTCATATGTTCACCTCGATGCCCAGAACCCCATTCACAGGACTAGGACCTTTTCTGTTTTCTTTCCAAGTCCAAGCCCCGCAGTCCACTTCCCAGTCCCACAGAGATTTCAGCTCCAACCCAAGAGGTGCAAGCACAGGCGCAGGCAATATTCTACCATCAACAGGGTTTCCAATAACAAGGTAGAAGCCCTCTTCGCACTCCACACATACTTTTCTAATTTCGCTCACAATCCCCAGTCCCTGGAGCCATGTCACAGGCCTACAGTGATTTCGCAGCAAGAACACTAAAGTCTCCCTGCCAGCCCTATGGTTTCTATACCGTGCTCAGCCGCGATCCCAGACCCACAATGATGACAGCACCAGGCCCAGTGATTTCAGCTCTTTCAGCTCTTGACCCACAAGCTTTATTTTACAGTCTCTGTGCCAGCCCTATGGTTCCGATGCCGTGCTCAGCCCCCAACCCAGACCCACAATGATGACAGCTGCAGGCCCAGTGATTTCAGCTCTTTCAGCTCTTGACCCACAAGCTTTATTTTACTGTCTCTGTGCCAGCCCTATATTTCCTATGCCGTGTTCAGCCCTGATTGCAGACCCACAATGATGACAGCACCAGGCCCAGTGATTTCAGCTCTTTCAGCTCTTGACCCACAAGCTTTATTTTACAGTCTCTGTGCCAGCCCTATGGTTCCGATGCCGTGCTCAGCCCCCAACCCAGACCCACAATGATGACAGCACCAGGCCCAGTGATTTCAGCTCTTTCAGCTCTTGACCCACAAGCTTTATTTTACTGCCAGCTCTCTTCTTCCAGCACCAGCTCTGTTTCTCCAGCTTCAAAGGGCAGCATCTTGATCTTGGCTCCAGCTCAGCAACAATTCAGCCCCCAGACCAGCCTCTCAAAGCCCACTCCACCAGCAATATCCCAGCCCTGCAGTGATTTTACCTGCCGCCCAACAATCCCTAGTCACTGTGCCAGCCCCTGCATAAGTTCACCTCGAGACCCACAGCCCCATTCACAGGTCTAGGACCTTTTCCGTTTACATTTAAAGTCCCAGCCTCACAGTCCACTTCCCAGCCCCACAGTGATTTCAGCTCCAACCCAAGAGGTGCAAGCACAGGCGCAGGCAATATTCTACCATCAACAGGGTTTCCAAAAACAAGGTAGAAGCCCTCTTCGCACTCCACGCATACTTTTCTAATTTCGTTCACAATCCCCAGTCCCTGCAGCCATGTCACAGGCCTACAGTGATTTCGCAGCAAGAACACTAAAGTCTCCCTGCCAGCCCTATGGTTTCTATACCATGCTCAGCCGTGATCCCAGACCCACAATGATGACAGCACCAGGCCCAGTGATTTCAGCTCTTTCAGCTCTTGACCCACAAGCTTTATTTTACAGTCTCTGTGCCAGCCCTATATTTCCTATGCCGTGTTCAGCCCTGATTGCAGACCCACAATGATGACAGCACCAGGCCCAGTGATTTCAGCTCTTTCAGCTCTTGACCCACAAGCTTTATTTTACAGTCTCTGTGCCAGCCCTATATTTCCTATGCCGTGTTCAGCCCTGATTGCAGACCCACAATGATGACAGCACCAGGCCCAGTGATTTCAGCTCTTTCAGCTCTTGACCCACAAGCTTTATTTTACTGCCAGCTCTCTTCTTCCAGCACCAGCTCTGTTTCTCCAGCTTCAAAGGGCAGCATCTTGATCTTGGCTCCAGCTCAGCAACAATTCAGCCCCCAGACCAGCCTCTCAAAGCCCACTCCACCAGCAATATTCCAGCCCTGCAGTGATTTTACCTGCCGCCCAACAATCCCCAGTAACTGTGCCAGCCCCTGCATAAGTTCACCTCGAGACCCACAGCCCCATTCACAGGACTAGGACCTTTTCTGTTTTCATTCAAATCACAGCCTTACAGTCCACTTCCCAGGCCCACATTGATTTTGGTTCCACCTCTAGAGGTTCCATCCCAGGTGCCAACAGTATTGTACCATCGACGGGGTTTTCAGGCGCAAGGCTGCAGCCCCCTTTTGCAGTCCACATGTTCTCTTCTAGTTTCAGTCACAATCCCCAGCCCCTGCAGCCATGTCACAGGCCTACAGTGATTTCGCAGCAAGAACACTAAAGTCTCCGTTAGAGACCTATGGTTCCTATGCTGTGCTCAGCCGCGATCCCAGACCCACAATGATGACAGCACCAGGCCCAGTGATTTCAGCTCTTTCAGCTCTTGACCCACAAGCTTTATTTTACAGTCTCTGTGCCAGCCCTATGGTTCCGATGCCGTGCTCAGCCCCCAAGCCAGACCCACAATGATGACAGCACCAGGCCCAGTGATTTCAGCTCTTTCAGCTCTTGACCCACAAGCTTTATTTTACTGTCTCTGTGCCAGCCCTATATTTCCTATGCCGTGCTCAGCCCTGATTGCAGACCCACAATGATGACAGCACCAGGCCCAGTGATTTCAGCTCTTTCAGCTCTTGACCCACAAGCTTTATTTTACTGCCAGCTCTCTTCTTCCAGCACCAGCTCTGTTTCTCCAGCTTCAAAGGGCAGCATCTTGATCTTGGCTCCAGCTCAGCAACAATTCAGCCCCCAGACCAGCCTCTCAAAGCCCACTCCACCAGCAATATCCCAGCCCTGCAGTGATTTTACCTGCCGCCCAACAATCCCTAGTCACTGTGCCAGCCCCTGCATAAGTTCACCTCGAGACCCACAGCCCCATTCACAGGTCTAGGACCTTTTCCGTTTACATTTAAAGTCCCAGCCTCACAGTCCACTTCCCAGCCCCACAGTGATTTCAGCTCCAACCCAAGAGGTGCAAGCACAGGCGCAGGCAATATTCTACCATCAACAGGGTTTCCAAAAACAAGGTAGAAGCCCTCTTCGCACTCCACGCATACTTTTCTAATTTCGTTCACAATCCCCAGTCCCTGGAGCCATGTCACAGGCCTACAGTGATTTCGCAGCAAGAACACTAAAGTCTCCCTGCCAGCCCTATGGTTTCTATACCATGCTCAGCCGTGATCCCAGACCCACAATGATGACAGCACCAGGCCCAGTGATTTCAGCTCTTTCAGCTCTTGACCCACAAGCTTTATTTTACAGTCTCTGTGCCAGCCCTATGGTTCCGATGCCGTGCTCAGCCCTGATTGCAGACCCACAATGATGACAGCACCAGGCCCAGTGATTTCAGCTCTTTCAGCTCTTGACCCACAAGCTTTATTTTACTGCCAGCTCTCTTCTTCCAGCACCAGCTCTGTTTCTCCAGCTTCAAAGGGCAGCATCTTGATCTTGGCTCCAGCTCGGCCACAATTCACCTCCCACATGAGCCTCTCAAAGCCCACTCCACCAGCAATATCCCAGCCCTGCAGTGATTTTACCTCCCACCCAACAATCCCCAGTAACTTTACCTGCCCATTCATATGTTCACCTCGATGCCCAGAACCCCATTCACAGGACTAGGACCTTTTCTGTTTTTTTTCCAAGTCCAAGCCCCGCAGTCCACTTCCCAGTCCCACAGAGATTTCAGCTCCAACCCAAGAGGTGCAAGCACAGGCGCAGGCAATATTCTACCATCAACAGGGTTTCCAATAACAAGGTAGAAGCCCTCTTCGCACTCCACACATACTTTTCTAATTTCGCTCACAATCCCCAGTCCCTGGAGCCATGTCACAGGCCTACAGTGATTTCGCAGCAAGAACACTAAAGTCTCCCTGCCAGCCCTATGGTTTCTATACCGTGCTCAGCCGCGATCCCAGACCCACAATGATGACAGCACCAGGCCCAGTGATTTCAGCTCTTTCAGCTCTTGACCCACAAGCTTTATTTTACAGTCTCTGTGCCAGCCCTATGGTTCCGATGCCGTGCTCAGCCCCCAACCCAGACCCACAATGATGACAGCTGCAGGCCCAGTGATTTCAGCTCTTTCAGCTCTTGACCCACAAGCTTTATTTTACTGCCAGCTCTCTTCTTCCAGCACCAGCTCTGTTTCTCCAGCTTCAAAGGGCAGCATCTTGATCTTGGCTCCAGCTCAGCAACAATTCAGCCCCCAGACCAGCCTCTCAAAGCCCACTCCACCAGCAATATTCCAGCCCTGCAGTGGTTTTACCTGCCGCCCAACAATCCCCAGTAACTGTGCCAGCCCCTGCATAAGTTCACCTCGAGACCCACAGCCCCATTCACAGGTCTAGGACCTTTTCTGTTTTCATTCAAATCACAGCCTTACAGTCCACTTCCCAACCCTACACTGATTTTGGTTCCACCTCTAGAGGTTCTATCCCAGGTGCCAACAAGATTCTACCATCAACGGGGTTTTCAGGCGCAAGACTGCAGCCCCCTTTTGCAGTCCACATGTTCTATTCTAGTTTCAGTCACAATCCCCAGCCCCTGCAGCCATGTCACAGGCCTACAGTGATTTCGCAGCAAGAACACTAAAGTCTCCCTGCCAGCCCTATGGTTTCTATACCATGCTCAGCCGCGATCCCAGACCCACAATGATGACAGCACCAGGCCCAGTGATTTCAGCTCTTTCAGCTCTTGACCCACAAGCTTTATTTTACAGTCTCTATGCCAGCCCTATATTTCCTATGCCGTGTTCAGCCCTGTTTGCAGACCCACAATGATGACAGCACCAGGCCCAGTGATTTCAGCTCTTTCAGCTCTTGACCCACAAGCTTTATTTTACTGCCAGCTCTCTTCTTCCAGCACCAGCTCTGTTTCTCCATCTTCAAAGGGCAGCATCTTGATCTTGGCTCCAGCTCAGCAACAATTCAGCCCCCAGACCAGCCTCTCAAAGCCCACTCCACCAGCAATATTCCAGCCCTGCAGTGGTTTTACCTGCCGCCCAACAATCCCCAGTAACTGTGCCAGCCCCTGCATAAGTTCACCTCGAGACCCACAGCCCCATTCACAGGTCTAGGACCTTTTCTGTTTTCATTCAAATCACAGCCTTACAGTCCACTTCCCAACCCTACACTGATTTTGGTTCCACCTCTAGAGGTTCTATCCCAGGTGCCAACAAGATTCTACCATCGACGGGGTTTTCAGGCGCAAGACTGCAGCCCCCTTTTGCAGTCCACATGTTCTATTCTAGTTTCAGTCACAATCCCCAGCCCCTGCAGCCATGTCACAGGCCTACAGTGATTTCGCAGCAAGAACACTAAAGTCTCCCTGCCAGCCCTATGGTTTCTATACCATGCTCAGCCGCGATCCCAGACCCACAATGATGACAGCACCAGGCCCAGTGATTTCAGCTCTTTCAGCTCTTGACCCACAAGCTTTATTTTACTGCCAGCTCTCTTCTTGCAGCTCCAGCTCTTGTTTCTCCAACTTCAAAGGGCAGCATCTTGATCTAGGCTCCAGCTCAGCAACAATTCAGCTCCCGCACGAGCCTCTCGAAGCCCACTCCACCAGCAATATTCCAGCCCTGCAGTGATTTTACCTGCCGCCCAACAATCCCCAGTAACTGTGCCAGCCCCTGCATAAGTTCACCTAGAGACCCACAGCCCCATTCACAGGTCTAGGACCTTTTCCGTTAACATTTAAAGTCCCAGCCTCACAGTCCACTTCCCAGCCCCACAGTGATTTCAGCTCCAACCCAAGAGGTGCAAGCACAGGCGCAGGCAATATTCTACCATCAACAGGGTTTCCAAAAACAAGGTAGAAGCCCTCTTCACACTCCACACATACTTTTATACTTTCCCTCACAATCCCCAGTCCCTGGAGCCATGTCACAGGCCGACAGTGATTTCGCAGCAAGAACACTAAAGTCTCCCTGCCAGCCCTATGGTTTCTATACCATGCTCAGCCGCGATCCCAGACCCACAATGATGACAGCACCAGGCCCAGTGATTTCAGCTCTTTCAGCTCTTGACCCACAAGCTTTATTTTACAGTCTCTGTGCCAGCCCTATGGTTCCGATGCCGTGCTCAGCCCCCAACCCAGACCCACAATGATGACAGCACCAGGCCCAGTGATTTCAGCTCTTTCAGCTCTTGACCCACAAGCTTTATTTTACAGTCTCTGTGCCAGCCCTATGGTTCCGATGCCGTGCTCAGCCCCCAACCCAGACCCACAATGATGACAGCACCAGGCCCAGTGATTTCAGCTCTTTCAGCTCTTGACCCACAAGCTTTATTTTACTGCCAGCTCTCTTCTTCCAGCACCAGCTCTGTTTCTCCAGCTTCAAAGGGCAGCATCTTGATCTTGGCTCCAGCTCAGCAACAATTCAGCCCCCAGACCAGCCTCTCAAAGCCCACTCCACCAGCAATATTCCAGCCCTGCAGTGATTTTTCCTGCCGCCCAACAATCCCCAGTAACTGTGCCAACCCCTGCATAAGTTCACCTCGAGACCCACAGCCCCATTCACGGGACTAGGATCTTTTCTGTTTTCAAATCACAGCCTTACAGTCCACTTCCCAACCCTACATTGATTTTGGTTCCACCTCTAGAGGTTCCATCCCAGGTGACAACAATATTGTACCATCGACGGGGTTTTCAGGCGCAAGGCTGCAGCCCCCTTTTGCAGTCCACATGTTCTCTTCTAGTTTCAGTCACAATCCCCAGTCCCTGCAGCCATGTCACAGGCCTACAGTGATTTCGCAGCAAGAACACTAAAGTCTCCCTGCCAGCCCTATGGTTTCTATACCATGCTCAGCCGCGATCCCAGACGCACAATGATGACAGCACCAGGCCCAGTGATTTCAGCTCTTTCAGCTCTTGACCCACAAGCTTTATTTTACTGCCAGCTCTCTTCTTCCAGCACCAGCTCTGTTTCTCCATCTTCAAAGGGCAGCATCTTGATCTTGGCTCCAGCTCAGCAACAATTCAGCCCCCAGACCGGCCTCTCAAAGCCCACTCCACCAGCAATATTCCAGCCCTGCAGTGGTTTTACCTGCCGCCCAACAATCCCCAGTAACTGTGCCAACCCCTGCATAAGTTCACCTCGAGACCCACAGCCCCATTCACAGGTCTAGGACCTTTTCTGTTTTCATTCAAATCACAGCCTTACAGTCCACTTCCCAACCCTACATTGATTTTGGTTCCACCTCTAGAGGTTCCATCCCAGGTGCCAACAATATTGTACCATCGACGGGGTTTTCAGGAACAAGGCTGCAGCCCCCTTTTGCAGTCCACATGTTCTCTTCTAGTTTCAGTCACAATCCCCAGCCCCTGCAGCCATGTCACAGGCCTACAGTGATTTCGCAGCAAGAACACTAAAGTCTCCCTGCCAGCCCTATGATATCTATACCTTGCTCAGCCGCGATCCCAGGCCCACAATGATGACAGCACCAGGCCCAGTGATTTCAGCTCTTTCAGCTCTTGACCCACAAGCTTTATTTTACTGTCTCTGTGCCAGCCCTATGGTTCCGATGCCGTGCTCAGCCCCCAACCCAGACCCACAATGATGACAGCACCAGGCCCAGTGATTTCAGCTCTTTCAGCTCTTGACCCACAAGCTTTATTTTACAGTCTCTGTGCCAGCCCTATATTTCCTATGCCGTGTTCAGCCCTGATTGCAGACCCACAATGATGACAGCACCAGGCCCAGTGATTTCAGCTCTTTCAGCTCTTGACCCACAAGCTTTATTTTACTGCCAGCTCTCTTCTTCCAGCACCAGCTCTGTTTCTCCAGCTTCAAAGGGCAGCATCTTGATCTTGGCTCCAGCTCAGCAACAATTCAGCCCCCAGACCAGCCTCTCAAAGCCCACTCCACCAGCAATATCCCAGCCCTGCAGTGATTTTACCTGCCGCCCAACAATCCCTAGTCACTGTGCCAGCCCCTGCATAAGTTCACCTCGAGACCCACAGCCCCATTCACAGGTCTAGGACCTTTTCCGTTTACATTTAAAGTCCCAGCCTCACAGTCCACTTCCCAGCCCCACAGTGATTTCAGCTCCAACCCAAGAGGTGCAAGCACAGGCGCAGGCAATATTCTACCATCAACAGGGTTTCCAAAAACAAGGTAGAAGCCCTCTTCGCACTCCACGCATACTTTTCTAATTTCGTTCACAATCCCCAGTCCCTGCAGCCATGTCACAGGCCGACAGTGATTTCGCAGCAAGAACACTAAAGTCTCCCTGCCAGCCCTATGGTTTCTATACCATGCTCAGCCGTGATCCCAGACCCACAATGATGACAGCACCAGGCCCAGTGATTTCAGCTCTTTCAGCTCTTGACCCACAAGCTTTATTTTACAGTCTCTGTGCCAGCCCTATGGTTCCGATGCCGTGCTCAGCCCTGATTGCAGACCCACAATGATGACAGCACCAGGCCCAGTGATTTCAGCTCTTTCAGCTCTTGACCCACAAGCTTTATTTTACTGCCAGCTCTCTTCTTCCAGCACCAGCTCTGTTTCTCCAGCTTCAAAGGGCAGCATCTTGATCTTGGCTCCAGCTCGGCCACAATTCACCTCCCACACGAGCCTCTCAAAGCCCACTCCACCAGCAATATCCCAGCCCTGCAGTGATTTTACCTCCCACCCAACAATCCCCAGTAACTTTACCTGCCCATTCATATGTTCACCTCGATGCCCAGAACCCCATTCACAGGACTAGGACCTTTTCTGTTTTCTTTCCAAGTCCAAGCCCCGCAGTCCACTTCCCAGTCCCACAGAGATTTCAGCTCCAACCCAAGAGGTGCAAGCACAGGCGCAGGCAATATTCTACCATCAACAGGGTTTCCAATAACAAGGTAGAAGCCCTCTTCGCACTCCACACATACTTTTCTAATTTCGCTCACAATCCCCAGTCCCTGGAGCCATGTCACAGGCCTACAGTGATTTCGCAGCAAGAACACTAAAGTCTCCCTGCCAGCCCTATGGTTTCTATACCGTGCTCAGCCGCGATCCCAGACCCACAATGATGACAGCACCAGGCCCAGTGATTTCAGCTCTTTCAGCTCTTGACCCACAAGCTTTATTTTACAGTCTCTGTGCCAGCCCTATGGTTCCGATGCCGTGCTCAGCCCCCAACCCAGACCCACAATGATGACAGCTGCAGGCCCAGTGATTTCAGCTCTTTCAGCTCTTGACCCACAAGCTTTATTTTACTGTCTCTGTGCCAGCCCTATATTTCCTATGCCGTGTTCAGCCCTGATTGCAGACCCACAATGATGACAGCTGCAGGCCCAGTGATTTCAGCTCTTTCAGCTCTTGACCCACAAGCTTTATTTTACTGTCTCTGTGCCAGCCCTATATTTCCTATGCCGTGTTCAGCCCTGATTGCAGACCCACAATGATGACAGCACCAGGCCCAGTGATTTCAGCTCTTTCAGCTCTTGACCCACAAGCTTTATTTTACAGTCTCTGTGCCAGCCCTATGGTTCCGATGCCGTGCTCAGCCCCCAACCCAGACCCACAATGATGACAGCACCAGGCCCAGTGATTTCAGCTCTTTCAGTTCTTGGCCCACAAGCTTTATTTTACTGCCAGCTCTCTTCTTCCAGCACCAGCTCTGTTTCTCCAGCTTCAAAGGGCAGCATCTTGATCTTGGCTCCAGCTCAGCAACAATTCAGCCCCCAGACCAGCCTCTCAAAGCCCACTCCACCAGCAATATCCCAGCCCTGCAGTGATTTTACCTGCCGCCCAACAATCCCTAGTCACTGTGCCAGCCCCTGCATAAGTTCACCTCGAGACCCACAGCCCCATTCACAGGTCTAGGACCTTTTCCGTTTACATTTAAAGTCCCAGCCTCACAGTCCACTTCCCAGCCCCACAGTGATTTCAGCTCCAACCCAAGAGGTGCAAGCACAGGCGCAGGCAATATTCTACCATCAACAGGGTTTCCAAAAACAAGGTAGAAGCCCTCTTCGCACTCCACGCATACTTTTCTAATTTCGTTCACAATCCCCAGTCCCTGCAGCCATGTCACAGGCCTACAGTGATTTCGCAGCAAGAACACTAAAGTCTCCCTGCCAGCCCTATGGTTTCTATACCATGCTCAGCCGTGATCCCAGACCCACAATGATGACAGCACCAGGCCCAGTGATTTCAGCTCTTTCAGCTCTTGACCCACAAGCTTTATTTTACAGTCTCTGTGCCAGCCCTATGGTTCCGATGCCGTGCTCAGCCCTGATTGCAGACCCACAATGATGACAGCACCAGGCCCAGTGATTTCAGCTCTTTCAGCTCTTGACCCACAAGCTTTATTTTACTGCCAGCTCTCTTCTTCCAGCACCAGCTCTGTTTCTCCAGCTTCAAAGGGCAGCATCTTGATCTTGGCTCCAGCTCGGCCACAATTCACCTCCCACACGAGCCTCTCAAAGCCCACTCCACCAGCAATATCCCAGCCCTGCAGTGATTTTACCTCCCACCCAACAATCCCCAGTAACTTTACCTGCCCATTCATATGTTCACCTCGATGCCCAGAACCCCATTCACAGGACTAGGACCTTTTCTGTTTTCTTTCCAAGTCCAAGCCCCGCAGTCCACTTCCCAGTCCCACAGAGATTTCAGCTCCAACCCAAGAGGTGCAAGCACAGGCGCAGGCAATATTCTACCATCAACAGGGTTTCCAATAACAAGGTAGAAGCCCTCTTCGCACTCCACACATACTTTTCTAATTTCGCTCACAATCCCCAGTCCCTGGAGCCATGTCACAGGCCGACAGTGATTTCGCAGCAAGAACACTAAAGTCTCCCTGCCAGCCCTATGGTTTCTATACCGTGCTCAGCCGCGATCCCAGACCCACAATGATGACAGCACCAGGCCCAGTGATTTCAGCTCTTTCAGCTCTTGACCCACAAGCTTTATTTTACTGTCTCTGTGCCAGCCCTATATTTCCTATGCCGTGTTCAGCCCTGATTGCAGACCCACAATGATGACAGCACCAGGCCCAGTGATTTCAGCTCTTTCAGCTCTTGACCCACAAGCTTTATTTTACAGTCTCTGTGCCAGCCCTATGGTTCCGATGCCGTGCTCAGCCCCCAACCCAGACCCACAATGATGACAGCACCAGGCCCAGTGATTTCAGCTCTTTCAGCTCTTGACCCACAAGCTTTATTTTACTGCCAGCTCTCTTCTTCCAGCACCAGCTCTGTTTCTCCAGCTTCAAAGGGCAGCATCTTGATCTTGGCTCCAGCTCAGCAACAATTCAGCCCCCAGACCAGCCTCTCAAAGCCCACTCCACCAGCAATATCCCAGCCCTGCAGTGATTTTACCTGCCGCCCAACAATCCCTAGTCACTGTGCCAGCCCCTGCATAAGTTCACCTCGAGACCCACAGCCCCATTCACAGGTCTAGGACCTTTTCCGTTTACATTTAAAGTCCCAGCCTCACAGTCCACTTCCCAGCCCCACAGTGATTTCAGCTCCAACCCAAGAGGTGCAAGCACAGGCGCAGGCAATATTCTACCATCAACAGGGTTTCCAAAAACAAGGTAGAAGCCCTCTTCGCACTCCACGCATACTTTTCTAATTTCGTTCACAATCCCCAGTCCCTGCAGCCATGTCACAGGCCTACAGTGATTTCGCAGCAAGAACACTAAAGTCTCCCTGCCAGCCCTATGGTTTCTATACCATGCTCAGCCGTGATCCCAGACCCACAATGATGACAGCACCAGGCCCAGTGATTTCAGCTCTTTCAGCTCTTGACCCACAAGCTTTATTTTACAGTCTCTGTGCCAGCCCTATATTTCCTATGCCGTGTTCAGCCCTGATTGCAGACCCACAATGATGACAGCACCAGGCCCAGTGATTTCAGCTCTTTCAGCTCTTGACCCACAAGCTTTATTTTACAGTCTCTGTGCCAGCCCTATATTTCCTATGCCGTGTTCAGCCCTGATTGCAGACCCACAATGATGACAGCACCAGGCCCAGTGATTTCAGCTCTTTCAGCTCTTGACCCACAAGCTTTATTTTACTGCCAGCTCTCTTCTTCCAGCACCAGCTCTGTTTCTCCAGCTTCAAAGGGCAGCATCTTGATCTTGGCTCCAGCTCAGCAACAATTCAGCCCCCAGACCAGCCTCTCAAAGCCCACTCCACCAGCAATATTCCAGCCCTGCAGTGATTTTACCTGCCGCCCAACAATCCCCAGTAACTGTGCCAGCCCCTGCATAAGTTCACCTCGAGACCCACAGCCCCATTCACAGGACTAGGACCTTTTCTGTTTTCATTCAAATCACAGCCTTACAGTCCACTTCCCAGGCCCACATTGATTTTGGTTCCACCTCTAGAGGTTCCATCCCAGGTGCCAACAGTATTGTACCATCGACGGGGTTTTCAGGCGCAAGGCTGCAGCCCCCTTTTGCAGTCCACATGTTCTCTTCTAGTTTCAGTCACAATCCCCAGCCCCTGCAGCCATGTCACAGGCCTACAGTGATTTCGCAGCAAGAACACTAAAGTCTCCGTTAGAGACCTATGGTTCCTATGCTGTGCTCAGCCGCGATCCCAGACCCACAATGATGACAGCACCAGGCCCAGTGATTTCAGCTCTTTCAGCTCTTGACCCACAAGCTTTATTTTACAGTCTCTGTGCCAGCCCTATGGTTCCGATGCCGTGCTCAGCCCCCAACCCAGACCCACAATGATGACAGCACCAGGCCCAGTGATTTCAGCTCTTTCAGCTCTTGACCCACAAGCTTTATTTTACTGTCTCTGTGCCAGCCCTATATTTCCTATGCCGTGCTCAGCCCTGATTGCAGACCCACAATGATGACAGCACCAGGCCCAGTGATTTCAGCTCTTTCAGCTCTTGACCCACAAGCTTTATTTTACTGCCAGCTCTCTTCTTCCAGCACCAGCTCTGTTTCTCCAGCTTCAAAGGGCAGCATCTTGATCTTGGCTCCAGCTCAGCAACAATTCAGCCCCCAGACCAGCCTCTCAAAGCCCACTCCACCAGCAATATCCCAGCCCTGCAGTGATTTTACCTGCCGCCCAACAATCCCTAGTCACTGTGCCAGCCCCTGCATAAGTTCACCTCGAGACCCACAGCCCCATTCACAGGTCTAGGACCTTTTCCGTTTACATTTAAAGTCCCAGCCTCACAGTCCACTTCCCAGCCCCACAGTGATTTCAGCTCCAACCCAAGAGGTGCAAGCACAGGCGCAGGCAATATTCTACCATCAACAGGGTTTCCAAAAACAAGGTAGAAGCCCTCTTCGCACTCCACGCATACTTTTCTAATTTCGTTCACAATCCCCAGTCCCTGGAGCCATGTCACAGGCCTACAGTGATTTCGCAGCAAGAACACTAAAGTCTCCCTGCCAGCCCTATGGTTTCTATACCATGCTCAGCCGTGATCCCAGACCCACAATGATGACAGCACCAGGCCCAGTGATTTCAGCTCTTTCAGCTCTTGACCCACAAGCTTTATTTTACAGTCTCTGTGCCAGCCCTATGGTTCCGATGCCGTGCTCAGCCCTGATTGCAGACCCACAATGATGACAGCACCAGGCCCAGTGATTTCAGCTCTTTCAGCTCTTGACCCACAAGCTTTATTTTACTGCCAGCTCTCTTCTTCCAGCACCAGCTCTGTTTCTCCAGCTTCAAAGGGCAGCATCTTGATCTTGGCTCCAGCTCGGCCACAATTCACCTCCCACACGAGCCTCTCAAAGCCCACTCCACCAGCAATATCCCAGCCCTGCAGTGATTTTACCTCCCACCCAACAATCCCCAGTAACTTTACCTGCCCATTCATATGTTCACCTCGATGCCCAGAACCCCATTCACAGGACTAGGACCTTTTCTGTTTTTTTTCCAAGTCCAAGCCCCGCAGTCCACTTCCCAGTCCCACAGAGATTTCAGCTCCAACCCAAGAGGTGCAAGCACAGGCGCAGGCAATATTCTACCATCAACAGGGTTTCCAATAACAAGGTAGAAGCCCTCTTCGCACTCCACACATACTTTTCTAATTTCGCTCACAATCCCCAGTCCCTGGAGCCATGTCACAGGCCTACAGTGATTTCGCAGCAAGAACAC
The DNA here is from genome assembly GCF_051311805.1 of Agelaius phoeniceus. Taxonomy (NCBI): domain Eukaryota; kingdom Metazoa; phylum Chordata; class Aves; order Passeriformes; family Icteridae; genus Agelaius; species Agelaius phoeniceus. The sequence continues at coordinate 27,228,634 of NC_135274.1, read as the reverse complement.
TAAAGTCTCCCTGCCAGCCCTATGGTTTCTATACCGTGCTCAGCCGCGATCCCAGACCCACAATGATGACAGCACCAGGCCCAGTGATTTCAGCTCTTTCAGCTCTTGACCCACAAGCTTTATTTTACAGTCTCTGTGCCAGCCCTATGGTTCCGATGCCGTGCTCAGCCCCCAACCCAGACCCACAATGATGACAGCTGCAGGCCCAGTGATTTCAGCTCTTTCAGCTCTTGACCCACAAGCTTTATTTTACTGCCAGCTCTCTTCTTCCAGCACCAGCTCTGTTTCTCCAGCTTCAAAGGGCAGCATCTTGATCTTGGCTCCAGCTCAGCAACAATTCAGCCCCCAGACCAGCCTCTCAAAGCCCACTCCACCAGCAATATCCCAGCCCTGCAGTGATTTTACCTGCCGCCCAACAATCCCTAGTCACTGTGCCAGCCCCTGCATAAGTTCACCTCGAGACCCACAGCCCCATTCACAGGTCTAGGACCTTTTCCGTTTACATTTAAAGTCCCAGCCTCACAGTCCACTTCCCAGCCCCACAGTGATTTCAGCTCCAACCCAAGAGGTGCAAGCACAGGCGCAGGCAATATTCTACCATCAACAGGGTTTCCAAAAACAAGGTAGAAGCCCTCTTCGCACTCCACGCATACTTTTCTAATTTCGTTCACAATCCCCAGTCCCTGCAGCCATGTCACAGGCCGACAGTGATTTCGCAGCAAGAACACTAAAGTCTCCCTGCCAGCCCTATGGTTTCTATACCATGCTCAGCCGTGATCCCAGACCCACAATGATGACAGCACCAGGCCCAGTGATTTCAGCTCTTTCAGCTCTTGACCCACAAGCTTTATTTTACAGTCTCTGTGCCAGCCCTATGGTTCCGATGCCGTGCTCAGCCCTGATTGCAGACCCACAATGATGACAGCACCAGGCCCAGTGATTTCAGCTCTTTCAGCTCTTGACCCACAAGCTTTATTTTACTGCCAGCTCTCTTCTTCCAGCACCAGCTCTGTTTCTCCAGCTTCAAAGGGCAGCATCTTGATCTTGGCTCCAGCTCGGCCACAATTCACCTCCCACACGAGCCTCTCAAAGCCCACTCCACCAGCAATATCCCAGCCCTGCAGTGATTTTACCTCCCACCCAACAATCCCCAGTAACTTTACCTGCCCATTCATATGTTCACCTCGATGCCCAGAACCCCATTCACAGGACTAGGACCTTTTCTGGTTTTTTTCCAAGTCCAAGCCCCGCAGTCCACTTCCCAGCCCCACAGAGATTTCACCTCCAACCCAAGAGGTGCAAGCACAGGCGCAGGCAATATTCTACCATCAACAGGGTTTCCAATAACAAGGTAGAAGCCCTCTTCGCACTCCACACATACTTTTCTAATTTCGCTCACAATCCCCAGTCCCTGCAGCCATGTCACAGGCCTACAGTGATTTCGCAGCAAGAACACTAAAGTCTCCCTGCCAGCCCTATGGTTTCTATACCGTGCTCAGCCGCGATCCCAGACCCACAATGATGACAGCACCAGGCCCAGTGATTTCAGCTCTTTCAGCTCTTGACCCACAAGCTTTATTTTACAGTCTCTGTGCCAGCCCTATATTTCCTATGCCGTGTTCAGCCCTGATTGCAGACCCACAATGATGACAGCACCAGGCCCAGTGCTTTCAGCTCTTTCAGCTCTTGACCCACAAGCTTTATTTTACTGCCAGCTCTCTTCTTCCAGCACCAGCTCTGTTTCTCCAGCTTCAAAGGGCAGCATCTTGATCTTGGCTCCAGCTCAGCAACAATTCAGCCCCCAGACCAGCCTCTCAAAGCCCACTCCACCAGCAATATTCCAGCCCTGCAGTGATTTTACCTGCCGCCCAACAATCCCCAGTAACTGTGCCAGCCCCTGCATAAGTTCACCTCGAGACCCACAGCCCCATTCACAGGACTAGGACCTTTTCTGTTTTCATTCAAATCACAGCCTTACAGTCCACTTCCCAGGCCCACATTGATTTTGGTTCCACCTCTAGAGGTTCCATCCCAGGTGCCAACAGTATTGTACCATCGACGGGGTTTTCAGGCGCAAGGCTGCAGCCCCCTTTTGCAGTCCACATGTTCTCTTCTAGTTTCAGTCACAATCCCCAGCCCCTGCAGCCATGTCACAGGCCTACAGTGATTTCGCAGCAAGAACACTAAAGTCTCCGTTAGAGACCTATGGTTCCTATGCTGTGCTCAGCCGCGATCCCAGACCCACAATGATGACAGCACCAGGCCCAGTGATTTCAGCTCTTTCAGTTCTTGGCCCACAAGCTTTATTTTACTGCCAGCTCTCTTCTTCCAGCACCAGCTCTGTGTTTCTCCAGCTTCAAAGGGCAGCATCTTGCTCTTGGCTCCAGCTCAGCAACAATTCACCTCCCACACGAGCCTCTCGAAGCCCACTCCACCAGCAATATTCCAGTCCTGCAGGTTTTTTAGCTCCCACCCAATAATCTCCAGTCACTTTGCCAGCCCCTGCATAAGCTCACCGCAATTCCCACAGCCCTGTTCACAGGTCTAGCACCTTTTCCACTTTCAAATCCCAGCCCCACATTCATTTCATCTCCACCTCTAGAGGTGCCATCACAGGCAGAAGCAATAGTCTACCACTAACTGGGTTTTCAGGCGCAAGGTTGCAGCCCCCTTTCCCACTCCACACATCCTGTTCTACTTTTGGTCACAATCCCCAGCCCCTGCATCCATGTCACAGGCCTACAGTGATTTCGACACAAGAACACTTTTGTCACTGTGCGAGCCCCTGCATAAGTTCCCTTCGATGCTCACAGTCCCATTCTCAGCCTTAGTTTTTTATGCATTTTCAACCACAATCCCAGCCCCACAGTGATTTCAGCTCGTTCCCTAGAGATGCCATTACAAATCCCGACAATATCACGGCATCGACGGGGCTTTCAGGCACAAGGTTGCAGTCCCCTTTTCCACTTCACATATCCTGTTCTACTTTCAGTCACAATACTCAGCCCCAGTATTCATATCACAGGCCTGCAGTGAGTTTAGCACATAAATCATACAGTCTCTATGTCAGCCTTTCAGTCTCCATCCCATGTGCAGTCTCAATCCCAACCCCACCATTCCCCTTTCCCAGCCCCAGTGATTTCAGCTGTTGACCCACAAGCTGTATTTCACTGCCAGCTCTCTCCCTCCTAGCTGGCACTTTTCTCTAGCTCTGACAGGCAAAGCTGCTCTCAGGTTGAAACAGGGTTTTGGCTTCGGCTGCAGTTTTGGGGTTTCATATCCACATTCAGTATCACCATTCTCACCCCATTCTGGTAGTCATCATTCTATTTCCAGATTTTTCATTTGTGTGTCTCATTCTATGGTTACTCTTCAGATCTACAGTGAGTCTCCCTTTGAACAGTAATTGATGCTGCAGCACTGCAGTCCCCACCCTGGCCCCAGTGATTTCAGCTCCAGTCCCACAAGCTTTATTTCACTGCCAGCTCTTCTGTTCCACTTCCTGCTCAACATCTTCACAGCAGTGCCACATAACGCTAGTACTGCTTCTTAGGGCAGGATCTTTGTTTTAGCTCTAGCTCTGTGTGGTTTGAGCTCAGATCACAGCTCTTAACAGCAATTTCAGCTCCAACCCTGCAGTTCACCTCCCAGCTCCACATTCCCACAGGGGTTTTACCCCAAACCCTACCATATTTCTGTCTCCTCCAGCTCTGCTGCCTCAGCTCCAGCTCCTCAGCTTCCTACTGGCTGTAGCTAAAAGCTGCTCCTGCTTCTCACTGCAGCTTGGGGCTGTTGATAAGGTCACAAATCAATTACTGCCATCATTTCAATGTCTCTAGAAGCTGTCCCACCCACCCCAGCGGGATCCCAACTTTGGGGACACTTGAGGCCTGAAGCTCAACATCTACCTTCTCCCTCCCTCTGGCTCTCAGCCCAGCACCTGCACAAAGGCCCCCTCACCTCCTCCCAGGCAGCTCCAGGGGCTGGGAATAGCCACCGGGCTCCTGCTCCCCCATCCCGAAAGGCACCCTTGGGCTGGTTCTTGGGCCCTGGAACCCTCTGAGCCCCCACACCCGCAGCCTCTCTGCTTGGTACCACGGGGCAGGGGCTGGGAAGCCCCAGGCATGTCCTGCAGGCCCTGTGCTGCAGCTCCGTGCCCTTCTCCCATGGCATTTTTCTAGCCCCAGCATTTCCACCGCTCCACATTGTTTTGGGCCTGACTCATGTCAATATCATTATTCCTGGGGTTTTATGTCCCCACTGATCTCACAACTGGTGTTTCAGCCCCAGTCCCACAACCCTTACTGAATTAACGTCAGATATCTAGTAAACAAATCAAACCAGAAAGATGTAATAAAACGAGCAATGATAAAATAACACAATAAAGAAAAAAATCATTATAAGTAGAAACAAAATAAAGTAATAAAAATGCAAAAAAAGCAAGCTTTATTCCTCGTATTCTGAACAATACTTTAAATCCAGAAACCGCGGAACGGCTACTTCCCGGCCCCCAGTGACAACACCCGGTTCCCCCCCGCGCCACTCCAGGCCCCACACCAGTCACCAGCTACCCGAGCCGCGCAGGGCGCGGCAGAAAGAACTGGACACAACCGGCTCCCAGATGCTGCCGCAGGCGTCGCGTCCGTGCTCACCAGCGCTCCCCGGATCAGCTGCCACTGGGGTCCCGTCCCGGCGCAGCGCCGCTCCTCAGATCGCGCACCCACAGCTCCCGTCGCTCCAGCTCCGCCGCCGAACTGACGCCTGCGGCGCCTCAACGCACGCTATTTATGCCCCAGGGCCGGACCAGCCAGCCAATCACAACCCGAGGCAGCGCCTGCCGGCCCCACCAATCCCAGCCCGCCCATTCCCGCCGCGCTCGGCTCCGCGACCTCCCGCCGCCATTGCAGGGGCCGCGTCCGCCCGCTCCCCGCCGTCTGCCCGTTTCCCTGGACCAGAACCTGATCCCGGTCAGGACCTGAACTGAAGCTCGCTCCCGGCCCGCCCTTCCCGGCCCCAACAGCGCCTGCCGAGGCAGCGGCAGCGGGGACACAGTTCCGCCGGCTCCCAAAGCGGCGGTGGCGGGAGCGGCGCCTCAGGCGTACGGGGGAGTGGGGCCAGGCTGAGGGGCCGGGCCGCGACTGAGCGGGCTGAGATTGGCGGGACCGCGCCCGGATTGAAAGGGCGGCTGTGATTGGTCAGGGCGGGCGGAGAAAGACGGGCCGGGATTGGCAGTCTTGGGAGCCGTGAGGCTGCGGCCCGTGGGAGCGTGGGGCGGAGCCTGGGCTGCCCGAAGGGTCCGCGGGCGCCGTGGGTCCCGCTCGCGAGACCCTCCCCCGTCCCCTCATCCGGCCCTCTCTCGTGCCCAGGTCCCGGCGAAAAGACCCCCGCAGAGCCCCTACCGGAGCGCCCCATCGGCACTCGGGGCAGGGGCGGGGAGGGGGGCGGTGGGGGTGGTGCAGCCCGGGAGTGGTTCCGGGTCGCAAAGGCGGACTCTGCGACAGCAGCGCGGACTAGGGAGCGGCGGCGACTTGGTGAAGAGGGGGTTTGGTAGCGGCGGCGACATGGTGAGGAGAGGGTTTGGCAGCGGGGAGTGGGGAGGGCGTGCAGAGCCCGCTCCGGGCTCTGGGCGCCTCTTCCCCTGCAGTGCTTCCGCTTCTGCGGGGACTTGGCCTGCCCCGACTAGCCGAGATCAGCACCCTGGCCAAAGTTACGTGCCCGCGTCCCCCCGCCCGCTGCGGGCCCGCTGCTCACCCTCCTTCTCCCCCACAGTGGTCGGATGTTATAGATGATAAAACAATATTGGCTTTCCCATTCATAGATTAGCTTTTTGCATCACAAGTATTTTGATATGGTACAACTTGTACTTACTTTTAACTGCTTTGTATTGTGTAATATGCCAGTTTATGTATGCACTGTGTATTTCATATGAATAGTAGTGTGATAAATACATCGTAGGCTTTAACAGAAAGTTAAAATAGAAACTAAAATACTTCTATGTAACTAACTCAGAGAATGGTGTAAAGCAATTACTGTGTTTCTTGTATCTGCGGATTGGCCCGGCCAAGTGATAAGATAACAGTGACAAAAACAAAGCATAAGCATCCAGGAAGATTTATCAGCTCTGTCGGCGCTATCAGGGAGTGTGAAGCAACAGGATAAAACTACAGGAAGAAATAAAATATTTAGACCTAATTTACAGAATGTTCTGCAGACAAGTCAGAGATTAAAACCAAACAAGAGAGTTCCTGGAACACCAAAAACTCAAAGGAATGATTGAATAATGTATAAGCTAATGAATATGCGTGTAACCCCAGCAATGTAACCATATATATTGAACATGATTTTAAGCTACCTCTGTGCTCTGTGGCCGGGTGCCAAAAGCACCCCAGTGCTAGATTATTTTGTCCTTTTATCCTTTATTAAACTTTTAAAAATTTTAAAGAGTGAACTCTGTTTATCACATCAGTGATGCTTAAGCTGATCTGCATCCCAGTGCTTCGGGACCTGCTGGGGGAGGCCATCGAGGTAAGTGTGGGGCTACTGCAGTGGAGGCCAAGTATTTCAACACCACAATAGCATAATCAGCAACATTAATTAATTTTGTGTTCTTCATGCAAGCCTCAGCGTTAAGAACGCTACCAGCCTCTACTAGCATTAATAATATGCATAGTAAGTGTTATTAGTATTAATATTTGGGTAAGAATTGTTAGTGTTAACACTGGTAGTAAGCGTGTTAGCTGGTGTTTACTGTGAAGCTCTGCTCTCCCACAGTATGACAAGATCCTGAAGCTGTCCTCAGGTGCAAAGTTAGGTGAGCACTGCTGTCCTTACCACGATCCCCCGATAGAGCCATGCTCCAGAGATGGGCAGCAATGAATCTGCAGATGCCTTCCCAAGGTGACAGAGCTCGCCCTCCCTCCCGTCTGCAGTCAGGGGATGTGAAGGCAACCATTGCTGTCCTCAGCTTCATCCTCTCCAGTGTAGCCAAGCACAGTATAGACAGTGAGTCTCTGTCAAGTGAGCTGCAGTAGCTAGGACTGCCCGAAGACAGGGGAAACCCTCAGGGTGGCACCATAAGCCAGACCTGATGGGAGGACAGGCTGCCTGCTGTGCTGTCCTCCATCAGCTCCCTCTGTGCCATCAATCCCTGGGGGCTCCTCAGGTGCTTTGGTGAGGTTTGGCAGCTGCAAGTCTGGTGTGAACAGAGGGATTCTTCTCTTGTCTCCCCTCACAAGCAAAGCATGCCAGCCAGTTGTGCTGTTCTACACATGACTGACCCACAAAACTGCAGGAGACTGAAGACTTGTAACAGGTGCACAACAGGTTCAAAAGGAACTTGGGAAAAAAACTCTGTCTTTCTCAGTCCAAAGGGACAGCAGGGCTCACATCTGCTCACAATAATCCTCTGGAGAGGGGAGCAATGTTTGTATGGAAAGATGACTGAGGGTAAAATCAGAGAAAACTAAGTTACATTTGTATCCTAACAGGAGTTACAACGGGACAGAATTTTTAGGGTAAAATACAGATGCTGTTCCCAGGATGGAACTGGGTTGGCATGCTGCACAATGATTCCCCATACAACCATAAGCACCTGCTAAGGGAAGGGTGCAGTGGAATGGAGATACCTCGACCAGGCTCTGCCAAAATCCTTGGCAGCAACTTGATGGTACTTTGAAGCTGATTAACTGCATAGCAGCTGTGAGAGAGATGTCTTGCTGCCAAGCTAGCAATGTGGCAAAATCGCTTTCCTCAGATGAACGTGGTTTATTATAGCCTAATTGTAATATTAATGCACACCTCCATCCCAAAGTTAACTGCCTCCAAATTATGAAAACCTCTCAATGAAAATGAGCCCTATACATTTTTTTGATTGTATCTTTGAAAGTGAAGTGAGAGGATTTTACACCAGTCAGTAGCAAATATATGCATGAGTAGAGTCACTCAAGCTTCACCTAAATATAAAGAAATACTATAAAAGTAAGCCAAGAATGGAGAAAAAGTTAGTGAAGGCTCCATCATAACTGCTGGGATCAGTCAATGGGCTGAACCTGTCTTCTGCCCCATAGGAACCCCTGTTGGGTTAGAAATGCACTCTGCCTGCTGAATATTTTTATTGGGGACTACAACTTCTCCGTATATTGCTTTGAGTGAGTTTTTGCAGTCAAATACTATCACTGACAGATACCATCACCAACAATTCCTGAACCTTAACCTGTCACAATTTCATAAAAAGCATAGTTCCATAAACTGTTCCATAAAATTCCAAAGTGTGACTCCTTCATGGATGCTAGCAGTTGCCAGCAGCAGGTAACATATTCAAATAAGAAGTCCTACTGAGAGGTCATAAAGTGGAAAGACCTGCTGAGGGGTCTCCATTACGTTCTTGGCCTATTTCCGTGAATGTCAGTCAGACTTCCCTCCAATCCAGCAGGACTGCTCAATGAAGGGTCCCTGTAACAGGATGCCGACAGACTGGTCAGCTTTTCTGGTGCACTGATAGCTGGGCAGCTTGTTTTTCCTGGAATTTCTTGAGCAGCAAAAGTGCTCCATAAGCGCTTCTCAAGTAATATCCTCCTGTGAAGGACAGCAAAGAAAGAACTTCTCAGAATGGTCCCAGTCACAAGTACAGGCAGTTTTCTTTGAGATACCTAAATATCTCAAAGAGAGATACCTAAATATCTCAAAGAGATACCTAAATATCTCAGAGATGCACCCAGCCACACACATAGATATGAGAGTCCCTGTATTCTATTGCCAAAATATTTACACACAAAAGTAAAACAGCTCTCTTGCTTGCAAAACACTGGAAGGTATGTTCTCAGCCGCTCGGAGAGATGCAGTGGTTGCATGTGCTCCATATTACACAGCGGTGCCCATGGCTGGTTCCTCTTGTGCTGAGGAAAGCTGATTCCTTAAATGACTCCTGAGTGCTTACTCCACTCTTGGAACACCAGCTTTATTCTAAACAATTTCCAAACACTGTTTTAGTTTCTTTCCAAGCTTTGGAGGTGGATGAAATAACCATGGCTGTTCAAACAAAGTAAGACAGTCTACCAGTGTTCATCAACTTAAAAGCAACCACCCTCAATGGCAATAAAGCAACAACTGAGTGTGAGATTTGTACTCTGGAATCATCCCAAAGAATTGCCTTTGTTTTTAAAACAACAACTGATCTGTCACCTTCTTAGCATTCCCCATAACATCCAACTAGTTCAGGAGATGGTGTGTACAGTCATGCATAGTCCACCTTTATAATAGGGGTAGAGAACAAATTAAAGCCACAACAGAGTTACCAATGTACAAAAGAAGCTGCAGGGTCTCAAGAGTCTCAACAGGAGGTAACAGTCCTCAGCAACCAGAAGAAACAAAAGACATGCTGTCTACTTTTCTTTTTAAAGTCAACTATTTGAGTGGGAGCGTCTAGCTAAGAGGTAGCACAGTCTCTTCAGAGGTATTCAGATGCATTCTATGCCCACAGTAGTATTTTCTGTATTACTGACAGCATTCCCTCTCAGCCTTTAGCTTTGCAACAAGATTAACACATAAAATTCATGCAAGACCCATTAGACAAATTTGACAATACATTACAGTTGAAATGCACAACCCCAAAGCACTAAACATTTTTTTCTGTACAGTAGAGCTGAGCTAGTGCAAATGACAGGCCCAGCCAATAGACAGCCTTCCTTTGCTGCATTCAAAACAACGTGACAATAGTCCAGTAAACCTTTCTGCTTTTCAAACACGTGCATGATCTCCAGCTTCACATCTCAAGTATCTTCCATGCTAAGATTCCTAACAATGCACTCAAGGATGCTCTGTGCCCCAAGCAAGGTACAGACTAGTGCCAAATTGGAGGAATCATGGCATGAATTCTCTCAGGCATACCGGCATGCAAGAGGATATAGCAATTTCAGAAAGCCAAGATATAGCAGGAACAGGAAACCTCCCTTTTGATTGCTCACTACAGGGGTTTCTGGTATAGAAACCACTGAACTGGACTTCACTGAGCTGCAACACAAAGCTGCTCACAGCAGTCAAAGGCAAGAAGTGCACACAGCACCAAGAAGCAGCACCTGGACTTCGGGGAACATAACCTTACCGAGCTCCAGAGGGGAATGACGTTTGGGAACAATTCTTGCTGACTGGAAGCAATTCAGGCCACAGAAGCAACAGGAGACTACGAATGCCTGGCGGCAGCACCGCCACAGCTGTGCGATTTGCACTCTGGGCACTGTGGCCCCACAAAGGCAGGACAAGCACGAGGCGGAGGCACCCAGGGAAGGCGTGAGGTCCCGGCTGCGGTACGGCACGTTTGTTACAGCACGAGGCGGCGGCACCCAGGGAAGGCGTGAGGTCCCGGCTGCGGTACGGCACGTTTGTTACAGCACGAGGCGGCGGCACCCAGGGAAGGCGTGAGGTCCCGGCTGCGGTACGGCACGTTTGTTACAGCATGAGGCGGCGGCACCGAGCGGAAGAAGCCGCGCCGTGTGGGCGGCGGTCCCGGGGCACTGCGCGTGCGCAGCTGCGGCCGCTCCCTGCACACCGCGGCTCTCCCGAGTCAGCATCACCTCCTGTCAGCCAGCAGGTGGAGACAGCGAGCTGTCCCAGACGCAGCTTCCCTCCCCCCGGCCCGCCGCTGCGCATGCGCAGTAACTCACTGTGCTGGGCGTGCGCCGCTCTCCGAGTCGTCGCTCATCGCTTTGCTTTTTTGAGTCCTGCCGCTATGTGCACGCATTTTTGCTGGGTGTTTTTATCTTTGAGGAGTTTTATTACTCCTTTTTAATTGCGCATGCACGGTGCTGCAGAGTTCGTATGCACGGGTGGGATTCTCTGTGCTGCACACTATGTGCAGCGTTAACGAGCAGAAGAGCCCAGCCCGTGCTTACGTTTTGGGAGGAGTGCAGCAATGCGCAAGATGGATGTTTCAAACAAGGCAGGTGATTGCAGTGCAAACAACCTGGCAGGTTGAGGGTGGCACAGAACAAAAGACTACTGCACAGTAGCAGAAGTCAGAATTGTAACGTGGAAAAACATGCTCTCCTTCTCACCCCCAACACAGGAGCCCGGGATGGACGTCCTGGAGCACATCCAGCAGAGCACCAAGGAGCTCTGCAGGAGCCACAGCCCTAAATTCTCACGGTGGCACCGAACATCTTTGCGTCCTGTCAACCTCACCGCCCTTAACTGGCCCCAGGATGGCATGAGGCACTCAATTCTGCGGCTTGTTCCCATTCACACGTGGATCTGTCATCACTGGCCTCATTAGGGAGATCTCTGCCCACACTCATTAATTTTTGCTCTAGTAAGGATGCACATAACTTAGGAATTAATTCAGAACTCAAGTGTGCCTCTGACTGCTCTGAATGCAGAAATAATCATCTTGAACCAGAACTCCCTCTGGTTCAACACACACACACGCTCCCATTCCCTATAATACTCCAAATGTGTCTTGCATACTGAAAATCCATGTAGAGTTGACAGACATTCACATGCACACTAGAAAAAAAAAAAGGTAGATCAGCTATCCTCCTACTGCCTATTCATCATGCCCAGAAATAGATCCAGGGTATATTTACCAGAAATGTAAATGTATCAGCATATAGTTTTGAATTTAAACATGCTGAAAAAATGCCATTGGATGAAAATTAGGCTAAACCTTCTCCAAAATTGGCAACCTTTAGGCTTAATACACGAGGTCTGATAGGTCTGATCAAGGAACCTACATAACCAAAATGTGCATGTGAATGGAAAAAACGGGAGAAGAGGGAAAAAAAAAAAAGAAAAGGAAGAAAAATGGCAATAGAAGTGTCTAATTTAAATGCAGTAAAATTCAATTCTGAATGTTTCTTTCCTTCTAAGACTATTGTAAAAGGAAACAACCTGAAGGTCACCACTAATCCCATAATTACAAAGTACCAGAACTAAACTGTAACCAGTAAGGAATTTTGTTATTGATTGCAGATTACAGTTCTGTGGTCTGAACAACTCTGTGATGTTGGGAAATTAATTATGGAAAAGTAAAATCACTTCCCCCTTGGAATAATCCTACTGATGGTGGAAAAAGCACTGCTGGGTAAGGTTTTCAGTAATTATGTTCAGTATTATGAATCTTGGCAAGGAGTATTGTACTCATTTAGCTTTGACTTGATCTAATGGGAGGGGAAGAAAAGAGAGGAAGCACCTACTTTCAGGGTCTTCCATATGTGCCAGAAGAGTTCTTGCAAGTTAATAACTAGAAACAAGGCAGAGAGAAAGTAGTTTAAAAATTGCAAAAGTATCCGCAGAAATTTGCAACAAGCTAGCAAAGTTCTCTTTCCTTTTTACATCCCAAAGCTTCATGTCAGATCTTGGTTATCCTAACCCATTTGCCCAACTGAAAAAAATTGCAAAATTTAATATAAATCCCCATAAATTAGACTTCAAATTGCTATTGCACAGTTATTTCAGCTGTGAAATGTTTCTGGTAGCAGCTTGTGACATCATCTTCATGATCTATAGTCTGCTTTTTAGTCACCATAACTGCCAACCAGCTCACTGCTTAGGCTCAAAAGGTGTGGCTAACAAACCCCTGAATTTGTAGAGTTCACTTCAATAAGTTCTTAACTCCCACAACAAACTCCACAAAGAGGCTGGCTCAAAAGCCACACCACTAATACCCAAAGGTGATGACTAGCAAGCCACAAGACAACATTAAGCAAAGGTGCTGTCTCACAAACCATAACACACTTCCACAAGCTCCCCCACTTGAACAAGAGTTCAGTACAGCATAGAATATGATAGCTGTACTTTGCTCAGGAAAAGCATGGGAACAAAACAAAGAATTTCATCAGTCCTTAGATCCTAGAGTGCTCCTGCTGTGTGAATAGTCCGAAGCTGAGATTGCAAGACAATGGAAGAGAAAGAAAAAGAGAAGGGAGGAAAAAAGAGACAAGAGGAGCAAGCGGGCCCGATCCGCTCCCTTTTATAGTTAATATGATGCACGCCTCTTAGGCAAACTCGATTTTTCACACAATTCTCACATGCACAGCCAGCCCTTAGAGCCCTCAAGGGAGTGAGTCGGGGGCGGGGGGACGGAACTGACCACTCGTATCAGGGTGGAGCAGGAAGTTGGCTCAGAACACGCTGCCCCACCTCTGCAGGACCCTCTCCTCTGATCACCTTTCCTGTAGCAATACTCAGAATGTTTGAGACAAACCATGCTTAGGTCTGGTCCTCTACAGCCACAAAGCAAGGAGGAGAGCAAGTTCCTGGGCATGGTGAGGTAAATTGAGACCTGACGATTTCTTGAGGATTGAGGCAGCCTCTTCCGCCTTTTACTTGTCAGTCTGAATACAGCATATGCAACTTAACTGCATAAATCATGAATAAAACTTTGAGAAATGCATTACTGTGAATTGAGTTACATTTTCCCTGAAATCTTAACAGTATGCACAGAAAGCCAAGAATGAAAATACAGAACAGCATATGGTTTAAGCACAGCTACTCTTCTGTGCAGCATTTTAGCCAAATCTAACATCCTTAAGTTGTATCAAATAATTTAACCAAATCTTGCACAATAAACATGACAATGGTCAGTATTTAAAAGAAAAGCAAGAACAGCTGAATGCTTTTCAAAGCAAAAGGAAAATCTTTTTGACAAAAATATCACACAGCAACATAACAAGAAGGGTTACAAAGATAATCCATCCTCATTAACAGTGCTTTCTCCGTCCATTCTTAAACATAGTTGCACTTGAATCTTTGGTCATTGAAATGAGATTTATGAGGATAGATTCTGGTAGGAGCTTGTGACATCACCTTCATGTTCTACAGTCTGCTTTTTAGTTCAGCATCAAAATCTTGCATGGGCTTCGACACAAATGAAGCTTTGACAACTGATGTCATCTGAAACCAGCTAATGGAATCTGTCAATGTTGCATACCAAATCCAATACAAAAGGAATATAGTTTGAAGAAAAGAGTTAAAATTCTAAATTTCTCAAAGAACATGTTTCAATTCTTACAAAGAGCAATGGCTGGGGAAGTTCTGGAGTGGTCAAATGTGCTGTCCAGAATTGGATCATCTCCTTTGCCTCCACACGGATGGACAGAAGTTACCCCTCTGCATGAGATACATTTTATACCATGTATGTAACTACAGGGTGGCTTGAAGGCACTTTTTTCCTGAATTTTTACAGTTCTAGAGGTAGCACTGTTATTGACACAGGATAGCCTCTTTACCAAAGTGAAAAAGGAAAGATTCAGTTCTCAGTAAAAGTATGATTTTAAAAGTGACTATGTCTGTGCATGTCAGTTTTCAGACCCGTAGCTTGGCTGAGCAAATGAACACTTAGGAAAATCTAAGAAGAATTTTCAGATGTTTAAAGATTTACTGAGAGACAGATAAGAGGCATACTTGTTTCTTGTTATTTCAGCCATTAGCACAAGAAAGGTAATGTTATCTAAGTACTGAGGGTTTTTAGCATCGTCTTAAAAGCAAGTGCAATGTAAGATGTGCTGCATTTAGACCCACCAAGAATTGTTTCAGCTAATTCCATTCCTTTACTGGAAAATGAGATGTAACTTTGTTAAGGAAAGATGGAGCAGAAAAATCTAATTGAAGCAAAGTGGGATGTAAAGTATCGTGCAGCCTTAGTGGCTGTACGCCAGTCCAAGCAAAACTGCTGACTGTAACTCCCTCTTACATACTGCAGTCCAATGGGTTCCTAGCAAAGTCTTGCTATAAGGAGGCTCAGCTAATGCTCTTCTTGTTTTCCACAAGTCTTCAGGGCAGGTTTCAAGAAATACTGCCAAATAGCCATACCTAAGAAAGCACTCTAACATGTCTTCAAACTTCTCCCCCAAATAATTTGTAGCTTTCTTATTCTCTCAGCATTGAAGCCTTTTAAAAATTCATCTCACTTACTGTCCCTGATTTTCAGCCAAAGTCCCTGATTTTCTCTCCTCGTTTCACTAGATCATTGTCATCTCCTTACCAAGAACCCAGAAGAAACATTGTTTTTATTTTTGCAGGTTTCTTCTGATTCTAAAAACTCTTCAGAGCTGAAATTCTTTTCAGCCTTTTGTGCCTTTCAGTTTCACTTATTCTCATTTATGCTGTGCCCTTTTCCTTTTTTCTTTCAAGCTTTCCTGTACTTTACACTCCTTTTCTTTACAGCTTTTCCTGCATTCCCCCTCACTATATAGATGCAGAGAGAATGGTTTTTGCCCCACCGCAAGCCCAGCAACCAAGTCTCTGCCCGTGTAGTTCAGCTGAGCTACATTGTTATTTGGTCTGGCTATTCTCTTCCATTCCATAATAAAAGAAGTCAGGGAGCCAGGTGACAGCCTACAGCAAATATTATCTGCTGGTTTTGTTCTCTGTCTTTTCTGAAAAGGAATGCTGAGAAATCTAAATAGAGAGTTTCAGCTGAAACTATAAGGGCAAAAGGTAGAGCGAGACGTATGTCTCCCTGTGATTAAAACTGGGGCCACTTTTAAACCAATAATAAAAATTTTCCTGGTGCAATGACCTAACATCCTGAGTCATTCAAAGACTGCAGCACAGCAATATAACAGATTCCAAGAGACCTCAAAATAAGGAAACACTTCTGGTTTGATAGTATAAAGGACATTTATCATAAGTGTTTGTCACTGAATGTATTCTTAGCGGACTCAGTTGAATGAAATGAATTTTCAAAGAAGTACAAATCCTGCAGTGGAGTCCCAACAGAAAGTTGAGAAAAGCAGATAGAAGAAAAACAACATTGGAAATCTATATGACTTATGCCTTATGCCCACTTTACTGGCAACCAAGAAGGGCTGGAAACAACCTCACATGAGCGCATGTGTTTGCTTGTCCAGGTTTATTCATAATGTACTTGAGAACTGAACTAGGGTCACCTAGCTGCTGCCAGGAGTTGGTGACAGATGATCTGTACAAATACTGAGAGCCTGCCTGGTCAAATGTTAATAAAGGTTTGTTCTTTTACAGGAGGTTTACTCCTATAAATAGTGTGATTGAATAAACAGTACTGAGCTTTAGAAAACCTGGGATGGTCAATAACCTTGTTGCTGCAAAGGAGAGAAACAAAGCTGTAGAAATTGCACTAATTACTCCTCCTATATACCAGAATACTTCAGAAGACTGCATGGTGGAAGACAAAAAACACAAGCTTCAGTCCCACTAAGCTCACCAGCATACAGCCCAAAGGTCTAAGTATCAATGAATATGCGTAAGGAGACAAAAGGTGAGAAAGGCACTAAGACCAGAAAGTGATACTAAGATCTGTTACAAAAGCTACATGGCCCTGGAAATGTTTCTGCCTTCACAATGTGCAGAGTAAGACATTCCTATATTAGGGGCAATGAAGATCAGCATTTCTGGCCTGCTTCCTTATATGGTAAGGAATTGTAAGGCTTTGAAGAGAAACATAAAATATAATAGCTCTTAAATCAGTAAAGCTCATGTCATTGCTCTTTTCAGTATGGTGGATCC
The DNA here is from genome assembly GCF_051311805.1 of Agelaius phoeniceus. Lineage (NCBI taxonomy): Eukaryota > Metazoa > Chordata > Aves > Passeriformes > Icteridae > Agelaius > Agelaius phoeniceus. The sequence goes on along the minus strand of NC_135274.1, from coordinate 27,212,158 downwards.
AGTATGCATTCAAGTTTTTCTTCATTCATGTTCTCGTCCCTCAAAAATTAATTGTTAGATTTGCAGATAATCATAGAATAGCTTGGGTAGAAGGGATCTGAAGGATCATCTGGTTCCAAGCCCTGCCTCGCTTCCACCATGGGCAGGATGTCAACCACTAGAACAGGTTGCTTAGGGCCCCATCCAACCTGCCCTGGAACACTTACAGGACTGGGACAAGAGGTATTATGCTGCATCAAACCAGTAGCTGGAAAAAAAAAAGGAAGAAAAAATAAAGAAAAGAAAAAATAAGACAAGCTTTTTAAAACATTCAAAGGTTTTCATTGGGTTCAAAAATGATGTGGCAGAACTAAATAAAATTAGCTGACCTATAGACAATTTGAAGGCAATTGCTCAGAGTTTAGCTAGGTATATATCAGCTAGATCATCTCTGAAAGAAAAGAGAGCGGACACTTTGAAGTAAAGGAGGAGTTAGTAACACTGAAGACAGTGTTAGGGAAGAGAAACAGGTAGTTTGCCTTATTAACAGAAAAGTCAAGGAGGAGGTTTATTGTGATATGCCATAAAACGAGTAAGGTTACTACTGAGTCCATGGTTCTATTTGAGACCAAAGAATGTCTTGCGTCCAATAGCTTGTCTACTTTCTTCTACTAAATCAGCTGATCTAGTAAAGACCTCTGCCTGTGATTTCTGTTTCTTATGTCCTGCTGTATTGTCCACGGTCACATTTCAATGTCACAGACATCATATTGAAGTAAGGGGAATTCCACGGCTTGCTCCCCCATATGCTGCAACTGGCACTAAAACTCTCTTTGTACCAGCCATGATTAGCTGTGAAGACACACTTGGACACAGGTATTTGAAGGATGTGATGAGCAACAAAACAAGATTATAGAGATTTCCCTATGAGAGTTGTTTCATATAAGCAGCTCATAAAATCCAGATTAAAAATTGGAAGACCCCGACTTCAATATATAGTTTATGGTCCTGTCCATCTCCGTTTATCATCTTAATAGTTTAATGGCCACATTCTCCAGCATGACTCTGCAGCGCATAAGAGCACTCTTACTGACATTTCCCAATCCTTTCACCTATCACAGATGTCCCCAATTGCTACTCCTGCTGCTGCCTCATTTCTTGCTCTTTTGCTCTTCTTTCACTTCTCATCTGGACCAATGCATAGCTTTGATCAGTCTTAACTCTCCAAGTGCAGTTAAGAAGCAATACAAAACAGAAAAACAGTGTATAATTAGTAATTTTAGGAGAATGCAGAGCTTTCCCCTTCATTTCTATTACTTCAGAACAAAGCTCTGTCATCTCTAATACAAGTAATCACAGAAGGGTGTCATTACAAGTTTCTATATAATATTTGAAGACTACCAGTGGCTCCACATATACCTAAGATCCTAGAAAAAAGAAACGCATTATTTTAAGTGAACTTAAAGACATTAAATATTCCAGGGATGAAGAAGATAATGGAACCACAACATTTTCTCCTATGCTATTTGTAATTGTTACTGGCTTCATAAAGAGAGGTTTACTCTTTGCTGTACCTTTTTCTCAATGAAACACATTTTCTCAACATATATTGACATAAATGACTCTGTGCTTTATCGAAATGGGCTTCTTGAACATAACCTTTATTGATGTTAAGTGCTTAATAACTACAAGCTAAATGCAATGGTCTCTCAGCTGGACCATTATACCCATTAAACCTTTAAATAAAACAATTTTCAACTTATCTACAAAGTAGGATGTTTGTAGTATTTTTTTAAAGCAAGAATCATGCCACAAATAATTCTGTACTACAGCTTTTTTAAAAGAAAAAAAAAAAAAAAAAAAACCAAAACAAAAAACCACCCAAAAAAGCATTCATTTAAAAGAAAAATACTGGCTGGGGATTTCTACTACAAAATTTTTATTCCTTTTATAATAGAGAATACAGGAATAAAATCCAGAAACTTCATAGCAGTCATCCTTATGGGATCTAAAATATTCAGAACATCCCTTGGTAATGGCTATTAGAAGACTATATGGAATCCCTTAAATAACAAAAAGTATGCCTTAAACTTTTCCTGAAACACTAAAAATTTCATTTTAATCAGGGCTCCTGCAGAAGATACTGGGGAATACAGAATGAGAAAGCTCTGTAGCCTTGATTTAGTGCTAACAAAATGTTAAAGTTAACCACTGAAGTTTACTTCCTACCTAAGATGTTTCAGTCACAAGCATTGCAGGCCTTCTAAAAAAATTTAAATAATCATGGAAAATATAAATTCAGCCACAAAAATAGTACTAAAAAACTCTAAGGTTCAAAAGGCACTCAAATCCCCCTGCTTTGTATCTTAAGTGTCACCCAAAAGAACTATATGAGTGTAAACTGCTATACCAAACTGATCTTCATATGCAATAACTGCATCAAAATATAAACAGTCACTAGCAAAAGTGTCAGAAAAATGCAAACAGAGCTTAGGCCTTCTTACTGTGTCAGTCATGGATTTTATGACAACCAACAAAGTGTCCTTCCATCCCCAGTTTGTACTATTAAATTTATCTTCCTATGAGCAACTAATGTAAAGAATGCAGGGCATGGGTAATGTGATTGCTGTTGCCCAGCCCAGTGAACAGAACTGCTGCATCTGCATTGTGAACAATCTGGAAGCTGTGGGGAAACATTGATGAAAATCCTGATAAAAGACAATGAAAAAATAACCGGACTGTACAGTGAGAAAAGCATGAGTGTTGTTTCAATGTTTGCACAGGATAAATAATGCTATGGCCTGTATGAACTATGCTGCTGGAAAATCATCATTGAACCACACCTGATACACATGGATCAATGATTAAGAGAAGGCATTGTCAAACTACTTATGTCCAGCTTCCTAACATAGTCCCAAAATATTTTTAAGAAACCCATTTCTTATACTGCAAGGCAGCTATATTTGACAGGTATTGTAACTATGAGAGAGTGTAAAATTAAGGATTAACCTTTTAACATGTGGACATTTTCTTGGAATGATGCACCTGAGATAGCAAACATACCCAGCACAGCCAACATGACAGAGCAAGAAGTTGTTTTCTACAGAATTTCAACAGAAAAACAATTCTTTATCTCTTAAGTGAACTTTACAGCACTACAGCACACAATTAGTGGGATTGAGGCACTCATAAGACTGACTCAGCCCTCCTTTAACAGTTCGCCAAATACATTTTTTATGCCCAGCCTAAGTATTTTTTAGTACTGTAACAAAGCCTCTGTCCTTCAGCACCTCTGACATTGGATTTAGCAGAGAGATGGGACTTCATGCCTACAGACCATATTGTGCCATGATGGGTTTGACAACAAGGACTTCTGATCATCATCTTATATCCTAGTCTAATGGCCTTTTTCTAATGCAAACCTGCACATCTTAAGATAAAACTCTATTTAAAGAAGACCCTACTAACTAACCCTTGAGCACACTGGCATTCTTAGGTCAAGAACCCAGGAATCTGTACCTCTAGGTTCACATCATTCAGCTCTGATGTCAGTGAGGTCAGGTGCGGAACTTGTCACACCACAGATCTATACTGCTGATGTTCTGTGGAGTCCTGAGGAATTAGTGTAAGAAAGACCAGTGTTACCCAAACTGATGGGGTCATGCTGAAACAATTTCTTTGAGGTCAATTAAAATGATGTCCCAAGCAATGTTGCTGTGGCTTCATGCTAGCAGAAACTGCAAACTCTCTGCCCATTTAATCTAAATGAGACCTAGGATCACTTCAGTAAAAAAATGAATGTAGTGATGGTTAAATGCTCAAAGATGGGGAATTAATACTTATGTAGATTTTTGACAACTATAATTGATGTGCATTATTGTTAGTGCATCATCTCTATAGTAATAGTCTAATCCTACACAAAGACACTGGCTCTGTCTAGTTCAAAGAGGAGACTGAGGAGCAACCTCACTGCTCCCGGCAGGTTCCTGAGGAAGGGGTGTGGAGGGGACAGTGCTGGGCTCTTCTCCCTGGGAGCTGGGGACAGAATGCCTGAGAATGGCTCAAAACTTTTCCAGGGGACATTCAGACTAGACATTATTAAGGAAGCATTTCTTTACCAAGAGAGTGGTGAAACACTGGAACCGGCTTCCTAAAAGATGGTTGATGCCCCAGGTATGTCGGTGTTAAGAGGCACTTGGATTGTGCCTTTAATACTATATTTTAACAATTTTTCAGCCGTGAAGTGGTAAGGCAATTGAACTAGATGATCAGTGTTGATCCTTTCCAAATGAACTATTCTAGTCGAGTCTAGTCCTGATGCTATTACACTTTAGCTAGGGAAGAGGTCCGAGAATCTCAACTTGGTGATACTAAGGTTTTTCAAAAGGGAGTAAGTACATTCACTTATTATTAATCATAAATGCCATTCCCAGTATATCACCCTGATTTTTTTGTTGTTGTTTTTTTTTGTTTGTTTGTTTGTTTGTTTGGGTTTTTTGGGGGTTTTTTTGTGTATGACTCACCCTAAAGTTAATTGCTTGGCCTGGCCTGGAGGAAGTACTAGCTTGAAATTCAACAAAAATCTAGCATGGAACAGAAGCATTGTTCTAAGTCAGAGTAACTTGGTAGAAGTATTGCCATTGCTTCCTCTCAAATCCCTGCTAAAATTTCTTGATAACTTTGCATCTCCAGGAATTCTATCATCCACTAGTTTTTTAAGTATTATAAGTTTTAGCACTTCCTGTGTAAGGAAGAACATGCATGTTCAGGTGACATACTAGAATTTTTCTATTTTGAGTTTAAAACTCTGGTCTGTGGAGGTAAGCAATTATAAGAGTTGTTGTTACCAACTGAGATAGAATACAGCTAGAATTCGGATACATGATTGCAACTCCCCTGTACAAATATAGAGCAAGAGAGTGTTTTACTGTTTCAAGTCAAGTGGTAAAGAGAGCAAAAAAAGAGAAATACATAGCTGTCCTGCCTGAACTTATCACCATGGCAAATGACGAGTGGAACTGGTAATAAGCCCGTGCTTTCTGCTCTTAGCCGCATGTCCTGATCAGTAGGTCTTGTAGCCTCCCATCCCAAAAGAATCACTAGAAAAGGAGAGAAGGCAAAGATGAAGCAGAGGGCAAGTTAGGAGAAAAACACACATACATCTGCCCTGTTTAGCCTATTTGCCAAAGGAAAGGAGGCTTATAAATCAGTTGTACGTGGTTCTGTGTTCCTCAGTGATACTTAAACCTTTTCATTAAGTATAGGAAAGCAGCGGGAGGTCTCAGCATTAGAACTTTTTAACAGTCTTGTAGAACTTTTAAACAGTCTTGTAAAGACTGGTGAGAGAAGTAACTATTTCTCCAATGCACCAATTTTCTTCTTAATAGAAGGCAAGTTAATCGTGCAACCAGGAGAACAGCTTCTACTGTTGCTTGCTTGCATTGCAGATCACTGAGAATCCACCCAAAAGACAATACAAGAGAAACTGAGATCTACTCACTTCCCTGCTTATAGGAATGTTAATTTTATTGTGCTAAGTAGAAGAAATTATAATAATTCCTCAATCCATTAAACATCTGTTCACTGAAATGCATAAATAACATGAACCAAGCAAATTACAGAGCCTAGCTTTTTAGAAGACTATCACATTTATCTAGCAGGTGGATTTTTTTTTTTAAAGAAAATAAGGTCAGAACTATAATTGGCTTTGGGATGGGCAAAGAGAATATCTGTTAGGAAAGCAGAATGTGAAAAGCTGAAATAAGTTAAAGTGACAACATAATATTTTGATTATTCAAATAGAAACATGAAAGCCTTTTCAGTCCTATTGGAGTAAGCTACATTACATTGAAATCCTAGCACTGGGAAAAGTTTGTGCCACATTTTAAAATTCTATGCAGACTACTCTAAGGACTCAGTAACTGTTCAGTCTAACTTCACAGTAAGGTCAAAATGAGAAGGGCTTCAAAAAGAGGAGGGGATGACCCAGTACAGTTTTTGTCATCAGGGAAGTTTGTGACAACTTCAGGACAAGACAGAGATGGCTGGACAAAAATGAAATCAAATCTCTCAATACAGTCTTGAATTGGGCTACATTCTTTTCACCTATCTATGCACTTCACACCATTGAGGCCTCTTCCCCAACCAGACAGAGTACCATTTTGATGTTGTAAAAACTGAATTCTAGTACTTTAAACTTTGACTGGATATATCATATTGACTCTTTGGGGTTGCTTTTAAAATTTTTCCCCCTGGATTTTGCAGAGGCAGAAATAATGTTTAATTCTGAAACCTTCTCTACGAAGTTTTATTAACTTAATGGTTGGACTCACTGTGCACATTTGCAAAATTATAATTGTTAGCAATTTAAGTGGCTAATCATGTACTTTAGAAGTTTACACTAAACAGTCCTGTTACAGGGATAGCAGTTTCTGTTACTGCTATGTAAATCCTAACTATATTTTAAAGCTACTTCTTAGTACTTGGTATTTTGAAATGCTTTTTAAATTACATTATAAACAAGTTCCTATTAAAATAACACTATTAGTCATTAAAAATAGAAAATTCTAAAATGTATAAGGGTAACTGGACTTCTGTGACATGCATGGTGATCGAATTTTTTAATTGCAGATGACAGGATCATTTTCCATAGGACTTGCACCTTGTTCAGTGCGCCAGTATTCACCTAATGAGCTGCTAAGCAGCACTTTGTCCATTCTTTCTGAATGCTGTCTCTTAATCCAGCAAAATCTATTCCTTCTCCCTTCTCATTATTTTTTTATCAAGTCTTATTGTGTGCTGACAAGTAACAGTTTCCTTGGTTAGTTCCCATCCTCATATCTTACTTATCTTTTACCTACTCTTAAATTTATTCCCTTCCATAGAAGCTGAGGCCTAGCTGGTTTTTTTGTTCAGCCTATCCTAGCCGTCACCTCACGAGATGTTTTCCTGAGCATTCCTCTCTTTTCTGTAAGCTTTTTTCCTTCTATCCTCATGTCACATGATCTTTTCTTCCATTTGTACTGGAAGCCAATGGGAGACCTGTTTCCCAGGTTCTTCCTGTGACTTCCTACAGGTTATAGAGAAAGAAGTATAAACAGTCAGTACAAAGGCACAGATGTACATGCAATTGAGTCACACAAGGGAACCATAAAATTTACAGCCTGTTCAACCATGAACATTAGAAAAATTGCAAAAGTGCATGTGCAAACAAGTGTTAGCATAGGGGTGGATGCTGCACTTCTCTGTCACACTATCAAGCTGAACACTGGCAATCCTAGGGATTTTTTTCTGATTGTTTAATGTGGAAACCAGAAGGAATTATGCTCTTTTGCTCCACTCTAACATAACACAAAGGAAGCAAGGGAAGGGGGGGAGGGCAGTCACCAACAGTGGCTATTCTATTGTTTTCCTCTCAAAAACTTGGCAAAGCAACAAGCTAGACACAGCTGAAATGTGCTGGCTAAAAACTTCTCAAAACTTTCATCTGAGACAGACACAAACCATCCCTAATACCATCATAGGGAAAGTTTGTCAAAGCCACAGATACCTGAGAAAAGGGTTGCATAAAAAAATAAAATATTACTAATCCCTGTACGTGTACAACATTACCAGTACTGCCTACAATTCTGATTCACATGCTTTTATGCATACGATGCATGAATGAAAAATTAACGGTATGCTCTAAATGCATATTTTGGTTTGGGGTTGTTATTTTGTGCTTGCTCAAGGAACACTTCCTTGATTTTGGTATTTTTAGAAGTACATCATTTGATTTCAAAACAGGTCTACAAAAATTGTCTCAGCTCAAATATGATCTCCCATACTGAGGAAATTAGGAGTTGGAGGGCTCTTTGTTCATTAGTTTGCATTTGAGATTTTTTTTGTTTTTTAAATCCATTCATGGCTTATTTGCCATTTCAAGTCAGAAAGAAATCCCCTTACTAACAGACTTCCCTCCATTTATCATGATCAAAAACCAGTCATATTTCATTGTCTTGAGGAAGGTAACAGACTACAGGAAAGGATCTGGGCATCTTGGGGGACACGAAATTAAACACGAGCCTAAATGTGCCCTTCCTGAAAAGGTGAGTGGTATCCCAGGTTGCACGAGGCAGATGGAGGGAGGGGACCCCTGCCCTCTGCTCAGCGCTGCTGAGGCCACACCTGCAGGGCTGTGCTGAGTTCTGGGCTCCCCGGTTTGGAAGACATGAACACAGTGGAGAGAGGGCAACAAAGGGCCGCAAGGATGATGAAGGGACAAGAAACCATCTCTCCTAGGAGGAAAGGCTGAGAGAGCTGGAACCGTTCAGCCTTGGGAGAAGAGGCAGCTCGGCGGATCCCGTCCACCTGAACTAACACCTGCAGTGGCAAGAGGACGGGACTAGGCTCTTCCCAGTAGTTTTAGTCCTTCTTCCCCCAGGGCTTAGCGGCCACAGAAGCAACGCTCGTCCTGTGTACCACCGCCGCTCCCAGCCTGAGCCACAGCACTCTGACACGGTCCTACCCTCCATTCGCGCAGCGGAGTATTTTAAGCTTTTTCAAGCTCCGCTTTACCCGAGAGGCACGGGAGTGGGTGGGCGGGGGGGTTTGAGGCCTCCCGGAGAGGACGCGGCGTCGGCCCCGGAAGGAGGGGGGGGGTGACGTGCCGCCGCCGCGGGAGGCCATGGCGGGGGCTCTGCCCGCGGCGCCGCGGGGATTCCTCGGGGCGGGGCGTCCTCCGGCTGCCACAGACGCGCCGCTGCTGGCCCCGCCCCTATATAAGGGGCGGCCTCAGCGCGGCCCTGACCGCGGCCGTCGCGTCTCCCGTACCGACCTGCGTTCGGGAACCATGGCAGGTCAGTGTGCGCCCGCCCGGCTCGCGCCGCTCTTCGCGAGGGCCGCGCTCGCGGAGCCGCCCCGCGGCAGCGGGATCTCCGCGGCGGGATCGCCGCGGCCGCGCCTATTTTTAGGCAGCCGTCCTGGCGGCGAGCTGGCTTCGGCTGGTGGGGGCAGGGGCTGCTCGCGGGGGGTTCAGAGCCGTCCCGCCGGGCACCGCTGTGCGGTTTGAGAGGACGCGTACGGTGCCGGCTCTTTCCGCCCCTCTCTCGATGCTCTGCCCCAGGCTCCGTCCCCTAACGGGAGAGATGTCGCCCGCGTGGCGGGGAGCAGGATGGGCCGGAGAGGCCACTGTAGGGGTACAGCGGCTCACAGGGGAAAACCCAGCCCTCTCCTGAAACGCCGAGAGAGCTTGAGATTTCTGTGATTTTGATACTTTGCAGTGAGTAGGTCCTTACGGCTTTCCACGTACGTGTTACTTCTTTCTTCCGTTTTTTTGTTTGTTTTGTTGTTTGGGGTTTTTTGTTTGTTTGTTTTGTTTGGGGTTTTTTGGGGGTTTTTCTTTTTTTCCCCGATTTTCACCTAAAGTTGTCAGCAAAGTCGGTTTCATTTTCAGGTCTGGAAGCCTGCAGGAAGTCTGCCCTCCGATGCATGTCTTGATAAGATGCTCCTGTCTCTCTAGGAATCCTGTACTCAAAAAACAAATGAGATATACTAGCACCTAACTCAGAGAATAGGAGAAAAGGCAAGCACCTGTGAACTCTGGCTATGCCTAGGACAAATCTTCCAGGAGAGTTTTTTAAATGATCTGGGGCAAGCACTCCAGTAACCTCTGCAAGCCATCAAATGAAAGATTGCTTTTAGCTCAGACTTCCAGGATGCTAGTGGGTGTGTAAGGGCTAACACAAAAACTCTTGCAGAGATATTATAGCCTATGAACTGGGCAGCCAGAGAGTTCTCTGAAGTAGCATGGTTTTGTCTGGGTAAGTCAATTAGGAAGCTGGGCAACTGCCTCTCATTCTGTGTGGTTTTGAGGACATACTCTCACCAAGAGTTCATTATGTTTCAGGCCTAGCAGTGGCTGCTGTGTAAACACAAGATTCTGTGAAGAAAGTGTTTACAGAGAAGGGGAAAAGGATGAGAAGGGAGACCCACACAGCTGAAATACTTGATGTTTTGGTAGAATGGACTAGTCTTTTGCAGATATAACTTCCATAGTAAGCACCAACTGGTCTTGCCCAAATTGTAGCATGAGGTCATGTACTTAGAAATTATATGGAATAGAACACTTAGGTACGATATATAGATGATATTGAACACAGGGTGATATAGAGTAGATAGAATAGAAACTTTAGATATAGAATAAAACATAGTTTATTCAAAACTTTGGAAAGTTATGCTGACTTAGATGGTCTCCAGGTTGGCAATATTAACCTCCTGTCAAGCAGTTGTAAAGTTTCCTCCTAGAGTTGGGACGCAGTAGGGTTCTGCATCATTAAATTGACTTTATTTCCCTAAAGACCTTCGTGTGTGTGTGTGAATATTCAGTTTCAAGAAGATGAGACAGAGTAGAAGTGTACCTGCTAACAGGTCAATGAAGAAAAGATCTGTCTTTCAGTGGCAGGGTCGCTTTAAGAATTAGTGCTACACTGCTAGGGAGAAAATACCCAAACAACATTCAGATGAATATTGGGCACAATCCCACTTTGTCTACACTGGATTTTTAGTGAGATTTTTTTTGAGAGCAGAGTGTCAGACTTCCATGTATTGAATGGTAACATGTAAATTACCTAGTGAAAAACCCTGTCCTATTAGGAGGCTGTTTATACAACTTAAAATATTACACTCTTGCCCTTTAAAGAAACATAAGTTGTTCTGCAGATTTGCTGAATATGAACTAGTACAAATAGGCAGCTAAAAGTGAATTGAAACAAAATATCTTTATTCCTGGCATTATAGAAGCTTTTTTTATCTTTGTGATTGACCACTATAATCTAAATCCCTTGGGACTAGTTGGTTTTGCTGCTAAGCAAAATAGAAGGTTTTGTAGCTGGTCTATAGATCTTGCAGACCAGGTTTGCAAAGCTTATAGGCAATTATGGTACGTGATTGTCTGTCGTCAACTGTTAAGGGAGTATTAAGTTAAAAAGATATTGAGGATGACTGCCTCGTGAGTTTAGGCGTTGTGCCAAACAACAATTTTTCTGAAAGGAGTCCGTATTTTAATCTTGCTACTAGGCTTGATAGTAAGCCTTTAAATGCCCAGAATTCTCACTCTGATCTAACCTAGTTAACAGCTTTTGTAATGGAAAGAAATCAAAGTTGATAGAATAAATTTGACTCTTGAAATTCTTATGAAGAAACTGTTTTGTTGATAAAGTGAAAATGGATTGGTAGGAAAGACCATGCTTTGTAAAGCGATATAACTTTGAAAGGAGGTCTACATTAAAATAGCTAACAGTGAACTGAAGAGCTTTTATAAGTTACTTGTTTGCTTTTATGAGTCCCCCTCTGGCAGTTTAAAACAACATGAAAGAAGGAAAAGCTTGTATAATATGGCTTCAATATTATATAGGGTAAGACAGTCTGTCTTAATCTATATTTAAGATACAGCTGGAGCAGGAGATTATAGTATCTCTTTTTGCTCAAAGAGTAAAAATTGTTCCTGCAAGTTCTAAATTGCTTTTTGTATTACTAGTTACTTCCCGTTTAAATCTTGCATTCTTGTGACAGAGCTGCAATCATGTGTTGCAGAACAACTCATCTGCAAAATCCTGAGCTAGCAAAACTTAAATCTGTTGTCTAAGATATAATCCAATGCTTACTTTCATTTAAAAATGAATTGCAAGTTTTACGCTGCTTTAGCTTCAGGGTTGAGAGCTGAACCTAGAGAAACTCTACATCCACTAACTTTAGGCCAAAAGCAAGCCCACAGACTCCAAACACTTTTTGTATAATAGCATATTAGTGGCCTAAGTAGAGCTCTTTAGAATTTTGGATTGTGTCTACTTTTGGCATGACTTATTTAACCTGTGGGCAAATTTGAACTGGTGCTCTCTTGAAACAGTCTTGATTTTGTGGGTCATTTTACTGCATTTTGCCATGTGTCAAGTTACCAATAGCAAATATAGCTATGCAAACAATCTGCTTCATTGAGTCCCTGTACACAGAATTAAAGGGCACATCTTAGAGGCCTCACTGCAAGATTACCTAACAATACTAGGTTTCTAATGTATCTGTCTCAGAATAAAGTAGCGGATTGTGCTAACTTGACCACGTTCATTTCTTCCAGACCAGTCTTTTGTGACTCTAGCCACAAATGACTCCTATGTGAAAGGAGCGCTGGTACTTGGTTCATCCTTGCAACAGTATAGAACAACAAGGAAGCTGACTGCACTCATAACTCCTCAGGTATCAGATCTTATGAGGTAAGGTCACTTAAATGCTTCAGACTGCAACAGTTCCTGCTCATGTGCAGGTTGAAAAATGGAAGTTAACTTTCTTAATAGTAACCTTTCAAAGCTCTGGAAGCTAAACAGCTAATTTCAGCAGAACTCAACTTATCTGGAGTTCTAGAAGTTCTTCAAACATGAAACTGTTTATGTTTTGGTGTGTTTTTTTTTTCTTCCCTACGATGAGTTGAACAAATAGTCTGCAGTTAGAGCTCTAAACCATGACTTGATACTGATATTTCTGCTGGATCTTTGCTCTTTTGTAGTCCTGCTTAGAACTGTCCAACAATGTAATATTGCCCATACATTTGTTAGTGCTATGTGTATGCTTGTGGAGGTGGGGGCAGGAAATTAGTGTTTGTTTGTTTTGCAGAAATATTCCCAATTGACATAATATAACACAAGCTCTATTGAAATCTAGCAGACACTTCAAATTTTATCATGGGAGAAGCGAGCAGAACTGAGGTAGCACCAAGTATGTCAAATCAGCAGCTGAACAGAGGCATCTAACAAGGTCACCACAGTACATCAAATGAAAGTAAGAGGCAACTGCTTCCTACAGCCTCCTTAGAATAGTCTCACTATGGAGTGGACTGGATTCTTTCCACATGTAAGAGGGTTAAAAAAAACCAACAAAACAGTTGATAACTATGGGAACTACAGATAATAAGTCAAGATTCTCTACATGGGAAGTAATTCTGAAAAGAGTTATCAATATGTAGACACAATAGAGAGGTGACTCAATAAAAAAATGCAGTGACTTTCCCTGGAGTCTCCTGGCAGCTAAACGGTTGTATTGCTTTTAAAATGTTGCATATAGGAACATCCATTTCAGCCTACTAGGTGAGTGTGCTCTTCTAAGATGAACCTTAAATGTGCCCATGTGCTAGTGAAAGCCACCTAGTACCGTGCCCTTAGACCGGTGATACTTATGTACCTAATGGTGTAATTGGAACTTGCATTTCTCACCCTGTCTCCACTAACAAAGTATGCCTGAAGTTCAGAAGCACTGACCCACCAACTGTCAGTGTAAAGACTGGCTTGCAAGGCAGAGTTCCAAAACTCATTTAAAAGCTCTGTGGGGCTTATATTGTACTGGCGATTGCTGAGCATTCAAGATATGCTGAAGAACAGTAAGACTTTACTGATGTTTCCTGTTTTAAGCAGCACGAACACCTTAATCTCTTGAACTAATGGTAATTCTCTATTGATGGTAAAGCAAAGGTTGGATATCTGCCATAAAATTTCACTACGCTGCCTGAAAGTTTGTCACTCTAGTGAATATGATACTGGTTCAAAACATTTTGTACCTACAGCCATAACTAGTTAGTCTTGAAAAGACTTCATGGGATAAAGAAAGTTTTAGTAACTAGGTCTACGCAGATGTCTCAAATGTCACAAATCCAGAACAGTGTAAATATTGCATAAAATTGTGTCTCAGCTGTTTTGGATTCGACTACTGTCCTGCTCAAGCTAGTCTAATGGCTTCCCATTTCTTAATTGTCTGCTCAGAGTAGGCTTTTAAGTTGCTAGATATTAGAGTCTGGATGAAAAAAAACCTTAGTGTATGATTTACTGAACTAGATAGCAATGCCCACTAAAACTCTGTGGAAGAAAAAAAAACCCAAAAGACTTCTTTGTTCCCCAAAATGTGCACATTACAAACTTTATGGCAGACAGGTGTACTTGTGTGTTCCAAAATATGCAGTCAACTCTTACTACTTTTCAACAAGAAATGTTGCCAGGTTTCCTGTTATTCCACTTCTCTTTACGGAATCTGTCACGTGGTCTGCTGTTGGAGTAACACTAGAACTAAATCTTGCCAATTGACTCTTCCCCAGGAGAGTGCTGGAAAAAGTCTTTGATGAAGTCATATTGGTAAATGTCTTGGATAGTGGGGATTCAGCACACTTGGCATTAATGAAAAGACCTGAGTTGGGCGTCACACTAACAAAGCTTCACTGCTGGGAACTGACACAGTTTTCAAAATGTGTTTTCATGGATGCAGACACAATGGTAAGTGGCTGTGTCTCATGGTACTTCTCAAAGCCTAGTATCAGGGTTGTTGGATTTTTTTCTGTGGGTTTTTTTTTTTTTTTTAAGAGTAGGGGTAATAGATGGACTAGTAACAGTAAGAATGTGTGTGCCTTTTAAACTAAATTAACTGTTGTGAAGTCTGTGGGGACTATTTATGTCAAGTATTGTCTTCTGTAACATGAACACTGATAAAAGAACTTTCTTTCATGAATTAGTGTATTTGCCAAAATCCATGAAAAACATGATACAATTCCTAACCTAAAAGCATTTTTTTGAACTTCTTTACAATTAGGTTTTGTCAAATATAGATGAGCTTTTTGAGAGAGAAGAGCTATCTGCAGCACCAGATCCAGGCTGGCCTGACTGTTTTAATTCAGGAGTTTTTGTTTACCGACCTTCCGTTGAAACATACAGTCAGCTGTTACAGTTTGCCACAGAGAAAGGCAGCTTTGATGGTATGTATTAATTTGTATTTCAGTGTAAGTTAGACCAAAATCTAACAGTAATTACTGTTGTCCAGTCTAACAGTATTTGGGATGGCTCAGTAACCGCATACGTCTCATGGGGACTCTGTATGATAGAATTCTCAATGTAACCATGCAAAAATTGTATCCTTCTCAGAAATAGAGGCTATCATTACAATATGTGGTAAAATTACTTTTTTCGGGCTTAATGAAATAAAAACTGAGTTTGGCCTCCAGACTAACAGGTGTAGAATCATATAATAAGAAATGAAACTCCAGTACTATGCTTCAGACATTCCTAACATTCAAGGCTTGGATGTTCTATAGTAACTCAAGCTGCTATAGAAAAAATAGTACTGGTCAACTTGAGCACAGCTTCAGAGAATCAAACATTTGAAGATAGAGAAATCTCTTTGTATGCTATGTGATGGCTTCCTGTCATTATAGGGTAGTGACTGTCCCTTACCCAGTATCAAGTGCATGTAGTAGCCTTGGCTGCTTCCTACCATAGGTTACTTGGGTTCCGCCACTGTACCAGGTTTCAGCTTGAGAAACCAAGTTGTGTCGTCCTGTAAGTCTACTTAATCTGTTACTGTTGCAGGAAAAGCTTATGTCCCTTGGAGACAGCTGTAGTTAAAAGCTTCTGAGTATCACTGTCTCCTGTCACTTAATTTCATTATGTAACTACTGTGGTAGGAAACAAAGTCTAACTGAAAAAAAATATAGAAAACGATGTAAATAAGACCATAAAATGAAACTCTCAGATAAAAGGTAATGTTGACTTACCTCTCAGTACTTTGTGAAAAGTAAAATATTTAGATGTCACTCCTAGTCTGCAGAATAATCCTTGTTACTGTAGGGATTCTTGTAAAGAACATTGAGCAGTTGCATGCTCAATGCTACCTAATGAAAATGAATACTGCCATGTAATAAAGGTCAAAGGTACAAACTGATCACCAGCTATAGCAAAATCTGTAGCATAATTCTGAATTGTTGCATTAAAACAAACAAAACCCACAAAACCAACCAAAGACCCTGTCCTACCCTCCCCCCCAAAAAAAAAACAACCCCACTCCCCCCAAAAGCAACCAATCAAAAAACCCCCAAATGAATAGAACCATTTTTACAATATGCTTTCTGGCATGAATGCTAAAGCCATGCAATGGTGAAACTTCCTCTGTCCTAAACGCAAAGCAATTGTTGCAGCACTTAACAGCAAAAACAGTGGGCTAATTGTTTTGTTATCAAATTTCTGGAACTGTAATTTGTACTTCAGCTTCAAAACCTTAGTTTTTATTAAATGGTAGCACTGGTCTGAGTAATGATGCCATGGAGACCTAGACCATCTGTATAAGCTACTGCTGAGCTCAGGAACTTGGTAGGGAGAAAGGGAATTGAAAAATAAATTGACCTAGAGAGTAATAAAAGGGCCTAGGAAACTTAGTAAGAAAAACCTATGAAGGGTCACTGCTTTTAATGGGACACAGGGATGCAAACTTAACAACCTACCAAACTATGTGTAGTTGAAGTCAAGCTGCAAGTGCCTTGTCTGCAGTAGGAGTAACTAGGGCATAGAAGACCTTCCAGAATATTTCTTGCATGTAACAGCAGACAGCTGCCTCCATTACTGTTGTCCAGAAATGGAAGAATGATGGCTACATATGTAGACATCTACTCTGTCTGTCTAAACTTCACGTTTGTAGATAATAAAGATGCAACTACTCTAGATACAATCTAAAAGTAGTGGATAGGAAAGAAAAATTTGGTTTTAGAAGAAATCTGGTAGTACTGCTACCTTAAGAATGTTGCTATTGCTTAGACAATCCTCTTGCTCTTTAGCCTGGGATCCAAAATAGTCTTGCTGTATTGTACCTCGATATGTATTTGTAAATATGTAGTTAATATTAAGTACTGCCTGATTTTTCACCTTATGTGTGAGATCCTGTTTATATAACAATACTCCTGTTGAAGTCTGAATTAGGACAGCTAGATACTGCTTTCATTGTCTGCTTTGGCACAAATGCATGCAATCTGAAAAAAGGCCAAGGACGTAAACCAATCTGAGCAAGAGAAAGTCCTGCAGAGTAAGTTAAATACATGGTTGCTGCCCCTTCGGTTCTCTTATGATGGATACCAGTTTTTCAAAAGTGCTTTCCTTCCTTTACGGATTGAGAGGCAAGTCAGAGGTTTGAAATTGCTGGACTGAGTCTCTGGCTGTTTCTCATTCTGCAATCTGCATGTATGCTGACAGCTGTAACAGGATACCTAGAATTTATATTTGTCAGTGTACTGTCCGTACATCTAAGTTTATGCCCAGCGTCTAGATACTTCAGCTGCAAAAAGCAAATTCTGCTCAAATGGCACTGATGGTATAAACCTTAATACTGCCCTAAATCGAATCATAGGCCAATAAAAACCTTTTCCTGAGTCAGCAGAGACTGAGTCCTTAAGAAAATGAAAGATTAAAATGAAACATTGTCTGCTAACTAAGCTATCTATTTACCTACCCCTTAGTAATACTACTTGTGCATGCAGTGATAGGTGAAAGAATACAGCAAGTGAAAGTCAGAGGACTCTCTTCAATCTCCTTGATAAGAGGGATTATTACCATTTAAAGACTAATCGTATTCATTGTGATAAAGAATGAATGGATGTAGATAAATAGGTTTTTACTTCTCAGTTGCTGCTTATAAACTAGTCTACTCTGGCCTGAAGACTATATTTATTTTTTAGCTAATCTACTACTGAGATACCAAACAACTTCAGATTTACTTAACTTTGTAACAACCTCTACTTGCAAACTAAGACATGACCCTTCTGAACACAGATTGTTATCCTCATTTAGTGGTTAGTCAGGAGCTTTTTAGTACAGAATTAGGAACACCTGTTATCTGTTAAGGAATTTGATGGAGTTTTACTATAATTGTCAACAAGACTACATGTGCTTTTCTTATCAGATCAGTGTGGAGGTAGATGCATCTGGCACTGCAGGTCTAACAGGCCACTGATACCCTAACTCTGTCAGGGAGATGATGTTGGTCATGCATCTGTAAGCATAAGTAATAAAACTTATTGCTGCCATTTGATCTTCTGAGCTACAGCTGAGCAGTGCTCAGTTGTACTGTTTTATTGTGGGGTGTTATTGCTGTGTTATACCAATTGAACTTAAGCTATAAAAGAAACTGAATGGCAGAGTTTGTGAGCAGCTTCCTATCTTTAACAAAAGTAACCCCAAAATATGCTATTTCATTCTCTGCATTTTTGGAATATTCAAAGGCTGCAAGGTTTACAGGGTTGTTCACAAATAGAACTGTAGTGCTCTGTGCCAGACTTCAACAGGACATGATAACTGCATTACCAACTCCTGCTTAGTAAAGTGACTGAAAAAGATCTTCAAATAGCTGTCTGATGCTCGTGGCCTATTAATGCTTTCTCTTTTAGGTGCAGATCAGGGGTTATTAAACACCTTCTTCAGCAGCTGGGCAACGACAGACATGAGCAAACATCTACCGTTTATTTATAATTTGAGCAGCACTTCTGTATATTCCTACCTTCCAGCATTTAAAGCGTAAGTTGAAAACTTCAAGAACACCTGCAGAGCTTACATAAACTAATTTCTTGTAACAGAATGAAGAGGCATGATGTGAGCTTATGCAGGTTTTTTAGAAGTAGGCTGTTTCTCCCACTCAAAATATTGTAATTTCTTCTCTTGAAAAAAAAAAAGTTGAATTGATGAAAATCAAATTCAGCTGTATCTGCAGCTTAAACCACTCATCCCTGGTGATAACATGGAAGTTGAGTAAACGCATTTGACAGGTCACTTGCAAAAGGAAAAAACACTCCTCCAGGAAAGGATACGTCTAGACAAGTTCGAACCAATGGCAGTAGGCTCTTTAATCAACTTGAGCTGACTTTCAGCATGTCACTGTGGTTTCCTTCCCACTTAGATAACTTGCCCTTTCTTCACTCCAGTTACTTAGGGTATTTAACAACCAGTAGTTACAGTTTCATCTAATCAACCTATACCGTTAAAATAAGTGTGGTGAACAAAGATTTGTATCAAGCTAGAATTCTCTCCTAACAGTCTTTCTAGACCTCTCTCAGTTCCTTAAGTAACAGCGAGATTGAACAAAGAATACAGCCAACCACATATCATTGCATATCATTGCATATTTCCTCTGTGACAAAGCCTGTATCCTCCCTAGCTAGCAGTGTTAGTGTGGCATGTGAGTAAACTGTATGTCAGAGGCGGGGTTGCTCAAAGTGTTATAGCAATCCAGGAGAAAGGGGGCGGGGTGAGGGGGGAAAGAAGGGAAACTGAAGTGTTACACAGAAACTCTTCATCTATTATGAGCTACAGAAGTTGGAGGCAAGGAAGAGGGAAAGTGCCAAGTGCATAAAAACAATCTGATCTCTGAATGACATCAGGTTACTAGTGTCTAAAGCAGCAGCTGGCATAAGCAGGCCTTGCTGGCTCAAGGTCAAACTATGTCTTGTGATCAGAATACTATTTGGAATCTTGTCATGCTAAAAGTGGAACACTTATTTAAAGAAATATATGCAAGCCTCAGAATGACTAAGTAGCTGGATAGCATTTGATAAACTAACATCTATTGTAAAGTATGCCCTCTTTCCATTGCTGGCTGTTAGTCACATGACCTTAATTTTACAAATTACTTAGTTGCCACAGAACACTAATTGGATCTGGGAGTTCTTGACAAAAATTACCTTCAACTGATTGAATCAGTTGCTTAACTGAATTCATCAGACCTTCAAAAATAGAATGCTGGAAGTGCAGCCCTTGTAAGCAACACTCCCTGCTCAATAGGTGGAACAAGTTCCCTTGGTTAGATCAACAGCTACACTCTTGATGATCAACAGTTAGAATATAGTGAAATTTAAACCTACTGACAGTAATAGCTAAGTTTTTTGCAGCTTTGTACAGTGAGACTAGATTTCACAGCAGTCTCAGTAATCCTTTTTCCAAAGGAAAATGCCAATTCATGACAAATGCTCTCTGACTTCAAAACATTGATGAAGGACTTTTCTGGGAGATGTGGAAAGACAGATTAGTTGCTGAGGCCAGTGTGGACATAAAGCTTCCTAACAGTTGAGCTTAAATGCCCAAATAAAGTATTGCAGGTCCAGAAAGTATCTAGAAAGCAGATGCTGAAAACATTGTAGAAGCTTGGCATCTGTTGTTCTGACTGTAAGTAGACAGGATACCAAGAGTATACTTCTCTATTTGCAACAAATGTCGTGATACTTCTTATGCATTCTATTCTCTAGCTTAACTTCCCTTGATTTTTGAACAATAAGTTTCCTTAGAACAGCAGCAGCCCAAGATGAAGAAAACTCAGGTTTAGTACTGACAGCTAATAAAACTAAGGTAGTCCCCTTACATTAAATCTTGACTTTTGGGGTTTAAAGTTAAAGCCCAGTAACTGACCTCTTGAAGACACTTTTTTTCATGCAGTTAAAGCAAATACTTGGCCTTTCATGCACACACAAGTCTTCATTCTGCAGTAAGTTCAGTTGTATTGAAAACATTGAAATATAGTCAAGGACCTTAAAATAGTATGAAACCTACAACCCCATCCAAATGCATACTTGGTTTGAATAATCTATGGCTTTTGAAACACACCCGTATTGTCTCCGTACACAAAACTCTTTAACACCCAAGTCCTGGTCAAAATGACCAGCATCTGCTTAATAAAACATACGCAAAGCTACTTGATGTTACTCTCCACTTCAGTCATATTATGTTGACAAGAAAGCCTAATGTGATACAAACTGAACTAGGTGAGATAGTCACTGTTAGCAGACAGACTAGTATTGCTTGTTCACAAAATTGAATCAAGCTAAAACCCAGCTCTCAACTGTAGGAGAATGACATGAATGTTGTTTCTTTCAGTGTTTAGTTCTTTACTTGAGAAGAGGTGCATCTCATCTTTACTTTTAATACAGAAGAACATACTGATAACAGCTGGGAAAAAGCTAGAAGTCCATATTGAAAATAGTTTAAATGGTTTCAAAAAGAAACAAAAACAACCCACTACCAAACTCACGCATGGTTGCCCTAAGGTTGTTTAGGAAGTAAGGGTTGTCTAAGCAAGACCCTGCTGCACCAAGATCAGGAGTGTTCTGAAATGCCTTGGTTATACAAAGTTGCTATTTTTCAAGGACATGGTCTCCTTGCAGCAGAGCCATCCAATGATACATTTCTACAGGGCTATAAACTGAAAGGGTAACTCTTAACACTGACTGTTCTCTACATAATACTTGTAATGCTTAACTCTCTGGCTTGCTGACTTTGGAGTAGAATCTTTTTCACTTTTAAAACCAGTTCCGATTGCAACGGCTGCTTGAGACTGCTCTCCCCTGAGCTATGGACATGACCCTAAAGACTTGAGTTGTCTGTAAGTATTTAAATAGCCCAGACCACTAGGTTTTGGCTGTATTCTGACTAGTGCAATGTAGAATTCAGCTTGCATTTTTTCCATTGTTTCACAATGCTTTCAGTCCCAATAGGCCTTGGCAGTTTGACCATTTAGCATTTAGCCACCTAAATATTCATATTTCTGTTTTCTGGACAAATACAGAAATAACAGGTTAAAAAAAGTTATGTCTGACTGTCTAAACTTGTTTTCTAGACACATGTACAAACTGACTTCTAAAATTTTTCTGCCCAACAGGTTTGGTGCAAATACTAAGGTAGTGCATTTCCTGGGAAGCACAAAGCCGTGGAACTATACATATGACTCCAGAACAAAAAGCATAAAGGGCAACATGGATGACCCTAAAATAGTTCACCCAGAATTCCTCAACATGTGGTGGGATACCTACATAGCTGATGTTTTACCATTACTAGAACAGCATGGAATTGTTAAAGAAATTCCTACAGGGGTAAATATGGTACGTGCTCTAATAATCTTGTACATCCATACCTAAGTATGGATGACAGGTTATTTACCATTGCATCAATGTCCCTTCCCTCTGTCCATCTCAAAGCATGGGTGTGGTTTAGTTTGTGGGATGCAGGGTATTTTAGTTTTGTCTTTTTAAGCTTGGAATAAATAATACTATAAAAGAGAAGCATGCTAGACAGGTCTTGGACATGGCTGTATGCTTGCCTAAAACAAACTGTGTACATAGTTAATGTAGCACCAGGTCTTATACTGTGGTAACTTCTTTGATGTAGTAACTTCTTTAATTTATACAGAGAAGGGTCTAAGTCTTAATGTGTTGCAGCTAATAAGGTTCTCAAGCAGAAGAACCCCAGTTCAGCATGCAAATATGTACATACAGATCTTGCATGGTGAATCACATTGCCTAGGACAACCAAAATAATGCTTCTAACTCTAGTTCTCATTCACAGAGTTTAGCAGCCTGCATCTGACTGCGGACTTCTTAGTTTTAGCTTAGTACATGAGCCAGTTTAAGTTCTCAGCCTTTTTAAGACCAAAGTTATTGACCTCTTCAGATGTGCTTCTCTTGGTAATCTTGCATCTTTCTAACAAACTATTTGCAGCTATCGGGCTTGGTCTATACTCTGGCTTTCTCTTGTGGCTTCTGTAGAGAGGTATGAAGAACTGAAATTTTACTTTTTTCTTTTTTCCCCTTGCTAACATCTGTAACTCTGCTTTGTTATTTTGCTAGGAAAGCTGCACAATCCCTACCCATTGGCAATGCTTGCTATTGCGCATGATAACATCAACTTTGTTGTCCCATTCTATGGCCTATAGCTCGCTTTAGCTGCACAAAGTATTTCTATATTTTTACTCTACCTTTCCTTTTAGGCAGAAGTTACAGAGGCAGTGTCCCACGTATCAGTATCACCACTATTACCAACTGAATCTTCAGAAGAACGCAAGGAACGGTGGGAACAGGGCCAAGCTGACTATATGGGAGTGGATTCCTTTGACAACATCAAGAAGAAACTTGATACCTACCTTCAGTAGAAGTGCCTGTCTCAAACAGTGGTGATGCAAGGACTTGTTCCAGAACTAACAGCTAGAAAGGTATAGATGGTGGTCAGTTACACTTGCTAGTAGCTTGAGGAAAAACTTCTTGGCTGAAGGCCTCTGCAGTGCTACAGATGAAGACTGAGCAAAAGCTAGGAAGCAGAATCCTTGGGCCACCTATTACTGCCCAATTTCCAATTCTCCATACTAGATAAAGCCAGGTATTTTCAGCTTAAAATTTCTTCTGTTTTGATCAATTGGCTCAACATATTCTTTAAACTGGGTTTGTTACCTCACCTCATTAGTGATTAGCATTGATTCCTTTGCTTGCTGTTTTAGATGTAAAATCTAATTCATGGGATTGCTCATACACTGGAGTGGTAGCCATTCTGCTTTACCATAAATGTATTAATGACACTGGGATACATACATGTAACAGTAATAGCACTGCTTTGCTCTTCCAGTCACAATTGCACTGAAATTTTGACCAGGTTCTTACGCACAGTGCCTGCAGCATGGCAGAATGCGTTTTTCAGTTCTGTATACTATGGGACTAGTAAACTGAGTTTTATCTGTTCCTTGCAATGTTGCACTTGATACAAAAATAAAAAGTTGTCATGCATTTCTGTCTTCCCTAAACTCTTGAGCAATTAAAAAAGGAGCTTTAAAGCAGTCTAACTAAAATATTCAACAGGTATAAATATCCCTTAAGCTTTGCTGATCTTACTCAAGCTCTCATTAGCAAATGTCCATCTTTTAGTTCATAATTATTTAGAAGTACTTAGTCATTTGCTAGGGAGTTGTTTAGGGCCAATCCCTGTATTAACTTGACATAAATATAGGACAGGGCACATGAGGAAGTACCTGCTGAAGGTGTTTACATTAGTAACTTGACGTTTGGGAAGAAGGCATCCTTCTTTCAAGTGACTAAAGAAACACCATCCCTAAAATGTAAGCCCTGTACACTGAACTTAGTCATAAAAACAACTGTGATACTACTTCGGCAAAGAAAGATTACATAGCTGCTTAAGTAACTGCATCTACCTTGGTAAGGAAAACTACTCTTTCCATGTATAAAGACAGTAAAGGAAGTGCTTTTTTTGCCACACTCAGGCTACATGTACTCCAAGATACATGGAAAAACAGTAAAAATAAAGCATGCTGATGACAGACAGATTGCCTGTCATCTGTACTAAGGTTTTCTATCCTTTAGTCAAAAGTCTAAACAGAGCAAAATTGGTGTTTTTTGACAGCTGTACCTTGCACAAATCCAGAAACACTAAGAAAATATTAACTCCTTATTTCCTAGCAAAGGAGGATTTTGGCTGGAATTTAGTGATGATGCTAAATCTTGAGCCTAGAGATAAAATAAACAATCACCAAGCTCTCACCATTTGCTGGTAAAGCAGAAGACATAATATGACTATAAGGGTTGGTCTATTTTAACTTGTTTTCACTACTCAATTCCTCTATGATTTAGTTGTCCACCATTTAGAAAAAATGCTAAAAGATGAGGTCCAAACCAATGTAGCTTGTAACTACTTAAAAGAACATAGTATCTGAACTGCAGGTTGTAACTAGCCCTTTCCTGTATGGGTTTTTCTTTTGCTGTGTTTTTTTGTTTGTTTGTTTTGTTTTGTTTGTTATTTTAACATATAAATTTGAAGTTGTGTGAAAGCAGGAGGGATTACTAGTTACAGTCTGTAATGACAGAAGTATACTTTATCAAACAAATATTGGAGAGTTCTGCATACTCAAAGACTACTCTATGGAAAATAGTAACATACTCTTTTAAAGCCAAACAGTCTACATTGTCCTCCCTTTGTCTGTATTCATACTGGAGAGTAGGGACATTACTTCTTTTTAAGCTTAGTTGGAGAGAACCAAGAAAGTATAAAAGTATGATACTCATTACCTGCCTGAAAATTTGGTTTAGCATGTATGTTTCATTACATTAATACAATAAGATAAGGAGAGATGCTGAATAAAATGAAAACCAGCATGTTTTGGGTTAACAAATACAGTTAGTGAAGAAAGATAACCTGTGAAAAGAATTCTGCTGTAGCCTCTGTAACTCATACTATGATCAAGTGTTTAACCACGGCCTCAGGAAAGGTATGACATCTATACCAAATTCTATGCAGCTTATTTTGAATAAAATGACCTTTATGTCATTGTTTGCCACTATTTCCTTCACAATTGCTGTAGGCAGCTTTTGCAGAAAAGCAAAAATCCCTTTTTTCCCTTGCAGTAGCATCACTTGATACATCAAACAGTTTTCTGCTCTAATCTGAACATACTCAAAACAGCACTGTACTCTAAACATCATTATTCAGAAGAATCACAGCACTGCTTAGATTGTAACTCAAATATTGGAACTTCATTTGCCACTATGAAGCCTATAATCTAAGGTTTTCCTTAAATGGTGACAGCTCAGAGCAACTCTTAAAAGCTTAAGAAGCATTTTTTCCATATACATCTTTGTTTTATGTATAAGGTAAGAAAAAAAAAAAAGGAACAAAAACCTCCAAACAAACAAACAAAACCCAATTAAAATCAGAATCACAGGCTACTAACTCAATCTTTGGAATTAAAAATAATTCCAAAAGCTTACTCCTAGAACATACCATTCAAACTTCATGAAAGAGAATGCCAAGAGCCAAAGACTACTTACAGATCATGAAAAGCAGAAGAAAAATCCCAAACAGTCAGAACACCAAGGTGTTTAACTACTTGCTTACTGAACAGCTCCATCAAATCAGACAGGACTTTTCTGTGCTCAGGTTTTACATCTTTTCTCTCAGATATATTAATGGCTTTCTTGGGAGAGACCATAAAGCTTAGTACTACCTTCAGTGAGTTATATATGGCTTTGGAACTTGGAAATAATAATCTAATAGATGAGAAAAATACTAGTAATTTGTTTTAGTTGTTTTCATAATCATACTAAGCCATTTTACAAAATGTCAGCATATGTTCACATAAGTAATGATGTAGCTTGACTAGCCATAGAAAAGGTACTCTTGCCTGTGAAATTCTTACTTGCAAAATGGACATAACAAAAAAAAGGCCAAATCCTCCTTCATAATTGCAAATTATTTTTCCAGCTTATCTCTAAATATCAAAATCTGTAACAGCAAAACACGAAGTTTAACTTACATAAACTCTATGCCAAACAAAAAAAAAAAAAAAAACAAAACACAAAAAAAACCCAAAAATGGCACTTAAAACCCAATTTCAATCAGGTTTAGCTGTCTTCTTGTTCTTTTTCAGCTTTCCAGTGGCAATCAGGTACTGGGGTTCATGCTGTCTTCCATTGTTTGTGTCCTTCTAATTCTTTCTCTAACAGACTTAAAGTATGCCCTTCTCCATAGCTAAGGTCCTGGCTCTCCAAAAGTGGCATCAGTTTGATGGTTTTCTTGTTTTTACTTCCTTTCTCACTCCTTTCATTAGCCCTCTTGCTTCAGATAGTAGATATCTTCCCTTTATTTCTCAGTCCTTTTCCACTTCCTATGTTTGCAATTCATCTTATAATCAGCAGGTTGGTATTTTCAGACGTAAGAGGTGAAAGGCTTTACAAGCTTTACGGACTCCATTTCTCTGCTGTCAAGTACACTTCCCAAATCTAAACAGGACATAGATACAGCAATCTATGACTACAATTCGAAGTCTGAGCATCACAGTGAAGGGAGCAGAATATGTGTTAGGTAAACACATTATCAGAAGACAAGAATCAAATGGAAAGAAAGGAACAGACAATAAATATTCAGCTAATGCTCAACTGAGATTCTTTAGTGCTGTTTTTTACTCTGTGGTACATGAACGGGTGTAGTTTACCAAATTCTTCCTCCATAAGTCAAGTGGCATGCAGATCAGCATTCCATTGAGACATATGTATGGAAGTGAAAAATGTGTCATTTTTCCACTGCAAGTGGAAAAGCAGTAAAGGAAAACTGTTACAAAGCTGGCAGCTATAAAATAATTTGTTTTAATTTATTTTGCAAGGACTACCTCATTCACTGACACATGAGTGGATCAGATTCTACTTTGCATCTACCACGGTCTTATTGTTCAAAGTGTCTATTGAAATTACTAGATAGCATATTGCAATTCATGCCTATGATTCTAGCATTTCATAAAAAAAAACTTTACAAAAATCATTGGAGTTCTGTTAAGTAAAATATTAAAAGTGTTTCACAAATTTAAGTACTGCCTTTTTACTAACTCCTGGGAAGTAATTATCAGAGGAACTCCCTCCTGCACCTGTATATTATTCAGAAATAGTAAAAAGTACTTTTAAAATTTTGAATTAAATACATTCTTTGGACATAGCCTGCAAAAGTAAGAATTCTTATGATGTGTCACTGACCACCTTTTCTGAAACAATCGGTCCAGATGATCTCTTTGTTTATCAGGCAATACTAAGATAGAAACATGAAACTAATTGATTTAGAGTGGGTTTTGTCTGAAGGAGAAGACACATTATTTACCTTTTATTACCTTTTCACCTCTAAAATGAGATGAAACGCTTGCAGATAATGATGCCTTAGATTTTAGCTTTTATATTTTTCAGCTTCTGTACTGCTTTAGTGAGTAGCTCAGAGTTTCATATTAAGGGATGGTAAGCTCTCTTCACAGAGTAGCTAGACAAGACAATTCCTTTCCTAGCTTGGGACCAAGGACAACCACCCAAATTTCAGGCCCAAGAACATAAACAACATGGACTGAGGAGAGAAAAACAAGAAGGATGGGACTTCATAACCTAAAGCTATAATTGGACAATTAACTCCAATATGCTAATGGACCAGAACTTATAAAAGTGAGAGACCTTGTGACTGGTGGTCCATTTTTTTGTGACCATTTTGGGTTCATCTTGGATGTAGCTCTGGCTGGGCTCTTGGGCTGCCCAAGGTGTATCCATTGAGGCCTTTTAATAAATTCCTACTTTAGTCTTTAACTCCATCCAGCCTCTGTTCTAGGTCAGCCTTGGTATGGCATCAGTTAGAATGCATGAATACACGTTTTGGTTTTGAGGCGTTTTTTCTGCTCTTAAGTACTGTACTAACAAGCAACCTTTTGAAGAAATGAACACTGAAAAAATTTCAGGAGTTTGCATGCTTCTAAATTAACATTTAGGAGCAAATTAGTTTTTATAATTTATTTGAAGCATTTATATTTTGAGCACAAAGACAGCAAAACTGAAAATTAACATGGGACATGTAATCTGAAGAGAAGTATTATCCAAAATATTAAATATGTTATTTATGTAAAATACCATAGGATCAAACTATAAATCAATCAGAGCCTTAACTTCATTAAATATTTTTTGTTATATTTCACTTGCTGAAGGCTTTTTGGTAGCAAAGGCTCCTGCTGCAAGTTCCCTCTTCTTGTTCTGAATTTTCAGGATATTATCTTCTACTGAATCCTTCACAATAAACAAAAAAAAAAAAAAAAAAAAAAAAAAAAAACAAAAACAAAAACAAAAAAACCACCCACCCAAACTACTGAAATAAAGATGTTACTTTTCTCTAAATAAAACTTTAAGATGAGAAGTTTAGGTATTCTGGGAAAAATGCTAGGGGGCTGAGTATCCTAAGTACAGTTGCATTATTTAGTTATTAATTTGTAATCACAGAGAAAAGGGTTGTAAAGCAGTTGGAGGAAAAGATGAGGTCTTTTAATTTTTCTGTGCTTTTTTTGTTTTAAACATTTATTGGAAGGAAATCTATATCTTCTTTTAATGAGGCAGGCTAGCTGCTCTTCCACAGCTAAACAAGCTGCTATGACAATGACAAAAGCGTTCTACATACCTTCAAGATAATGAACTGTAATAGCCAGGCTAACCAACAGCTATACTACCCCATCTGAGTCACTCCAAATAGCTCGAGACATTCAATTTCTAATATTAAAATCTTACAATCCAAAGCACACTTCAACAGTCACTCCACAATTTAGTTTTACTGGTGAGACTGTGATGGCACAATTATTTTTGAAATGCTGTAAAGCTTCTTGGAAAAAAAATATTTATTCATAACCAGAAAACTGTTGGGATTATCTTTTAACTGACCTTAGTAACAACAGCACTATGCTTCCGACCCAGAATGCGACACGTCAAAATGCTGGTCTTCTGCAGTGGGATTCCAAGCTATTAGTAGCAGAAATGAAAAAGTTAAATAATCTCCCTTCAAAACATAGTAGTATGCACATGGCATCACAAAGCAGATATTGTACCATCAACATCATCTTCAACAAATACTGCCTGCAGATGAATTACTCCCTGCCTAATACTCTTTAAGTATTCCACTGTAAAGAAAGATTTTAGAACTTCTGGTTATATGTTCATAACAAGCAGGAACTTCAGGGAAATGCTTTAAAAATAGAGTTTGTCAGGAATCTAGGAGACATCAAAACAATCCTGTTATTTTAATTCTGAAACAAACACTGCATATACTAACTGCTTCAGTACCCTGAAGCAAAATCTAAATCAGCTGGACATAGGCAGTTACTTAACAGTAAAGTGGACTGTTAAGAAAGCCCACATATGCTTTCATTAGTATATACAATAATCACCATGTTAGATAAACGAGAAATTTTGCCAAACACAAAATGATAGTGTAGCTATTACTACTTATACTTTTGATGTAACATTAAATGTGAGGATCTGTGAAATGCCAGGACTGTGGTCTGCATTTTCCCAGCATGTGTCATCTATCTACAGGTACAGTACTACTAGTTCTCAGAAAATAGATACTTAAATCTACATCAACTCTAATAATGTTCTGTCTCTTATATGCAAGTCTCGTGCAATGGGCTCGCCTTGTCATGTCACCCACATAGTGCAGGTTGTCTAAGAATTCTTCTTAATGACTTGTTTTAGATTCTAAGAACCTCTGATGCCTACACACACTCAGAGACATCAAGCTGCAAAATTAGATAAAAGCCAAACAGGTCTTGTTTCTCCAACCTATGGTAGCAAGCAAAAGAGCAACAAATTATGTATTTGTCACTGCAAGATGAACATTCCTGGCAAGCTATATACGGCAAACTGTTCTATTATTAATCTCACCATATGAAAACAACATGCTGTCTGGAGGAAAGACCTAGCCCAAACATGCAGAAGTATGTTCCATTCTATTTCTGCTGTAGTCAAGAAAGACTGAAGTGTACCACTTTCACTCTTCTCTCATCAGTCCAGCACAGAAAAAGTGAATTACAGTACTTCTGTACCTTTCTGGAGTATCATCTCATATAAAGGATACTGTATTTTACATTGGAAAATATTAAAAACACCTGAGCCCTAGAGAAATATCTGTATACTTGTGATACTCTCACATTAAAGGGTCATATTTCTTCCTAAAGGTGAGAATTCTGCATCTACGATTGTATTTAAACAAACAAACAATTATAAAGGATGGGGGGAGGGAGAAAGTAATCTAGTTGGATAAATATTCCTCCCTTGCACTGTGGTATTATACCTCTCAGAGAAGGAATACAGCTCTCCAAGTTACAGTTCTACAATAAATCCACAGAATTTGAAAAACTGATTACTCCCACTGGTATTTCTGCTTCTTAAATCCTATTACTGCTGCTACTGCACTTCAAGGAATGCTAATGCATGAATGACTCTCATTTGGCACTGTTTATTCAAAAGTGAGATCATAAAGAAAGGATCATGTGGGCCCACTGCTCCTCCATCAAACATAAGCAGGCAACCACTGCCATTTGGGATGCTTACCATCACAGGATGGCTACCAGCAGCATGAGAAGTCGCTGTTCAGTGGTCTATAAAGGCAGCAATTATATTTGGCCCTGGGTTGTCAGATACACCTAGATTTGGTGTTAGCAATGCTTAGCTTATTTTCTTACAACTGCTTGCCACAATATGATGAATACATTATACCTTATTCATTATCTTCACAGAAGATTCAAATTATTTTGCAGTTTCTACAAGTATTCAGAGAATTGTTGGGAAAAAAAAAAAAACAAACAGACAGACTTGATGGCATTATGGTAGTGTAGGCCCCTTCCAACTGAATGGATCAATGCAGTCCATACACAGACAATATTTGTGAAGATGCATTGTGATTCATGAAAAAAATTCTTTCATGGCAACTTCTCCATACTCTTATTCATACTTAATTTCTTTCATTTGTTAAATAAATAGGTTTTGTCTTCATACTGTTACTATCCATTACCTGATGTCCAAGCTAGTACTTTTTCTTTACGATTGGCGGTGATGGATGCCCAAGTCCAAAGCTAAACTATTGTTTTAATTTACTCTGTTTCTTTCAAGTGCAGATTTTGTTACAGTTTCCAACTGTCAAAAAAATTTGGGAATTAACAGCAGAGGAGTGAACAGGGGAAGGCAGGAAGTGAATAGAAAACCCTTAATCTGGTACAATGACACAACACATGAATCAGTTTTGCTCAGGAAACTATTTTGTTATCAATAAAGGTAATTTACATTTTTATTCTTTACAAATAATTTTGCATTTCTGAGTGCTTTAATGAAAGGAAAAAAACTTCCTAAATGTAAGTATTACCAGTTTCCCATGACCACAAAAGGTAACCTCAGACTAATGTCTTAATTTATAAATAAATTCTCAGTAATAGCAGAAGAGACTAGAACAGACGAGTACTACATTAAATATATACTGTTCCTCAAATTCCACTTCATGGCTTTTGAAGTTCATAAACAACAAACAGAAAGCCTCATTCAAAAGTATCGGAAAGAAAGAGAGATATGAAGAATGAACATAGCATATGCTACACTGTAAGATGTCATACCACTCTGTTAGTAGTATTACTAGCATTCTTTCCACTCATAGTAAATAAATGGACAGCAAAAAAATATAGTGTTAAAACAAGAAGATTCTAGGGAAACAAATGAAAGAAAGTTCTATTTGTCTTTTAAACAGATACTCATCATTGTCATTCTTTCTCAGACAGGTTTTCCTTCTGCCTCTTAGAAAAACACCAAAGAAGTTTCACCTAGATTAGGCCATATCATTATGAACAACCCATTACCACAGCATCCATTAAAAACACTAGGAAAGCTGCTGTCACATTTAATCCAACTCCACCCACTTTCAGAGACAAAAGCATTATAGTTCAGGACCCTGCTTGGTTGCTTTGGAAACAACAAATTGCTTTCATTCTTTTCTTCTGTGCCATTGACCCATCCAAATGAATAAATGCAAGCCCTGATTCTCTAAAGAGAAAGTGAAAATGTTGAATTTAAGAATCCATTTTGGGTGACAACAGGAAATAAATACATTAAAATCCTGACCTCTACATATTTAAAACTCCATTTTCTTTGAGAGATCTTTCTAAAACACCATAAAAGGATGTGTTTATTGAAAATAACATCAGTTCTACTTACTTCAAACAGTTTTCTATCAGTGAGAAGAAAGTTGTGAACTGACAAACAACCAGACATTTAGCAGCCGGACTTATCCCTCCGTAGTTCTACTAAAGTATGCATAAGAGCGTTTATCTGAAATCAAATTAAGTATTTATCTGAAATGAAAGGAACTTATTTTGACTTGGTTAGAGTCCATTCCTACAGATGGCTTTGATAAAGTTCCCATTAACTGAGAGAAATCACTGTTCAGTAATACCTTTTAAATGAACTAATCTTGAATTCTGTGAGCAGGCTTTCTTCTAATTTCCATAGGAAACTATGGGTTCAGCATTTTTAATAGTCACAAACTACAGGGTGATTGAGAGTGCTTTGGGAAGGAGAATTCAGAACCAATTTTCCAGACATACTTCACATTGTCAAAAGTCTGCAAGTCCTCTATCTCCAGGGTATATGGAAAATAGGAACAAAGTACTGGAACTTCAGAGAATAAAGCTTATGCTATGGACAGCCCCAAGGCAAGCGATCTACCATAGCAATACTCAAGAAGTGAGAAAGGCTTCCCCCAGATATACTGAGGCAAATAAGGTATGCAAGACCCTTGGCTAGGTATGACAGGGAATAAGGAGGCATCAGAATCTGTCTTGGAACTGACATGAGAACAAAAGGAACAAGGAATGGGATGTGAGGCAGAAGAACGCTGCTAGTTTTCTCAGTAAGGTTTAGCTATGATGACATAAAGGACCACTAACTAGAGAATGAAAGTAACTGCACCAGCTAAAAAGAAAAAGAATAAAAATCATGGTTTATTGTAGAGCATAATGTCTTAAATTAGCTCTTATGTCTCCACAAAAAGATTTTTAAGATTTTTTAAGGAACAAATTTGTAACCAGCATTTGAAAGAACAATTTCTTCATTAAATGTTAAAAACTTAATGTTTCAGAAAAGCAATCCCAAAATGAAAAGGTCAAAGTACAAACAGAAAGATACAAATTCTGGCAGCAAATGAAAGTGAGACAAAGAAAAATGATGTGGCAGAGCTTGAGAAACAAGTCTACAAAGTAAAATAAGAATACTGCAATGTTTTTTCTGACAAGAGTTGTACTGAACATATGCCCATTTAGTTTTCCCCTCTAGAGCAGAATATATATTGCTTAAGTAAGATTTAAGAAATTATTTATTTAGAGTTTGTTTCCAAAAGTAAATTAGGATTTGACTAAGTTTCAGTGGTTATAAAACTGCTCTATCTTCAAAACCTGAAACAAAAAGCAAAGCTCTTTACCCGAAGTTTTATTTAATTAACGCACATCTATGTACCAACAATGACCAGCACCAATTTACAACTGGTATTCCTTTTGTCTTGTTTCCCTGCTGCAAGGGAATTGCAGTTTGTTTGTGAAGTGATTTTAGTACGCATTTTCTTCTGTGCTGGCTAGACATGCTTGACAGACTTCTAAATAATAACTTAAGGTATGTTATCCATACATATATAATGTCCAGTATATTTACACAATTATAGATTATGCTCTACAAAGCCGTAATGAAAGCTAAATAAAACATAACAGAATGCACCTTTGAGTTAGATATCCACTCCTGATCAGGCTTCTTTCCATTACTGGAGTCTATTTCCTCTTCTAGGGGACCATTCCACCAAGTTGTCTACTTGAAGCTCATTCCTACAGAGAGGGCATGTGGCTGTGCAAAAGCCCAAACAACATAAAAAGAAATGTATTAAATCTAGTTATTTATAGTGAATGATAAATACCACCTTTACAAAGCACCTTTTATGCATTTATTATATTGATGTAAAAACATCCTCAAGGATTCATTCTTGTAACACAATTTCTCATTTCTGATGTGACAGTCAAAATATTTTATTTGCAAGAACATTAACATGAGCTAAATGCTGCACATTTTATAAACACTCAGCCTTCCTTAAAAGTGAATTGGTGTTCTTTCTGAGCATATTTATACTGAAATATGTATCTTAAGGTTTTAAAGCAAGGATATATTTGGGCTATGAGAGTAAGATTATTTAAAATATGAGAAAAATAAACCATCTTTCAAAGACAATATCTTTCTTAGTTACAAACAAAAGAATGACCTTTTACCCTTTTTCTTCAAAGCCTGCACAGAAATAATAGCAGTCTGATGAAATATGCTTTGTCAGGACCAGACATGGGGTATCTTCTCTTTTTCCCCAACAGACACATGAAATGAGACATAATTTAACACCAAAAGCCTTTTTCTCTGAAGTACATTCTAGATAAATCAAAATTTATACAACAGCACTTTCATAGGACTACTAAGAAAATTTAATAATAGACTGTGTGCACTATACAAATGGACAATTTTGGGAGGCAAAAATGACAGACATGAAAAACTTCTCCCTAACGAAGCAACCCTTTAAAATTAGGTAACACTATTTATATAGAAATGTGGCCACAGAACCAAGGCATCTTTAGAGAGGATTCAAAGCAGACCTCACAAAGCACATGAATACTGGGGGCTGCTAATCTGGAATGAATTGATAGCCAATTAGAGAGACTAGCAGTCATAGTCTGATACATTAATTTATTGCAGCAATAAAGATATTTTTTCAACAGGCAGACTCTTTAACACAAACAAATTTGAAATAACAGTTTTCCAAACATAGTGAATGAATGAGCCATTCCTGATTTGTCAGCAAACCCAAAATCCTCCAGTGACAAGCCAAAATAAATGAATTCTATTAAATCTGAAAAATATTTTCTGGAAAAAAACCCACAACCTCCTAACAGTGATCATAGACTTTTTATTTTTCTTTTTTAATAAAAAATTCACATCTTTATGCATCCCTTCTCCACTTTAGTACTGTAATTATAAACAAAACACAAAAGTCAGCTGAACATTGCCAACACAGATACTGAAGACTTATGGTAAAAGCATGTGAAAATGACAAAAAAGTCTTACAATGAACAGCCAGAAGAAAAAAAAAAAAAGTTTGAATGCACATCTGGTAAGCTTTTGTAAGAATGCAGTTGATACACAAAGACAGATTACTACAGAGATCTTACAGCTTTATTGTGGCTTCTGCATAGGATTTTTACTTACTTGCACAACTCTAAATTTAGTCTCAACAGAAGACTAAAATGAAGGTAGTATTAACTCTCAAGCTGTTACATACCAAGAAGTTTTTCCAATTTTGGTAAATGCTTTTAGGTTAACATTAGAAAGATAAAATTATTTCCAAGTTTGTAACACTGTGACATGCCAAACTTTTCACTCAGCAGTTTTGTGCTTGCAGCTTCACATCTCATTTGTATTAATAATGGAAACCATCATCTTGCCTGGAAGAATCCTGCTTGAACCCAAGCTGCTCTGGGGAGAGGGTATGCAGTTTATTGGTCTCCTTGTTTTCAAGGTGATACCTAAAGTACTTTCCCATGTTATTTACTATGAGAGAATTGCATTGTAACTATTCAGGCACAGAAAATACCCAGATCAAATGCAGTATTAGTACAAATACCTATCATGTGGAAACAGTGAATTCCCCAACTTTGGAATTTAGATGCATTTAGATGCATGTCAGAGTCAACTTTGGAATTTATAGATGCATGTTTAGATGTCAGTGTTTTGGCTAAAAGCTGCAAAAACTTCCTTGACAATCAGGAATCATTTTGAAGGTAAGAAAGTTTATTCACTCACTGTTTTAGAAACTTATGATAGTTCAAAAGAGCAGAACCCATACCCACCTCTGTTCAGAGTTCACTACTGTGAAAGCAATCTATAGACCAACACAGGACTGGACAAAGGCGGTAGTTCTGGAGATTCCATGGTCCTTTCTTGGCAAAACATAGTAAGTAACTTGACTTTACAGTCAAGTAGTATATAATGATGATAATTCCATCACATCATAACCCAGTTTATTTCTCTCCACGTTAAAATCACCAGAAGGTTCAGTAGGGACACTGACTCCTACAAACATATCAAGAGCCTTTGCACTGGAAAAAGGCCTCTGCAAGTGCTCTTTCCTTCACTAGTTTCCCTCAAATTTATCAGAAACTCTAGAGGGTGGGATAGCTGCATCAGAATTTTGTGTATCTGGCAATGGAACAATGTCAGTCCAGAATCCAGACAGAGCACCCTTTCCACCTCTGTCTTCTTAGGTTGACTGACTATGCACAAGCAGGGACCAACCTGTCCCTCCCTGCTTGTTCCTAATAAAGAGCACCAGCCAGGTTTGTGCTAACATTTGCAGCTCTATTCTGAGCGGGAGTCAGAGCAACTCCCAAGAGTAAATGCAGCAGAACTAGATACAGATGGTGAGACTACCATGCCATTATATTTCCCTAGAAGGGGCAAATAAAAAGGAAAAGTATGTCTTAGAAGCACACAAGAAAAATAAATACTATGGTTTTCAAAAGAGCAATTCAAGTATACTCATTCACAAGCTTTTCCTGGAGAAAGCCCTGAGAAGTGACTAAAGATGGCCCTTTAGCAAGACAGCTATTTCATTGTCCAAGTTTATCAGCTTTGAAAAAGGAGTGTAGACATGATTTTAATTCAACAGCCAACTTCCAATACACAGCTTTGGTCTCTTTTAAGCGCAATAATATATATGATTTGCATCACATCACATACAAGCAGTGAAGAGGCACCCAACCATGTGAAGGCATACAATGGCTGCACACTTTTACCCCAGGGAAAAAGTAAGGTAAGAACTACAGAACAAGCTTTTGAAAATACTGGTAGACCTTACCACTGTTCAGTTTGACAGCTACTCTTTCCATAGTTTGACTTCAGGCCAATAGTTTTTACAAGCCAGATGATAACTAGGTTTACACGCTTCACAATTTAAACGAAAAATAGCTTCTGGTGATAGCAGTTTATTGCTTTTGAATTGCTATTAGAATTACTTTTAACCATAGAACAACCAACCTCTTCATTTCTGAGGACTTCAAAAATACATGCTTTACAAAACACATGTGCACAGTGTGTTATCACAGGAAGAGTCAGTGATTCCAAGCAAACTGTGCATTCTTCATCTGAACCAGACCTCAGAACCAACTTAATTTTACTCACTAATGTCTCACACAATTCTTTAGGAGTTTTATCATTTGCAAATACAGAAACATACTTAAACCCAGAGATTTCCATGCAGGAAACATTCTGATCTCTCATACTTCAAAACAGTTCCATTGATCAAAATGCAATCAGAACACTTGAAACACAGTGAGGATATAGGCTACAGTGCATAAAAACGCAAGCTGTCCCATACTACAGAAAATTCTGGCCTAACATTTCAAAATATATTAAGAGTAATCCTACTTGGAAAAGCGGTACTTAGAACTTAAAGTATGTGCAGTGATAAGTATGTATGCAACACAATGCCTAAGAGGAATAAGCAATTTTCCTGTGGCAGCTGTTCAAGTAGCAATTATACTATGGACGTGACATTATTTATCGTTAAGATTGCTTTAAATTTTAAGTAAAGAAATTCAAGCCATACTTGGTTAATAATTAAGCTCTAAATAATTATTGAACAATTTTCAAATATTTTTTCCATCCTGTATTCTTTAGGAAAATAAACAACAACCTTCTAAAAAAGGTTCTGACCATATCTCATTGGTCTTCCGGATCCTGAAAATCAACAAGTGTGTCCTCCTTGTTGTCTTACAAAAACTGCAAATAACACATAATATTCAAAGAGGCAAAGATGTTATATTTTGACCTATTTCTTTGGAATACCCTAGTACTCTTATATTTCAAGAGCAAGAAATCTTTTTATTTGGCACTTCATTTGATATCCTTACTAATATTTCATTCTGAGCATATAAGCAAAAAGGCACCTGTCTCCTCCCTCTTCCCTGGTTGGTTTAAGGAGTTAATGACACAATCTCCAGAAGTGTCAAAGTGAATCTGCCTAGTCAAAAGCAGGGAATGGAAAGTGTGCTCACTACTCATAGAATGGCACTGTAATTACAGTACCACCTCAGTTTTGTATTTCTATCAAATAAATCTCCCTTGGGAAAGCAGATCTGTATGCTTTTACTATCAGGACAGACCACAGGAAGTAGTACTTGTCTATCACCACACCAGTACGGACCAAGCTGACACATGAAAACAACACAGCACTGTGATACCGCCCCACCTTTCCTGCAGGCCTCGGCCGCGAACCCCGGCACCCCGCGGCCCTTTCCCGCCTGAAGAGAACGGGCCGCGCGCGCCCCGCCCCGGGCCGCTCAAGCCCCGCCCCCGGATGCGGCCCTGCCTCGTGGCAGTCTTCGCTCTCGGCGGCAGAAGAGCACCCTCGGCCAATCAGAGGCCTTCCCTCGCGCCCCGTCCGCGCGGGTACTGGCCAATGGGGAGCCAGCACCTGAGGCGAGGGGTTCGAGGCGGTTAACGGTCGGCAGTTGGTGCTGGTCGGTCGCGGCGGCGGACGTATTGTGGCGCAGTCGGAGTTCGTCACCTTAACGAGGCACCATGGTGGGAGACGGGATCCTTGCGGCTGTGGGGGGAGAAAGGGCGTTTGGGAGACGGGATCCTTCTGGCTGCGGGGGGAGAAAGGGCGTTTGGGACCGCTTCTGTTGCGGCACTTCAGGGGAGTTCATGACTGCACGTGCTGCGGCGGGACTCGCAAGCAGTCTCTACTTGAAGTCCCCGTGGTAATTCTAAGGCAGAAGGGTTGGGGAGAAGGTGAGAAATTAGTATGAAACCTTATTAACTTTAGGGGAGGCGAGGCATAGAAACCGACCGATAGCTAGCAAGACGAGATACGTGCAAAGGAGCTCTGTTCGGAGCAGGTACCTCCCGCGCGAAAAGGCGAGGGACGAACTGAAAGCTCTGTCCAGGCGGCGGGGAGATAGCGGGACAGGGCATGGTGCCGCCGGCCGGATCTATATGCCAGTTTTGTGCCGCCCTGGCGCGTGAAGCCGTAGAGGGCACGGCGCGTGCTCGAGGGACGGCGGCGGTGAGGGCCGGGCCGGACGGCGCGCGCCGTGAGCCGCTCCCTGGGCATAGCCAATCAGAGGAGGGGGTGTGGTCGTCGGATGTCAGGGGCGGGCCGAGCGGCGCGTGCCGTGGGCCAGTCGCTGGGGCTAGCCAATCAGGGGAGGGGGAGTGGCCGGCGGCGGTGAGGGGTCCGGTGGGCGCCGCGAGTCTCGTAGCGGATCTGCGGGACTGGAGCGGAGGCTGGAATTTGATGAAGCTACCAAAGAAACGGGAAAGAGCACCCAGACACCTTGCTTTTTCTTTTCCGCCTCTGCTTTTTTCCATCTCAGGTGTAAGGCAGTTGAAGTATTGGGAGATTAAACATACATGGCACAGTTGCTTAGAATCAAAGGAGCTAGCTTAAAGGGGGCAGATTATATTTGATTGGGACTCTTAAGACGATTTCACGTAGGAATATGTGTGAAAAAAAGATGTACTAATTGCTAAGACCTAGATACTGGTATGCTTATTATAAAGGAAAATGTACTGAATGGTCCTGTGCAGGAAAGATTCTTGCAACAGGTACCCAGTATGTGGTGTGGTAACGAGTCAAGGAGATTGGGAGGATATTATATAAAGAGGTCTTCCAAAAACTAAAAGAAGAGTAAAAAGAGACTAGGCTGAATATTAAAGTTGGAATATATCTGCATTTTATATATATATATCCCATTGTAAGGGATAATGAATTTGTATTCACCCATGCTTTCATAGGGACTATGTTGTCTTTAGGATCTTCCAATATTCACAAAGTCAGTGCAGGTCAGCAACAGTGAGTAGTGCCTTGCCAGCAGCCAACAACTTGTTCTCTTAAATTGTGACTTAAGGGCAGCCAGGGAATATTCAGCAGAGAAAGATCATGGAAGGTACAACCCACGGGCAAGTAGCTCCGTGTCTCATTATCATTCTCTTTTTACTTTGCAGCGTGAATGCATATCCATCCACGTTGGCCAGGCTGGTGTTCAGATTGGCAATGCATGTTGGGAATTGTATTGTCTTGAACATGGGATCCAGCCTGATGGTCAAGTGCCTAGTGATAATACTATGGGACGTGGAGATGATTCATTTAACACTTTCTTCAGTGAGACAGGAGCTGGTAAACATGTTCCGAGAGCAGTGTTTGTAGACCTAGAACCAACCGTAGTTGGTATGTACCCAACATTAAAGATCTTAAGTGAAAAAGTGAGGATCCTTTATGGATTCCCTACTGTCTTTTTTTTTGTTTGTTTAGAACACTATAGATTTTAAAATGTGTGTCTGGATGCTGTTTTGACATTTGTGGTTATTGTTATTGGAAAGAAATTAAATAATCATCTACCAGTAACAATATCTGGTGAACTTTTTTTTTATCTGGATCATCTTTCCAGACTGCTGCACTGCATACAGAGTTTTGCTTGAGTGCTATCCAGTATTGTGTCTGTACCTGTAATGTAGTTTTCTGAGTGATCTCTGTGTTCCTTGAGTACAAATACTGCTTTGTGTATGCCTGATGTTTACCCTGAAACAAAGGGGCAAAAGTTGAGCCAATTTCTTAGGCTAGTCAGACACGCTGTGTGTAGTCAGAAATGCTGTCTACACTCTTTTGACACGTGTGCTTTGTGTGTAGTCACTAGGCAGCACACACAGAACTGAACAGATCAAATTTATGATGTGGTATTTTGGGTTTTTTTGTAGATGAAGTACGTACAGGCACGTATAGGCAGTTATTCCATCCTGAGCAACTCATTACTGGGAAAGAAGATGCAGCCAATAATTATGCCAGAGGCCATTATACCATTGGAAAAGAGATTGTTGATTTAGTGCTAGACCGCATTCGCAAACTGGTAAGGATTCATGCTGCAAATTAGTATTTAAAGTAATTGATACAGTTCTAGAGAAAGCTATATTGATGGTTTGCTGGTTTTTTGTTAACAATTTTGTGCATAGTTAATTTTTCAAAACAAAATAAACCTTTTATTGCCTGGTGTGCCCCATCCGCCTTTAAAATAAAAACTCAATCAGTTAAACCAGAACCTTTCAAGAACACTGTTTTTTAAATAATAACAATGTAAAACCAGCAAACTTATGACAGAAATGCTTTTGAATGATTATTTTAATATTGATTTCTCCAAAACCATCAATAACTTTTTTTCTCCCATTTTTTTCCACCTCGTTATAGGCTGACCTCTGCACAGGGCTGCAAGGCTTCCTTATCTTTCATAGTTTTGGTGGAGGCACTGGTTCAGGGTTTGCATCACTGCTCATGGAAAGGCTATCTGTTGACTATGGCAAGAAATCTAAACTGGAGTTTGCAATTTATCCAGCACCACAAGTTTCCACTGCTGTAGTGGAACCCTACAACTCAATTCTAACTACCCACACAACATTAGAGCATTCAGACTGTGCCTTTATGGTAGATAATGAAGCCATTTATGATATATGTCGTCGTAACCTGGACATTGGCCGTCCTACTTACACCAATTTAAACCGATTAATTGGGCAGATTGTTTCATCCATCACAGCTTCACTACGTTTTGATGGAGCCCTCAATGTAGATCTGACAGAATTTCAAACTAACCTGGTTCCATACCCACGAATCCATTTCCCCTTGGTAACATATGCCCCTATCATCTCCGCTGAAAAAGCGTATCATGAGCAGTTATCTGTGGCTGAAATTACCCATGCTTGCTTTGAACCAGCCAACCAGATGGTCAAATGTGACCCTCGCCATGGCAAGTACATGGCCTGCTGCATGTTATACAGAGGCGATGTTGTGCCCAAAGATGTCAATGCAGCCATTGCCA
This sequence comes from Agelaius phoeniceus, assembly GCF_051311805.1. Classification (NCBI taxonomy): domain Eukaryota; kingdom Metazoa; phylum Chordata; class Aves; order Passeriformes; family Icteridae; genus Agelaius; species Agelaius phoeniceus. The sequence continues at coordinate 27,170,329 of NC_135274.1, read as the reverse complement.
CTATCAAGACTAAACGTACCATTCAGTTTGTGGACTGGTGTCCAACTGGATTCAAGGTATGTAGCCTATTAAGTACACGATAACTAAGTGATTAAGAATTGTGTAGTCTTCAGAGATGTCAGTTGTGCTACAATGTTGTAATGTATTTATTTACTTGTAATGTATATATTTACTTGTAATCATGGTGATTTTTGTTAACAGAAATGAGTCTTTAAGCCTTGGCATTTCTAAAGAAAGTTCTCATTTGTTTTCTTGAAGGTGGGCATTAACTACCAGCCTCCAACTGTGGTGCCAGGTGCTGATCTTGCCAAGGTGCAGCGGGCTGTGTGTATGCTGAGTAACACAACTGCTATTGCAGAAGCATGGGCTCGGCTCGACCACAAATTTGATCTCATGTATACTAAGCGTGCCTTTGTGCATTGGTATGTTGGGGAGGGGATGGAGGAAGGAGAATTTTCTGAAGCCCGGGAAGACCTGGCTGCCCTTGAAAAGGATTATGAAGAAGTTGGCCTAGACTCAGTAGAAGCAGAGGCTGAAGAAGGAGACGAATATTGAGAAAACTAAAGCCTGGAAAAATCTGTTCACCAAAACAAAAAAAAAATCGCAGAACCCTGTTTGTTTTCAAATGTGCTTCCAAATAAAGTTCCAAAGATTATACTGCTGCTTTTTTTTCTTCTTCACTATTAATGTGCATATTCATGAAGGAAGGACAATTTGAGATTGCAGGTTTTGGTAGTGGATCTTACCTGCTTTAAAAGTACATAGTAATTTTTAGCTTCCTAGATTAGCATAGTAAAAAAAAAAATCTCATATTCTTTACTAGTATGGTGACATGAATAGAGCTTTAGAGACATATGGAAGCAGCTCTATCATAGGACATTTGGCTGCAAAAAGTGCTGACCCAGCCGGTTACGGCATGGTGCTAACAACACCAAGGTTGTGGTTTCAGTCCTCGTGTAGACCATTTAGCTAAGAGTGATCCTTGTGGAAATATTCTGTGAAATAACTAGGCTTTTGTTTGGGGAGGGGTTTGTTGGCTATTAAGAAAGAATTGGTGTATTTACGAAAAAAGCCTGCTTTTGACGCTGGGAGACTGGAAGAACCCAGGTTTCAGTAGCCTAATGCATTAGGTACGCTCCTGCTGGCAGTAGCAGCTCCAAGCCGTGCCCAAGTGAAAGCTGCTCTGCACACAAACCATCGACCAAACACCCATCAGCAAGGTCTTCCATTCATGAGCCACCGTTCCCAGTCCTCCGTCTCACGCTCCTCATGGATCACTCAGTTTCTCTTTCCACTCGACAGCTCCACCAGTGTAAGGCGCTGCTCTGCCATGACGGAGGATTCCCGGGGGTGCTCACCCAGCAGCTGAGTCACGCCAAGGCCATACGGAACCTCGTACGAGAGTACCTGTGCCGAGGCAGCCACACCGCCGCCCGAGCCCGCCCCGCACAGCGCCGCGCGGAGGCGGGTGGGTGCGCCCACCGCGGAAGTGCTGGGCGCCGCCCCGGCAGGCTGCGGGTGCCCTCTCCGCTGCCGCGCCGGAACTTTTCGGCACCATGGTGCAGCTTTACAATCTTCACCCGTTCGGGTCGCAGCGAGTAGTGCCTTGCAAGCAAGAACCGGCGCACTTCTGCTGCGGCCAAGACGTGCTGTTCGTGGCCAGCACGGCGGCCAGCTGCAGGGTGGACGTGTTCACCGTGCGCGAACAGGGCCGCTGCGAGGCCCTGGGCTCCTTCGCCACACTGGGTCCGGTGCTGCGCATGGCGCACAGCTCGGCAGGTCAGTCCCGGCCATCGCTGGGTCCGTGAGTGCTCGGCCAGGGAGACCGGCACGCATGAGGTCTGAGTGCGTGGAGCGGCCCTGGGGCTCCGCCGGGTGGGGATGGAGGGCCAGCGGGGCCGGGGGCTGCGGGAGGCGGGCGGCGAACATAGCCGCTCGGGCTCTGCCGCGGAAATAGTGCCTGGCCCTCCCACCCGCGTCTCCCTCAGGCTCTTTCTCAGGGTACTTCCGAGACGGAGGTGGGGCGCACCTGCTGGAGCGGGCTGGCCTGCGGGCCGGGCAGGGAAGCGCAGGCCGGTCCCAGCGCCGGCAGCGCTCGGGCCTGCAGGGAGGGTGGGATCCGCACCTCCCTTCATCGTCTGCCTCCGCCTCGGTTGCGGTCTGTGCACCTGCCCCTGCTTGCTTTTTTCTTTTTTTTTTTTCTTTTTTTTTTCTTTTTTTTTTTTTGCCGGGGGGGAATACTTGATTTTTTTTTGGCGGGGGGGTTGTTTATTTGTTTTGTTGTTGTTGTTGTTTGTTTCGGGTTTTTTTCTTGTATTTTGTTTTTAGAGCACGGAGTGGGGTGGTCGTTCCAGCCCATTCCACAACTTTTCATGAATCTATTGGTCCATTGCTTTCCATGGTCTGTAGAGAACAAAATATTTCCTCATTAGTGGATATCAGAAGGCGGGGAGGTGGGGGGAACCTTGTGTGCAATCACAACTTACACAGAGGATTCACACAGGAGTTACTCTGAACCTACATCTGTAAGTCTTTGCTTTTAGTAATGTGTGAAGTGTGTGCCCCCTAGCAAAGAAACCTGCGCTTTGTATTCAGTTAGAGGAAAACTGGTGAAAACTGTTTCTGGAATTTTTTGTAAGAGTTGAGACTTGAAGATGTTTTTTGTAGCATACTACAGCAGATAACGAGCTCAGAAACTGTAATCTATTTTTAAATGATTATCAGTATGACTGCTTTCTTTTAAGGAGACTATCTAGTGACAATTGAAGAAAAAAGCAGAGCAACTTTCCTAAGAGCATATATGAACTGGAGATGCATGTCTGCAGGGAGTTCTCGTGTGTGTGTCCGGATGGTTGGTCACAAGATGGAAGAGTCATACAGTGAAGCCTTAAAAGAACAAATGTCAGTTGTTGAAATGCCACTTTCAGATCCTCCACTGTGCATTTCATGTTGTCCTGTGAATGGAGATCTACTTGTGGGCTGCAAGAATAAACTTGTCATATTCTGTTTGAAATACCGTGTCATAAACCAGAATTTGACTGTGTTAGATTTTGAACGCTCCTTAATTTTGCACATTGATAACCTCATTCCTGCTGAAGTTGCATTTTGTGCCAGACATATAGCCATAACAACAGAGCTGGATGTTCTAATCCTGAAACTGGAACTGGTCCAGCAAAGTGCAGACAGGACAGAGCAGTATGCTCAGGGAGTCAGTGCACCGGAGAAGGCTGTGGATGGAGGTAGGTGCTGAAATAAATTTTTAAATTTTTTTAATCTCCAAGAATCTGCTAATTCATTCCCGTTGTTCTGAAATTGTCTCAAACAAGGTCTTTGCCCTTCAGAAAATATTTCCAGATTGTCCTATCACTGACTATCAGCTGAATATTCTAGAGCATGAAAAGTTGTAGCAACCTGTAGTTGGAGGTAACATTTCAGACAAATATGCTATTATTCTCCACCTTTAGAAGATAGTACAGCCTCTGCAGATGCAGAATTAGGTCCCTGTTTTAGGATGCCACAATGGGCCAAGTTAAAGTAGTAATAGTTCAGTGCGCTGTGTTCAGAAAAATTATTCTATCAGTGTCACTGCCTAAGTAACTGGCTTACACAATGAAGAATGTTTCTGTTGTGATATCTGTATACTTTTTTAACTGTTAGGATCAGAACCTGCCATAATCAAGCAAATTCTCCTTTTTCAGTCCCTTATCTTATTCAGGAGCTTGTCTTAGAATTATAGAAATCCCAGAAACAGAGGTACTCAGGAAGTCTCATTCCTGTATATTGCAGGATATTGATCCATATGTAATCAACTATCAATTCCCACTTTTCCAAACATATATGTATCCGATCAACACCAACAAACCTTAGGAAGGTCCTTTCTTTATAATTGGAGAAACTTAAAAGGAGGGTCATTTAGAAATGGAAACTGTACCTAGAAAACATTTATAGGTAAATAAGACTTTTCAGATAGGGACAATATAAATGCAATGTTCTTCACTGAGTGAAGATGGGTCTTTTCTCAGATAATGGTGTCCTTCCTCCCCCTGTTGTTTTTTTTAATTACTAAAAACCACATAGAAAAGTTCTAGTTACTTTCTGAGTGTTACTAGGATTTGCTTTCCAGGACTTAAGTGAGCAAAAGATAACACAGCTTCCTGTGATAGCTGCATTTGCCTTCTCAAAATCTCTTCAGCCAAAAGTGAGCATTTTTTGATGACCAGTCATTTGTGGCACCAGTTGCCGTTGACTCACCTTCTAGTGAGCAGTTTACCTGTTAGGGTTTTTTTCCCCAGAAATCTTGACTCTTAAGTATTCAGACTGTTAAGGCTTAAATAGGAATTGTTCCCATCTTCTAGTATGGCTGTTTTCAGAATCTTGTGGTTTGAGGAAGCCAATGCTAGCAGGGTAGCTGTAATTGGAGTATTTAATCAATATTGTCATACTATTTTCTTACTGCTGTGGTTGGAGTGGTTTGAACAATTAAGATAGCATTTTCATTGCTCAGGTGTGAAAGATGAAAGTCCTTCAACACATCCTTTACAGCTTGAATTAGATGAGTTCATCATATGTCAGAAGCCAGTGGAACTGCTTGGGGAAGAAAGTAAGCTATGTGAGATACCTGTCACACTGGAATCTACAGAGTTACCTACAGAAGACACAAAGCACTTCCAAGTGCAGTATCTGCTTTTCAGGTATTACAGATATATTTTCCCTTTTATGGGTTAATTTACTACAAAAAAGCAAACTGCATTGTGTGTTTTGTCTTTTTGAAAGGAAACCCCTGATGTTTTGACTTCTGGGGTTTTTGTAAGGTTTGGTGTTTCTTTTGAACTGAGGAAATCATGGGATACCAAGGAGAGTCCATTTTTTAGTATGGAATATTTCAGTCAGAAGGGATCTGCAGCAATCATCTAGTGCAATTGCCTGACCACTTCAGGGGGGAGCCACTCTTAAAGTATATTGTTTATATTGTTAAGGGCACAGTCCAAACGCCTCTTAAACGGTGACAGGTCTAAGGCATCAACCATCTCTCTAGGAAGCCTGTCCAGTGTTTCACCATTCTTGGTAAGAAAATGGTTCCTCACATCAAGTGTAACCCTCCCCTGGCACACCTTTGAGCCTTTCCCAGGATCCCATGGAGAACAGTTTTCCACCTGTGTCTCCAGGTCCCCTCCTCAGGAAGCTGATTTAGTCTTCCTTTTTCACCAAAATTTCTGTCAAAAGCTAAGGAAGAATTGATGCCAGGGTCCAACAGTGAATTCCAAAGCAAAGCAGGGAAAAGGATGACACATAGTAGGAAAAAAATAGTGTTGGACATGGCATGGTCTTCCATATAGCTCAGTGGACTAAAAAGAAAGATGAAAAAAAAAGATTAAATTGAGGTCAAAATCAGTTGTGGGATTTCTTCAGTGATGTCAAACTTTGACATGCATCTTGCAGACAACCAAAGAGAGAGGATTTAGGTTGCAGGAACTCTATTAATAGAGTTCCATCTAACTGTACCATGTGCTTCTTTGCATTGCTATTAATGGCATTGGTAGTAGGAGTGTGCATTGTTGTTGAGTGTTAAAACATGAGCTTTCCTTCTTTTATCCAGTGCTGTTTACTTGTCCAAAGTATATAATCATAATTTTTCACTGCAGTCCCATGATTTTTTGGACTGTTTTCCTAGACGTTTTGCACCTGGCCAGTCACCTTTTGGGTTTTGTGAAGAGACGAAGTTGCACTCTGTTCAACTGCTTCCTGTATACCAGACAGGTAAATGGATATGCATGAATACACCATGGACTGTATCACAGGAGGCTTGCGAAAGGAAAGAGCTTCATTGTGTATCCTCTTTCATACACTGTCTATGATTTGTTTTTAAATTGAGATCTTTTCTCCCTTTTCAATGATTTAAACTGAGCTTCTGTTAACAAAAAAATATTTTAATTCCCCCAAGTTCTACATAAAACTTGAACTAAAATACCAATTCAACGCGCTGTGTGACTAAATCAGCTTTTATTGGTTCTTTACCAATAAATTTTGTGTTGCAAACCAGTTACTCTTTACATTGCATTAATAAAATTCTCCTTTGTATTTACTACAAGATACTACACTGCACTCAGCCAGCTGAGGAAATCAGAGTAGTAAACATTAATAATCACTAAGATACTGGTTACCTTTCTGAAGGGCCTTAATTAAAATTGGAAGGGATGAATGCAGATTTTAGGGGTTCACTAGCTCAAGCCCCAAAAGATCCATGGAAGAACTTAATGCTGTATGTTAGCATTCAGATTTTGTAGAATCATAGAATGTCCTGAGTTGGAAGGGACTCACAAGGATCATCGAATCCAACTCCTGGGCCTGTGCAGGAGAACCCTAAGAATCCCACCAAGTGCCTGAGAACATTTTCCAAATGCTCCTTGAGCCTCTGGCAGGCTTGGGCCGTGACCACTGCCCTGGGGAGCCTGCTTCAGTGCCTGACAACCTTCTGGGAGAAGAGCCTTTTCCTAATGGCCAACCTAAACCCCCCCGACATAGCTTCATTCCCTCAGGAACTGCATGTAGAATGCTCTTAGATCTCTCCTCCGTCTCCTCCAGGCTGAACAAACCAAGTGTCAGCCACTCCTCCTATGGCCTCCCTTCCAGACTCTTCACCGTCCTTTTAGCCCTCCCTTAGTCTCTTGTCTAATAGGTTTATATCCTTCTTGTATTATAGTGCCCCAAACTGCCCCCCTGGACTGAAGCTAATGCTGCCCCAGTGCAGGGCAGAGCAGGACAATCCCATCCCTGCCCCCCCAGCAATGCTGTGCCTGATGCATCCCAGGATACGGTTGGCACTTGACTTTTACTAACTCCTCACTCAGTTTGAGATGGTTTACTGTCTGCTAAGTAGCAATGCCTCATTTAACTTGCAGCTGACTGAAAAGAATAAGCTACTTGCCATTTAACTCCAGCTGTCTTATGCTCTTGTGTGATTTACAGGCTTTGTTAAGAGGGTCTCTAGAATATGATCGCAGCTGTTACCTGCTAAAGTGGCATCCTATAAATTCTGTGATTTCCAGCCTTTTGTTCCCTTAAGTAATACCTACTTTTTTGTAAGCTGCAGCTCTGGATGAGCATTCATTCCAACTCAAAAGCAATTGTCTAAGATCAAGCTTTCAGTCCATGGATGCTTAGTTCTGGTGAATTTAGGACTCTCTAATGCTGTTACATCTACAGAATTTCTTCTCTAGGTGCTACATTCATATTTTTGTGAAAATGCTTCCAAATGAGGTTACATGCCGTACAATTTTTTGACATATGCACTGAGCTTCATTCTTAAAAAACTTCTTAAAAAACTTCTTAAAAAACTTCTTAAAAAACTTCTTAAAAAACTTCTTTTTACTAGCTACTAAGAAAACTAGTCTGCCACTTGGGCAGGTTTGATTCTGTCCTTTAGGCATCAGGCTTGGAATGGAATTGCTGGGTTTTTATTTATGAAGCACATAAAATGCCTTTCTTATTGTTATCTTTAGGAATTCCTGCAACAGCCTATGAGGAAACTGAGAGCAAGAGAAAACTTCTGAGTCTCTTCTGCTTTTTCTCTTTACCTCATGTTGGATATCTCTACTCTCTTGGGAAATTAGTAGAACTAATTTCTACCTACCAATATTCAGAAAAGTCAGAGCAGGCAGTCCTCACTCCACAGTTCCTACACGTCATTACAAGGTACTATGCTTATGGTTTTACTGATAGTATTACTATGTTTCTCTGTGCTGCTGTCCTTTCAAAATTTTTTTCCCCTCTGATGCGTCCTTCGTAGCCTCCTGGAAATCTCTGGGCAGGCTCATGTATTCAACATACCCTCCTGCTTGGGCTTTTAAGCCCATTTCTTCAAAGGAAAAAGAGCTGATTAACTGTAGTCTTGGCTACATGACTTTTGCAAATCTTAATTTCTTTTCTTCATTGTTGTGTTTTCCTCTTTTCCTCTAGTCAGAACCTGCAGTGCTTCACAGTGCGATGCAGTGCAGCAGCAGCTCGTAGTGAGGATCCATATATTGACACGACTGTGAAGGTACACCTCTCATTACCTCACTAATAGAATGGGAGTAGTGGTATGGCACTTAGTTGACCTAAGGTTTAAAATCCTGTTCGTTTCTGGTGGCTGAACCAATAAAATAACATCCAAAATGAATGGCATGTTGTATTTTGGTGGTCTACAGATGTCTCAAAATCTGTTGTTGCCGTGCAAAATTTTAGACCATTATAGAATGTTTTCAAAAACATGAAAAGCAATAAAATCACGTATTTTTAAAACTAAATTCCATGCTTTTCTGTATAAAATTGAACAAAGGGTGCAGAGTTTTCTTTTATTGTATGATGTTTCTCTCTCTTAGGTGTCCTTGAAAAAACAGTTTTTCTAAGAGGCATGTAGGCAATCAAACAAGTCTGCTACCAGATACTTAGGGCATGTTTTTTAGAAGGAGGGCTTTTGATCCTTGGAGGTCTTAACTTTTCCCCTTCCTTAAATTGCTTATCAGTAAAAATCTATTGAATGTAAAAATTGTGATATACATGAATAAAAGTAGTAGGAAAGATAGACGGAGGTATATTCTAAGGTAGCATTTAAGGATTTCTTCTGAGCATGTAGATAGCAGATATAAAGAAACCATAGGACATTAAAAGTTTTATAAACTTTTCAAGAGCCAAACATGTATTCTCTGCTCTGGATAGGTAATACCAGCACGTGACACAATCTCTCCTGTCCATTCTCTAGTCTCAGCTTTCTACATTTTTACTGTGCGTTATATTGACATCCATCATAGCTCCTCCAGTCAGTCAACAGGCTGCCTCCTGTGTCTGTAGGAGTTTTGGAGAGGTGTGAAGGCTGCAGTCCTACACAGATTTACATGCTGCAGCTTGCCATCCACAGTGTGTCCACCCACTCTGGCATGGATCCATCCATGGGCTACAGTCCCTTCAGGGACATCCCTGTGCTGGTGTGAGTCCTTCATGGGCCAGTTCCCTCATGGGTATCCCTGCCCCAGTGTGGAGTTTGAAGTGTTATGGCGGTTATTTTTATTATTTGCCATTACTATTTTTCCTGCTGTTTTTTTAAACCAGGTTTAGAGCTGCCTCATTCTGGGTCTCACGAGCCCAGGGCAGTCTGGAGCCTCCAGACCACCACTGTAGGCCTCCACCTCTTACAAGAAATTGAGGTTTCTTCAAAAAGCAGGTTACTCATGTAACACTGTGTTGTTTTGTTTCACTGTATATGTTAATTTGTAAGTGTACTATTTTATCTTTTTAAAGCTGTAAATTTAGAATATTTCTGTGCAAATGAGGCTGCATTTTTCAATTTTAAGTCCAGTATAGATGATAGCATATGTTTTACGTGAAAAGTGCATATAGAACAAATTGGGAAAATAATACTGGCTATGTAAGGTAACAATAGGCAAACAAATATAATACTTCTATCTGTACTTGCTTTTTATAAGCAACTCAAATCAAGACTTTTATAATCAGCGGCCAAAATCAAACTAATCAGGATAAAGTTTTCTGTGTTAGGCATCTATTTCAGGTTCAATTATTTTGAGAAACATAGCTGAAACTGTGCAGTTGCTTTGAAGAGTGAAATTTTTTTTTTTTTCCACTCATTAAATAATTCTTGTCAGGCCTTTATGAGTATTTGAGTATTTTTATTCTTGCTTATATGATGCACTCAAAGTTAGGAAAGCCAGTGGATGCTTTTAATGTCAGATCATTGTACAAAGGTTACTTTTTTTTTTTTCTGATTTATTTAAAAACTCAATGTGCATACCAAGTGGAATTACAAAACAGTCACTTTCCTTTATAGGCTTGTCCACCTGTCACACTGGATGTCTGTACATTAAGAATGCAACTTTTTATAGGACCAAGAGCTATCTGTCATTTCAAAAACCATATAATTCTTTTGACTAAGGCAGACACAGAAGATATTACTGAAAGAAGAAAGCCTACAAGAAGGATGCTGTAAGGATTTGTGTCTTTTAGGGAGCTGGTACTTACAGCTCTGTGTACAGTGTTGAACTTGTGGATATTGCAATTTAAGAGAGGCTCTTCTGTTGAAAAACTCTTGAGAAATAGTTACCTTCTAAGTGACTGAGAAGAGCAATCAAGCTTTTATTTTTTTCAATTCTGTTGTATTTACTGACATAGAAGAAATGAGCATAAAGTCACAAATGCCTGAAATCAACAAAATGTTAAAATAGCATTAGTAAGAATTTATCATGAGAATTTACAAAGTATTTATCTTGAGAAAAAATGTAGAGTACCAAAAATATGTAGTGCCATAGCTACAGGTCACAAAATATGTCACAGCACAAAATTAAATGTCTTATCTTGGCCTAAGGGTTCTTGCCAAGAAAGTTGTGAACATCACTGTAGTTATCAATGACAAAAGTTGGTCAGACTTTGCCCCAAGTTACAGTTGTAGCATGTGTGTAGCCAGAGGTATATCTGACTTTTTACAAATTTCCAAGGAAACTGCTATTCCCTTTCCATTTTTGAAGGCTTTTCATAAAACAGCTAAGGAGCTATTCTAAGCAGTTATTCAGAAAACACATTTTTAAAGTTGGTTTAAGGTAATTAACGAGAGTGGGACAGCTTTAGTTGATTGAGGAGTTAGTTGACCCATATTTCATAAAGTCTAGAGCAGACATTATTCAGAAGAAGATAAGGAGAAGCCTGTCAGGAAAAATGACTATTCCAAATACTTTAGTTTTCTTGTATAAAGCACATTTTCTGCTAGTTGCATTGTTTCAAATATTCAAATATTCTATCAAATTGACATTTGAAGAAGATACACTTTTTGCCTTCTGTAAAAAATGTAATGGACAAATACTAAGCTACGTAGCACAGTCATTTGAAAATAGGATGTAAAAACCTTCTCGTCTGTACAGTTCAAATAAAATTTAAAAACAGAACAAAAAGAGTCTGTTTTCTTACAGTTTTTTTAACCTTAGGGCTTTATAGACCAAGCCAAAGTTTTAGAATAAAAGTATTCTGATACCTCTTTATGCCATGTGTTGGCAAACACTTTGATAGAGCTGCAGGGGCAACCATGCACTACTAAGTCCTTACAGGAGATTAAACAGCTAATTTAAATTACTTAACTGTTCAAGGTGTGGTTGGATAAGGCTCTGGGTAGTCTGACCTGTTCAGTGGGTGGCATCCCATGCATGTGATGGGAGGGTTAGAACTAGATGATCTTTAAGGTCCAAGCCAAGCCATTTGATGATTCTATGATTCCTGATACTCCCTGGTGTTAAGCACAGGAGAAGAGGTAGTGGACAGTTCTGATGATGACTCTTATGTGTGAACATGCCTATCCCTGTTCTGTTACTAGCCAGTATGACTTAAATTCACAGCTTAACTCTCCAGCACTTACTGGTCTGCAGACATACCTATTTATGCATTTGAATTACAAAATGAGTGGGGGTTTTTTGGTTGCATGGCGTTTATTTCAACACTGACAACTCAACTTTTTTCTCTAGTTCCAGAAAGGCTGACTGCATCAAATCCAGAACAAATTCTGAGTCAGAGCCGGGTTGGAATTTATATATTATAAACACTGTTTCAACAATTCAGCTTTACAGAGAAATGGTATTGCTCAACTCCTGCTTTTGTTATTTGCTAACTGAAAATAAGTACTGCTAGTTAATCTCTGATGCATGTCATTGCTGAATATGGTGTAATATATTTCTTGTGAATAGCCCATAGTCCTATTTCAGACAGATGCTGTCCTCATTAAAATTGTTCCTGTATATTCTTACTTTTGTCAGCAGCCTAAGTATATGCTGTGTCTGTTCTAGGTAGAATATAGTAGAACTTACGAAAATGTTAAAACTGAGAGCTGCATCCATCTTTTAAGTGAGGCTCACTTACTGGTCAGAGCAGCTATAATGGACCCTCATTTCCTTAAATCAGATGAGAAGGAAGATCTTCTAAGAGCATTCAGAGAAAGTTGTGCCTTCTTAGGAGACTGCTACAGCAGGTATGTTTTAGATGTCAAAGTGGCATAGGCATGTGTTTCCAGTGGTGTAACCTTAAAATGAAAATCCACAATTCTTTGCTATTTTACATTAAGATCGCATATGTCATACAGACCTTTCTGTTTTACAAAACCAGCTTAATCTAGTCTTCTCTTCTGGTTGTCTTTATTGTCATTAAACAGAATTATTCAGAATTATATTGAATTCAACAGAATTATGTTGAATATGAACAATATGTGCAGATAACTGATGTGCCTGTGACTTTGTTTGATGTACTTTTAGTTCTTACAAAGAGTGATGGCAAAAGCATTGCCCTTAGTTGTTTTGTTATTTTTTTCCTTCCTCTCTATTTCCTTCAGGTTTGACACAAAGGATTACCACCTTGCTTTGCCATACTACAGAATGTCAGGTTTATCCATGACTGAAGTTTTAAAGAGACTAGTTTCAGAAGGTGATGAAATACAGACATACGAGAGAGGATTTATATTTTACTTAACTCATTCTCTTAATGAAGACTCAAATGAAGAATTAAGTAAGGTAGAAATAAGTTGGTTTATTTGTACTCTGCTAATGCAATTCTGATTTTAAGAATTGTGTATCAAATATCAATCACCTTCCCTTTGAAAATGATGAGCTGCTTTTCTAGTTTTACAGTTATTCTTTTTCACATTATTTTTATTTTCCCACTGTTGTTGAATAGCAAGCAGTACCTGTGATGCTTTGGACTGCATTCAAGCAATGCCTTACATGTTTGGCTATCATGATGCATGTTGCTATGATCTGGTTCCCACTTGCACAGAGATACTTCTGTTTTAGGAAAGCCCTGCCTCAAATTTCTGTCATCTTCCATTTCTGTAACAAAACAACCTGTTTCTTTGATCATTGCTAAATTGTACCAATTGCTAAAAACAATTCATTTTGGTGGTAGATATTCTCCTAGCATGCCAGAATATGAGTTGAATCACTACCAGTTAGAAATCCTTTACTTTTACCAGTAGGGAGGAGAGAGGCAGGAAAGGTGCTGTGATTTGATAGCTAAGCTGAACTTGTCTGTTTTTAAAAAAAACAAACAAACCTGTCGCAAAAAACAAAACAACAGAACTGCAGTACTTTCAAATGCCATAGAAAAATGAACATCTGAAAAGGTCTGAACTGTCAAATGGCTTTTATTTCAATAGGAATCAGGAAATAAAGTTCTCCAGATACTCTATCTTGCGGACCCTGTGCAGCTTCCTGATATCCTTTGCAGTCCCAGCATGAGAAACATATGTCCTTTGACAGCTGTGAAGTATCTTCAGAAAATAGAAAAGATGATGCCATCAGTGGTCCTGACACTTACTAAGGCTTTCTTTGCTCTGAAAATGGGAGACCTGGCAATGTATGAACATGAAATGCACTCCTATAAGGAGGTAAAGTATGCCAAGAGCATGAGCTGTTCATGCTTTACAAAGTCCAGGGCAATAGTTTGACTTGTAGTTGCATTTTACAGTAAAAGAAGCTTCCAGTCACTCCTCTTTCTCCTGATAGGCTGTGTAGACTCCACTGAATGTCTGCAGTAACAGTAGAATGGAGGGCTGACATACACTGGGAGTGTACAGTTTGCCCTACAGGTAGGGTAGTCTTGTCTTGGCGAAAACTTACAAAATAAGCAAGTTTTGAAGCTCTTTATTATGATCAATTAAATGTTGTTTTACTGGGATGTAACCAACTCTGCCAGTGCTCTTCAGCTGCATGGGAGGATTGTATAGAAGCATTTCTACACCTCTCCACCTGAAATTAATATGCGATATGCCCATCAAAACACCTGTATACAAACAGCCATTATAAAATTTTTCTTGAACAGAGTATATGTTCATTGTGCTTACAAACTGAAGTTTCTGTATACAGTTTCACATCTTATGTGGAATCAAAGCACTTAACTCTTATTAAGACCAGATCAGAACCTACTTCAGAGCTATGAAAGTAAGAATTCCTCATCACTGGGGGCAGAAATGTTAGTGGAGCTGTCTCTGCCACAGATACTCACATTGTGTGAGACCAGTCTGTAAATTACTTCTTGTTGAGTTTGATCAAGACTGTGGAATATTAAAAGGTAGTAGAGGCTTTTTCTTATAGTGGAATATTGGGAGTCTAAACACTTTTGAAATAAATGGATAGCTGTTTCAAAGTTAGATATCATGCTTTGGTGGAAAAAGTCCTGCAGAGTTTTTAAAGTTAGCTGGTTTTGAGTTGCAGGGTCGGAACCGTGGGGAGCTGTTTCAAAAATTATATTCAGCACCACCTGCTTTTGCAGCACGATCAAGTGAAATTGCCATGTTGTGAGCGCACACACTGCATGGATGTTATTTTGAGAATAAGGTGGCTTAGGCTTGAGTCTTTTTGGTTGGATTTTCTTTCTTTCTAATCTGATCTGTTAAATATGTTCTATTGCTCTTCACCTTTAAAAAAGCATTTTATTTCAAAGTAGGAAAAAACACTTTCAGAAAGCTAATCTTAATATTTCTTCTAGGTCTGCCTTATATGTCTTGTTTAATTTAATTTACTTAGGCATTATTTTGCCACTGCCTTTAAAATGGGAATAATATGTTATATTCACCTTCATAAGCACTCACATAACTCAAAATAGCTTCTTGTTACACAAAGTGAAGCACATTTTGATCATTGTTTCAGCGGTATTTTCAAAATAAAAATCACACTTCTGCGAAGTAGACTCTTGAAAAGTCAGCCAGTGATTTTTCAAACCACCCTGTATATCAAATATCTTCGATTACTTAGTGAAATCCATTTTATGTGCTCACTAACTCCATCTTTCAACTGAATATTACTTTCAGTGTTCAGGTACAAGGCCTGTTTTTCAGGAGTCGCTGCTCCAGAATGTAGTTTGGATCTCTGTCTCTGGAGAGCTACTCTGAATTGCAGAAAGGATTTGCTTTCTTCCCTGACTGCTTCCATCTAAATTTCACTGCCAGAGGAAATACTGAGTTTACTGAGTAGAATAATCTATATATTGAATTCTTTACCTGATTTGTATCTATTGATGTTTGTAGACAACACTGGCTTGCGGCTTCATTGGGCAACCACGGCTCCTGCAGCAGCGTAAGGAAGGAATTGTTACACCAACTGAGTTTGCTGTTCACCTGAAGGAGATGCAGCCTGGTTTGCTGGTGGCTGCCACTGTGGCTTTACATGAGAACAGTAAAATTGAACTAGAAGAAGCAGATACCTTTTTCAAGGTTGACCTGTGATCATGTGTTTGCTTCTATTTTTTTCATGGTGACATTGTTGTGGGAAAGAGAAGCAGCCTCAGCTGCTCCTTCACTCACATTTCAGCATTTCTTCAGAAAGAGCGAGATGACAGGTGGAGATATTCTAGTCATGATAGATGGTTACAGAGTCAGAAACCGTACCTTATGGAATGAAATACTGGTTAAGTAAAGCAAAAAAAGAAAGCAAGAAACCAACCCATTAAGTTCTTTGCTTTTACCCTGTCATTTGAATGGAAAATACCCTCATCTCAGAACCCTTTCGGTGGCTTCCTAGTAATTGAGCTTTCTAAGGCCATGGAAATGTTACAGAATTTAGATAAATTAATTCCATATTCTTCTTTTAAAGAAATCTTCAGAATTAAAACATACCTCTAAAGAATCCAACTTAAATATGTAACAGATATGTAATGTTCTGATGATCTGTATAAAACAGTGAAAGAAAAGTATGTGTCTGCAGTTTATAAGAAATACTAATAGCTTTTCTAGTGTCCCTGAAGTTTTCTTTCTCTCAACTGGGACTAGACAAATGTGAATAGCAACACTTGGGTTAAAAGATGTGTTCTTCAATGTACGTGTGTTGCAGTCTTAAGTATATCTGTTACTGTGAAAGACCTATATCAAAAAGAGCAAGTCATGAAGTTCCAATTAGAACAAGTGTTGTTGTTTAAAACCATTTGGAAACCAAGTAAGAACTCTTTTTGCTGGCACAGTGGGTCCTAAATCATCTTCCTTGTGGGTTCTACCATGATACCCAGCTGAACTACACAGCAGATGTTATAATGGACTATAGAGACTTCTTTTCAAGACACTTACTTGTCTATCGACATATGTAAAAATGCTCCTCATTAGCAGTCTGTAAATACTTGCTGACAGTTGTACTGACATTTCTGGCAGTAGAGTTAATCCTGCAGAAGAAGTCACATCTGTTGGTCAGAATTGATTACCTTAAAATCATCTAATGAACTTTTTACTTTGCATAGCAGTGTATTACATAGAATCACAGGACAAAAATGAAATCAAAATTCTGCTTCTAGTAAAAGTGAAAAACTCTTCCTCCTGTTTTTTCTAACTTTTGCTACTAATAATCACCATAGTCTAACTTGCTGTCTTCTATCATTTTTGTTCTTAGATGCTGTGTAATAGCAGTGAAAACACTATTCCCCAGCTCCTGGTGGATTTCTGGGAAGCTCTTCTTGTAGTGTCCTCTCAGAAAAAAATACTTCAGGAGCTCCTACTGAGGGTTACTTCTCAGTATGTTTGGAGAATATCAAAGAAGCAACTTCCTGAGACTAAGCCATTGAAAACAACAGAGGATCTAGTAAGTTGTAAACCACACAGAGTAAGTTTTAGGACTGCAGTGTTCCTCCACAATCTATCCAAGTACCATCCTTAATATTTTAATTCTAGATAGTTTATCTCTTAAAAGAAGCAAGACTGAAATAAAATAAGGTGATGTGCAGTTACATATTAGTATTTGGCCAGTCTTGCTCCTTGGGGACATTTGCAAATACACTTCCAACAGGAGTCAGCTCTGCATAGAAATAAGGGTTAAAACGAAACAGTGAGAATTTGTCAGGTGGGTTATTTACAATTTTACTAAGCTAACTAAATGAGGAAATCATGTGAATGATTAATTCTAAAGAATTATGAACAGGAAAGCTGAAATACAGATGTTAATAGAAGTTATAAATAAATAGAAGTGTCCAGTTTATTTGTTATTAAATTGTACAAATCAGGAAAGAAGGGGTAGGTGCTCTTCTAAATTATACTGTTTGAGATTAAAATTTTCTTTACTCAAATGAGCTTCATATGGTACTGTCACTAACAGAAATGTTTCTTTTATTGCAACTTAATTCTGTCTCATACAGATAAATTCCTGTAGTCATTTTGGGTTGATTGTTCCATGGATAGCTTCCATAATGTCAGTGGGATGTTCATCTGACAAAGATTACCATGAAGACATCTCAAGACTACAGGTATGAGACAAGTATTACATCTTACTGCTTTACATCTTAGATCCATTCTGCAAATATTCATGATTCTGTGACTGACTTTCTCCAGCAGACTCTCCTTCTTCCCCCCTAAGCTCTCCAAGTCAAAATAAAAGGTTGACTGAAATGATGCAAGAAAAAAATACTGAAGAGTTCTGTTGATAACAGTATTTACATTTGCATCTACTCTAAACTTGCTTTCCCAATTTTCAGCAATATTGATTAAAGGAAGTATTATTTCAGGATTATTCGAACAAGTAAGGGCTTTTCTTCTAAGGTTATGGTTAGCATTTTTTGCAATGTTTGTCTTAAATCCAAACAATACTTCTTGTCTTCAGTCTCTTTTATGCAGTCAGTCAATCAGTATAGCTTCAGTGCTGCCTGTTTTGGAGCCCCTGACAGAGGCGGACAGTGTTGGCCTCAGTGTCCGTGTTCTCTGCAATACCCGTCTGGGCAACCACGAGGAAGCCATTGACCAGCTGCTCAGAAGGTGTCCTGATGCAGCTGTGTTCTACGCTCAGCATGAGCTGAAAGGTGACAGTCAGGTGGGCTACTTTCGATACAGTTATTCACTATCATTTGGGGTTTTTCCCAAACTGAGATGCTGTATGTACAGATGGACTCTGGATGGATCACATAGCCGAGCTTTCAGGCAAAGTAAATTGCTTAGCTTGCGTTCCACCTCTTCCTTGGCGTTTTAATTCCTTAACTCAGTCCTCAGTAATTGTAATGGAATATTTTTTTCCTCCAGTTTCTTTTGCCACGTACTCTATTCACTGAGGTAAACTTAAAGCATAGTCTTTTTAGATGGTACAGTGCCTCAGAAAAAAGAATATGTTCTTTTTCTGCTGTAAATAAAAAGCTTCTAGTTTCTCACTGACTGACTATGTTCTGAATTGTTTGTCAATGTTTATAAAGTGAAATCTTAGTAATAAGCTAACTTGACAAGAGAACATGGTCCCTTGAATAAAATTGCACTAAATATGTTCTTCCTGTGTTCTAGTGACATCTTCTGATCTTCTAGCAATCAGAATGGTACCAGTACACTAGTGGAAAGATTGTATCTTTGTGTCCCATTTTCCCATTACACCTCTGTACAGTTTTAGCGTTGGAGCAGAATTTATTCTAGTGTTCCAGGACTACGGGAAGTAGTCAATAGAAGTAATTTCCATTTCCCAGCACAGCAACTCAATTAATTGCATGGAGCTCTGCTGACCAGAGTCAGGAAGTGTGATCTCTATCAGACAGATGTACTAGAACTCTATTCAGAACCAAATTTGAGCTTTTTATTCAGATCTGGAAATTGTTTCTGTGATTGTTCCCATATTAGAATAGAATGTGAGGTTGCAGTACTGCATCTGAACACAAGTGAAAGAAAATAGTTACCAGTTTTAAAGGAGGAAAGAAATCCCTTTCCTTCTCTCCATTCTTACCTACAAAATTGTGCACAAAACCTAATTTACTACTACAGCTGTTGGAATGAGACAGATCAGGTCGGGAGACAGAGCAATGCTATTCATCACTTTCCATCAGGCTGTTTTCAGAGAAAAAATTCTCTGACTGAATTGGTATTGCTAATTAGGTGACTGTTTTTGTCCTCTAAACTTTTTTCTATAGAGATATGAGGGACACTGTATAAAGAGCAGAAAAAAGTTACACTGAAGATTGAAAAACACAACATATGCAAAATCACTGCATTTCAAAGCATTATATAAACGAATTATTGAGTTCATAATAACTGACCTGGATTTGTACACATCTGAGCTTAGTTCAGGTTATTTTTAGCAGGTCTTTCATACTCTTAATTTCAGTCTTTGTGCATTTATACATTTGCTATTGGATTTTGTGGATTAGGCTCTGTGGTGGAACAAACTGCTTCCTGAACTTTGCAAGAGAACTAGACTTACTGGAAATGACTGCCCCGTTCTTATTTCATCACTCAAAGGTAAATCAATTGGTTGTGACTCAACTCCAGAAGGCTTTGTTAATCAGCTAACATTCTTAATAACTGTCCAGGCTAAGGACTACTGAGATGATAATTTGAAAAAAAACGGGTCTTTTTCTTCAGTTAAAGCTAATGCAGTTTAGCAGCCTTTTTGGTCATTAGCACAGAGTTCTGCAATGTAGACAGTGTAGCCTCATAAAAATCAAGGCATTAATTTTGTATTGAAAACAGGTAAATTGTTGTAATCATACTCTTTCTGTATAGGTAAGGAATAGACACCATTAAAAAAACCTCCTAAACAGAACTAATTCTGATTGGTTTTTTCTAGGCTAAATGACTATATGGTTCTTAGGTAATAGGCTGTTAGTGATAACACAGGGGAGGCTTAAGTGTGTATTGATGGTTAGTTCATAGACTAAAAAAAACAGTAGGTAAGTACTAAAAGTAGAGAAATTCACCCTAGGAGTTCTGTAGTCCTATCATTACATGTTTGTAAGAAATTTATAATATTGTGTATAGCTGAGGGGCCAGTGTGATTGTTTTGACAAATCAGGAATATTAAGTAAAGCACATATACTGTTCGAAGTATGCTATTGGAATGCCTGAAAAAAACAGCATTGTGGTGTTGCATTGTGCAGCACAGTTCTTGTGAAGTCCTAAGTTTCTGGTGCCAGCAGTTTTTCTTTGGATTTATTTTCATGCAGTAACTGTGTTGTAATTGCATAAGAACATAACATTACACAGCTTGGTCTGAGAAACTTCTTTTAGAGCATCCAGTTTTACAGATAGTGTTGAGTGAGGGTACTAATAAGACTTCTAGGGCTTGCTTTGCATTTCCTGCAAAACATGTGAAATACTAGATCAGACTTCATTAGTGTTAGTGCCATGTGTAGACCCGATGTGTCTTGTTAGATAGAGGCTTGTTTTTGATTGAAGTCATAATTTCAGTTTCCTTTTTAGATGTCCCATAGTTGTGTTTGCGCACAAATGGCTATGTCTCAAATGCCATTCCAGTTGCAATATTTAAATAATTTGATTACTTTAATTAATAATTACATTGTTAATGCTTTGGGTTGTTTTTCTTTGTTCTAAACTCAAAATACCTAAACAATATTTTCTCCCCTGCTCTGAGCAGAAACTTTATCAATTGTTGCAATGGAACTGGAGCTAAGGGATTTCCTCAGTCTTCTACCAGAAGATGGAACAGCAGCATTTTTTCTGCCACATCTTCTTCACTGCAGCCAGAGGAAGCTGCTGACCTAAAACAATGACCTGTGGACCTGCTGTCCACTCAACTACAGTGTGGTGTAATAAAAAAGTAAATGAAACAACCAGTAGAACTCCTTATAAGGTACTGCGGGCCTCCCTTCACATACATCTTATGTCAACTGCTGAAGGACAGCTGTTTCCTGAGGCAAAGCATCTGTTTTGAAGCTAATTCTGGTGCCAAAGCAGCTAGGAAATACAGATTCTACAGTACAACTGAACATACAGTGTTCACTGAAAGTAAAGTAGAAAGTCAGTCTTAAATCTTTACTAGTTGGATCATGGACCTAGGGAGGAATTCAGGCTCAGGCATGTGTCAACTGTATGAGTAAAAGTGAGTACCTTACTCTTCCAAGTGGAATTGAGCCCAACTGACTTGATATTGCAACACAGAGATTTCCTTGAATTTCTTCTAGGGTTTTTGGTAAGCATCTCAGGTGCTTATGCATGTGTGTACTGATGTTTGTCTGTCTTGTGAGCAGAAAGCATCTTTCTGCTCCTTTAGAGCTGAAATTCAGTAAGCTGTCGCAATGTTTGTAATGTCGTTATGAATGTAGTTTGGAGTTTTTGACAATTACCGAAAATACAATGACTCCCATGATACCATAACCATCTAAACCATCTAAAGGCTAATTAGCTGACAGTGACTCTATAAAAATGTTTTCACTGAAGTTGCAATGTTATTTAAACCTGTAGAAGTCAGTCAGGAGAGACCATCTATATTTCAGCTAAAATACATTAACAAAAAAAAAAGATAAATCAAAAGTAGTATAACTTACTCACATAGCATTCCTGCTACAGGTAAAATGAATTATCTAATTTGCTGATAGGTATTATGCTGGTTTCAATGTAACCGTTAAAAAAGACCTAAGCAATTTAGGCTTGTTAAGGAGAAGCAATTTCATTCTTGCAGGCATAAAGCCTAGATATCTTGCTTTCCTTTCCTGTCCCATACATCTTTCCTTCTCATTTGGCACAAATCTAACATGAGGAGTTGGGTTATTGAAATGCAACCATATCTGTCTTACTGTTTTTATTTTTGAGTAGCATCAGCCATGCTCTAACACTGCTGCTTCCACCTGTCAGGAAACACTTTCTTTTTCCCTTGCCAAGAGCTGCAACAGCAAAATGATTCCACTGCAGGGTTCGTCAGAGCAAAGCTTTTCAGTACCATAGTTATTAAATTTTGGCCTTCACTGTCTGCATTTCATCAGGCTTATTTCAGCCTAATTTTGGCTTGGAATTATTTTCAGAACAGAAAACCAAGTCTTTTAAATGCACATTCTTGAGAGTTACTACTGAATAAAATTGTAAAGTAATTCAATAGAAGTAATATAACTATTTTGTTAACTGCTCAATTATACAATACTATATATCTTTTCAGAGTGAACCTATGGATAACGTGATAACCAAATTCCTGTTTTCTAAACATTTACTACAAACATACTAATAAAATGTGACAGTATGATGACTGATATCCCAAATTTTGCTTTTACTCAGGGTTATTTGCAAACTTTAAAAAAAAAGAACATTTTATTAGCTCTTCCATGTTCCTCATCTGCTAAATAACATGCATTAGCCATCACCTAGAATATGTTTCGCTTGCAAGATACTGTTTTCATTTACAGAAACATATATTTATAAGCTGTTACATCCATTCAGCTGTTTTAGTCTGTGGTTCTTTTCTTAGCCACGGCCATTATGCGAAATCTTCCAAACTGTGTAGAGATGAGTGGTCCAGAAGAATATTTTCCAAGAAATTAAGGTAGACCTTGGAGTATCACTGTGGTAAAATGCTTTCATCATTCTTGAGTGCCTGGCATGCCTTTACGCTTGAACTGATGGAATAATCTTGGGAACAGAGACTTCTTGTCTAGAAGGAGAAAAATAGCTTTATTGTACATTTCATCAGAAGAATAGTCTGTGCATGCGGCCAGCAGAGTCCAAAATGAGCACAGAGGATCCAAGTACTTTCTGGACATTGTGAGTTAGATTTAAAAACAACTTTAAGATGCAATGAAGGTTACATTTTAATGCAGTCTAGATGGTTAATAATAAAAAAATCTGATGAAAGTCTGTTTTTACATGTCTTTCTGTATACCCTTAAATTAGCCTTGTTATTGTCTGGACATCTGGAATAACATACTCTGTAAATCAGTTTTAGTGTTTATAAAATTGAATTAGGTTCTGTTTCATATTCCAGTTGTTTATCAAATATAATTAGATTTTCTGTTTAACATTGCATTCTGTATTTTTTTAGTATAGCTAAAATGTAAATCACATGGTTGTATATATATACATACATCACATATTTTGAATTATTTCTACTGTTCTCTTTCTCTCAATACCTGTTATGCTCTGTCTTTTGAGTACTGAAAAATGTTGGTTTTAAAATTGAATTAACTTTTTAGAAACAATAACTTTTCTTCAAAATTCAAGTTTTTTCACTGGTGATATTGCCAGAGCAAGGTGATAGTGTCCGTAAAGCTACAACATGCCCTTGAGAAAGTAAACACTATTTTAGTTTTTCAGTACTTCAGCTGTATGGGGATGATGAATTCAGCTGTATTTATCAGTGGTGCTTGTTTTAACAAAGATTGAGATGAAGTCTGTCACTACTGGGTACAGAAATACTCTGTCTCATGAAGAATTCTTTTTAAATAAAAAAAATCTGTCATGTAGATTTCATGGATGGTAAGTTGAAGTAATAGTCAGTTATCATCATCCAGTCCTTTAACTACTTCATTTTCCTGAGCAGCACTGAAGGAAGTATGACCAGGTTGCCTGCAACATCTTGGCTCCTAGACATGGAATATTGCTGGGTGCCTGAAGTAGTTCTAAGTATGCTGGCCTATCTGTGAGCCCCATTGTGCATCTTAAAACATAACAAACATTACTAAGCTAGGTGCCTCTTACCTTCCTTTGGGAGTACAGTGTAGGTCGCTTCCATGCCTGCGTGGATGTGGTCAGTAACATGACAGTGTAACAGCCAGGTTCCAGGGTTCTGTGGGGTCATTTCCACAGTTTGAGATGTCCCAGGGAACAGATCAAAGACATCTGCCCGGTAAACCCCTGTTTGCTTCAAGACAAAAAAAAGCAACAGTTAAACTGTGTTAAACACACGTTCTGTGTATCATTTCTACTGAAACATCACTTTGTACATCCACTTCATGCTCCAACGTTTAATAAACTAGCAACTAAGTGGAAATGGAGGAAAACTATAGGTTTTGTCTTACCACAGCCATGAAAAATTCACAACTATCTTGTTGAAATAATGTCTGAGGTTACCAGTGAGCGAATGCTACTGGCAGATATTCTCTGGCTCTTGTATGTTGATCAAATACAGGTTTGAGGCATAAAACCCTTATGGTCAAAGTACAGGCCCTGCTTAATATTGCAAGATGACTTTTCACCACAGATAACAGTCCCTGATATTTGACTTACCTCTCATTCTTAACACAGCAAGAAAAAGACCTGATACCTTGTAGTCAAAGCTGTGGCCATGGAAGTGTACTGTGTGAATGTCTATCTCATTGCCCATTCCCATCAGATACCAGCTGACATTATCTCCAACGTGCATGGTCAGGCCATGCAAATTTCCAAACACCTTTCCATTAATGGCTAAAAAGAAGGAAAGTAAGACAGAGAAAACAAATAAGATTTTGTGTATCGTGTATTGTTATCTCTAATATAATACAGATTGAAAGATTTAAAAGCCAATGCCAAACAAAAGTAATGGTTGGTTTTGGATGGTACATGATGAATGGTTGTGTTTATGTTCCACATTAAACTAGAAAGAAAGACATAATAAAGAAAATGTCTTTGCTGTACATCATTGCTAATGTTGCAGTTTTTAAAGAGCTGTGGGAATTGCAGGTCTTTTTTTAAAGATCTGCAGTTCCTGTCAATCTTTGTAAAAGAGTAAGCTTTATGAAGACATGCTTTCAGGATTTACATAGACTTTCCAACATATCCAGAGCAGTTGTTTACTGACATCAAATCAGAACTTAAAATTTCATTTTTATTCTTTCTCTACTAAAACTTCAACATAATAATATACCGGGGATTTTGTTGTTGTTAAGGGTTTTTTTAACTTGTGAAAAAAAGTCATTCACTGGCATCAGCAGTGTTTTCAAACAGTTTGAGTAAAGTTTTTCAGACCTTCTGTCCTGGAACTGGAAATTCGAGGGGCTGAGAAAGTTGAATTTATATGCACCACTTTCAAATACATAATTTTGTAGAATATGCAGAGCTATATGAACTAAATTGGGAAACATACCATGCATTTTATTACTTTCAAGGAATCCCTCATCCTCTTTGTCAACAAGGTGTGGGTTGGTAGAATACATTTTAATGTTTTCATCCAAGTACCATGACTCATTTTCATCAAAAACCATAAAGAGAAGAGCAAACTGAACTTTCTTTTTAGTATGAAATGATGGCCAGTAATGTCTGTGACACACGATGAGTGTGCCTATTAATCCACTATAAGTGTCCTGAAATGACAAATGAAAAACCACATACTTGCAAGATATAACTAAACAGAAATACTTTCCATGACGTGCAGGAATCCTTTTACTATCTTCACAGCTATCAGTATCTGGGAAGAAGGGAAGCCAGTGTCAAACAAAGTTATTTCTCCACTGTTACATGCTACGCAGAAATCAAGTTCAATGAAGACTACCTCATTTTCATCTCTTGTTATAAATATTTCTTCCATATTAATTTACTGCTCTTTTTTCAAACTATTTTTATAATTTTGAGCTTGATTTCCATTCAAAATATACTTCTTGACACTGTTTGTATTTATTGAAACAATGGCAAGAATACATTAATTTCCATTAAAAATACTATATTAAGCTAATTCATGTTTGGTAAAAAAATAGAAGAGTTGTGTTTCATAGTTGCATTTCAGTTTTCCCCCAAATGACTGATTAGATATTGAGCAAGCTATAAAGTGTTAGCTTTGAGAAGGGAATGTGAGATGACCTGTACTAACAGCAGAACAACCAGGAAGCAAAACCATGAATGTCTGTAGCATTGAATTTCTGCCCTGACGTTCTTGCAACTTGCCTTCGAGAAGCATATAAATTCAAAGGTATGGTAATAGGGGAAATACCTTAGCAGAGAAAGCAGAAAAATTTTCAAACTCATCTACGTTGACTATATCTATGTTGGAGACATAAACAAAACTGATATCAATAATATACCTTAACAATGTCCACTGTTGAATGGTATGCCCATGCAATACAATGTGAATCTCCTCTCCCAGGACTAGATCTCTCTGGGATTTTCCAGACATACATTGTTGTATCACCTGAATTAAATAAGTATCAATTAATTTTTGAAGTTTTCAATGTGCTGACCCAGGTGGTCATCATGAAGCAGATGTTATTTCCATTTACAGCTTATTATATTTGTCTTGAAGTTCCCATTTACTGCACTGACTAGCTGGTGGCCCCTTCTGCAGATCCATGATTCTTCCTGACAATGGTTTTGTGTGTGTGAGTGTGTCTGCACTGTCCAGATCACCATACTTAACAGTCGGTTGAATATTTTGTAAAGATCACAGAGGAAATTGAGAAGTAATAGCATAAGCTATGCTTTGCCTGTGGAGCCAAACCTGTTTGCTTTCATGAAAGGTGCAGCCACATTGTATCAAAAAATTACTGATCAGTCAAGGACTAGGACACACAAATAATTATGAGGGGCATTTGAACTGTGGAAGTATTAGTCATAATCGGCGTCAAAAATTTAAGAACTTGAGGCAAGACAAACAAAAATGATGTTTTTCCTGCTTCTGGAAGCTTGCTAAATCTTACCAGAAGTATTGATACTGCTGGAAATAAAAAAGGGTGGTTTGATACCTGGGTTAGTCACAGCAACAACAGAACTGTCTGTTTTCACTCCATGGGCATGGATAGAATAAGGTCTTGATGCTAAGTTTTTAAAAACTATTACAATTTTATCTCCAGTGTTTGACACAAGCAGCGGCCCTGTTGGATTGAAAAGAAAGATTAACTTGGTTTTACAAAACATCAGAACAGACAGAGAGCCAGCTTGTCGTGTTCCAATTCACAACATTGGCTTATAAGTCAGATGAAAACTGTATAAAGAAAATGTTCACTATGACATGCCAACTTGAGATGTTAAATTTAGGCCTCTACATCTCAAGTTCTGAGCACTTACTGTGTACCTGAAATCAGTTTGGATGTTGCTGCCCAGTTTTATGCTGACTTAGAATCTCTGACCAAGCAGCAAACCAAAAGGGTTTTTTTCCTTGTAGAGCAAGCAATGTTATCTTGCAGGGAAAGCACTGCAGTAAAAGTAGCACTTCCAAGTAGGTTTTCCATTTAGATCGAGGCAATTTTTTGTGGGTAGAACTGCACTCAATATTATTCAAATAGTATCTTTTGATTTGTGTGACTGCATTTTTTGCATTTTCAAAACTGAACATGATGACTTTACCTTGAATTTCCAGGTGCTGCTGCTCCTTTGCTCTGTTTTTGGGAGTACTGAATGTCTGATCGGTGTACTCGCGATATACTACCTTTTTGTACTTTGAGCCAATGAATTTGTCATCTTTATTTAAAAATGGATTGCCTGGGCTGCCAAAAGAAGAAAGAAGTGCATTCCTTCATGTATTTTACAACATCTTTTGCAGGTATGTCAATTAACTATCAAGCAAGAATCTGGCTCAAAAGAAGTAGTAATCTCATAAACTGAAAGAGTAATCTCATAAACTGCAAGTATCTTCAACATGAACACATTCTTGTTAAGCTGGGAGGTTCCCCTTTAGAAGGTTAAAAACCCAACTATAAATAGATCAAGTCTATGGTACTTGAAAAAATGCTGAGTGCTTGGCCTGGCAAATGCTGCAAACTGCATGAAGACACACAGCAACTTGCACACTGAAAAACAGAGCCTTTAGCAACTTCAGTGTACACCTAAAATGAAGCCTAAAACTTGTAAAGCTGAACTGCATGGGGAGTGGACACAATATGGAGGGGAAAAGTCTGTTAACAGCATAGTCCATATTACTTGTGCTTAGAATTATGTCAGAGTCCACAGGGCAAAATATGTACTATCAAACTGAGGAAAAAGAAGAAAATACAATTCAGTTAATAACAAAATACAGTTATAATCTGCTACTCAAGTTATTCAGGTAGAACACAGAAATTCGTCATTCTTGTTTAGCCTTTTCTTCTAACTGGCATGAATTTGTTTATCCAATCAGTTCTCTCTCACTGAGATTCAAATACTGGAAATAAAATACCAAGACAACGAGCTTAATGATCTGTGAGTTCATTCATGAATGTATCTTGTATAAGCTCATGAAATTGAGAGGGGTCAAAGAACCTTACTCAGATTACAAATAAACATGAGACAAAGACCTTGTTTATCAGGACATATGACAACGAACATTTTAAGCTTTCTACATCAAGGACTACCAACATCAGTAAATAACAAATGCACATGCATTATCCAGGATCCATTAAAATCTACACTTGTCCCACAGAAGATCTGTGTGATTTCTCAAGCATTATGCTGTCTGGCTCAGTTACATGGCAGCACTGCTGGGTAAGAAGAAATTCGAGTGAACCCAAATATGTTTATGAAAAGAAAGTGTGTCTAGAAACGTCTGGAAGAGGAAAAGTTTCAGAGGAGAAATGAGTTGCTCCTTCGCTTTTTTTTTGCATTTTTCTCCCCTGTGTACATTCTGAAGTACCTTTCCTCATGGTATTGATGCCGCTCGAATTCCCATGTCCTGTTAGGAGAATAGTCCCATTCAACTTCCACTGCAGCAATGTAGTAAATCTTTTCATGCAAATACATAGATAAATCTACATTCCACTGGTGGCATTTTTTCACTTTGTAGTTCTGTTTCATGCCCCCAGTGTAGTGGTCTGCTGTCAGGCAGGACACCTCAAAAACTCCTAGGGGTCATATAAGAAACAAAGACTTGAGGAGACTGAGACACAGATTATTGCTCATATAAGCAATATCTTAATATAATTATCTCATATAAGCAATGTCCAAAATCTTTGTGCAGCATGGCTACTTGTAGTAATAAAATTCAGCCTACAGAGGAGCTAGGAAAATTAAGGATTTAGCATTAAGAGCATATGTCCTTACAGTTGGCTGCCCTTCAAACACAACTGTGCATAGTTTTAGCACCAGGATCAATATACCACCTACTTAAAGCTTGTCTCTATGCACAAAGCATTCATAGGTAACAGTTTCTGCATTAGTAACAGAATTTTTAAATAAGACATTTACCTTCAGAATCAGGCTTCATAATAGCTGTAAGAACTGTATGTGGAAACAGATTTGCTGTATCCCTTCTTGTTCCTTTAGTTACAAATGTGTTTTCTGAGAAGTATATCCCATGGACATCAACTTCTGAACCCAAGCCCATCAAATGCCAGGAAACAACGCTTCCTTTACACATCTCAAGACCAGGCTGATTTCCATACATATAACCATTAATGGCTATAGAAGATTTGAGAAAGCAAAAGCCACCTTGATTAATATATTACTTAATTCTGCAATAGAGATTAACTAATAAACACTTCAGATGTAATGTCATGCCTTAGACTGGCAGAAATATCAATGATAAAATAATTTATCATCAACAAAACTAAAGAATCAATTCAAGCAAAACAACTTTTAAACCCCAGTGTTTAATTTCCAACTGTTTCCCTTTTCAATGTCCACAGCACATATCACTACCTTGGCCAAATGGAAATTTCCCTGCTTTCTACTTGTCATGTATACAGGATGAATAAAAGATCCTGTTTTATACCCTGCAACACCCTCCATCTGTAGAGTGGAGGCAATCAGAGGGGTTTTTTCATTTGAGTTACTAACCCTTTCTAGACAGTCCTTTGCAAAACTTTCAAATTCTGGGCTTCTCAGGTACTACTGAATGCTCAGTGCCAAGAGTCTGTAAACAGGAATGGCCTGAGGTGAATTTTTTTCAAAATGCATAAAACAAATATGCTTAAAGATTAGGACTTAATAGCAGGGTTAGGGCCTGAGGGTAAAAACGTCTTTTTCCCATGAAATTTGAAAAACATTTCTGCAGTACTAAAACACAATCAGTGTGAAACTCAATTCTGCCCTTTTAAAGAAGCAAAGAGCCATTCTGAGGCAAAGTCTAGCTGGCAGATGGAGGGAAGGGATCCCTGCCCTCTGCTCAGCACTGCTGAGGCCACACCTGCAGGGCTGTGCTGAGTTCTGGGCTCCCCGGTTTGGAAGACATGAACACAGTGGAGAGAGGGCAACAAAGGGCCGCAAGGATGATGAAGGGACAAGAAAGCCTCTCTTCCTACGGGGAAAGGCTGAGAGAGCTGTGATGACCCTTCAGCCTGAAGAAGGGGCAGCTTGGGGGATCTCACCCACCTGTACACACACCTTCAGGGAGAGTGCCAAGAGGATGGAGCCAGGCTCTTCCCAGTGGTACCCCGTGATAGGGACAGAAGCCCTGCTGACACTAACAGACACCAAATGGCACACAGGAGATTCCCTCCAAAGACCAGGAAACACTGTGAGGCTGACCAAGCACTGGCAGAGGCTGCCCAGAGAGATGGTGGAGTGTCCATCCTTGAAGGTACTCAAAAGTCATCAGGACATGGTCTTGGGCAAGTGGCTCTGGGTGGCCCTACTTGAGCAGGGTGTTGGACCAGGTGATCTCCAGAGGTCCCATCCAGCCTCAATTTCTCTGTAACTCTGTGAAAGACCTCCTTTCAACTACACCATCTGCAAAGCAGAGGTCAGTCTTGTCTTGCTGACTGGTTGCACTCATAGTGTTACATACAGGCTGAAGACCTAATTCTTCCTTTTATCTGCTCGAAGTGGTACATAACCATGTTTTCCCTATTACAGGGAAAACAAATGACCTTGAACAGCTGGCATTATACTTTAAACTACCACATTTGGTTGAAACTGAATTGCACTGAAATGTTTGGGGTTTTTTCCCACTGGAAAGGAATGAAAGGTGTCTGCACTATACAGCTTTCCTGCCTCAAACATGAAACCATTAAAGTAAAAACCTTACTGCAGAAATTAATATTTCACTAACTTATAATTTTCTTACAGTGCATTTTGTTAGACTCTTGGAAGTCTTCATCATCTTTGTCAATTTTATCAGGACTTAGTGTAAACATCAAAATATTATCATCCAGATACCAGCTCAGATTCTCATCAAATACTGTGGCAAGTAGAAAAAACTCCATGTTCACATTTTTCTGTTGAGAAGAAATAGTAGAAGGGAAAATAGAAATGAATGAACAGAAAATGTCAGGGGCAAAACTCCTATGTTGTAATAATTTATGAGTACAAGTCACAAAATAGAGTAAATGCATACATTGATACTGCATTCTGATAATCTCAAAGCTCTGTAATTGCTGTATCTGGTAACTAAGTATCTACTGCTAATGTTCATTCTATCAGCAACGACCACCTCTGGAAGTGAGTTTGTATTTGATCTTTAAAATCTCTACATTTTCCTAGAGATTCTCATCCTATCTGAGACTTGAATGCCAGCAGCTGCTCATGACAGTGGTGTTTTCACATAGCAGTGACTGTCTATCTGGAGCCATATTGAAAACCAACCCCACTTTCTTCATGTTGTTTATTCCCCTTAGGACATCGGTGAAACTGTAATGTGGAGAGGAGGTGGTGCAGTCTGAGAAGAGAAAGCAGATTCAGCTGTGGCAATGCAAATGTTTCCATTTTTCTTCTCTGACTGACCTGTTTCCCAGAAGAAAGCAGAGCTCCTTTCCTGCACACTAGGAGAGGACCCACAAGGCCAGAACTGGTGTCTCTGACTGCATCCACAGCTGAGTAATAAAGCCAGGTTAAGCAGTCTGGGTCTTGGTCTGTGGGACCCACATCTTCTGGCACATCCCATTCATATGTAAATGTGGTGCCAGGACTCACATGAGAGGCTGGAGATTCAGTACCTATAACAGAAATCAGCATTGGGAATTATGCCAAGTGCACATTCTTTCTTTTCTCACCTGCAGCATATGGGCAGGTAAGACAGTGAGTGCTCAGATGCTGCAGCAGCCTGTGGGCGGCTCACCGGTGCCGAAGCGCGCCCCCGCCCCGCTCCTGCGGTAGCTCACGCCGTGGGGCTGGATGCTGAACGGGCGTCTGGCCTTGTTCCGGAAAGTCACCCTGATGCGCTCACCCACTTCAGCCCTGATCACAGGTCCTGGAAAAGTGTACACGATCTAATTATGGGATATTTCCATCAAATGGTCACCCTGAATTTATGGCATTCAGTGGCTGGCTTCTTTTTCCCTTGCATGAGGAATGCCGCTGGGCCTCTGTGGCCACAGACCAGGTCCCTGGCACGTGGCCTGAATCACACAACTGCCCAGCAGCAACCAATTCCAGTTCACTTGGAGGCCCAGTGACTTTCAGGACAGTTCCTTTCCTTCGAAAAGCAATTTACAGACATTAGCACCAACCCATGCCAGGAGCAGCAAGGTTATCAATAGAACTAGATCTGCCTAGCCTGGCTTTGTAAGTAAGACCCTGACCTTTGGAAACCATGGCATGCTCCTACAGGGAAGCTGGGTACCATGGCAGTGTTGCATCAAGAGCTTCTTTACACCTTGGGGGAAACCACAGGCACTAGTGACTGCCAGAGGCAGGGAGAGCTAAGGGCTTCTCCTTGGAGGTGGGAGCACTGCTTACTAACCAGTGGAAGTGACTGTTTACTCTCATAAATCTTTGACACAAAAAAAGTTTAGACTTTCTTACCTAGGAGTCCAAGGTGTGCTTCCTCTGCAAGCCTTTTTTTATGTTCAGTGAAAGAACCATCTGTATATTCTTTGTAAATTGCTTTTTTATAGGAGCCACCAATTCTTGTCTCACTTTGTTCAAAAAAGATGTGAGATTCACTGTGCAAAAGAAATTGCCATAGATGCAAACACTTCAAGTCAAATGCTCAGTTGTAAAAAAGCAGTAAGACCTTAACTCTGTTTTTGGAGCTATAGCATGCTGAGTTTGTCTTTTGGGTTTCTTTCAGTGGTATGGTCACACACTTATATGCAGTGACTTAGAAGATGTGCAGGAATCCATTATCCTTCACTAACTTATTAAGAAAAAGCCACTGTGCTGAGCTGCCCTTACAAAGCCAGTCCGCTTAGAGATTGATTAGTCAACATTTCATAATCTTGAATTTACTCTTCTTTTAATTAGAAGTTACAAAAATTCAACAGGAGCAGATGCGAACACCAAGAATATGTAACATCTATATAAAAAGTGAGAAGATTCAGTCGACACTTCTACTCTTTAAGAAAGGACCTTTCGGTGTTTTCCAACCACTATTCAAACATTGAACTGTGCCTCATTGCTTGTGGAAGAGCAAGCAGATGAAAAACTTGAGGAATCAATGTATTCAGTGTGTCCAGGTCGTAAATATGTAAACACAGTGTAACGAGCAAAGCTATCCCATGCAATCTGTTTTCTACATGAGATGCTGTTAGCATGAGTTTCATCATTGAAGGCAATGGTCATGATCTCCTGCTTTGTTCCCTAACTCAAGATAATCAACCATCTTGAATAATAAGGAGTCACAGCCTGTATATGACACAATAATTCATCTTAATCACAGTGAAACAGCTAACATAGCAGCAAAATTTAAGGTAAGATTACAGGGAAAACAAATGACCTAATTTGATCTGATATTTATTCTAGCACTAATATTTAAGCACAGATGAGGACAATGAGCAATTATGCTTAAAAGTCAGTTCTGCCATATGCTTACCTTATTTAGCATGCTTAAATCAATTCTTCCTGGAAAATAAAACTTCTTTAATTAGAGGCATTTACCTGTCAACAATTAATTCTTGCCCTGTAAAATGGTTCACTGCAGATGGGCCATAATTCCAGATGATCTCTTCAGCAGCAAGGAAGTACTGTCTTATCTTTGTACTCTCACTGTGACCTGGTGTGGATTTCTTACAATCTTCTACTTTAAAAAGGGCCTGCATACCACCTGGGAAAAAAAGAGCTAGAGAAACCTGGGGAGAAGGAACTGCATTTTGTTTTCTCTTTCCCTGCATCCAACAGCTCTTCTGTTCCCTGGACAAATTCCCACACCATTGATGGATGTGCAAATCACAAAATGGAAGATAAATGCTGTAAAAGAAGGTGTGCCAGCTGAGCTAGGATATAGAAACACAGCTGTGGTATCCACAGCAGGCAGACAGGCATGGTAAAGGGCATTCTGCTTGTAAAGCTGCCACTGGCATGGCAAAGAGGATTAGGGTAGAGTGGACACAGTGCTGTCCATGAACCATTCAGCCAAGGTCAGACTGACCATCCTCTATCTAAATATATTCAACAACTTACTTGTGGAACTCCCAAGTCTGCATCCTAAGGGAAGCAGTTAGCAAATCTGCTTGCTGGAGACACAAATAATATAGTGAAGAGAGCCCTTTTACAGCTATAAATCTGGCCAATTTTTAGGGTTTAAGTCTTGGCCCGAATGCCTCAGCCATATCAGGATATTGCTTGATCTGATAAAGCTTGGAACCTCTGTGTCATTGAATCTGTAGGTTACACACTTTTTATTTTGGTGTTTTCAAATCTTGGAGAATTATTTTCAGTTCTGTGTTCTTTCCCACCTTGTGATAAATCACTTTGCTCACAGGAATATAGATCATTCAAAAGCCTGGAATTAGCTTCTAAGTATTTAATATGGCTATTAAAACTGAAAATACAGGACAATACAGAGAAGTGAAAAGAACATCTCTGCTTATTCATGAATGCACTTTCCAGAACATGTATTTGTCAGTAGGCAAGTTAGCCTGCCTGTTCTGTGCCCCTTTTCAAAGATGGAATGAGCCCCAACTTTTTTGTTGGCAAGCAGAAAATTGTGGTTAGTTATCTCCAGCAGGGGGCAAACATCATGCTGGTTTTTTGCCCAACGGCGAGGCTTGCAAAAATGCAGTTGGGCTAAGTGCTGCCAGCTGATGATGATGTCCATTAGGGAAAAGAATCCCTTGATTCCCGTCTATACAGGCTCAAACCCATCTAATGCGCTTGTAGGCATTTCAATTACTTGAGAGTTTTTTTTTACCTAGAGGAGAATATTGCCTGGCATATCACCAGGTCAAGAGCTCTGCAAAAGTGACTCAGTAAACTCTTAAGGTAAAAAATTCTGATCACTGAAACTTGTACTGTACCTTCAATGTGGTCATTCACTTGGCAGCTGAGCAGCCATTCCCCAGGGCTCCTTGGTACCATGACAGCATCAATGAATGTGGCTGGGAAGAGGCTGATGGTGTCAACTCGATGATGCCTTTCTATTAAAGTCTGTCCATGAAAGTAGGCTGAATGGATATCAGCTTCATTACCCATGCCAAAAAGATGCCATTTTATCTTATCTTCCACACACATTGTGAGGTTTGGGAGGTATCCATACATGTATCCATTGATTGCTAAAATAAATGTTATTTATTACAGTTAACTTCACAGACCTTAGGATGTTTTCTTCAAATGCAGATATCATACAACCATTGCTCTATTCTTCAAAATAGAAAGAGCTTCAAAAAAAAGCTCCACACTTTTGAAAATCACTGCCAGTACCAGACACATGCTTCCTCTACATAGCTATGATTCTGGAATACGTGCCAGAGCCAGAGGTATCTTATTTGTTTACACTAACAGTAAGAACTGTTTTTCTAAACTATGAAATTATAGTACAGAGCTCAGGACTAAGAAACAGAACAAAGTAACACAACTCTGTTTACACTGCCTGGGAAAATTACACTGGCAAAGAGCTTCATGGCCCCTAAGAATTTTGTATCACAACTCCAAAGATTTGATTGTACAATACTTGCCATCACTTTTAAATTTTAAAATTTTAATTTGAAGAATCTGTCTTAATCCTCTAAGAAATATTCCCGATTTTAAAAAAAATAAAGTTCTACAATTCATCTTTAAAAGAGACAAGACAGAAAAATATTACTTCACAAGATCAGTGACAAGCAACATTGATATAATGTTCTCTCACAGTGCATTTTATTGCTTTCCTGGAAGTCCTCATCATCTTTGTCCACTTTGGAAGGCTCAAAACAGTATGTTCTGATATTGTCCTCTAGGTACCAACTGAGATTTTCATCCACCACAGAAAACATAAGGATAAATTCAGCATCAAAGTGTTGATCAGTGTCCCTATTCATTGTATCTGAAAAACAAAGGGGTATATTCAAAATCTTGGTAACTAACATTAATATTTTTGTCAGTTTTAACTCTAGTCTCAGTGGGGCTGGACCCTGTTTACTTCATGTTTTGACACTTTCCTTGAGCATGACTGTATACATAAACTTATAGACACACTTAAGAAACAAAAAATCTCTTTTGATAGATATAAAATCACTATATTATTACTATAAAATTATTAATTACTATATTAATTAAAAATTTAAAATATTATATTAAATTATTAATTACTATAAAATTACTGAGAATAAATATTGCATGTTAATCTCTTTCTTATATTAGTATTTACAATTCCTTGCACATTGCTAGCATAGCACATCTGACTCATATGAATTTGTGAACAAAGCATTCTGCAAATTATATTCACTCTCATACACAAAATCAGACTACTTCCTACACTATTGAAGGCAGCTGATTGAGAAGACCAAAAGCAGTTATTTCAAAATCGATTGTAATCTCCTCTTCCAGGAAATTATTTCACTGATACTTATCAATAATAATTATCAATCACCTTGCATTTGTGTTTATTTACTCACTTATTTATTTATGGTTTACCTTTCCTGCAAATTATTAAAGGCCCAACAAGCCCTGAGGCAACATCTCTGGGAGCATCTATGTGGGAGTGGTAAGCCCTGGTTATGCAGTCTGCATCTGATTTAGCTGGACCTTGATCTTCTGTCACATCCCATGTGTAAGTGTACTGGCCTCCAGGCTCGACAGCATCATCTCGCTTTTGCAAATCTTTGGTGGTGTCAGGATAAAAAGCGCCTGAAGAATTCCACACAGTTAACATTAGCACAACACATTCGCAACAGGGTTTTAGGATAGCAGCTGCCATGCTGAAAGTTGATTACATGCTGCAGCAAAATGGACTGAACATCTGAATACAGGTTAAAAACCCACAACTTTCAAATCAGATGAGTAGATGTTGTCTTTCTCTTTAGGAATCTTTTCATTGGCTTTTGAAGTCCATAGGAGTACTTCAATTAATGGCCCATTAAAGATAGTCCTTAATTTATTTGGAGGGGACTATGTGCTTCCTGTAAAAAAGATAATAATTCAAATATTTGTAAAACATTTGTTAAATATTAATCTTGGAAACTGTTCTAAAACATTGCATATGCCCTGAAGGAATATAGGTGTTGCTGGAATGATAGCAGCAGAAAAAATTCTGAAATGTGTACGTACTGCTACATAATACAATGTTTTGATCTGACAGAGTGTGTCACATGCTAGTTGTAATGAAAACAAATTACTAAGCAGTATCTGTTTACCCATTTTAAGAAATTCTTGTGTATCTTATATACCATATACATAAATTTAGTGTTAAGAATTTGGAGCAGTACATTATTATTGTTAACGTCTTCCTCACAGCATCAAATTTTTATATATCTTCCATACCTCAATCTCTTATATACCTTTATACCCTTATTTTGGTTGAAGCACAAATATTCTTATTTCAGGTAAAATGTTGATCTAAAATTGCCTCCTTCACAAATTCCACTTTTGGCTTTGTATTTTACTCCTGATAAATTATCAAACTTAGCTCCTATTTTAAATTGATTGTGTCCTAATTTAAATCTCTTTTTACTTGACCAGTCTTCTCTCTGATGGAAGAACACCACTTACACTCAAAGGGACGATTAACTTTTGATAAATTCTGGTCCAGAATGGAATCAAGCTTACCTTCATTTTCTTTTGTGTATCTTACACCATGGGGATGCAGCGTGTAGTTTCTGGAAGCAAAGTTTTTCAAGTGAATAGTAATGGAATCGCCAACTTCTCCCTTAATTATAGGACCTAAAAAACCCAGCCAGGAAGGTTTTTCAACTATCACATCATATAAATGATTAGTATACTGAATGTAGATAGCCTTCTTGTAAGTGTTTCCTATCCTGTGTGGTCCTCTTTTCAGAAAGACTTCAGCCTGCCTGTAAAGAAAAAACATAAATGCATCTGTCATGTGGTTTTTAATTCATAGTCTCAAATAAAGACCAGGTCTCTGCAGCACTGTGCACAACTACACGCAAGTCTTGTGGTGAAATAAGTTAATACTGCCCAAAAATGCAAAGCATTTTCTACAAGGTGGAGTTTTGTTTGAGCATATGGGGAAGGAATTGTAGGTGCCTTGGCAAGAGCAGGTCAGAAGTGTAATTAAAATGCCAGTCCAGAGCTCCACTTGGAGAGAAAAGGCTCAGTTACTATAATTCTGAGTACATGAGGCTCTTGAGCTGCAGCCTAAATCGAACATGTATGGTACGGCTCTTCTTGGACCTTTTAAACAGTTGCCATTTAGTTGTAGAGTATTCCTTCTGCACTGTGTTTTTCCCTGCCCCTGTAAACATCCATCTCTACACAAGCACACCTTCAAAAAGCATCCAGGAGGAGAAGCTGAAACTGAAAAGTACAATACAAAGGACTGGCTCCATTGCAGGCATACAAGCACTGAAAACCTGAAATTAATGTAGCATGCAGCATGTCACCACCAACCAGGGGAAAGCAGTGAAAGTGCAGTGAACAGCAGTGGCTTGTTGTATTACAACACAGCTCTGTGATTCTCAGACAGGATGCCCTGTTTCCACCCCCAATCAGAATTACTAGCCTGCTGAATCCCTGGCAGTGTCTTACCGCTCACAAAGTTTGTGAGTGGAAAAAATGAAAAGCTAACTGCTTCATCTCACACCTGATTGAGTGGCAGGTTATGGCTGAGGCTCTCACTAAAGGAAACAAACCACAGGAAATCTTGTAATCCCTCATCCACAGACTAAATGAGAACTGCATTTTTGAGATTTCTGACTTTCAAATTTCTGATTTCTCTCATCACTGTTTTTGCTTTGATACAGTCCTATATAATTTTTAGGGCACTGCAAAAAGAGAAGAAAGGAACAGTTTTCCTCTCTCAAATATTTTTCTGATGCCTTTTATATCTGGATTTTCTTCATTGATTATTCAGACCTCCAGAATGCTTCCCCCCTCCTCACCCTACATATCTTCAGCCTACTTACTGTTCTAACTCTACACAGGACCCTCTTTGTCTTGTAATGAGCAACCCAGCTCCTCCACTGTGGGTGGAAGTACCCAGCTGTGCTTCTGCACCAGTGAAAACCATCCCTGCTGACAGTGAATAACTAAAAAGAAAACCTGTACTCAGTAGGAAAGTTTTAAATTTATAATTTGTTTTTAAATTTGTCAGTTCTGCATTTAAAAACAAAAACCATGTCTTCAGCACTAGCACCTTAGACATTCAAAATTAAACACCATTAGACATTCAGGGTCTTATTCTAGTCTCTACTGAGTAAATATTTCATTACAACAAATTCACACTCTACTGCATATTCCAATGCTTTGAATTAGCAGAACATTGGAATGAAATTCTCAAGCAAGCCTGGAAAAAAAATCAAAATTCCCATATATGTTTGACAGAAAATCCACTGACACCAAGACTCATTTCACTGCCTTCACCAAGTTTTCAGTACTGCCCTGGTGACTAAACCAGATGAAGTTGTAAAATAGAACTCAACACTGCTTTACTTACTCTTCTTCTGCAAAAAGCTGCCCAGAGATGGCATTAGCATTGCCCGGTGCATAGTTCCAGACAGTCTCTCTAATGCCAATATAGTACTCCCGGTTCACTGCCCCAACGCGGCAACAGCAAGAAACCAGCGAGCAGATTAGGAGAAATAGCTTCATTTTGCATTCATGGACCTTGAGGAAAACATGAAATAAAAACACACGATGGACACATGCAATTTCCTTTTATATGTTCCTATCCCTCCTACTCCCCATATCCTTACTTCCCCCTCCCTGCTGCTGTTTGCTTTTGTGGAAACAATAAAAACAATTGCACAATGTCTCTGTGTGTCAAGAGCAAACAAAAGATTCTGGTAACTTCATCAGTTCAGAAAAGCAAAGAAATTTTTTCTATTTTTGCAAACCTACAATCACACAAAATAGCATTCAGATTGTTGTAGAGTGCGAATCTTGTCACTGAATTGAAAGCAGATTTAAATGGATTTACAGACTTGGGAGTTCTTTAAAAATGTCATCTGTGCTCTGAGCACTGACACAATTATACTCATTCTAAACTAAAATTACAATTTTCCATTGTATGGCAACTTAAAATTATCTGTAATAAGCAGGATATCCTTTTAATCTATTTTAATACTGGGCAGAAAAATTATGATTATTTTGGATAGAAGACTAAGATTCAGAATATAACTAAAATATAGCAGTTTTCCTTTAATGACATAAAAATCTAAGTCTTGTTCACCAGGACATATAAGATAATTCACAAATTTTAATCACTATTCCTATCAGTCACTGTCAGAATATTTAATTTCTTCATATTTCTACACATTCGGATTAAATGAAGGATTCTACTTCTCTCTACATGACAAAGCCAAAGCTGAGATTTTGAAATCTTTCCAAATCTATGATGAAATTCTGGAGTTTCACAGGTTGATGTCACATTATCAAAATTATTTCTGTAGGGATTTTTTTTCCTTTGCCACAGATGAAGATAAGTAGAGCAGTGTAAAGATCAGCCTATTGGAGTTGCAAATACCCATTTGTAAATTAAGTGAGGTAAAAATGAGAAAGCTTTTACCTCCTATTAAAATACTTTAATTCAAAGTCATTCCTTCATAAATCAGTTGTTCATGAGTATGTAGGTTTTTGATATATTTTTGTTCAGATTTCCATTTGATTGAGGAAGAGAAAAAACAACACCAGCAATACCCTTGAAATCTCCACATTTATTTGAGGGTAAAAGTATATGCTTTACTTTGCCTCACACCCCCGAATATTCTAAATTACTCTTCCTTGATTTCCAAAAGAACTGAATGGTTTTTTAATGTAAAAATATAACAAAAACTTCTGACAGGCAATATTTTCCACTCCTGCTTTTAATGGCACCTCCCCCAAACTTTCAGATTATCTGTATGCCTAAACACACTCCTCTTACCTTTTTCTTAAGGAGCTCAAAAGTACCTCAGTTTCTGAGGTCTGTTTTATCTTCTGAAAGTGTCTGAAAAGCAGGAACTTCTCTCAGGACCTAAATAAAAAGACCCTATTTAATTGGTTAAATTATGGGTCTGCAGTTTGGTGTCATTAATACTCCTTAATTGCTTTAAACCACAGTACCTAATTTCTCATATTGAGGATGCTGAAATACTCGGACTGTTTTTGAAATCCCCAAAATTGCATTGAAAAGATAAAGAAAATATTTTACTTCCAAAATTTTCCTTGAAAGAAAATAATAAATAAACCCCCAAATTGAATATTCTGACAAAAGGTCACATATATATTCATATTCATAAGATATGCATATCATATATATCATTCATAAGATCACACAGCGAGGCTGAATTGAACCCCCACCATTTCACAATTCTTGCATTTGAATGATGTGTGTCTGTTGCCTGCTGCTCATGCTGCTGCTCTGGTTGCCTGTAAACCTCTGCAGTTAAACACCATTTAAAGAGCTGGTGCAGCTTCATTTATCCTCTGCTGCTCTATGTGGAAAACCCCTCTATCCATAATGGGAACAATCAGGAAATTGTAGTTTTGCAAGAGTCACTTTTACCTACACAGATATTAATATACCCTAAAATGCAAAGGTGTGGATGGGGCTCCACAGAATTTTGCTACAAAACTGGATGTCTACTGTGATTTCCACCTGCAGTCTTTTAAATGAATGGCATTACTGTCCCAGACACAGAATCCTGATACTCTGGCAAAATGCACTGGCTGTGGGGGACAAATAATGCTTGAACTCATATCCGCAGCTTTCTTCCTCCTGTGCCTGGGGTGTTTACACGGGGATTTCAGCATCTCATGTTCAGGAACTCTTGCGCAAAGAAGGGTTTCTCCACATTCCAACATTCCAACATGGTGCAAGCCTTGTTCTGGCCCTGAGGGCCACTTCTCCCTGTTGTTGAGGTCTGTGTTCTGCAGCTGCACAGTCACATTGCCTCAAACACCACCATCAGGATCATTGGTTATGTCTAGATTTCGAGCCAATTCGAATTCAAGTTAATTAAAATTCTTTGCAGGAATCTTGGTTCTGCTACCAGAGACAGCTCATAGAGCCACTTTTTAAACACAATATACTTAGGATTGAATCAGGACTTAAATTGATTAGATCAAGGTTAACTTTGCCTTACATCCAAAAGGCCTGTGTGAAACAGGCTGTTAAATTTGGAAATACAGCCTGCTGTTAGCCTTTAGTATTCTTAACAATTTCAAATCAATAAACTGAATCTTTGAAAGCAGAACCACCAAGTTTCAGTTGAGGCTGGTTGTGGTAATGGAGATGCCAGATTCTGGATTATGGGTAAAAAGGGTTGCAGGATCAGGAAGCCAAACAAGAACTACATTACATGTCTCTTTATTTAATTTAAGCCCCAAAATTAAGAGATGTCTGTGATAGATTGGAAATGTAAATTCACCAGGCACAATCACACAAAAAATGATAAAGACAGATCCAGAGTTTGTAGGCAAGAAATCAGCAAGATTCTCTGAGATGTTTGGTGGGAGTACAGGTTGCTTTTTAAGTTTTCTTTCTTTTCCTTCTGTCCACAAACAACATCCACAAATCCATAAAAATGCAGGATTATAATTTAAGATAAATGATATGTCACATATTTAAGTCTAGAGAAAAACAAGTGTGCAATGGCACAGTCCTCATTTTATCATCATGCCTTTGTATCATGCACCCCTGACAATCCATGCCAGGTTGAACCATCTCCAAAAGACTAGCCCCATTTTTAGATATTATTAATTACTTTATACTCCTTGCAACTTAAAAGAAACTAAGCAATTAAAATTTTAGATGCATTCTTGAAATCCTACAGGAAGAAATCAGCTATACAAACCCATCTGACAAAGGAATATGAAGGCAAAAACTCAACATTGTCTTGAAACAGAACTAAATGACTGATATATTCTAATTTTTTCTAAATAATTTACCCAAAGCTAGTATTTGATGACAATGTACCTGAGTTTGCACTAGTTCTGATGTAATTGGCATACATGCATTATTGCAAGTCTGAAGTACATATTTCTCTTTCCTCTTAGTGTTCAGAGGAAAAAACTAAAAAAAAATCAAAACCACGAGTGCTAAATACAGTCAAATGCTGGCCATGCAACTGCAAATGAGCCAGGTGTCCACTTCATTGTGAATCCCTGAATTTTCACTGAGAATGAAAAAATAATTCTCTGAGAAAGTAAAAATACCTTTTAGCTGCTAATTTAAAACAGGTTATTCTTTTTCATTGGATCATCATTGTCAAGAATGTTAGCCTTTCAGTGTAGCAAGATCAGGATACTTGGAAGAATATTAATAAGCTAGCACTGGGTGCCCACAAAGTTCCCTCATATGTTCCCTCAAGTCAAATCATACTTGACTAAAAGAAAAAAATTTTCCTCTAAGTGTAAAGTGAAAAGAAACCCAGTGCAGCTATTGATATGTACCAATTAGTAGAGCTGAGTTCAGACCTGTATGTCTAATATGTCAATCAGGCCCAGGTGCCTTTCTTACCACAGAAAGACTTGATAGACTTTTTTCAGAAATTGCTTTTTGCAGTTACAAACTTCTAAGATGGAAGGACAAGTGTAGGCTCTGCCCACCTCCTTCCATGATTGCCATCATGGTCTGTCTGTAACTAAAATTCATTCATTTAGAAATCATGGCTTCACTCAGTGCACTAACAACCCCTCTTGATGTACTAGGCTTTGAACCAGACCCTTTTGAAACCACAAACAGTCATATGGTCTAAGCAATGACAAGGGAGTACAAAAGCAGTTCTACAGCATCCTATTAAGAAAAAACAATAAGGTGATTTCAATACAAAAGCAGTTCCATTATATTAAAATATCCCTACTGTCACAACAAGTTGGAGGGTAAAAAAATTAAGTGTCCCTGCCAGGCGCAACAGGACAGGTGAAGAAAAATGCAGATGTCAGACAGTTCAAATAGACTTTATCCAAAACATAGAAGTTTGACGGACAGAGATTTAAGACAAGGGTATCATTTTTCTTTGTAGCACTCAAATCTACTGCTATGGATTATGGAGAGGTTCTCTCTTTTTCTGGGGATGGGGGAGAAGCAGCAACAATTTCCTTGCCATTTTCAGAGAATTCCAGCCTGCAAGTAAAAAAAAAAAGTGCTAATCTTTCTCATTATTGCTGTGAAAGCCACACATTAGTAAGAATGTCTGTCAATTGAATGTTAGAACAAAGGTGTTCAGCAACCTCTGCTGACATAATAGTGAGGGACTTGGCATCCATGTTAATTTCCTAAACACTTTTGTTTCTTCTCAGTCCTAGTCTAAAAGGTCAGAGTGAGCAGCCACTAGCCTCTGTATACCACAAGAAATTAGTGGATGAATCAAAACAAACAAGTGTATTATCAGTACATATTCTCTGGAAAAAATATGCCATAGCATAGAGAATGCATAAATCAAAAGGGTAGGTCTACAACTGAGAGAAATTGCTGAAGCTACAGTGACAAGGAGATGCTGAATAAATAAACCTCAGATGTTTTGTTACCTGCACAAAAACAGAATAGGTCCCACAGAGTGTTCGTTTCAACTCAGTGGCTACTTTGAGAATACAGATGATCAACTGCAGTCCGCTGAGTGCTATCAAAATCGAGAGTAAAATAATATTCCACTCCACAACATTAGCAGGTTCTGTGCACTTAGACCAGGCAGGGTAATCTGTGAGGTACCTATTAGAGAAACACCAGACTGAAGTAAGAAGAATGTTTCTGACTACTGATTTGATAAACAATTTCTTCCAGAAGAGTTAGACCAATGTTTCTTACCCCCCAGCAGTGTCTTTGAAAATATAATTCCATCCACTTGATGAATTGCAGAAAGGGCCTTGAATCAAATGCAGGGTAAAAATGATGCAACTGTATCC
The DNA here is from genome assembly GCF_051311805.1 of Agelaius phoeniceus. Lineage (NCBI taxonomy): Eukaryota > Metazoa > Chordata > Aves > Passeriformes > Icteridae > Agelaius > Agelaius phoeniceus. The sequence continues at coordinate 27,125,694 of NC_135274.1, read as the reverse complement.
CGAGAAAGCAATTCCAAGAAGGGCTAGCACAATAGAAATAAAACTCTGAAGTAAAGAGAGAGAGAGAAGTATTACCTTGTGGGGATAGTGTCAACAGCAAATATGATCATTCAGTCTGTCTAGCTACTTCCTTGGGGCTGAATTTCACATTTGATTTTCCCAGTCTTCACAACCCAGAAAGAAAAATAGCAGGTAAAGAATAGTAAGAATACACATACAAAAGAAAGATTAAGACAGAGTTTAAGACAGTTCTACAACTATAAGTTATATATTAATTTTGTGGAGTTTTTAAACTTGTGTTTTTGTAAAGTTGTTTCCCAAAATACCAGAGGAATGCAGCTGTGTATTAAATATGTCTGCATCCCAGATAGAGTGTATTAAGTAATTTCTGAAAAAAAACCACTTCCAAATAATACAGGCAAAGGGATGAAGCTATTTAGCTGGTGTGCTTCGTTTTGTGTTCTTATTTTATTTTACAAGGATTTGGGGAAATGTGTGTCTAATTTTTTTTAATCCTGTTTATGCTTCAGATGAAAGAAGCTACACTTTCTGTGACCTTGCAACCCAATTTAGAATCTTCTGTGAAAGGAAGTGAAAACAGAGCAGTGGAGAGGGCAGCAGGATGTGCCGGAGCAGGAGCAGGAAGGCATTGGAAACAAATACTAATGTGATGCACAGAAATAAAACACAGACTCACCCTGTAGGTTTTGTTACAGCTCTCACTCTGGCAGCACCGATAGAACACACTACACTCCAGTGTTATTAGAATTACTGCCAAAAGAAGGATCTGTAAGAGAACATCATACGATCAGTGAGATAACTGCAGATACTAAGCCAAAGTCTCCTTCACCTTTGGAAGGCAGGGACTGCATCTCTTCTGCTGTCTTGATATTTTAAAGCTGATCCATAGGACAATTACTCAAGGCATACATGGAACTCGAGTGGTTTTAGTAGGCTGCTGGTGTACTTGTGTCTTGTACTTGAAAGACAAAGAGTACAGCCTCTACCATCACAGTAAAGTGCTATGACCTTGGGCGCAGCTACACCAGTGAAGCTGAAACTATAAAACCAAGGTCACAAACAAAAGAATCAATACCAGTGAAAAGAAGGATATTTTATTGATACAAACACATCAGTTCAACACCTTCGTGCTGACACAGGCACACAAATCAGAGTATTGCCTTCCTTACCAACACATTCACTCTAGAAAAAGGCAGTAACACAAACTTTTGATTACATTCACATGGACTTTCATTTGTCTTTCAAGTTCATTTGGGTAAAAGACCTCTAATTCAACCTCCACAGGTGATTAAATCAATATACTGTTTGCCTCCATAATGTAAGCATAAATTACATATAAACAAAAAGACAGCAGAAAAAAAACCCCAACACACCCTGCAATATCATTTGCACTTAATAACATACATAACTTGTCATTCAGTATACTATTTTTTTCAGTTTGATTGAGTTTTCTGCCTGCAGTGGTTTTTATTGAAGAAATCCATATGCTCTTTTTTTAAAGCAATTACATTACTGAAGAGTAATCCAATATTATTTGCAGTAGAATGCAATTCATTAAAAATTCACAGACTGAGCACTTACCATCACACCTGAGAAACAGATGCCTTCAAAATACCACTCATGGCTGGGGAACTGGTAACTGGCAGCAGGCAGAGCTTTCCCGTTTGGAAAGTATAGGAGGATGTTCACAACAATACTCCAAAGTGCAAGAGGTACCAGCAGGCAACTCAAACAGTTTCCACATGTCTCCAAAGCCATCTCTCAAGAACTCTGGAAGTTTTCTTCTTCTAAGCTAATAAAAGTTTACAAGACCTTCAATATAAGAAATATTTTGACCTCCCCAGCTTGATTCAGTATTTCATATTCACAGGAACCAGTGACTGGGGTGTGATTCCAGGAACAGAAGTGCTTAACAGTTAGCAGAACAACAGATGAATATCACTGTGTAAACTCACTGTCCTGTGTTAAACATGGCTTTATGTAGTCATTTCCCTTTTAAAAGATCCTCCTTTGTGATCTTCCAAATGAAATATGTCTAGGAGCCAGACTCAGGAAGGAACTTCAAAGCTCTCATTTCCTAGTACTGCTCAAAAATGTACTCCTCCCCACCACACAAACTGCAACATAGTTTGTGACAGAAGCAAGGTTTTTCAACCACACTGCAGCATAGGGAAGGGGGCTCTAAGAAGATAAATATGCCCAGTCTCTGTACAGAAGACGACACTTTGCCTTATACTACAGAGATTTATTAGGAGGACCCTAAGGGGGAACCAATGAGATAATGACTTTCAGCAGCAGGCTGAGTCTGGGCCATCTTGCAAAGACTACAGAAGCCCAATTAACACTGGTTAGAAACTGCAAGGCAGACTTATTTTCACACTTTTAATCAATTACTCTTTCCCACAGCATTATGTGGCTCCAGTACTTTGCACATTAAATCCTGCTATTTCTCCAGTTGTTTCATTCTGTGCTTACAGCTGAGCTTGCACAGCTACAAGCCTGACCTATGTACATGTGACTTCTTGTGCAGGACAAAAGGTCTGGCTGTTGTTTTGAAATGCCTGCTGTTTGCACTGTGCAAAGCCAAAGTCAGGCAGCTTTCCAATAGTCTATGTCATCATTCCCCAATCCCGGAGCACCTAAACACTATCCCAGTAACACAGAGCCAGGGCAGTTTGAACACTTGCAGCAAAACCCAAGCCTTCAGTCTTATGCCCCTGTGAGTCACCAGAAAAGTAACTCAAGAATGACCTTACGCTTTACTCAATAGCAAAGTTGCAGCTGGAGAACAGAAAAAAACCAAAAAACCCCCCCCAAAACCCCCCGAAACAAACAAACAAACAAACAAACAAACAAAAAACAAAAAAACCCCCCAAAAAAATCACCGCCAAAAAACCCAAAAAATCCCCAAAAAACCCAAAAACCAACCAAACAAAACAAAACAAAACAAAAAACCCAAAAAACCCCCCACCACAAAACAAATAAAAAAGGGGCCTCTATCAAAAGCAGGAAGGCTGTTTTTAGAAGCAATGACATCCCAATGTATTTTCCTTCTGTTTCCATGTGAGCTGTTTCAGGCTCGTCACACATGAGGCTCCTCTCATCCTCTCATAAAAGCTGTTTGGATTGTACGTTGTAACTAATTCCATACTATCGCTTAACATGAGATCACACAAGGAAATGGGCGGGGCGGTACTCACACAATTCCACCATTCTTCTACCTGTTCTCTGCTGTGACTCTCCTCTTTTCCTAGGAGGCTTCATTTTGAAGTCCTCATTCTTGATCTTCTCATATTTCCTGTTTTACTCTCTCACCACTACGGATACTTTTTTTCAGGTCTTCCTCTCATCAGAATTAGTAGCAAACCTGCCTTTCCAGACTCATAGGCAGAGACAGAGCTCATGTCATCAACACTACGCCACAGAGAGCAGAGGAAACAGCTGCATAAAAATCACGCACATCCAATCCCCATGATTTTTTTTAGTACAGAACTCAAATATCATATAATTGGCTGAAATATTTTCTTAAAAGCAAAGGCCAAAATTAGTAGCAAGCATCTTATTTTATAATCAAATTTAATGTAATTTCCATCATAACCTGTTCTGATTAGAAACTACCTTGAGAAATGATGACTGAAGCAGCATTTGTTCTGCAGTACAGCAGTCTGCTTCATGACTTTGCTTTTGAACTGAGCCCTGCAAAGCTCAGTGTGGTTATTTTTCTGGCACACAATGCCACTAGAACAGGAAACAACTACTTTATACTAAGAATTAAGCAAACCTGTAAGCTAGCTTCTCAAGCATCTTGCCAAGTGTTGCAAGCACTGCTTTTCCATTGCTGTCATTATTCATGAATTGATTCCAAGCCTGTTACCGAAAATTCATGTTTAGTCTGTGTGACTTCTCTACCAGCTGATATGAATACAACCTAAACCAATCACTTCTTCACAGTGTAACTGATAAATCTCTCAAAACAATGTCTTATGCACCAGACATCAAAATAATCCAGCTGGTCATTTTTTACATGACAATATAGAGAGTGAGCAGTAATGCTGTGCATTAGGGCTACAAGAATCTGTTGGTGCTGCATGCATTTGTGCTGATTTGAGTCTAAACGCTAGCCTAATCATTCTATATATTGGAATTCTATATATTGCAAAATTGTTTCAGTTCTTTAAGTTATTGTGTGTACCAGAAAAACAAATAAGCATTATGCAAGAATAAAGGCAAATATCCTTAAGTTAAGTTGCATGGTAATTATACATTATTCTATTGAGGACTTTCTTTTCTATTTTCTCTCCTTCCATACCCCATTTAAACTTGAAGATATTTTTTTTCAAAACTGTATCTTCACACACAAAGACACTGTATCACACAGCTGCAAGGAATTTTGTGTGTATACATATGTGCATGCAGGTATTCTCCTTCCTCCCTCCCATAGCAGGATAGGACAGGGATAGACACTACAAAGAAATGGCATTAAATGGCATTAAAGTCCCTCAACTACCTCTATGTATTTAGGTATGAATAAATACTCTTGCAAAATTCAGGTATCCTGAGATTCTAGATACAAACTCTTTTCATGTGAGAATTCTTTTGCTGGTGTAGATGTATGTAGACAATTTTGCTTTCACAGTTCACTTCTTTTTTTCAGGTATGTATTTGTACAGGGCAGACTTAACTGTGCAGACAGCCTGAGATACACCTGAAGTTTCTGGCTGTCTTTAAGGACCACCCTCCTTGTTACAAATAGCCTAAGGATGCACTGTCACCCACTGGAACTTCTTTTTATCCCATGAATAGAAACTAACTTGATTGTTTTCAAGGACAGTATGAACAGCTAAATTCAAAAACTGAGCCTCATTCCTTTGAAATAAAGAGCTTGTCACATTTTGGTTTTCACTTGAAAAATGCCATTGCCAGCAGCAATGCTACCATGCTGGCTTTGCCAGCAATGCTGTTGGCAGCACATTATTCAGATGTACTTGTGATGAAACATTCACTCTAATGTGCAACAAGCCATACTTCAAAGGTTCTTACCCAGGACCTTACAGTAATGCCTTCAGGCTGATAGCCAGTAAAGTCAGGTATTTCAGATTAATCTGTCTTTACTGACCTGAATTTGGGCTGCATTCCTTGAACGCTGTGAGGCCTGAGGGTAGCTGAGGCAAAAAACAAGAGTCATGCCCGCATCTTGTTTTATCTCAGGATAAAATGGAGCAATCAGGAGGTGATCCCCCTTGGGAGACCAGGAGGTGCTAAGCTAGGCTCAGATGTGCAGGGACCCTCTCAGCTCCCCGGTTGAGAGCTGCCAGCCCTGACCCAGGACTAAGTCTCCACATGTGCTGTTGTATCTGACCCAGAGCTGTTGTTGAACCCTTATTGAGGAACAAACACCTGTTCCAGTTCAATGAGCCAAACCAAGCAAGGAAGCAGTTCCTACTCTGGCAGAGCCTGCTGGAGAAGAAAAACAGGTTATAACCTGACTGCATTAAATCCATGCTCTCAGGCCACCACTGTCCTTTACTCCAAGACCAGGCAAGCAGTGTTTCAACATGGGCAGGGAAGGAATCAATGACACCTCCTGGGTATTTTTAATACAAATCTTTATTTGTGAAATACAGGGGAAGTTCAGAAAAATTCTTAAAAGCCCTCAGTCATCCACATTTTACTGCTGCTTTGGTTTTGGTCCAGCTAACCAAAACCTTTTATCCAGGCCAGGCTGGATTTGGTTTGTGTTCATTCCAAGATCGGAATGAAAGAGCAACTTTATTGGGAAAACAGGACAAAGTACAGAGCTGTTGTGTCAGTAGAAAGAGAAAAATAAATAAAGTCACTTTAGTGACATGTTTTAAGGCAGTTGCCTGTACCAAGATGAAATGAACCAAAGATATTCAGGATACATTTACTTTCAGTTCAGGCAGGTTAGTGGAAAACCTGCATATGACTCCAACGGCAAAGGCCCCAAGTCAGTTAAATTCATGGCAACAGCACAGTTTGACAACAATGTGTATTTCAGTTTGCCTGGAATATTTTAAAAAAATCCACAGTATATTCATTACAGCACACACATGCACCAATGTCAATACATGGTGAGGTTTCTAGCAAACATATGTCTGTGGGGGGGAACAAAAAGAAAGAAACATATTAATAGAAAGAATGCTAATATTGTATCCAACTAAAAATGCAAAAATTAACCTGAGCACATTTAGAAAACCATAGCATAGCTCTTCTATACTGGAGTTAGAGCAAGGAAGACAGGGGGAAGAAAGTGGCAATAGCTTTGAAAGAGCCCCAGGACTCAACTGTGTCAATTAAAAATGTGAAACACATGCTTACCTATAGTGTGTGATATAAATTATATCTGGTTCATGCTTTAAACTATGGTTTTTCCAACACTAGCGCTCTGATACTGATTTTGGAATATGTCCAAACTATTTAACAAGGCTTTAAAGAAATTTGGAGAAAATTTCCTTTCCTCACTAAAAAAAAAAAAATCCACCTTCCAAAACCTTCCAGATCTGTCTGCAGATTTTATTAGCTATTTGCAATTTAATTCTTTCTCTTATCTTACTTCCACTGTGCAAGGCCAGGATGCTGCAGTTTTCATTATATGCAGCATATTGTCAGTAGCTTATGAGCTGCTGTGGACAAAAGCCAAGGCTAATACAATATAGTTAGAACAAGCACCACAAAATAACACAATGGTTTAGGCAAAGACCACAAACACCAGGAGATCAGTATCTCAGTTATATCACCTATGCAGTGTGATGATTGCATGTGTCATTGGACAGACAAAAGCCCTCTAGCTCTTAGGCAGATTAACATTACTGTGACCGTTGAGGAATCAGCTGAAAGCATGTGATCAAACACTGCATGAAAATTCTAACCACAGCAGGGCTATAGGAACAGCTGTACAGGGAATTGTTGCTTAAGAATACCTATGAAGTAATTGCTGAGTAAAACTCCACAGTAGTATAAGTAACAAGTTACATGTTCATCTGGAAGTATGGGTATGTCTGCAAACTACTTACCTCCTCATGACTGCAGCACAACCCACACAGTCCTCCAAGAATGCCATTGATTATCTGTATGAAGCACAGAATGAATTCTATTCCTCCCAAAACAAGCAGGATGGAAAAGAGGGTGATGTTCCACTGCACGATGTTTTGAGGTTCCTGACATTCAGACCACTTGTTATACTCAAACAAGTACCTGTACACAGCAATTAAAAGCATATTAACATTGTGTCAGAGTAGGATACTTACCATACACTATAACCAAATTATGTCTAGCCTGTAACTCTATTGAGGCTATTCACTCTATGGAGTCCTAATAGGCTAGGTTGCCTTAGAAATAGACTCCTAAGGGAATAGAAAAAGCAATGTTTTACTCCATGCAAGGTTTCTTTAGTTTAGGAAGATGTTGAAATATCAACCACACATTTTTGCTGTGTCTTAATTTCTTTCTAAAAAAATAATCTAAGGTATAAATGCAGGTTAAGGTTTCCTATTGCTGGTTAAAGTGAGGCACAAACTCAAGAAAGCTGAAAGAGAAAAGGTTTTTCTCAAAACAGTCACATGAGCTTTGCAAGATTGGGCTTTTTTTCTAAAGATAGCAATCATTGATCTGAGGCAAATGGGTCACTTTCTCTCCTGTGTCACTGTCTTTGGGCCCTCATATGCTTACTTGGATGAGCCAAACACAGAAAAAATATGGTGAGGTACTGCAGTATTTCAGCTGTTACTGCTCACTCACATCTTGAGAACATCAGAACTTGCCTTCAGCAAGGACTTAAGCTAGTTCTTCTACACTCAGTCACAGTCAGAAAGATGGAGAAAGAGGAATGATACAAGTGAAGTACAAACTATACAAGAGATACAAGTGAAATATAAAATTCAAACTCTGCTGCAAAGAGCTTTATGTGGCTTCTTAGTACTCCAACTGTCTCTAGTCTGGCATCAGCCATAAGCTGTTGCTAGATACACCCTTGAGGTTGCCAGCCACACAGACACTTTAAATGCCCGCCGTGATATGAACCACATCAGGATTTATGTGCATTAATGGAGAATAGCACACTGAGACTTTTTTCGCAGGAGAACCTTAATTAGGGTTAGTTAGGAGCTTCTTGCCCTCTCTGTCCTGCAGTGTACAAAGATTCTTATAAATCTTCTCAAGTTTCATTTATGAGATTCTATGCCATTGTCACTAATGTGGGCATTGTGCCACTTTATGCTGGTGCAAAGCAGCTTCAGAAGAAAGATTGACAAAACAGACTCTTACACAAATGATAAGACAAATATCTTAACAACTACTATTCCTAGTCTGTAAATACTTCAAAGTCCTAAAACTTTATATTTTGTTAGAGATGTTCCTGGACATGAACAGTATATGATGTATAGATTTAATCACCTATATTTTTTTAATGGCTTTGATTTTATACTCTAGCAGCAAGGGTAATTGATGCCATTTGTTATGTTCGAATTGGGAAGGATAGAGTTATGAATAGATTTTGATATATGGTTACTGAACATTGCTGAAAGGTACTGGAATAAAGCCCATGTGTACATTGGGAAGAGATAACTTCCTCATGAACAGACAACTTACCCTCCAGAGGAGTCAGTGAAAGGATAGATCCAGTTTCTTTCTAGGTGGGTAAGACAATACGGTCCTTGAGACAAGCCCAGTGCTGAAATGATTATACAGTATCCAGAGCCAAGGATCCCAACAAAGGCTGCCAGAACTGAGGACAGCATCTGCAGAGCAGACATAAACATGAACTTTCAGCACAGCCATCGCCTTGTCTTTGGGATTACCTGGGACTGGGATGTATAGGCTCACTTACCGCACAGCTCTTTCCACAGCCCTCATGGCCAAAGCACCCACAGCAGTCATCATTGTGAAGCCCAATGAACACTGCAGCTGGAATGAGTACCTGGGTATGGAACAAAAACCCCACACTGTTCCTTTTGGTTGCACAGAGAGGGCAGATATAATACAGTACTCAAACTGCATTCATTTATGTTGCTTCTTGGCAGTAAGCTGTACAGGTCATTCAGCTTTAGTCCTATTTAACACAGTAGGCATCTCACTACTGACATCACCAACCCCAGCACATGTATATTTCTATTGCCACTGTGGCAATATTGCACTTAAGCACAGAAAGAAACTGTTGGGGTGTTGCTACATTTAAAGTATTTCAGCTTTAAAAATTTCTCTTTTCATTCAATGCTGTATTTGCAAATAAAATGCTCTGCCAAAAAAAAAAAAAAAAAAAAAAAAAAAAAAAAAAAAAAAGGGCATTAGCTTTATTCCAATGAGGACTACAAAATAAAGTTATTTGAAAAACAGCTGCTGCCAATATACTTGTTACTTAAGAGCAACCATAATTACCTGTGTGAAAAACCAGTCTGACTACAGTAGAAAGTCTAATAAAATTTTGCTCAATTCAGACAAACATCTTATTATAGACATCTACTTTTTTCCAAGATTTCACAACCAGTTCCCAGTGACAGAAATGCAAAGTAACAAAGCAGAAGCTATCCATGAAAAGCATAAACCATCCTGAGTTTTTAGCATAAAATCAAGAAAGAACTGAAGGAGCTGAATGAACAAGAAGGAGCTGATTAAAAAGAGGATCCTCCCACCAGCAATAATAGCACTTAACAGTGTCCACTTAAGACTCTACACCCAAGAGTACTCTGGAAAAAAAATAAAGAAAGGGTAGAGAGTTATTTGCAAATGCCACAGACTTACTTAACATGAAACTAGAACAATAACTATCCTGTTGAACAGACACATACTTGTCAACCCTTACTCAAACCCGACGCTGAGCCTCAATGCTTCAAGTCCAGAAGAGGCTGTACAAGTGCACTGCAGGAGAAGTTCCACTGGTTCCATTTGTATTATTCTGTGTGTAAAGCCCAGTCTTTGCAAATCCCACTCCAGGTCCCAATGGGACTGTAATACAGCTGTAAGCACCTCTCACAACACAAAACACCTTAGCATGCAATTGTTTTCAACCTGTGATTTGCAGACACCTTGAGATCATAAAATCATAGTCTTAAGAATTGGAAGGGACCTATAACCTATTTCTAAGAGGACTTCTAAAAGAAGATGAAAAAGGAAGCCTGGAGTTAGAGGTCTTAAATATGCTGCAGTGTGATCCACAAAACTGAAAAGATAGAAAATAAGAACTTCAGATTAATGACATCCTATAATAAACACACTCAGTCCTTGCATCCTGTTACTCAAATGCAAAGCTTTGACAACTACCACTCAATTCCTCTGAATAAACAGCTAAGGCAGAGAAATAGCTGTCAGCATGTCAGATAATAGAAATTAAGGAATTATATCTAAATGCTCATTATTTAGGGACATTTAAAAGGAAAGTAGTTCAATAATATAACAACAATTTAAGATTTAACCATTTATGTTAACTGTGACTTGCTGAGAGGCTTTGTTTCACTTTTGCATTTGGATTCTGTGCCCCTGACCCTATGATTTTTTTAGCTTTAAAGCGACATAATGTTGTAGATAACAAAATCAATAATAATTAATTATAGCTATGGGATAATACAGCTCTTTTTTATATATACAACTACAGAGACACCTGTTGACAAAGATATTTGATTAATAAATTCAGGTAACCAGTAGAGAAAGAGCAGTACCAAGTACCTCCAAAATAAATTTGAAAGAAGACACTAGGTTAATACTTACCAGAAAGCCTCCACCTAGAATGCCATGAAGGCACTCCACGTATTTGCTGAGGTGATGCTCTGAAGCAAATCTTGTTTCACCATTGGGAAAATAAAGTAAAGTGTTGGCCACAATGCAGAGGAGGGCAAGGATGAGCAACTTATAACCAACACATCTAGCACACCTTCCAAAACACATTTTTTCAACTTTAAAAATCCTCCTTCAACTTGTCCGATTCAACCTATCTCACACCTATCCACACCTAAAAGAAGATCAGTGTTTATTCTTACCTCCTTAAATACCAGGGGTTACCTAACTACCTAGATGACGTTTATAACCCTTCCTAACCACCATTCTCAATTGCAGAGTGAGAGGGCAGGGATGGCAGAACACCACCGCCCTTTTAAAATGCATTAATTGTAGATTAACCAAATGCAATGAAGGAAATACTGAATACTAGGTGATTTCACACAAACATATGATGCTTGGAATAATCACTGGTGAACATGATTAGATGTGAACAACAGGCTTAAACCACAACACAAGTTCTGTTAGGAATTGAAGGAAAGATGTTTTGTTTTCTTTGTTAGAAGCAGCTTTGAATTTTAGGTTTATAGGCTGATTCAGAACAACCTGAAGCCAGGGAGAGACTTGGCTGACTTCAACAGCATTGAGTCAGAGTTTTGGATATAAACAGAAAAAGGTCTACAGCAATAAGAAGTATGTAGAGCAACCTCTCACTTTACTATCCTGTTGATGGAACAACAGAAAACCTCACCAGGAGGTTGGAAAACAAATAAAAGGAACAGGTAAGCTTCTTAGGATTGTCCTTGTTCTTTCCATTATAAGAAAAGCTGATTTTAGATTAACAGTCAATTAGTAAATGGTTTGGTAACAGTTAAACCAAGAAAACACTCATGAAAAATACTGCTTAAAAAAAGAATTATAAAAGAGAGTCCTTGCACTGAAATATCATGTATAGAACACACACAAAAAGAAAAATGCCAAGAAAGAAACAGATTATATCCAAGGTTTCCAAATGGTGTTTTATGTACCAGTAACAATAATTTCCATAGTAAATAGAGACACAAAGTGCACTATAAAAATTAAGATCTAGCCTTTTCTCTTTTCCCTCTTCTCTAAAATAACCCAGAGCCTTTTTCTTCAGACACAGCTCAACACAAAGGTGTGAGCTGCCATGCCTACTGCCATCACATGACAGGAGGTAACTAAAATGCACAGGCCAAAACTAGATCCAGGTGGTGCTGCTGCTGCCATCATCACAGTACAATGTATTTCTCATTGCAAAACCAGAAGCTAGACAAATCGAGTTTGGGAATGTACAGGATATTAGAAGACTATAAGGAAACTTTAAAAAAAATATTCAGGTTCCATTTTTGAAGGTGGAGTGGGGTATGTTTAATAGCTAAATAGCATGGTATACACAAGCCCAAGTCAAAACCATGGTATTCTTGCAAGAGATGTGTGCAACTTATGCTGAGAAAGAGTGTGCAAAAATAAAAGGTGGGGGGTGAAGCAGAGGAAGAGAGCAGGCTGGTGCAGCTGCGGCTTTGTGATGTAACTTCTCCGGGTATTGTTGATGCTGACCTTGGAGACTTCCTTCATTATGAGAAATATCCTCCAATTGTACAAACATAGGCTGGCCATTATTGTGTGCTTCACCTCTAATGACTAAAACAACCCTAAACATATTCTGCAAGTTTCCTCTGCAGAAGAAGACAGACGCTCAACTGAAAACTTCCTTTATTTTGTTGGGCTAAAAGCCCAAACCACTCCTTCCCCAAAACTCACCACCCAATACTCTTCCCCCACCTCAACAACCACACCAACATATCACCTGTGGGACATGGATTTAAAACCCTAGCCTTAATCATATATTTGAAAACTTGTAAATTTGTTCTATTTACAACTTAAATAATGGTTTTCGTAATACTTTGTTTAAAAAAAATTACGTCATCAAGAACACCCTGTGTTTAAAATCAATTCTATATTTAAAATATCTTCCAATGACCTTGAAAACAGTGGAAAGAAAGGAAGAAAGGAAGAAAGAAAAAGAAAGAAAGAAAGAAAGAAAGAAAGAAAGAAAGAAAGAAAGAAAGAAAGAAAGAAAGAAAGAAAGAAAGAAAGAAAGAAAGAAAGAAAGAAAGAAAGAAAGAAAGAAAGAAAGAAAGAAAGAAAGAAAGAAAGAAAGAAAGAAAGAAAGAAAGAAAGAAAGAAAGAAAGAAAGAAAGAAAGAAAGAAAGAAAGAAAGAAAGGAAGGAAACATGGTATTTGATGCAAATACAATTTTTTTACATTGAAAGATCTGGTCAGGTGTGAATCGAGGGGGCTTGACTAGTGCCACTGCAATTTGGACACCCTATGATACAGCTTCTACCAGAAAGTCTAACCAGAATATAACTTTTCTTTGCAGAATTTTCATTAACATTTTCACCATCAGAAAAATGTTAATGGAGGAAAATGACTCTCATGGAAGCATTGACAGGATGTGGTAACTGTATGGCATCTGCAGGTGAAACACAGCAAAGGAAATAATGGCATGGGCTTCACAGACTCATTTGGAAAGACTGGGCAACATAACATATGTATTTACACAGGTTAATAATTCCCACGTGTATTCTCTTGTAAGCTGTTCTCCTTTGGTCTTTTACTGTTTAATAGGTTGCTGCTCATGGAGGCCAGTGCTGACTCAGACAATTGTTGGGACCATAGTGGGAATGTGTGGTCACCTGTTGGCTAAACTAAGGGCAGGGTCTTGGCCAGCTGTGCAGACAGAGCTCCTGGTGACCTTAGGACAACTCCAGCTCCCTTTGACCCATCGATGCTGCCATCCATTTCTCAATGTTCAAATGGTGCATTACCCATATTTTCCAGTAATCATCCACAAAAAACACTGTGATGCAGCTGTAATTGTCCTCACCACCTCTCAAGCCTACATTGGTTGACAAACTCGACCTGGATAGTCACAAGAGGAAACTGCTCATCGTGAAGCCCTTGGTACCTATGGTCTCCTGGCCACAGAGAGAAGAAAGTCTCCAGATTACTTTTATTAATTAGATCACAGCTCCTCAGATGAACTAATGAGCTACTAATGAGCACAAGCAACTACCTATTGTTATGAGAGCAATTGCTCCTAACACAGCTGTAATACACATGCATGTGCTTGCTTGCTATCTCTGTCACCACTTTGAGACAGAAATCTGATCTGAACCATAGAAGTCAGCGTGGAGTGAGTGCTCACACTTCTATGTAGCAACACACACTGACACATACAGAAAACATTTCGTTTATTAGTAATAATGCTGACGTAAGAAGGAGTCAGCAACTATGCAACAAAAGTAGTTTTTCCATTTAACCTACCAGTTTGGAGACTGAAAAGCTTACAATCAGGGCAGAGCTACCACTAAATGAGTGTACAGAAATCCCTCTCTTTAAAGAAGAACCCATAAACATTACTTAAGAACAACTATTACTGACCCTGGACTTGCAATACCACAATCAAATAAACCACTTCAAACACTGTTTTCTGGTGACATACAAAAACCATGCTGTAGCCTGCATTCATTAATTCTTTCAACAATGTTATTATGATAAAAGTAGGACATAGGACAAACAAATCCTTTTTCTATTTCTGCAACAGCCTGTAGGTGAAACCTTGGCCTTGCAAAATGGCCAGCAAAAGTTTGTTTCACTTGGACTGTACTATTTACCCACAGGTTTGCATTTTAGATTTCTAGTCTATCCCTAAAAGCGTGATGTTCTTGCAAAAGTTAAACAAGCATGAGGCATTAGCATCACAGTACTATAAGCATCCTCTCTTCTACATTGTGTGTTTGTAATGACTGTATGGGTCAGAAAATTGGCATCAGTTTACCATACAAAGTCTGCATAGCACAGTACAAGGAACAGATGGTCTTACAGCTCGCAGTGTGTCACTGATGTCTCCCCTCTCCTGCAGCAACCACAAAAAACAGACATTGAAAACATGGAACAAAAATTACCAGTGTTATGTCTTTGGGTCTTGTGGTGCAAAAGTCAGTCATTAATTACCTTTGTGTTTTTCGTAAAGTGATCCTGTTGGTAGTGAACTACTAATCCAGAAGAAAAAAAACAGACTACCTCTATCATACCATGTATTTTAGATCTGTAAGCTCAAAAAAAGGAAAGAAAATTGAAAAGTACCAAATCATTTGCCTGGTTTTTTTTCCTTAGCATATGCTTCATAGATTGGTCACGCAGTCTTGCATCTGGAATTAGCCATTAGTAAGTTCATGTCAATTAAATGTTTTAATTATACTTGCTGAACAATCCCACAACTGTTGCTTTGGCTGGGAACAGTCTACATATTTATTCCATAGCAGCAGGATGGGAAATGAATGTTTAAATTTAACATGTCTTTCACATTAGCATGACTAATATTCCAGCATGTTGTCTTTACTTGCATATCGTTCAGCATCAGTGGCAGTTGAATCAGACATCACAACCAGAAAAGCAAATCAGACATGATCACAAGACTCTTAAAAAATTATTTCCTAAACTGCAATTCTATCCCTCCATCAATCTTTGCTATCATCATTCAAATTGGAATTCTGAAATCCATTTAACAATATACACTCAGCACACAGAATCTTTGCTACAAGATGTTCCTTAAAATGGCGGTCAAGGATAAAACCAACCATTTAACTCATGTTCCTCCAAGGGGTCTGAAAAATGTTATACAAAAGTAGCACACATTTTTAGTAAGATGGAATTTTTAGGAAAACCCCCAAACCATTATTTTAAAAATATTTAAAAAAAACAATTAAAAAGAACCAATTAAAGACCATTATTAAAAAACTAGTTACAGAGGATTCTTTTTCATCTAAGCAACATTTGAGGGAGAAAAGCAGAAGAAAATAACATTTAAAATTTATTATGATTTAATTCATTCTTAGTATTTTTTTTAGGTAACATACTGGAACAACACAACTGAGACTGTATGCTGTGTAAATCTGCAAGACATGTCTACCATGTGGTACTAGATACAGCACTCTACTGCAGCTGCTCTATTCAAGGGTTTTCAAATGCACAGATATGGTGCCTTTCTAATGAACTGCAATTGGCTTGGAGGATGGGGAAATACTAATTTCCTGAATTAGGACTTTTCTATTCCTTTGTACTGTAATTACAGCTAAAAGTAGCTGTGTCATTTGGGTACAAAACCATAGAATTTCATGCTGCAGAAATACAGATGTGTTCATTCCAGAGCAGCATTCTGTCCCGCAGCCATCTCCTCCCAGGAGTCAGATCCTGCCCATGGGACTTTTTGCCAGTGCTCAGAAGATAGACTACCCCAAGAGTTCCACCAGCTCCCTCTAGTGATAATCAGGCTGTGACCAGACAGGTCCTGCAGGGCCCATTCGTGGGCCTTTGCCTTCAGTGACCTCTGGCTCTCAAGTCTCCCACAACAGCACCTGAAATACCATCTTCAGGTGAGAGGCATCTGCCTCTGGTGGAATACAACAATGCTCAGTAACAGCTCCTGGTGGCACAGGAGCCAGGCACAAGGCACTCTTACAGGAAGAGGAACTGAACTAAGGTACCATGCCCACCAAGTGACACCTTTGACCAGACAGGTGGGATTTGGTTCAGGTGTTAGTTCCAAAAGAGAGTTCTTCCAAAATATATATATTATATATATATATTATATATATATATTATATATATATATATATATATATATATATATATATATATAAAACTTATAAATGTTAAGTTAAAGAAGAAAATAAACCAACTTTCTTCTTTTACAGAAAAGTAGTCCTGCTCTCTGCTCTTCATAAGCACAAAGACAAAGGAAACAAAACAAACTGGAAGCTTCCCCTAAAGGTGAGGAGAAAAAAAAACCCTCAAAAAAATCAAAATACCACAGTTCTTCCCCAGTGCCTACACTGAATCAGATGGAATTTCCCTCCAAAAAGGCAGGCACCATCAGGCAGAAGAAACTGCAACCCTGTCAACATAGTACTTGCCTGTCAGGAAAAACATCCTGGGTTTTTATGTGTTATACTCCATTGACTCCTGGGATTTTGATAAATTACACTCTGCTCTAAGATGAAGACATAGGGTTACTAAAGGAGCACTACTTAGAGACTACAAAGGGCTCAAGGAAAATTAGGATGCGTCCTGTGAAATCATTACAATTACAAAGCCATTACAGCATTGTTCACATGCAGACTTTTAGAGTAGGTTGCTGATTAATCCAGCCTATGATTAATGTGCAATGAATAAAAATATTATCCCAACAGAAATCAGTTTACAGTCAATTTTCATTACAATTTATTATTATTATTTTAATTATTGAACTCTTTATCTCAACCCATCAGTTTTCTCACTATTAATCCCCATCCCATCGAGGGCAGAGTCAGCAAGCAGCTCTGTGCTGGCTGGGTTAAACCATGACAAGTGTCTGAACAGTACATTCCTAGTAATGTTAACAACAAGGTTCTATTAAATTTTATTGCTAGTACCTCAATCCTGATAACACTAGGATCATGAATGAATGAATGTTGCCAAGGCAGAATCTGGATTTTGCTTTTAATTATTGAAGATTATAAAACAGTAATCTGAAAAATAGAAGACATTTCTACTTTTCTGTCAAAATAAAGTGAAGACCTAAAATTTACAAGCTCATCTTGCAACAATCTCAAAGATCATCCTTAACATTGTAAATTATACTTAAAAAGAGGAAAAAGAAAAGTAATTATCATTGGTTAGAGGGTACACAGTTGTCAGGGCTATATAACTTTTCACTGTTAATAGAGTCATTTTATCTTGATGATAAGGAGTCCCAGTACCTTAGAAGTCATGACAGACACTTCTGTCTTTCCTTGCCTTAAAGAAAAAAGGCTCAGATACAGCCACAGCATTGCAAGAGCATAACTTCACCGACACTGCACTTGCATAGTTCTGCATGGAACTATGGCACAAGGCGGAACTTAGACTGTGAACTATAGACAAAAGGCTAACCTGCTGAGGCTAGGGAAGGTGTGCAACACCCTCACCTCCTAGATTCAGTCAACACACATCTGACAGTCTCTCCTCTCCTGGAATTTCACATCTGCTCTGCAGAATGAGAAAACAGACAGAAGAGGCTGGAACTCCATTCCTGTTCTCCTTTTGCATTAAGAAGGTGCTCTGTGAAACAAAAATGAGTTCCTTTAGTCAGGCAGAGCTTAACATCAATAGAAAATACATATTTTTAAAAATTTGAAAATTAACTATCCTGTCATGTAAGAGTAGTATAATTTGGACTCTCTGATCGTCTTCTCAAACAGTCTTCACAGACACTAGAACATGTTTTATTGGTAGGTACTTTCTCACTTGTGGTCCAAGTTCTTAGCTATCTGGAACCAGTCCTGTTCCAAAGCCCATGCATTTGAATAGTTGCATTTGAATAGAGTGCAGGCCTCAAGGCATTAGTTCAAGGATCCACCACAGTAAAGTAATTCATCTCAATTCTAGTGGCAGTACATTTTCAAAGCTAGATTTCCTACTGCTTGAAACACAGAAAATAAAACTTAGCACACACTAAAGTTCTGTGTCAGTTAAAAATTAACTATTTTATACCTATAAGACAAAACTTAGCCCTGTATTGTGAACTGTCCTACTGGAACCAAAGGATATATTCAAACAGGCATATGACAAAAATAGGATCCTAATCCATATTCACTTTCTTAAAGCAAAGGACTGTATTAGGCTAGATGTCTCACACTAGTACAGCACTGGAGAACTTTAAGGAGAGTAATTCCATATTGGTAGAATAAGCCATAATGTGCCAGCCTCATGTTGTGCCAAGGGAGGTTTAGATGAGATACTTGGGAAAATTTCTTAGCCAAAAGGTTTGACCAGCCCTATGGTGGAGTCCCCATCCCCAGAGGGATTAAAAAGCTGTGTAGATGTGGCACTTGGGTGAAACAGTTAGGGTGGCCTTGGCAGTCCTGGGGGAATCATTGGACTCAACGGTCCCAGAGGGCTTTAATAAACTGATTCCATACTTCTATGATAATCTGAAACAATCGAGACACGCCAAGGTTTAGATAGACACTTGGAAATGATAGGTGTTATCATATGAAAGACAAAATACTACATGGAGCCAAGGTCCTCTAATAGTTTTATGGAGCCAAAGTCCACTAATAGCTGTAAAATGCCTATATCCATAAGACATTCAACTTTATAACTAATAATTGGTTAGGTTCAAATACAATCCTGACAATAAATTAAAGTAAACACATCTATCTAAAGTACACAAACCCAGACTAACACAGCCTGTTACTTACACACATGGTAATTTCTACCTCTGCATAAGTAATCACTGTGATCATGGATTTCCTTCGGTTCATTTTATAAAGCAGTCATTATGCAAAGCATTAAGATGATTTTTAGCTACAAGATCTTACTAAGCATAGATCCTATTGAATTTAACCGGACTGCAAACCTCATCAGCCTCCAATATTTCATTTCTGCCCCTCAAACACACTAATGAAACAAAACCCTTAAATAGAAAGATCACTGCTGACAGCCAGCTCGTTGGGAAGCAGAATGGCGTGGTGGGTGTTTGGAGAGCTTCACTCTAGGGTCCTTCTTCCAAGCTCTGCTCCACACACACTGGTGCAGCTCCTGCCATGCTGAGCTCTCAGCTGGGAACAGAAACTCTGGGCCTGGACATCTGCCACAGAAAACAGAGGAGCTCTTGGGAGAGCTGCAGTTCTCTTTGTTTGAAGACAGTCTCCCTCTTCTCCCCTTCACCGAAGGAAGAAAGGTTGGCTGGGATGCTGCTGGTACTGCATGTTCTGCCCCATGTGACAGAGACCAGCTCTGAACAAAACAGCTGCCGAGAGGTACCTACACCTAAAGACACAGAGACTTAGGAGCTCCAAGCTGTGCCGTAGCATTCATTTGCTTCTCTGATCATGAGATGACTGAGATCTAAGGTTTAAACCAACTCTTTTTCCTTTTTACTATTCTCTGACTCTCCAAGCAACATTTTTTATGTTACTGTTAGGCAAGAGGAAAATATCACAATAATATCACAAGAGGAAATTACACAATAATTTTTTTAATTGAACACTTTCCGGCTTTTGCTTAAAATTAGGTTAAAATATCAGTGCATCTCTTCCCTTTCTTTACTTTTTAGCTGATTTACAATCCACAGATGACTTGTTTTTAATAGGTATTTGCTGCTTTACTACTTTAACAATGGTTATTTTCTTTTTTCTAACTACTTTTAATTTTTTTAAGTAGCACATGGACTAATGTTATAAAAATCCCAGGACTAATGTTATAAAAATGAACAACTTTTTTAGCTGAATTATTTAATGGCGACATACTTCAAATACTTGTGAGGGAGGTCTGACAACCATTATATGTACAGACATGGTTAGAATCCCCAGTGACAGATTTCCTCCTCACACTACAGAGTATGCAAGGGAAGAGAAAATATCTCTAAAATAACCAGCTGAGAACACCCCTTAGCATCAGATCTGGGCAGGCTGTTTTCCCAGGTGCCTTGTCTGTCAGCACAGACTGAGTGAAGTGAAGCTGAGTTCCACAGCCTCAGCACCTGAGAGCAGCAGCAGCAAAGCTGCAATTGCAATAGATTTACCACACATTGTAACACAGCCCGTGCTACTGCACAGGAAAAAGCAGTAAAAAACACTGTGTATCCAGACATTATTCACATAGCTGAAGGTACTAATTTCATCATATTGCTCACAGCATTGTGCAGTAGTTAGCAATGAGAAATTCTGAAAAGATATAGAATTCTTTATAAAAATCAGTTAAATCATACTGGAAATTTTATTTAAAGTTTATTTTGTTGCTTGCAAAACATAATATTTTCAACACAGAATTCAAAATGGTCTCATACTAATAACCTCTCTCCAATAAAATCACACTTCGATTAGAAGTAGAAAACTATTCATTTTATAAGTTACCTGATCTGGAGCCTTGCCTTTCACCTGTGTCAAGGAATACTTCTTTTGAACATTTTGAACATTTTTGAACAGTGCCTGAAAAATTTTGTGGATTCATTCTTCTGTGTCTGAATCTTACTTTCAGAGTTAATCAGATTTGAAAAACAAATACATGCCTCTGAAATTTCTTCCTGGATATAAAAGACATACCTTTAACATTAGAACTCTCCAAAATGTTTATAGTCAAACCTATGATTCTTTCTCCATGTGGAGGCATTTCCCAAACGTTCACACACTACAGGGAAGAAAAAAAGCTTTTTCTTCCTGCTTTAAACAAAACAAAACAAAAAGCATTATTAGAAATTCATATTAAAACCAGCAGAGTGAATGTATTTCTTCATAATACAAACTCCCAAAAGCAAGGTAGTCTTTCCCCACTTCTCTAAATCAATCTTAGAATAAGATATAAGCATTATGAATTAGCACAGTGTTCTGCAGTAGCAACCCAATTTGCCCAATCCAATGTAAGAAAGTCCTAAAACTGTCATTATTATTACATGAGGGGAAATCTTGTTCCTTCACACAGAATAGATTTCACTTGCAGATGAGTTACAGAAGGGTGGTTTTCATAATGCACTTGAAATTTGCTTATATGTAACAGTCAAAACAGTTTATAAGAAATATGTAAAATTATGAAAAGCCCTTTTTTACCTTCAGCATATGATCATGAAACAAAATAAAAAGCCTGGAGTGCCAGTCTGCCTGCTCACAAGAGGACATCAGTGGAAGCAAAGTGCCCTGTAAATCCTGCCAAATATATTCACACCTGAACTTTTACTTTGTTGGAAAACTGTTACTCTAGTCCTGAGCTCCAGGACACAGCTCCCTGGGCTGCTGCTGCTCTGCTGTACTGGGCGCCTCTCAAAACCTTTTGCTACTTGAGATGGCACACAAGAAGGCAGCACAGCCAGCATGACCTGCCTACTGACAAGGTGTTTGACAAAAAGATGTGGTCTAGTAAGTCCTGAGGCTGAGGAAGCCCTGTGACTTTCCTCATGTTGAGGAGGAGTTTTAATGATCTGTTGTCAAGAATTGGGCATCCCAACTTTTCCTACATCTGTACTCTAAAAGCAGTGATGTTCACTCCAGTTTTAAAATGTGCCTCTGCACAAAATTATTTGCTCCAGCCTCCAAAATCTACCTCATTTCTTTGACAGGATCAAGGCATGACTCACTCCTCCTGGCCAACAACAAACTCAAGCAGCCAGCTAGATCCATCCCAATGGGAGGAATTCCCTCTCCCTGCCACAAGGCTGACACAGTTAGCCTCACACCTGCTGGAAATTAGTGTCAGTTCTGAGGTGCCTTTGCAGGTGTCACTACAAACCATGTCACGACAGATCAAGCACTTCTCTTCCAGCATACATCATCCTGACCTCAAGCTAACCCAAATTATCTTGTTAAGTCTACAAAAATCTTGTGAGGTTTTATGTCTGCTTTCAAAGATGCTATGTACCTGGATATTTTGGTTTTAGCTCTGCTCAGCACATGAACGTTCCCTCTTTGAAAATAGTTGATTCACTTGCCCAACAGGTAGCCCATTATATTTAAGAGTCTGTCCTCTGTTGCTCAACCTGGACACAGCTGTCATGGATGTAATTAAAAAGTTTCCTCAAGTAAAGGCTACAAGCATGGGTGTGGATGTAGCCAGGTATTTCAAAATAGTCTCTGTGAGCCATGCTGTAGACTTCTGCTTCTTTCTAAAAATACGTCTTAATAGGCAATGTGTGTGCCACTGAAGGAATGACTAAGAACTTTTTCCAGTGAGCCCCAGATTAGATGGAATGCTCTCCCTTGGTGTTACAGGGTACTGCGTGTAAGAGGCAGGTGTGCAGAGTATACTGACCTGCCTGCTGAGAAAATGCAGCTCATAAGTTCTAATAAAAACCTTCTCTTTTCCTACACACTTTGCAACTCAACTATCATTATATAGTCTCACTATAAAACAGAAATGCACAAGTCTTCAGGAGTATTAGGAATCTTAGGAAAAATAAGCAGGCAAAACTGAAATATCTAATCAGAAATAAATAATAAAAATTTAAAAATGCAACTCTGCTTTTCTAAGTATGGTACTTACGAGGCATACCTACACATTCAATCATATCTATACCTTTTGGGTAGAAGCATTCCAACTGAAAAATAACTTGGGAGCAAACTCTCTGTGTATCAAATGCCCTAGAATATTATGTAGGACTAAACATATTGGTCTTTATTTTTTGTATTTTTTTTTCCTAATATTCTTACTACGTTGTAACACCCGCTATGCATTTAGCAGAAATACCTGTTATCAGGGATAATTATTGGAACAGTCAAGAAAACAGAGATCACTTTTTAAATAGCCTTTGCCTTAAAACTCCCATATTTGTTACTTTTTAAAGACTAACAGAAGTTCTGAAAACACCTGTTTCCACATCATTACAGATATGACCTAAATGCACCACCACTAAGGAAGTATCATTTCTACGGTCTACCAGCACTATTCAGAAGATTTCCTGTTTTCAAGTGGAGCAGGAGGAAAATACCCACGCAGTACACACCACCAGGTTCAGCGGCAGATTTCTCACCATTTAAATCTAAAGAGCACAGTGCATTCTTAGTGAGTGCTTCCAGCATAACATGGCTGAACAGGCATGGGAATTCCTCAGTGATTTCCACAGGCTCCACAAGGGAGAAGGCAGAGCAGATACGTCTGCCATCTGTCAAGTCAAATCTTCAGACAGAAAATCACCACCTGAGCTTGTCCCAAAGAGCATCAGGCAAAAAGGGCACTGTTTTCAGGGAGGAAACAGAATGTTCCTATGTGAGCAGCACAGCACAGGGACTGAGCAGAAACAGTGAAGGAGCACAGAGCCAGGCTAAGCACCAAGTTTCTAACACCACTAATTGCAGAGGAAGATCTCTGCATGAGGGCTACGCGTGTTTCCTGGAAAGACACACAGCTTGTACCTTCCTCCTGAATTGTTGTTCCTGCTGCAAATTGGTTGCAGTTTACGCACCAAATCCCAAGGGGATTTTAACTAGTGTATTGTGATTTTCAGCATCTTGAAATTCAGGTCACTTACTCTGTTGCCTAAATAGAAATCAGAAATAGAAAAGCCCATGTCCCTCCTTGATTTTCATTTAAAGACAGACAAAAACTAAGAAAAGCCAGGAGTTTTGACAAAATCAAAGTGCGTATCTGCTGTGTCTGGGAGAAACTGGTTCTACCTGCAAGCATAAACATGGATCTGAAACAGCTATTCAGCCAGATCTTCTTCTTCTCTTCAATGCTAGAGAAATGGCAATTTCATCCCATGCCAAAGAACATATAAAAGGCTATAAAAAGCTTAGCACTTTCAAAGCTGTTGTCAAATTCACAGGATGAGCTCCACATTGTAATTAGAGACTAATAAGTCAGTAAAAACAGCAAAATACAAAGATGAAGCCGGGAATAAAGACCTCATTGTATTAAGATGACAATTCATGTAGCAAGTCAGGTAGTTTTAAGCTAGTATTGATATAGATATTTCAAGAGTATACAATAGCTTTACTCAAAAAAGGCTAGGGTGTGACAAGAGGTGAAGCCCTTGCACAAGATCACACAGTAACCATCAGAGGAGCCAAGGTGAATCTTGACAGGCCACTTAGGGGCAACCTGGAGTGGTACTATAATGCATAGTGGTTATGATCTAAAAGAACCTACTTTGCTAAAATCAGGTTGTAAAGGTATACTAAGGTTTTGGAACATATTCACCAGTTAAAAAAAAATTTAGTCTCCACTCTAGAAAGGTAGTGTTATTCCCAGCTCCTCTAAATGGTGTGAGAATTGGCTACCAAGAAGCTGACAAACAAATAGCAATTTCCTACACATTGAACTTGAAAAGAAATGCTATTAAAACAGATCCTTAGTACCATATATGTAAGTTCATTCTGGAGTCCTAAAATCACTCCAGACCGCTAGAAGTCCAAGAGGGAAAATTGAAACAGAGAGACACCTCAAAAAGAGTTTGATTAAACTATTTGCACTTAATCTAACCAGGGACTTCTCTTGTCAATAACAGCTGCATGCAACCCAGCCCATCAGCACAGCCCTCAACAGTAAACTCCCTGTATTCTTCTGAGATCCCGTTCACACTCATTCCCTGAAATTGGTCCCAGCATTCCTGTGGTCTTACTTGGACTGGATCAGAGAACTAACAAGGATGAAAACTAGCCCAGTGGTGGAAATTACAAATTACAAATTTTCAAACCACTTCTGTTCAGCCAGATCAGCCCATCTGCAAAGGGCAGTGGCACCATGCCTGCTCCTCTGGGTGCTGGTGGAAACTCAGGTGGACACTGCTGACCCCCAGCCACAAGGAGGCCCAGGTCTGCTGCCTGGGCCAGGACAGGAGCCCTGCAGCCTGGAGCAGCCAAAGCACCCCTCACTACCAAAAATGTGCTTTCTGTGCTCTTGGTGAAGTACCAAAAACACAACAAAGGGAGCAGGGGAAGCAATTGGAGAGTCTTAACAAAGTGCCAGAGAGGATGAGCCTGTATATTGGGGTGGTATCTTTTCAGATCCCTGTTTCTGTAGAACAGAGGCACCTGCTGCGATATTCCTTCCATCAGAGTGTCTCACTTGCAGAGGTGATGGTGCTGTGCATGGGGACAGGGGGGAGGCAGAGCCGTGGCCATGGGGAAGTGGCAGCAGAAGGCACCACATCTCAGGGGTGCAATTGATCTCTGGCCATGGTGACAGGAGGAGATGATACAAAAGACAGCTTAAGGGACAGACAGGAAAAACAGAAAATGTGAACTCTAAGGTCTGCCACAGTCCCTTGACCTCAGGCCAGCTTCAAATGCTCAACATATTTTTCATGATGAAATACAGATAACTAACTAGAATGATCTCTTTTTTAAAAAAAATCTAAATTATTCCTATTTTCTTGCTAATCACTCTAAGTCCAGAATTAGGCTCTTGGAATCTGAATGTTTGCACTGTTACAGTCCATGGCAGCCCTTACATAAAGATAAACACAGCAGAAGCACTGCACTTTTGAGGTCATACAGTACACTTCATCCCAGATCCCTGATATAAATGCAAGAGATCCATTATCTGTCAAAACAATATGGGAGTGTTCTGAAAGGAACAGGGTACAGCCTGGTACCGTACCATTAAATATTAACACAAGTGATAACTAATCTACTCAAGGTGAGTCAACTCTGACCACAGTTTTAACCATTTACCAAAAAAAAGAAAGTTTAATACATCAAGACTAAGCACATAAATTGTCGTAAAACATGCTACATTATTGTTTTGTGAGAAAACACATGTGAAAAGGATCCAAATTTTATTTTGCTGCTTGAAAAAAAATAAAACCAAAAAATTTTGTAACCAACCCTGAGTTTGCAGTTCTAACAATTTCACAAACCCCAGTGTTTTGCATTCAAACTGGATTACTTCTGCGCCTTTAGAAAACAAAATAAACCCTTAACCCCTACATGATAAATCTCAAAAATAAACTGCATTCTGGTAAATGTCTTCTGGATTTTGCAACTACATGGTAGCCAACATCAAATTTGATGCAGAAGCATCAAACTGAAACAGAAGCAAGAGGTTATTTTCCAGAATAGACTAATAGTTACCTGGCTCTATCACACTCCTAAACACATTAAAAATTCAAGAGAGAAAGCAAGAGAGAGAGGGGAGAGAGAGAGAGAGAGAAGGAAAGAGAGAGAGAGAAAGAGAGAGACCTTGCATTATGCTTCCTGCAGCTGAGATCCTGTGTGAGCTTTTAGCCTGGATGAGCTTGCATTATCAACAGCCTCACTCTCAATTACCTGTTTATTTTTTGCTGACATTTGATTCTCATCAAACTGTAACATTGCATTTCCTACACAACTATCTGTTCGTGATATGGAAATTTATTGTAGTTGCCCACTTACAGCTGCACAGAAAGGCCTATCTTCCTCTCTGTTCAGCCTTACTGACACAAAGTTGTCCATGAAGCAGAAAGAGTTGCCATGGAAATAAAACCAATTTAACAAAAGCTGCTGAAAGACCCCCATTTATTAAGCTATTATGGTAAAGCAATTTTTCCTCTCTATAAGTGTAGCTGGTATCATCTCAGTGACGCAACAAGAAAAACCTGTTGTTCTCTTCTGTAGATTCCCTGCTTTAAGGAAAAAGGTTTCAGTTGACAGTCTTGCACCACTCATGGTAGAGTTTAAACTGAAGTGGTGGAAAGGAATTAATTATTTGTGTCAACTTTGAAAACCCAAGTGAAGGTCACCGAATATAACTTGTTCCTGACAATAAAGGTTTTTTACTTGTTTTGAAACAAAAAGATCTGATTTAAAATATCACTTGTTTCAAGTTTGTTTTCACTTCTGAAATCAAGACTCAAATTCTTTTGGAAACACGTATCATGCCTGTCTTCACTATGTTGACAAAATGAAATGGTCCATGTAAGTCTCAGAAAAGAAAAGAAACTTTAAACTATAGAATATAATAAAAAACACATCTGTGAAGTAGTTAAGACATTCCAACTCTGTGTACGACATACTACACCTAAAAACCATATGGGCTTTCAATGAGGGAGTAACAGCTAATTTGGTTTCAAGCTGGGACAAACTTGGTCTGCAAAAAAAAAAAAAAAAAAAAAAAAGGAAGGTGTAATCAAATGAAGGGAGAGCTCAAATGTCCTTTTGTTTAGTAACAACACAACAACAGAACCCGAAAAAGATACTGCATAGTGACAATGACAAGAATTATGCTGTAAGAAGGGACAGGGCATGCCCAGAGGCAAGATTTCCATTGCTAAGGTTCATTTGAAGCTTAATGTAGATACTGTAACCAGCAGTATAACTCTACTCCTAGCCTGGCAAATTTAATAGCAACTAATCCATAATCACCAGGCACAAGCAGTGCCCAATACAAAACATTTGCCTTAGACCATCTGGATGTCTATTTACAGAGCAACCACTTTGCTGCTGTACCTGCTGTAGATTTCATGATTGCAAAGGGCTGTAGTGGAGGGTGAGGGAGCAGCATGGAACATGCACACCCACTCCTGTGAATTCTCCAGACACAGGGACAGGGCGAGCTTCTCAAAGCTGCAACAGCACAGAAAGAACTGAAGGGGCAAAGATGCTGGGAGAAGGTGTAGATGTTGTCCCATCTTCCCTCTGAAACTCTAATTAAGAAATCCAAGCTAAAAAAAAAAGCACTTATGGTCTGATAACAGGAATAGCATGGCTTGTCTTTGCTCTGTGGGCTTGTCTTTGGAGAGTTGTCTTCGGGGCTGTCAGTTGACAGCATGTCAGTAGACAGCATACAATTCACAAAACCCCCAAGTTTTCACACATTTTCAACCAGTTCATAAAAAGAACACAAACTTCCACAAAATTTGCTGGAAATTAGACTTAATGTTGCATGGTCTGTCTCAGTTTTTAAATTTATTTGTTAACTGAGAAATCAATTAATTACTACAATGGTGCAAAAGCAAATGCTCAGTCTCAGATCTCCACTATTGCAGTGACTACTGCAGACAAGGCCACAAACATGTAGTCTCACATTGCCCTGCACGAGCCTGTGGAGCCTATTGCTGATAACCAGGAACTCCAAGGTCAAGCCACTAGCAACTTCAGCATATTGGGTAAAATAATACCATTTAAATTGTGGAT
This sequence comes from Agelaius phoeniceus, assembly GCF_051311805.1. Taxonomy (NCBI): domain Eukaryota; kingdom Metazoa; phylum Chordata; class Aves; order Passeriformes; family Icteridae; genus Agelaius; species Agelaius phoeniceus. Next base: position 27,097,294 of record NC_135274.1, on the reverse strand, counting down.
GAAAAAGGATTTGGGTAAGACAATTTCTCATTTCTTCTACAGCAAGGCTTCCCACAAAAGTTTGAGGGAGCCATGGATACATCCAAGGTATACAACTAGGTTCTTAATGTATTTAGTAAAAACTAAATGTTTTATTTATTTTGAAAAAATGAAGAAAAAGTCACAGCTGTGAGTTCTAGGCATTCCACAGATAAAAACCCAACCAGCTGCTTCCTTTAGAATTTCTTGAGTCTTGCTATCAGAGGAGAGCAGCATAGAAAAACATACTATTCAGTCTTAACAATCTTTCTGTAAGAGAATTGCAGCATGAGGATAACAAAGAAAACAACTGAAGAGGAAATAAATTGTAAACCTGGACTATGACCCCACTCTTAACAAATGTCCGGGTGAAATCAGCACAGGAGGTGGACTAGCCAGCTGGAGGCATGTTTGTAGTTATGAGTAAGAGAAATACGAGGCATTACGCATCCCAGTCTCTCATCAGATGGATTAAAGAGAATGGTGTATATAACATTCTTACTGTCAATCAAAAGCTGTACAGAATTGCATCTAAGTACATGACACATACAGTTTGGAATTACCTACAGCAATCCTTAGATTTGAATACACTCAAAACTGTAACAGTCTTTCAGATTTGACCCAAAATGGAAACAGTTCTACTTCCACAGAAAAGATAGCCTTCCTTCCTTTCATTCTTCATTCTGCCTCCCTACACAAGCCTTAAGGCAGACATATCCCTTTCAGAATTCTGGAGAAGCAAGAGAGCAAAGAGCCAATTAGCCACAATCATGCCATTTTCATGGAGCACGTGATCAATTCAGTTGGACAACACAAGTGGAGAATATGAAACAAAGCAGCAAGGATGAAACTTGACAGAGAGACTGGGTTTGACGGATGTGGAGCTCACATCTCCTCATTACCACAGGAACCAGCATATGGGAAAGATGTTCATCATCACAAGCAAGCTGTAGAAAGAAAGAGCTGGCTCTCTTCTACTCCCATCTCCTCCAAGACTAGAAAGAAAGATGAGAAGTAAGTATTCTCTTCCAGGGTGAAAGTAAAGCAACTCCATGAAAGTTTGCGGCATTATTCCTGTTTTGTATTTGGGGCCACATAAGGTTCCTAGTTATGGTGAGTTAATGAATTCACAAAAGGATTTTCATCTCAATTACACTGGTATCTAGCAAGGGGTAAGAATGCACTGGCTTTATCTCTGGCACCTACCTTCCCTTAAGGCTATGTGTACACTTGATGTTTGCACCCCAGTAAAGACAGAAGCAATCTCCACCTGCACCAGCGCTGATGGTTTGGAAACAAGGAAGGCAGCAACCACAGCCACAGTAGCCACAGCAGCACTCCTGGCATTCTATCGGGTATTTGCACCAGAAAGGCTGGTAAAACCCTGGGCTGTCTGTAAGAGCCCTTGAAAGGAGAGTGGGAGAACAAAGCCAGCTGAACGGCTTTTGTCACACACTATAAGAATCTGAGTGCTTATAAAAGCAAAGAAGGAAATTCCAGGTCCAGGCATGTGATGGGAAAATTTAAAGATGTTAGTTGTTGCAAAAGACAAAGGGATAGAATAATTTCAAAATATAGACATAAAAAGCCTGTTAAAACCAACAATACAAGAATTAAAATCTGCCCTCCCTGAATATGATGGGAACTATGTGTTTCAAGTTGTAGCCAAGATCTCACTCAAGCAACAGTAATTTCAATTTCTCATATTTTCAAAGATTTAGAGTCCTTGTACAAATATTTCTTACAACTGAAATTTTCTTGTGAAATATCAGGTACGCTGACTGCTAGAAAATGAAACTAGAAGCAGACCAAAGCAGGAAAAGCACTGGGTTTCTGTGAGGATAATACACATGGAGACACACTGTATATTGCTGCACTCTTCAGAAACACACTGAATCAGGATGAACACTGGGCTCTGAAGACATATAAGTGACTAATAGTCACTTTGATACAGAAAACCAAGCCCAGTGATAGCATCCTGTGACACTTCCCTGCAAAGCAGGGAAAGAATAAATGCGCCTGGTAAAAATAGGAGGCAGATTCATCCGTTTCTAAAATTTGAAGCAACTGGGATAATTTCCCAGGTATATCCTGCTTGTTTGCTTGCTTTTTGTCAAGAGGAAGAAGAAAAACTAAATTACAGCAAGAGGCTAATGATACCTGATGGACAGTTGTGCACTTCAGCAGGCATAGTGACAAGAAGAAAATATAACTGCAAATGCTGTATAACCACTGTAAATAACAATTTGTGTGACTTGGCAAAAACTTGTAACAAGACAATAAAGAGCACACAGCCCCACAGAGAAATAAGGAACAGGTAACCCTAAAGGAAACAATTCCTTTGTTCTCTCATTTTTGAAAATACCTTAGGTGGAATTTTTGTCCTAATTGTTAAAAGTACTTCAGTGGTGCTTAGGTGGTCCACCGCAATTCTGAAGTCCCTTTGCTTTCTCTTACAGACATTGTGGATTACAAAAAAGGCAATTTCATTAATACATAACAACACACTTTTCATACAAATGAACAAAAATAAATATCATAAGATTCAAGAAATGTAACAGTAGAAAAAGAGAGGTATTACATACATACAGTCATGTAATTTTTGCTTACTTTAAAGTAATATAAATTAGAGAAGCATCAGAGATTGCTTAGAGCCCACATGCCCATTTGCTACTGGTTGACAGTTACTTTTGGACTCATGTTCAGAGTATGTCTCCAGGAGAATGAAGGAATGGAATTTTATTAAAACCCTTACAGAACACACTCCATGTCAAAAAGGGCATTTGTGGGAAAGTTGCTGAATGAGCAGTGGGGACATGTAAAACAGAACATGACTATGGAACAGCAAAGTATAAAGTTGAGTTACAGTACAGTTGAATACTAATGGTTCTAATGTGCCTTCCAGCCCACTTCTCCTAGACACTCGTCATCAGCATACTTGGCTTTTCTGTATTCATGGTGATACAATGTCCATGTGTCACTGAGGACACCACCCAGTCCAAGCTACGTTTTCCATAAGCTCTGAGCTTTGACAAAGGTCAAAAAGATATGAGGGAAATACTATGTATATCAACAGTCAGTCCTCAGAGCTTGGGAGAGTCCAGCAGCTGGGGCTGGGACAGGAAAACCTGTCGTGAGGAAACCCATGAGACCTAGCTTTTCCTTAGGCATCTTCCCCTCTCTGCTCTCAGGTGCCTCACGTACAGCCAGCCCCCAGGTCTGACAGAGGAGCCTGGGAATAGGAAAGGGAATTAATTTCTCCCATGCCAAAGCTGTGTATATGGCTGCAATGGTGGCTTTTACTTTTGTACATACATAGCCCCATTTTCAGCTTCTCACTGACATGCATTACATATCCATGCATTTCACGGTGAAGGAGTGCCTGAATCTCCAGCAAGAGGAGCAGGGTCTGCCTCCTCAGTACATTCCACTGGATGTACCCCTTTACTACACAGCTGTCAGAGCTGGAGGGCTTTTTAGAGGTCTCCAAAAAACAGCTTGTGCTAATGTGATCCTTCACTGCAATGAAGATTTGGGTCACATGAAGGGACACATTTTTCAGCTCATTCTCCTTTGCACTCTCTTGAAAGAAAGAAATTTGGTGCACAGTTTACCAGCCTCTCTCCAGCCCTCAATGGAACTGCACAACACCAAGCATGCATTGTGTTACATGTGTTAAGAGCAATTTGATGCAGGAACATCCTTCAGTATTTCTTGCTTGACATCTATGTGTCATCATATATATTTTGTAAGTTATTAAATATGTATATGTGTAAATGCAAACACACAAGTTTACTAGCAACAGCAGAGGCTTGAGCGGACCTGTTTTCTACTAGGCTAGTGTAAATCCCATCCTACCTATAAATTTGTACCATCCCACTCCCTCCTGGCTCAATTTAAGGGAGGGTCAGTACTTGTCACAAGCTTATCAAGCTCCAGGTATCAAAAATACATTTAGAATATGGAAGCAGCCACACAAATCACAAGAGCAAGGACTTATGACCTCAGGTCATAACTGTCTAATGAGTTCAGTAATTGACACAAAAAAAGGATCAAGACAAACCTATCTACAATTCCAAATTACTAGATACATCAAAATACAAAATTTGAAAGGTATCAGCACTGCTTACATCCTCCTGAAACTACCAAAACTGAGTGGCCTGATACTCCTATAATTTTCTACAGGAAAATTTGTCATTTCACTTTTCTACACAGCATGGACTTTGTATGACTCAGGAGATGAAGAGTGAAGGAAACACCTTGCTCAAGTACACCAGAAAGGAGTGCCTTCCATTATGATACTACAGTTTCTATATACATGCTGCTCAAGAGGACAGGATGACACAACATTGAAAGACTGGTTCCACCCCAGTTACCAGAGTCTCCAAGATGAAACATTTATTCCAGGACTAGAATTGTGGCTAATGTTTGACAATGGGTCACTCCTCCCAAATAGATGGCCAGAGTTGGAAAACATGGGTGGGAATGGAAGGGAAGAGCCTCTTTCAGAGCAGCTGAGTGTGCAAGCCAGTCAGTTTTTCCCTGGGGAAAATGCTTGACTCAATCTGAGTGCTGCTTTCCAGCTCAGGTTGGATGCCACTTCCCTGCTAAGAATAATGTGCAGCTTAACTCCTCACATAAAAGCTGGCAATAGTTTAAAAACTCCATGCATAAATGAGTATAGTTGAACAGAGGGGTCTGGCTAGACTTCAGTGGCACTGGCAACATTAGTGAGTGAAGGAAGGAAAAGTGCAGGAGTGCTGTGAACACCTGGCAACAACCTGATAGAAGAATCTGCCTTTGAACCACTTGCTGTGAAATAGGATGGCAGGGTGCTGGATGCAATAAAACTTAAAACTTTTCCTCTTTACTGCAAAGCCAGGATTCACTGGCTGCAAAAACAAAGCCACGTTGTAGTCAGATAGAGAAAGGGAGAAAGCCAACTAAGACTTATATTCCAGCTACAGGAAACGTTTTCCCAGTGCCTGTTACCAAGGCACTGTAAATTGGAGACAAATTACAGGTGTTCTCTACCAAATGGGAATGTTGTGAAAGCCTCTCTAATGTATCAGGTGACATATGGAGAGTTTTCAGGTTCTGAATCTTTGACACAGAATCAATTACTGGCTGTTGAAAGCCATGAAAACTGCTTACACTGGCCCAACTGACATCCTATTGACTACCACATGTAAGCTGTGCTCTCTCAGGATTTTTTTTCTTTGCTTGCTCTTTGATTGCATAATAGCTTACTTCTTGAGATGAAAAGTTGAATTTATGAGCATATGCCTTTCAAAATGCTATCCTCAGGGACCATATGTATGTTGCTGTTACACAGACAGGACCAGAGGCTCCTCTCTCCTTCAGGGACCAACCAACAAACCAGTGGCAACACCTTGGGCATTGTCGACTTTGTGCAGAGGAACAGCAAGGTCAGACACACCACACCCGGACACGGCTGGCAACACACTGGCAGCTCCCAGTGCCTGGCAGAGACAGCTGCTCTGGCTGAGCAGTGTGAGCTGCAAAGGGCCATGCTCTCCAAACTGTACCAAACAGCATCTGTTGCTCTAGCAAAAACACTAAGGGGAATCATGGTGACACATGAAAAACAAAAACAGTACAACCTCCAGAAACTGTTTGGTAAATCATCAGCTGCAGGCTCCTGTGCCAACAGCATGGAATGCACTGTGATTCATGGGGATCTTCCAGTCCACCAGGAACAACCACTGTCACTGTCCAGGCTGTTCTGCTAGATCTGCACTTCATACCAAGAACCTGTTCACTTAATTCCTGTTGCATTATGTGCCAACTTGAGAAGCCACTCAAAAATTCGTCTTAAAAAGTACCTGAATAAAACCTTTTACAAAGTAAACTAGTGTCATTTCATCAGAAATCATGAGTCTGCTCAGCACTGCAGTTCCTAGGACTGGTCCTCACAAAAAAAATCGTCCTCTGGTCTTCCTAATATAATAACAAATACGTATGATTGGCAGTAGTGACAATCATTTCTTGCCATCCTTTATTGAATAAGCTTAAGTTTATTAAATATTGTCCTATGAAAGTAAAAAAATGTATGAGTTATCATAAAACATGGCATATGCCATAATTTCAAAATAAAATCTATGGAAAATACTGTCAGGTTTTTGTTCATCTTCATCATATAACTTAATATTTGGTGAAGAGGGCTATTAAATATTAGAGCATTTCTAATTCAGTCTTTCGTGCAGTCTTCCATCATGTAGAATATGAAATTACAAAATAAATATAAAATCAATCTTTTAATCCCAAAAATAGAGAAGAAATGCATGCCCTGAGGCACAGTCCAACCACCTAACTTCAATAAATAAGTGCTTCTCATCTCGCTGCAACCCAAGAACTTTCTTGGGTTTGTGGATGTGTATCTTTATTGGTCTAAAATGGCTCATTTTTGTATTAGCTAGTTTCTCTACTGTTTCAATTACAGAACTGTCTCACGACATGTAAAAACTTGGACTATGAATATGTTATTCATATCAGCTGACTCATTACGCATTTTTTGTCAGTCCTTGCAAAATAAGTGTTTTCTAGTATGAAGAAAGATCATGTGTTGTAAAAATGATGATCCAGAACTACGACATATATCAACCCATGACCTGAGCCCAGATTATGAAATGTGTCAGCCACCTTAGTAAAATATTAACAGATTTTGTGGGTTGTCATAGTAAAATGAGAGGCTGCCCTGAACGTAATTTCATTTACGGACGTTCAGAAAATTGACATCACAGCTGCAAGGACATATAAAAAACCAGCACAGTGCCTTTTCAACTGACTGCAGGAATACTGACAGGAGCATTCTACAGGCTCAACTCCTCTAACAGCACAACAGAAACTGGATTTTGCAAAGTACACCCAGAAACTTCTTTTTATAAATCAGTTCTGAGAACATCTGAGAGATTTTATCTTCAACTGTGTTTACAATTCCTTTAAAGAAGCATGTGCACGGGAGGCTGTGCCAAGTGCCTGGGAAGTACTCTCATCCCCCTGGCTGTGCTCTGCACCCTCGCTAATATTTTGTTGTTTTTCCCTGGAGGAAAAGTTGAAGAGAGTGCACACATTACAGATGAAGTTTGGTACTTTGGAGGGATCTTGGGATCAGGTGTATTGGTAAGTGTCTAAATTCAGACATTTATACCTTTCCCTCACCCACAGCCATGACTTGCATTGTTGAATTTTCTCAGGACTGCAAATTCGTCTTGGATAAACAAATAAGTTATAAGCCATCCAAAGGTTTGGCAATAAGTAACCTAAACTAATGATAAGAAAAAAACCCAAACCCATAAAATTACTATATTTAAAAGAAGATGTAATTTGAATTAATCCCAGTTCAAATTATATTTATATTATTCATAGATGATCTTCCCTGCCTTGGTATTTTTGGGCCTTCAGAATAATGATTGCTGTGGATGCTGTGGTAATCGGAGCTGTGGAAAGAGGTTTGCGGTAAGTGAAAGGAAACATGGCAAAAAAAGTAAAAGCTGAATTGTTACTGATATATGTATTTTCCTCTCACAGTCTTTGCGAGTCTAGATAGAGGCTTTCTTAATGTGGGACAAACAGCCCTGCCATTTGTTTGAGTGCTGGGAAGTAGAAATAGCAGGCTGTAAAAATTGTATTATGCCTCTGATGTTTTACCACAGGTACTACAACAGTATGGCCTCGTTGGTTTTTGCTATCAGGATAGCAAAAGGATATCAAGATACTTACAGTTACTATCACAATTAAAATTTATTGCTGAAAGATCTACATTTTGTTTTGCAGAGTACAACAGTCCTCTCCTTAGCCATTTTTTGTTGGCAGCTTTTAAAATCACTCTGGCAGTTAGACACTACATTCCCAACTCACTACAGGCCCACAAAATGAGATGTGTCTCATTAGATACACAGGAATATTTTCAGGAAGGAATAGACCTTGGGACATCACCTAATCCAACCTCCTACTTTAAGCAGTGTGGGTGAGGTTCCACTTTGAATTTATAGCTATCTTACTTTCACACTAGAAAAGTTTCCAAAGAATACTTTCAGACACTAGTAAATACCTCAAGCATTTTAGTTTAAAAATTAAATCAGAAAAAAAATATTTCTAGTAGGAAAATATGTCTTTTTGAAATAAATTCTCTTGATCCAGTAGATCAGTAAAGTTTTTAAACAAAGGAACAGATTTTCCAATGAAAATTAAAAAAAAAAAAAAGAGAAAAACAAATAGGAAAAGATTCATGCCTATGAGGTTGACTGAAGAGCTTTCCCTAAATTCTCTTTTTGATGCTGTCTTCATGCAATACCAACAAAACAGGTTGAACCTTGAGAAGGAGGAAATGGAGCCATCTGTTTGTCTTTACAACACTGCATGATCCATGCAAGCAGTCAAGAGAAGCTGGTTGAGTTTTGCAGAGCACATACCACTCCACAGGCAGCCAAGAACTGCAGTGCTGCTGCTGCTCAGCCGGGAGTGACCAGGGCCACACGCGGTGACCAGGGCCACATGCGGTGACCAGGGCCCGCCACACGCGGTGACCAGGGCCTCCCTCCCGCGGTGACCAGGGCCCCCCTCCCGCCGTGACCAGGGCCTCACGCAGTGACCAGGGCCCCCCTCCCGCCGTGACCAGGGCCCCCCTCCCGCCGTGACCAGGGCCCGCCACACGCGGTGACCAGGGCCCGCCTCATGCGGTGACCAGGGCCCCCCTCCCGCGGTGACCAGGGCCCCCCTCCCGCGGTGACCAGGGCCCCCCTCCCGCGGTGACCAGGGCCGGCCTCCCGCCGTGACCAGGGCCCCCCTCCCGCGGTGACCAGGGCCCCCCTCCCGCGGTGACCAGGGCCTCCCTCCCGCGGTGACCAGGGCCTCCCTCCCGCGGTGACCAGGGCCTCCCTCCCGCCGTGACCAGGGCCCGCCTCCCGCCGTGACCAGGGCCCCCCTCCCGCGGTGACCAGGGCCTCCCTCCCGCGGTGACCAGGGCCAGCACTGGCTGCATGGGAGCCAACCTGCAGGTGTGTGGCGCTGCCTGCAAATCAGCCTGCCTTCTCTGCTGACAGCATGCTGGAGTGCAGCTGACTGGCAGTATTGATACAGCCAAGAGTGCCAAGTACACTCTACTCCAAGAGTCCTATGGACCTTGTCAGCATCAGCATGTCTGAGAACCAAATTTGGTATTTTAGCTGAAACCCATTATTTTGATGTCTACTACAAAATCATAATTTTAAAGTTAGCCCTGACAGATATAGCAACATAAAAATGCATGCCAGGACTCAAGACAAGACTCTTGCAATGAGGTCTGAACAAAAAAATCACATTGTACTTGATGATATTAGAAGTCATTTCCAACCCAAATGATTCTGTGACATGAAAGTAATGGGTTTTTTTCTTCACCTGTATCACTTTATTCCAATAAAGCACATAACCTTAACCTACAAATTGTTATAGCTACAAGTATTTCAGAATTCAAGCAGTGCATTAGTTCTTGCATGATTTTACTTACATATTAGTATATATGGAAAATTCTGTAATAGAAACCAGACCCAAACCCTAACCCTAACCTTTCCCATCCATTCCAATTGTAATACTAGAGCTTACACCTGTGAGGAGAAAAAGTATACTAATATGAAACCTAAAGGGAGACTTGGGAAGGAAAACTATAATTATTTGGTCTACATATAACCAAGACACCAAAGCTAACTTGTAAAGGATACTGAAGATTTTTTTAATGCCTTGAGTGGTCCAAGACTTTAGTCTTGCTTGCAGTGTCCTGAGATGAAGGTCTGGCCACGGGAGCAGGAGGCCTCAGAGGGGAGCAGTGCCATCTGCTGCCAGTCCCTGCCTTCTCCTCCTCAGGAACACGGGGCCAATGCTGCTAAAGCTTTAAAATACCAATACAAGTATGCATTACACATTTTCTATGCAATGAAAACTAACAGACTTCAGCTGTTCAGGTGTTGACTATTTGACTATTAACAGCTGAATTTAGGGAACACTTCAGGGAACAGCTGACATTAGGAAACCAAAATAACATTATTTTTCTCTTCATCAGATGTTTTCTTCTATAATATTTGCTGCCGTTGGAGTTCTGGGAGCTGGATACTGCTTTATTTTGTCAGCAGTAGCCCTGAATAAAGGCCCTAAATGTCAAAGTCAAGGAGGTTGGACCTACCCTTTTGAGGCTGGGTAAGACAAGGCAATCAGAAAGAAAAGATATACATGTTTTAAGTTTGTGAGATGATTCAAATTCCAAATCCATTGTATAAAAATGAGAATGATATTGCTTTTCTAAATTATACAAGATCGTACAAGTGCTTGCAGCACACAGCAAGACTTCATAAGGTTCAAGAGCATGGACATAAAGAAAAGCAAGTACAATAAAAACTACTGAGTTTCAAAGGGGCCTATAAAGAGAAATTCACAGCCTCTTCCTAGGTTATTCTTGGGATGATAAGCAACATACGGGAATAAATTCCACTTCGATGAATAGCAATGACACATTGAGACATATCTCAGAGTCTTGAAGGAATTGGCTGATGTATTTGCTTAGCCACTCTCCATATTTGAAAATTCCCAGCAGTCAGGTGGAGCCCCAGGTGTCTGGAAAAGAGGAAACAATACACCCATTCTTTTAAAAGGGTAGAAAGGCGGACCCTGGGAACCATCAACCCGTCAGTCTCCCCTCTGTGCCTGGGAAGATCACGGAGCAGTTCCTCCTGGAAGGTCTGATGATGCACATGGAGGACAGGGAAGTGATTTGGGTCAAGCAGAATGTCTTCACCAAAGGCAAGCCCTGCCTGACCAACCCAGGGGCCTTCTATGATGGGGTCACTCCATCAGTGGATAATGGAAGAACAACAGAAGTCATTTGTCTGGACACAATCCCCCACAATATCCTGCTCCCTAAATTGGAGAGAGATGGATTTGCTGGGTGAACTGTTAGATGGAGAAGAAAGTGTTTGGATGGTCGCATCCAGAGGGTGGTGGTCAGTGGCTCAGGATCCTTGGACATCAGTGACAAGAGGTGTCCCTAAGGGACTGGTGTTATTTCATATTTTCATTAATGACACAGATGAAGGAGGCTACCAATGATGATCAGAGGGATGGAACACCTCTTCTATGAAGAAAGGCTGTGAGAATTGGCATTCTTCAGCCTGGAGAAGAGAAGCTTCAGGGTGATTGTGGCTTTCCAGTACCTGATGGGAGCCTACAAGAAAGGTGGAGAGGGACTTTTTATAAGAGCATGTAATGACAGGACAAGATAATGGTTTTAAACTAAGAGTAGGTTTAGATCAATTATTAGGAAAAAAATTCTTCCCTATGAGGGTGGTGAGGCACTGGCATAGGCTGCCCAGAGAAGCTGTGGATGGCCCATCCCTGGCAGTGTTTGAGGCCAGGTCGGGCAGGGTGTGGAACAACCTAGGACGGTGGAAGGGGTCCATGACCATGGCAGGGGGATTGGAATGAGATGATCTTTCAGACCCCTTCCAACCCAAACCATTCTGTGATTCTATGATTATATTGAAATTTAATGGTATTCAAATAATTACTACATAATATAATATAATATAATATAATATAATATAATATAATCATAAATATAATCTATGTATAATTTTATTTTGGCTATGGCATTTCAAAGCTGCTTGCTCCTCATGCTCTGCAACTCAAAGATGTTCACTTTCATGTATATTTATTGCTTAATCCCAGCTATGTCACTGCTCAGACTTAAGTCAAGACAAGTTCAACAAACAACAGGTCACAATGTGCTACTGAGGAGAGCAGGTGTGATCAGAACAGAATGGCAAGGGCTGTAGTAAACTCTCCATTACCTCAGAGCCTTTAATGTAGTCTGCCTCAGTCAAGAGTGACCTGGCAGCATTTCTTACATAATATACCAAAAAAAAATTACTTGGGAAAAAAAAAAAAAAGAAAAAAAAAAAGAAAAAAGAAAAAAAGAAAAAAGAAAAGAAAAAAAAAAAGAAAATGAAACGTGTACAGGTAGAGGATTATTTGTTCATGGGCCAGTGAGTGCCAGAAACCAACTCCCTTGGTCTCAGTCTGAGTCTTTGGAAATATGCTCTGTTTCAAACATAGTTTTGATTGCAATCCAGAAATCACTTGACAAGAACACAACTCAGCACTAAGAATATGCAGATGAAATATAGCCAGTGGTTAAGCAGTTTACAATTAAATCAAAATGTGAAGGTAAAAATTATGGAAGTTATTACCTTTACTTTACATGAGGCATCTAGAACAGCAAAAGCTGTTATTTTCAGCTCAGTGGACAAGAGGTGACACGCATAATTTCATGATTTGTTTTGATAATTCAGTTGTTTTGATTACAATGTACTCCCTTGTTCTCAACTCTACTTTGAGATACTGGATTACATGCCCTGATCATAGTCTCCCACCCACCCCCATACACAAAAAAATGCTGTAATCAAGTAAAAGCAGCAAAAATGCCCCTGACAAAACACTGTAACAGATAAAACCCATTTGGCACATGCTTGGCTAAGATCTTTTCTTCCCAAAACACTAAAAATGGTTCAATTGTATCAAACATACTTGTCTCCAATCGCTCCCTTCTGATGTCTTGTTTTTTCCAAATCACTTGCTTCAACTTATCTAAACTGAAGTCAATTGCTAGACAAGTAGCACCAGTGGGACAATGGAAATTCACTGCAGTGAGTGGAACCTCGGCCATGTCGCAGCAGTGACAGCCTCTCAGTGGTGAGAGACTCCTTTGTGAGTTAATATAGCTTCTTCCTAACTGTTTTGTTCTCATGTAGGGATTACCTTGCTGACCATACATTGTGGAATAAGTGTACTTCACCTGATAATATTGTCCCATGGCACCTGACCCTCTTCTCCTTGCTGCTGGTGATGAGCGGGATCCAGGGAGTGCTCTGTGGCATTCAGGTGGTGAATGGCCTCTTTGGAACCATCTGTGGGGACTGCAAATGCTGCGGATGTTGTGGGGTGAGCAACTGATGGCTCTCCTTTGTTATTTTGTGTACTGATGAGTTACATACACACCTCTAGCTGACAGTCAGAAAAACTAAACTGCCCTTCCTCCAGCTCCATGATCATGTTTTCTAACATACTGCCAAAACCATACATTGTTGCCATTAGGAAATAATAAAAGCCTTTGAGAGTCACAGCAATAGCAACCAGGAAATTACCTCCATGTTTTTATTCTTACAGGGAGAAGGAACTGTCTAATGAATAGGATTATTGCAGACAACTCTCCTCATCCTGAGAGAATCCCTTCTGCAGCTACTCCACAAAGCAGCCCTCAGATGCACTGGCTCTGGCTAAGATGAGAATGAAGGGCTCCTCCTCCCACTAGTGTTATGAAGCCCTGACTCCCTTTCCAGCCTTCCTGAAATCTCTCATCATGGAATAAAATAAGTGAAATACAACTCTCACATTCATATTTATTTTTGTAAAAGAGCTTCCATTTAAAAAGAGGGTATTCTCAGGCAAAATACAAATTTGTGTTACAGTTTCTCTATTCAGGTCAGTTAAGCAGCTTGTAAATCCCCAGTTTCCAATCTACACATGAGCAAAAATGCTGTTCATTAATCTTTTTGTAGAAGTTCAATTTAGCTGTATTTGGCACAATACTATGAAAGAGAGAGGAAAGACAATGAGAGCTAGCTCAAAGGCAAAAATACCTTTTAGAAAGAACTTTTAAAACTTTAAAAGAAAAAGCTACTTCCCGAAGGAATCAAGGAGAAGATAGGAGGGATTGGAGACATTTGAGGGATTCAAATAAACTAATAAGCTTCTTTTAAAAAATTCTGAAACAAATTTTCACATACCAGCTTGCCAGGTTGGATGTCTCAATGCTTCTCAATATTGGCCATATCTGTTCTGTAAATTTTCCTTCTGAAATAATGATTCTGTGGTCTGTGCTTTCAGAAAATGTATGTCATGTACTGTGTATATACACTAGGAGATATCTGAAGAATCTAGAAGTACTTGAAAGCACTAGAAGCTGTTGAGCAATATGCAGAAATGTTAAACAGTTTGATATAGGTACTGAGAATTATGTTGTACAAGATGATAAATTACAAAAAAACTCTTCAGAAACAGCTGTCTATCCCACCTGTTCTACTGCATTGCCCAGGAACTTGAGAGCACCCTTTATTTCAACACAAACACACATTGTGCAACTATCTCACATCTATTCTTTCATCTGTGGTGAGCAGCTGTCCTGCACCTCATCTCACATTTGCCCTGTTTGATTTTTATGAAGCCTTTGGGAACAAGGAATGTTTCTCATCAGTGTTCAACAAGGGGATGGGGTAGCTGCACTGAGTACAGCCTTGATATATCAATAAGCAGAGTACATAAATTTTTGTGGGAGATGGGATAAGAAATAACGGGCAGCAAGCTATGAAACCTAAAACCATAATCAATGTGCTACTGCTTCTAAGAGACACCCAGCTATGTGATGGTTTTCTAATATGAGCTAATATAGAACTGATACTGACACAAGGCGCACACATTTCATCTTGTGATCCAGACTGCATTCACACCTTGGCCTTCAGGTGTACTGAAAAAGGGTAAATGAGCCAGAACCAGCAGCCCAGCTGAACCCACACTTTGGAGCACCACCAATGATATTCCAAAATCTATTCAGTTAAACTAACATCTGAGGCTCTCCCCTAGCACTTAATTTCAAGCAAATCACACATACGCAGTATCAATTCCGCAGTAACTGGAGATTGTTCTGTGTTTTTACTCAGCAAAGCATCCAGTAAAATGAAGGAGAGGGATTAATCCTAGAACCTCATAACAGAGAATTATGTAAAAAGCCAGTGTTAATTATTGAAAAGAAGGCACAGATAAAGAGAGTGCAGTGCTAGGAAGGGACAGAAAGATGGTGGTAAGAAAGAAGGCACAAACAAGGATTACTGAAAGTGTTAACAGACCTCAGGAACCCTGACCAACTTAAAGACCACACTGTGTTACAGTGTGTAGAATTATGAACATACACTAATACAGAAGTAAAAATAATAGTAATCAAAAGAAAGAATATTAGCATTCTTTGTAAAAATATCAGAAATATCCATGCTGGCTGATGCTTTATTATTCACCCCTTAAAACCGTCTGCTGGGTAAGCAGGGTGCTGAGAGCATGGCAACTTCAACACTGCATGGCACTGTTTTAGCTGAGAGCTATCATAAAAGGATACACATCGGTTATCTAACAACTCAGATTACAACATGTGGAGTATGAGCATGTGATTTTGAGCCCATGCACTTCAGCGGGACAAAATTGGTTAAGCCCCTGCACAGCTGAACTATATACAGTTAGTCTTTTTTGATTGTCTTCAATAAATAGACTGCAGAGAAATGATACATTAACCACAGGACAGGGTCATCTTTCAGGGAATGATGCATTAATTGGAGACTCTTTGCAAAAGGTTCACCTCTAAAGCAAGGAAGTAACATATACAATGTTGAAAAAATATTTGCTCAGCCCAGAACAAGGGATGTTTCCTCACATCATTCCAGTCTTGCATGCTCATCACCTGTCTCCAGTTCAACTTTAGCTCCCTCTTCATGGATTGTACATCACTCATAACCAGTTGCAAGGCAAACAACATCAAACCCTGGAGACATTCCAGCTGTCAGAGGGTGGAAAGGCTGGCTTCTTCCATTATGCTGACATGGGTGGGGTCTTAGCCCCCATATTTTAATTCAAATGTATATTGAATTGAATATACATATTGAATATGTATATACATATATGAATAATTGACTATACAATATAAAATTGAATATTTTAATTCAAAATGCATGCCTTTTTCACAGAACAGTATGTCCACACCTTTATTCTAAGCAGTGTTTTACAGTCCCCTGGAAGCCCATAATAAAACCCTCAAACCCACCCCTCCCCTAAAGAAATTATTTTAAAAAAACAATATGCATCCAAAATCTTTTAAGTTCATTTGTATTTTTTCATGTAAAAGATCAAAGGAATAATTTTTAAAAAACCAATACAGAATCAAACCCAGGATACAACAGTTTGATCTGATTGCCTCTAGTACAATCTATTGCAAGGTACTAAAAATTAAAAAGAAATGCTCACACAAGACATATAAAAATGAAAAAAGTAAATAAAATAGTTAAAGAACTAGCATGTACATGGATGTATGTATTAGGAAACAAGTTTATTTGGACAACCACCCACATTTTTCTGTAATTAAAACAGAGATTTAAATCCTTCCTTTCCCCCAAACAGTATTTGTTGACAAAAAGTCAAACCCAATCCCTCCCCGAGTTACATTCTAACTGTATTACCAGAATACAAACTGTAATTAACCATGTCCCATTACTTCTGTATCACCAAGACTTACATATGCCCCCTCAGGGATGGTCACAGCAAAATTGTCCAGCTGGCACATTGGTTGTATTTATACTACAAGTAGACGGTGTACAATTTAGTACAGTAAATGCTCAAAACCTGAAATAGTACAGTGAAATATTGTCAACAATAAATTTACTTTCATATTACATATGCTTTGAATACTGAAAAATTCTGCCATAAGTCTGTTTAAAGCCAAAAACTTTTTTTAAAGGTAACTTTGAAAAATAGATTTTATTGTCATTGCACTTCATCGGATACATTATCTCCGTAACAAAAATTAAAAGCTGACAGTGTAAAGAATCACTTTTAATTTAACCAAGATTTGTTTCATGACTGAGTAAAGATCTAACCTAAGATTCTGGCAGCTGCTTCAGCCTGAAAGTGCTGCTCCACTCAGTACCTTCCTGTTTCAGATCTGCTACTGGTTTACTATGGAAGTAACACAGAAACAGAGTTTATGATTGCTTTATCCTTCTAAGGTCTTTGCACCAAGGCACTCAACCACCAGAAATAAAAAAGGAATCAAGCTTGCAGCTTCACAATTCTGATAAACACCTGATGTGATTTCACAAGAAAGTTGCATTAGTTTTCCCCATACACAGAACAGCCTTTGGCTGACAACAATGCATGTGGCTGGGCAGGAATCAGCACCAGCTACCTCACAGAGCTGCTAGCCAACCTGCTCAGAATATCTTCTCTTATGACAAACTTACATGTTAAATGCTGCAGATTTGCCAGCAAATGAACAAACTGCATTCTCTGAAGGTAACGTGTGGATAGGCACTACCCCCTGGATCACACCAGCAGCAGGTCCACAGCTGCTGTGGGTCATTCCAGCACCAATGGCTGCCGGCTCCTTATGCCAAATGAGCAGTGCTGGTGACATGGCCTTGAAAGTTGGCCAGAAAATCTCCAATTCTTTACAAATATCAGTCATGGTACTAAATAATAAAGCCTTAGGACCATCTGTTTTTCATTTAGGCTGACAACCTGAAGAAATCCTTAAAAGAGAGAGAGAGATTAAAACTAATTACAGTAATATTGGTCAGCCCTGCCCGGTCCCTGTTTATTGAAAAGAAGTTTATGGTATCTCAACAGTTAGCAAAACTAGCAAGAATAAAAAAAAAACCCAACTAATAACCCCAAAAAGAATAAAATAAACACAATGCCCATTCAGCGATTAAATTCTGTGCAGACACAACTCTGCTGTTACATCTCTTTTTCTATTAAAAAAAACCAAAATGAGAACATTTTTTAAAAGCTACTTTTTACTATGTCATAAAACCTCACAACTGTAGGTCTTTGCCTAATATCTCTTTTTTCAAAATTTCAGTGTGTGTGCTTTTTATTTTCCTCCCTGTGACACCATGTACACTTAGAAGTTCAGCACAGACACGGTCATTTACTTTATTGAGTGCTTCTCTTATGTTTTTCACTGAACACCAGAGATTCATTTGCTATGCATCCCGGTCTGCAGCCATCCTTCCCAGCAAGGATCTACATTTATAACCTCATCATCATCTTCCAAATCTACTCTGTATTCCCACCACTTCATCGCCGACCTTTTCACCTACCTTCATCCAACCAGATGGAAAAAGGTCTTTAAGGGTCAATATTCTGATGCATCAGTAAGATCTTGCTAAGTGTTATCAGACCCGGCAAACACACATTTACACTTAGTGCTACATCTCTTCTTCTCTTTACAAAGCCTGGATTAAGCTTAGAGAAAAGTTATAATGCCTTTCATAAAATTACCTATTCTTCAATACAAAATGCTTATATCCATTAATTATAAATAAGATAATTTCAAAACATTTAAGAATATTCAGGACTTCATTTGCATTTCAGGGGAACTGCAGACTTAATGTTCTTGATGTCTTCTCAGTCCCAAACCTCTGATAAAGAAGTTTTGTAGGATATATAGCAGGCAAAACCACACAGCACATGCCTCGTGTCCTGTGCACCAGTTATGGTAAATGAAAGACATAAAAACTAAGCAGCTTTACCAGGTGAGTCCCAATGCTGCTTTAGCAGTGCCCTGATAAAGTTCCTGGTTCTTCTTCATGTATAGAACTACATGTATTTTTACATTGTCAGTTATAAACATCACTGAAAACAGTATGAGGAAGATTTTTCTTCCCCTACATATGACATTAACAAGTTGTGCCACATTTTCCAGAACTGATTTTAAAAGAATATTTTTGCATTTAAGATACTTGCTACAGATTTCATATATATAAAAAATTGCTTGTTCGTGTGTTAAGTTACAAAACTGTAGTGCTTAATATAATAAACTAAAAAACCTAAGAATTTTTTAAAAAATGCTTGTTCATAATACATTTCTTTGTTTTTAAAAGGCAACAGTCAGTACCAGCCTGGTTTATTTTGTAACAATATTGTAGTGTAAAAATGTTGCTAAATAATTCTGGTACTTTGAGACTAGATGTAATTATTTTCTGAAAACTATACAGTAATTTACTGAAAAAAAAGAAACCTCTACAGTAGTGTTTGTGCCTTCACAAATATATAATAGGAATTATTATGCTTGATATGGATCTTATTTGAACTGTATTCTATAGAGAACAGTTAGTCACTAACAACTAAAAAAGCTTTTTAAGGCTTAAGTAATTTGATTTTAAAAAAGCTTCTGATAGTATTGTCATAAACATAATAATAAAACTGCTCTCATGTCCTGATCCTTTGCACTTTTTTTGAACCAAGTGACCTAGGAGTTAGCTTTTCTGATGCACAAAGGGTCTGTGATGTCAATCAGTACCCAGGAGATCAGTCAGGGATGTGTACAAACATCAGCCACTTTCTGTCCTAAAACTGAAGCGTTTCTGCCCGGTTTGAAAAGGTAAAAAAGTACACAGATGTGTAAAGTGGTATGTTTTTTTTTTTTTTAAGAAATATATATCCATGTATGTATTTTATATATATAGATATAAATGTATTTCATACTTAAATTAGTATCAATCAAATTCAGACAGATATTAAACTGACCATAAAGATGATGTAACAAAAGTCAATATGGCAGTATGTTGTATCTCTTGAGGATATTTAGATATTCTATGCCTACCCCAAGAGGAAAAAGAAATCTGAATTGCACTGTAGGCCCAACAAGCATTGCTTGATTACAGCCAGGTAAGGAAGGGCTCGTTTTTGTTAAGCACTGACTCCACGTCGTTGAGAATAGGGATCAAGTCTTCTGACTCTAGAGTCCCAAGATCAACGTTTGTCCCTGGAAGACAGTCGAGGAAATCGGGGAAACGTGTTTGTTGTGGGTTTATGTTCATTGCTGTCTGTGCTAGAGTTTCTCCTAGGAAAAGTAAAGAAGAACTTTTGAAGTACCAAAGTCTTATTGTGAGTAATTTAAAACAACAGAACTACATAAAAATGTATTGCCCCTTTCCCACAAGCACTTGGGAGCACTCCTACTCCACACAAATTTTATCTCAAAACTGCATTTAGGTATAGAGTACATATCCTCCTAAGAATACATTTCACACCCTGGCTTTGATCTCAAAAGCACAAAAGGTCATTTCCAGCAGTGCTCAAGGCATCCAGCTCTGGTCTGCCACTTGGGAAGCATGACAGTTTCAAGTTTGTCTCCTGGTCTGCCCAGGAAGCAGCAAAGGGCCCTCATGTACACCTCCATCCTGTTCCCTGCATCAGGGGCAACGTTGTCTGTAGGAAATAACTGAAAAAAGTGCTTTACAGCAATTTAGATCTGTAATATTACACTTTTTTCCCCCCCATAAATTAATAAGAACAAGCATGAAAACCTTTAATAGATAAATCTTTCATTCTCTGCATAATACTGAATTTCTAATGATTTCAAAAGGAAGTTTAGGTGAGGAAGTGCTGAGAATTTCACTCTCTGAAAAAACTCTTGATTTCCTAGTAAATTATTTCAGTATTTTAAACACCATGAGGACATTAACATAAAACAAATATGTATCAAAATGTAAGCTAGTTAAATACATTCTGTTTGAAGGAAAATGCAACTTAGCCGATGTAAGAGACTTACAAGCAAGACTGATTTCCCAGAGTTAGAAAATGTATTAATTTGTACATGTAACACATAACAAGCTTTTTAGTCCCCCTACCATGGACAATAGTATGAAAACAGAAATTAAGGCTTGCATTTTCCAGGTTTTATTATTCTGTTTAATATCAGTCTGAGGTAAAAGAGCAGAATCTGGACCTAAGTTAAAGCTGAGAACTTTCTGGGCACTAAGCACCTTCTAGGCCTTTTCTCCCACAATGTCAGTCTGTTCTCTTGATTAGGAAAGCTGCAGATTATCATTCAGTTATGCAATTATAAAACATTACTAGCCATAATATAATGGATTATACTTTAAGCTAAATCTGAGTATTCTACCTGTATCCATCTCATCTACGTTGCTGAGGAAATCTTCAGGTGTTGTTGGTATACTGTAGCATCCTAATCCCAAGCCACTGTCTGTACTCTGTTCCCTGGAGTGGTATGGCCCACTACAAATTGAAACATGAAAAACACTCAGTAAAGATGCTCTGATAGACACAGTTCCTGAGCACAGTGTTAGAAGAGAACACAGAAATAGATACTGAGTCATTAAGCCTCGTCCTGTAACTGTTGGCCACTGATCAGCCAACATAATATTTGCGTCACATCAGCCCAAACAACAAAGCAATTTAAGCAAGGTCACTCTTACATTTTGAAATACACACATGCATATATAACTCTCTAGCTGAAATCAGTTCTGACAGCCTAAAAAGTTGCATGTATTTACTTTTTTGTTACTTAGGTAACATACCTATTCTACCTAGTCTTCTACACACACTAACAATAGAATTAAAACCACCTGTTACAATTTATTGCTTCTTTTAAAGATTCCTTCTTGAAGCATAAACTGAAAGATTTCAGGCCAGCCACTCAGCCATCCCCTCTGTTTACAGTAAGTAAAAAAAGAAGATGATATAGGGACTATTTTAGAGAGACGCCTGTAACAGCCCAGAGAAGGCAACAGAAGCAATTGCCTAATGAAAAAGAATGAACTTGCCTGTTCAAAAAAGGATCTGATCCATTATTTGTGATAGGCCTCATGTCCTGTGTCATGGCAGGGGTGTTCACAGCTGTCTGAACTGGGACCATGTTTTCTGGGTCCACAGGAAGTTGTCTGCAAAGAGCAGCCTCCTGAAAAGACAAATAAATACCAGGGAAGGGTTATTCCAACAGCTCAGAAATATTGTAGTCTTGTAACAACATATAACGAACTCATAACATATACACTGAAGGAAAGTAATTCTGAGTGATGTCACTATGAGTATTTGTTTACTCTGATATGAAGAAAACCATGATGTAGACAGACCGTGTCTTTCATGCCCACCTGTGCTAGCTTAAAGCACCACAGAATCTAGATGTCAGTTCCACCATGTCTGGAAGCCACGCCTGCAATTCAGCTACCACAAAGTACTTAATGTGTTACAAGAAAACCACTGGAACCAAGACTGTGATTCAATAATTTTAGAATTATTGAGAACACTCTATTATTTAGAACACTCTGCCTAATAATAAGCATTTGCTTAATGACCTGTCTCATGTCTACTATCTGCAGGGTGACAAACAAGCAATCAGAGCCAAAGGAAACTTATTTTGCAACTCTTCCTGAAAGATAAATTCTTCCAGCATTATCTCTGTGAAACACACATGACATCTAGTGGTACAGAGTTCTATACAGAGGTTGTCTGACCTCAACTGGATGTTCCAAATAAAAATCCTAAGACCTTAAAATAATAAAGCTATATCTATTCTTACCATAATTAACTCCACTTACTTTTTTTTAATGAAACAAGCAAAGTAAATATTTCGTTTAAATCCTAGTAGAAAACTTCTCTGACTCAATCATTGTCTCCCCAGCACACAAAGGATTAACAGGTCTTCAAGGCTAGAATACAATGTTTTACTATGTTTTCAATTATTTGTTTCATTGAGGAGGAATGGTCTGGTTTCTTTGTGAATAAAGTAGCACATATTGATGCCCATAAAAGCAATATTTCCTTTATAACAAAATTATCAATATATTCATTGATAAATTACAATTTACTTTAGATGGTGTCAGTACTTAGCAAGTGTTAAAAACAAACATTCTTAAGATTCTTAATAGCTTATGTATGCTAGGTTTTTGATTAAATTTGTCAAGTGACAATTTTAATGGTGACATTTCTACTTAGAATTTAATCAGCTGGAGTCTGTGAAAATGTACAAACCTCTTAGATGAGGAAGGTGTTTTCTTAGCTGTCTACAGGCAGATATTTTCAGTACTTTTTAAAAAATATAAGAATGACATCTACAGCCACACGAGATTTAGAGAGGCCATCCAAAGCAAAACATCTCTAAGCTGAAAAGCCTGCAGCACCATAAAGAAAAACTCCCACTATCAGTTACATAATCTAACTTCCTGTCTCTTCTTTGTTGCAAAAAACACCATATTTATTATAGAGTTACTTGATTCACTCTCCCTTGGGGAATGGCTCACCTCCCATGTCTTTATTTCAACATATTGCCTGTTGCTTGTAATATTAACTCCATGCGTACTTTTAAAATGTGGAAGAACAGACTCTTGCACACTGGAATCAGATTTGGCTGGGGAAGCAGAGTACTGGCTCTACCATACATGACACATGTTCTTCTCCTGTAGGTCATTTGTTCAGAAGTCACATTGCAATTTTATAACTACTACAGATGTCAGATTCCTTTGCTCCTTTGACATTATTACAGCAATGGTAATAGAGAAATGGATTGACTACACAATACCCAAAACTTTATGATACCCTACTATGTCCTATTCTCTATTCTAAGCATGACTACAAGGTTTTTAAGAAGAATTTTTGTAAATCTCCTACCCTAGGATGAAAGTCTGGCAAAAAATGGCAGAGATGTCTCACACCCTATGAGCAGCAATATCAGTCTCAGCCACACCAGTGAGCTCCCAGTCTTTTGAGTGTAGGAGCGTGCCTCCACTTTGGCCAGCAGAGACCACCTCTGGCATTCAGCTAAGAAAGGACCAAGTGCCTTTAGTGATCTGCTTGGCACTATGACGCACATAAACCCAAAGAAGACTTTCAAAATAAGTAACAAAATAAAATAAACTAAAAAACCCCACAGTATTCTGATATCAAAAAGTCATGTCAAAAACTTCACAAGTGGTTACCTTCAAAACCCTTTTACAGCTTCACAGCATTATAGTGAGTTGAATGATTCACTGCCTCAGAACACAGTTCTGATGTAAACCCTTTTTTATCTGTATGCCTGACAAGCACAGAAATTTCTTGTCAAATTTCCTGGAACTCTTCTCGGCAGAACTGACCTGAGTTCCACCCTTAGTTGCCAAACTCTCATTTCCAGCTGGGGGAGATGAGTGAGAGCATTTTTACAGTGTGTTTACATTGCTGGTAGATGCAATTCCTCTTCTGCCAGTCCTCATACTTACGGTGGAAAGCAAGAGATGTAGAAATTGCCTGTGCCACCAGTAAATCACACCCTCGGCCAGTCTGTGCAGTGGGAGGAGCACAGCACAGGAGCACAGGGGCATTTTTCTCCTCAGGTTGTAGCAGGCCAGTAAAGGTCTATTCTGCGAGGACAAAACAGTGATAAATGTTCCTCTCCATGTTGCTCCACCGCTTCTTCAGCCTCTTCTAAGTCCCTGTAACCTTCTGGACAATTTCTGCAATAGGAGCCCTGGACCAGAAAGAAGCCTCTGAGAAGTGCTGCCTTTTTGGGACTATTTGTACCCTTCAAATGTATGCACAAATACAGTGCATAATGGCCCTGGTGCACACAGAGAAATGCTGGGGCACCTTCTCTGCAGGACCTTTCAGAGATTTCTGACTGACATTACCTCTACCAACTTCCATTTCCAAGAAGCTCTTTAGTAGCAAGCAGATTCTCTCTTTTCCTTTGGAAAGCTGGCAAAACCAAATTAGTGTAAAAGAACATTAACTCCTTATAGAATGATAAAACTGAGTAAGGAAACCTTTAAGTAGATGCTATCATACTGGTTTTCTGAAATGCTGCCCTTCTGGCATGTACTCAATCTAGAGTTCTAGGGTTTTAGCAACTACATGAAGAGGAGGACAAAGAAGGAAAGAAATTCCCTAAGCCAAGAGCTTCCAGAGCTATGACCTCTTCCAGGCTGGGCATGCTGCTCCACCCCAGCAGCTGCTGCCAGGAATGGCTGTGGGGAGCCAGCAGCTGCTACTGGGCTGAAAGGTTTGTGACCCTCCAAAGAATCTTTTCCCTCTCGCTCAAATGCTCTGCACCTCTTCACAGCTGCTCGAAGCAGCACACACCCTTACTCAGCATTTCCCCCTTAGATAGGTTACACTAGAAAAGCAAAAACAGCAAGGGAGGGTCAGAACAGGAGTAACTGTACTTGGACACTGATGACCCAAGAGGATAATTGCACCCTCACTTGCCAGGATTCAGGATTCTGAGGTTACTGGAAGGAAGTTCACAACATTCTGTTAGGAAGAAGAGATTTTGGATCTTGCTTTCCTCTCTAAGAGTTACACGAGTTGTAAAACTTCAGTAATGCGAAGTGACGCTGTGCTGCCTCATGCAATGTGGAGCTTCAAGAAAGGCTACAAGGGCAGGGTGGTACTGGGCTCAGTAAGTGGAAGTCTTGACTGAGTATGGCACAACTGCAGAGTGCTGTGAATGTGTTGGTTTCAAAGTCGCAAAGCAGCAAAACCCTCCCTTGTGTTAATGGCACAACTGTTTTGAAGCCTAATTTGCTCGTCTTGAAAAAAGAATAGAGCCAAAGAGAGTAAAAATAACTAAACATGTTGTTAGCATGATGACAATCATGACTAAGCTCGTACCAAATACCCTCACTCTCTTCTCACATCCATCTCTGTTATGAGCTCTTCATGGGAAAGGAGAAGCCACACAAAAGACTTGAGACCACTGCCCATGTCAGAGACTGCCACCTTATCTTGTGAAAGTTGCTGTTTTTAAAGGTACTTAGAACTGGTAACTGCAGCATTTGCAAGGCCACAAAAAATGATGTGTTTCTTGATAAAGTGTACTTCTTTCATGCTGTTTCTGAGAGAAACAGATTATCTATTTTTTCCACTAAGGAATCTGATTATTATGCCATACAAACACAACACCACTAGTGGATTTGACTGTAACAGGTGAAACACAATTCTTAAAACTTTGTTTTCTTAAGGCAGTATAAAGGAAATTACATATCTATTTTGTACAGAATGAGTCATTATATAGAGCTGAAACTTAAGAAATAGAACAATAAGCAAAACATCCACAAATAACCAACTCTGAAAAGTCTTTAGATCAGAGGTGTTCATGTAAGATGTGAATGTGATTTTATTTTAACTAAAAGACAAAGGGTGCAAATTAAGAGAGTACAGACTGGAGTCAAGAACAATTCCATATGTTCTTCCTTTATCTTCAGTGAAGTATGAACATGGTCTCCTATGCAAACCAAGTTAAACTGCACATGAATCAGCGTTGCCCTAGTTGCTTACGGACAGACACAGAACAGAATTTGGCCCTTACATGACTATTAAGAAAGATGGCAGGTCAGTGAATTCTGACTGATGGCCATCCTGTGTTCTGTTCAGTGCTAGTTTTTGAGAAAAAAAATGAAATTATCTGTTTATATTAGCTTTTTTGTTACCCTTCTGTAAAACCATAGTTAGTCTTGACATAAAGTAACAGAGCTACTAAGTGTACTTGTTAAAAATGATGCATTGAACTAAAAGCTCTTGAGCAAAGTATCTTTGGCGTTACCTGTCGCAGTAACTCCTCCTGGCGCATCCGAATCCGCTCCCTCTCCATCTGGATTCTCTGGAGCCTCAGTTTCTGCTGCTGCTGCTGCTGCGTGGCCAGCGCGCCGGGCAGGGTGAGCAGGGCCGGGGGGCGGCTCGGGGGCGGCAGGGCGGCTCCGGGGGGCAGCTGCGGCGGAGCGCTCAGCACTGCGAACGACAAGAGCCCGTGGCACCGGCTGCAAGCGCTCACCGGAACAGAGGGCCAGGACACATGCTGCTCTCTCACAGGAATGCATTGCTAGAATTGCTGCACTTCAAATGACTGAGAGAACGACTCCATCTGGCAAGATCCACACTAGCAATTGCTTAATAAATGATTTTATATGTTCTGAGTGTATCAAACAGGAATACTTACAATATAATAATATTTATCCTGGTATGTTCAAATATTTACCTAATGAACTAGTAAATAACATTTTTTTAAATTGAAAATTCCTAAAAATGTACGCCTATAATAGGCAGTAAGCTAGTAAAAATATTTCAACTTAACATTTTCTTTATTGACAGATTTAAATCAATTATTACTGGAAGTAATTTCCAATTAACAACTGAAACCTTTTCTGCTAGAATATGACCCATCAGTCCCCCACCTTTGGTAGGATATTCTAAAGGTTGACAGGGGAAGAACATCATAGATGGCAGGGTTAGAAACAGGACCTTTAGTAAGCAAACCTGAGTTATACCCAGGTAAACCCCTTCACTTGCTGACAGAAGGCTGTTGCTGAACAAGTTAATACTGCTTAGATTGTTAATATTTCTTAAATCAGCATCATCTTTTCTGATCAAATTCAGAAACTATAAATCAGAGCAGAATTCTCTGTGAGATGGACATCTTCATTCATAGAAGTGCTATGAAAGAAACTAAGTCTGTGTAGCTCTCTGTGTGTCACTCTGGAGCCAACATGTCACAAAGCTAAGAGAATGCCCTGTCACCTCAGACAGCAGGTATCCCTCCTAGCTTAGCAAGACAAATTTCTTCCTGTTTGTGGTGCTAAGAATAGCACCATAATCCAGGATTGAAATCCTCCAGACAAGCCAGGAGTGAAACACAGTGAATTTTCAACATTTTAACTCTATGGTTTGCTCAGGACCCAGGTTAGATTTATTACTGATGCAGATCAGGCCTAGCTGCATGGACCGGGTGAGAATTAGTCCTGGGCTATCTCCAGGACCAGTCTGGATCTAAGGGCAGCTTTACTACCTGTAGGTGGTGCAAAGCCCACACTAATAAATCCTTCTGGACCTTGTGGAAAGCACACAGGCAGATCCAAACCATCTTTGCAACTTGCTTACAGAAGCAGGTGTTCTGGAGAGCACTGCACACTCCAGTGTGTCATCCCACGGGAGGCTGAGATTGGAGATTAGGAAAAATTTCTTGCCAAATGGTTTGTCCAGCTCTAGCACAGGCTGATCAGGACAGTGATCCATCCCTTGAGGAATTTAAAAGCTGTGTGGTTGCAGCACTTGAGGACTTGGGTCAGTGGTGGCCTTGGTAGTGCTGGGTTAATGGTCAGACTCAATTATCTCTGAGGGCTTTTCCAACCCAAATGATTCATTGATTCCAATTCTATCAGATCTGGGCTAGATCTTAATGCAATTTCATATGCAAGACCATAGGTAATGTCAGGTAGATTTTGTCTTGCAACCCTACTTACCTGGGCAAGCCCCAGTACCCAGGCAGAACACCAGCCTCTTCAAAAGAACTGTGGCAAAGTGTCATGATACAGTTATTACAGGACTAAGACTTCTTACTGCTTTACCAATTTTCACGGTGTCAGTTTTTCAAACAACAAGAAAAAAAATTGAATAAACGAAGTTGCTTTTCTTAATGGTAGAGTTACAATGATATGCATATGGAAAATGGAAAAATATTTTATCTGGAACACTTTTAAGCATGCTTGATAGGTCTGATACTGTCTAGACTTCAAACTAATAGTGCATCTTTAAATACACTGGTAGAATAAAAAGAATCCCAACAATAGACAAATTACCCTTGTGGTACATACTTGAGCTTAGTTTGTGAAAAATATTTTACCTAAGTGCTTTTCCTAGGACTGCTCAACTGAACCAGAACTGAACCCAGACAGCAAAAGTGGGTTGGTATACAGCTGGTAACTTCTTGTCACTAATGGTCTGAACAAGCCCAGTGAAAGGAAAGTCTTGTGTCAGCCCTAGTGAGCAACTTAACAAACAAAGACATTCT
The DNA here is from genome assembly GCF_051311805.1 of Agelaius phoeniceus. Classification (NCBI taxonomy): domain Eukaryota; kingdom Metazoa; phylum Chordata; class Aves; order Passeriformes; family Icteridae; genus Agelaius; species Agelaius phoeniceus. The sequence goes on along the minus strand of NC_135274.1, from coordinate 27,068,850 downwards.
ACAAATCTCTGTTCCTTGTGATATAATCATATGGCACATCTGTTGTGCTATTTATGAGGTTTTAGTAATTCCTGCTTTAATTTATATTTCAGCTCTGAATTTGTATTTGAATGGTATGAGGATCATAACAAAGTTTGGATTAAAAAAGAAAAACCTGCAGTTCACATTCCAGCTAGACTGCCCAACACAGACCCCACTCTGACACCATCAGACACACCAGGGACCCCTGACAGCTCCTCTCAGCCAGAGCTCTGCGGAGCCTTTGGACCATCGGGCTGCTTTTGAGAGGTTAAAAAGTTACTAAAGGAAAAAACAACTGGTCTTGAGTAAGCTTCAATTCACTAGGCAGGGTCTGGGACTCCAATGTAACATTTCTAAAGTTCTGCAAAGAAAAAATATTCAAAAGCTCAAATTTACCACTCTGTGGTAAAGGAGAATGGGTCCAAAATGAGAGGAGAAAAGTATCATCATTACAGCAGACAGACTCAGGGTGGTCTTAAATTCAGTCCTCTTGGGGAAAACCTAATTATTTTGCAAAATGAAGTAAGTCTTTCAATAAACAGCCATTATGCAATTATCCAGCCCCAATGAAAGCAAGTAAAAACATGGAGCTAAGTTCCAAACCTGAACTATGCAACCACAGTTCCATTGCAGTTCATGAAATTGCAATTATTTTGTTTACATCAAGTTAGACCTATGTGGTTTTCTTTTTCCAGCTAGAAGAAAAATAAAATAATTATTTAATTGCTTTTGTTTGCCTTTAAATTAATAGTGATATCCTAGTGAATTAGGTTTTCTGACATTGTAGGAGACCTTTCTGTGGATGACCTTACTGGATATATACTAGGCAAGGATTATTTTGTGGGCAAGAGACATGCAAGTTGCAGAAGCCAAAACATGCAAGTGTTAATCATTTTTGACATATGCATTGAACTGATTGCACCTACTTTTCTGATTAAAGTGTCAGAAGTGTCTGGACATTTTTATTATTTAAGTGTCAGAAGAGCAACTGGGGGTCTTTCTGCTCTGTTTATAGGCAGCCCAGACACAAATTCAGATGAACTAGCCAAAGCCAGGTCTCATGCAACACAGTCTGATGAAAAACAAATGTCTACAAAGTTAAAAAAAACCCCAAAAACTGAAAAACCAGCCATACTACAGTTCTGACTTAGTCATGACACTGTAAAGAAAAAAAGACTGGGCTCCCCTCCTTTTCTCACTGCACTTCAGCCAACAAAGAACTGCTTGTTTCATTTATTTCCCAGAAAGAAGCATTAGCCTTCTAACAAGGTCAGCAAAAAATGCTGCTTTTCAGTTCTGGTGCATTTTGTTCCAAAAATCTGTAAAGTATTAAAGCAAAAAGTTGCACCATCCCAGTGCACAGAGACTCCTTTATTCAGACTTCTGAGCTGAAAATAGCTATATAGAAATTTCTCATCAGTTTCAACTGTTAAGGCCTGTGACATCCACATTTAACTAATCTTTCCCATCTTCAATGATTTAAGATTAAAAAAATCAATACAAACAGCCTGCAGGTGCAACATCAAAGCTATGATTTAGCAGGAAGTTATTTAAAAGATTGGAGATTTACTCTGCAAGCACTTTTAACAATAAATCAGTAACAAAAATTGATGATGGGAGCTGCTTGAGTGGACAGACAGCTTTAATGCTAATGATTAATTACTGATGACTGTTAGATTTAAAATATTTAATAAATTATTTTTACTTTCGCTTCGTGCAGTCTTCAGCTTTTACATTTCATTTCCTTTGAAACTATGGAAATGACCCTCCACTCTTGCACTAGTACATGTTTGGATTACTAACCTTGAGGGGAAATGCTTACACCAACAGGAACTTCTTTGTGTCAAAATTAAAAATTACTAGAATTTGAAAAAATGCCAACATCTCTCTTGAACACATCAACCTTTAGCATTTCAGATTTACTAGATGGTCAGTTGCTGGTTTAAAGGTCTATGTCCTTTGATTTAATTTACTGGATACTTAAGTTACTTCCTATTAGACTCTGGACCTATTAGCCACTGTCCTTAAACATAAATAAACTACTCCATTTGAGATCTGTCTGAGAAATCACTTGTTAGAGATTTTAATTGCAAACTACCAAAATCCCCTCATTCTTTTGAGAGCTGCATCACAAAACACTCATTCCCACAGATGAGTGTGCGAGTCCTCTATAATACTTTCAGGTCTCAGAAAGTAATCATCAGAAGCAGGTGCCAAGATTATTCACGCTGACCACAAATGAATTGTTTGCTTCTTTCAGGATATCCAGTAATTAAAAATGATCTGGAACAGGAAGCCTTTCCACCACGCAGGTGGTATGAGGGTATGGACTATAGAGAGGGAAAAACATATTCCTCTCAGTGTCACACATTTCTAGCCAAGGCAAACCAAGACTTGAAAAATCCTGGACATTAGTGAACACTCTTCATGGACATTAGGGAACACTAAAATACATATAATTTGGTTTTGAACACTTTGGGAGTTTCTGTGTTCTTATCTCCAGAGACTTCTTTGACATAGTTACCAAAACTGCCTTTTATCATCCTTAAACAATAGTAGCTACACCTCTTTTATCATGGCAGGATATGGAAACTTTGGTTCATGTGTTTATTGTTCCTAGACAGGATTTTGGCATTGTTTTATTGATTGGATTTCCTGGCTGGTTAAAAAAATTGAAAGAGAGGTAAAGTGCTATAAATCCCACTTGTCCAGACCCATTTGAAATATCATTACCAATACAGCTGAAAGCTAAACTTTTTAGATTCATGGGTGATTTTCTATTAAACAACAAGCATCAGAAGCTCTTCACAATAAAAAATTCTAATCTGTAATACCCAATGTCCTACATTTTAGAGAACCAGTGAATTAATAGTGAAACCCATCCTGCTTGTATCACTTGGGTCACACCTGCTTGTGGGTCTTGACAGAGTACATTCTGAGGGTAAGGTTCTCTTCCTCAGAAAGGAAAACCAAAAATTAAAAAGTTCTTCACCTGGAGTTTGATACAAGAAGTACACGTGGTTGAATTCTCAGGATCAATGCATACAGTGACCCTAAACAAATTACATCAGGTTTTCCACTGTCTTCTGCCTGAATTGGTTGATTTATAAAATGAAGATAAATATTACCAGCTCTACCAGAGATGAGTCATGTTATTTTTCTTATAGTCAGTATTTACACATAATCTGATCAGGTGAAAGTGGAGATGTCAAGAACAAACTAAAGTACATGTGGCACCCTTCTCCCTCTGCCAGAAATTCTTCTCCATTCTTAGGTGGGTGGGTGTGGATGTGGGACATGTTCTGAAACTGCTCCACTCAGTGCTGATGATAGAATTTTCCTCATGGTGCCAGTCTCCTTCCTGAAGAACATGTGAGAACTGCAACAGGACCTTCTCCTCTGTCACAAAGGATTTCTACACCTGTGGGCACAAAGTCCCAAGCTTCTGCTCTGGTCCCACCATTGACCCTGCTTTCAGCAGAGGCTGGGTTGGAGCCCTTGCAAGGCCCTTTCCCAGCTAAGCTATTCTGTGATGGACACAACCATAACTTGTGCAAGGCCTCAGCCGTGTGTGGAAACTCATCCAGGAAAGAAGTCCTTACCTCAGAACAGGCATCTCTGCCTTTGTGAGCTCACAACATTAATACTGATCTCCCAGCAACTGTCCCTCCATTCAGCACACCTGAATGAGTCCACTAATGAGGTTCTTATCAAACCTCCTTGAGGATGTGACTAGCAGACAGCTGATAAACCAGTGGCACAGAGATAAAGTAATACACTCTGCTCCAGATACAGAGTACAGGAACACAGAAAATCTCAGGAATTGTAACACTATGATTTTTTTCCCCCTGTAAATGTGCATATTAATGAATTCATTCTGGCAGAACCTAAGAGAATATATATTTATAAGTTACTATGTCAGTGTACAGAATTAAAAGTGATCCAGGTACATTTTCTGAAGGCAGCCTTATCTGGGCCAACAGATACTATATATCAATCATCATTGCAGAACAGCCTCAGTCAGCAGGGACCTTGAAAGACCATCTTGTACAAACTCACCTGGAAAACAATACATTGCAAGGGAGAAAACAGAGAGGGTAACAGAAGATGGCTCAGCTCTAAGCAGAAGATCCACATGAATACAGCTTGCTCCTGAGCTCCAGACCTTGTCACTCCCTCCCTGACAGCCAGGTCATAAGTAACTACAGCATTTAAAACCCTTTCTGCCCATCAATCCCATCTCTGTGCACAGTCTGATGAATCACACAAGTTCTCTTTTGTACCAGAAGGAGTAAAACCAGGCACACCTTTCTGTAACTGCTGCTGCAGGAGTGTCCACTGTGAGGAAAGGCGAAGGGGACAGCGGCGGCTGGGCAGTAGGGAGCATCAGGGACACCCCACCTGGCTGGGCTTTGGCAGCTTGAGTTAGACCAAACACCAATTTTAACCACGGTTAGATAAATTGAAATCCCCCTATCCACACCCAAACAAACTCAGAAGCCTTTCACAAAGTGGCAGTGCCCAAATCTCTCAAACCAGCAAACTCTGGGCACCGCTTAACACACATTTCTGTCACTCACACGGGACGTAGAATAACTGTGCCTTGCAGCCTGCAACTGCTATTTGCTCCAAGGCCCAAATCCCACATCCAGCTGTGCCACAGGGTAGGCAAGAAGTCTTCTGAGGTCTTTTGCAGATAGGATGTTCTTTTTGTATGAGCTTTTTAAGGAACTCACATATAAATTCAAGCTAACTCATGCCAAAAATGTAAATACTATTAGAGGGGTTCATTATTTTATGGAAAAATAAATTGCAAATTGTTAAATTTGGAAAATATTTAAATGAGGACCAGATTGTGTTTACCCACTGAATGAAGAGTACAATCACAAAAGAAATCTGTTTAAAACACTTTGAAGGGAGAAGGAAGGAAATAACAATGGTTTTGAGTGTTGCTTCATGTAGAATACAGAAAGACTACAAAACAAGTAGCATTTAATTTAAAAAATCTTGCAAAAGAAACTCCTGTAAGGACCTATTTTTTCCTCTAAATCTTGCTACATGTGGTCCAAAATCATCCTCCACCATCTTTTGACAGCAGGGAATGCCATGAAGGCAGAAGGGGTGTGCAGCTCAGACTGAGGCAGCAGCGACCCACGGCTTGGTGCACTGCAGCTGCTCTCGCCTTCCTCTCAGGCACAGGGCAGATCACTCTCCTTGTTCAGGGACCTCAGCCTGACAGCTAAAACAAAGATTTAGAGTAATCCCTCCTTCCACAAACGGCCCTTGATTCTACTGCATTAATTGATTGGCAAGAGATAGGTAATACCTGATCAATCAGCTGGAAAAGACTCTGTTTTAGAAGGGAAAGAAAATTAGGATCTCTGCAGAATCAGCATCATGGTAAATGAAGCTTCTGAAGATGCAAGAAATACACTTTTTCTGCTTGTCTTTAGTCTGACACTGATCACTTGCCCTTTGTTTACAACAACAAAACATACACTGAAAACATTTCTATTAATGCTGTGCTTTCCTTACATCTACAAATATACATATACAAATCATCTTAGAACAACAACAATGGTAAAATGAACAAGCCTAAATATATGCTAACCTGCAAGATCATGTTTTCAATCTATGTGACAAATATTCCTTTTCATTCCTGAAATGTCACTGAATTTAGTCATGGTGTTTAAATGAGCACAGAAACCTGCCTAGCATACATTATTTTCCTGTAAATTCAACAAGATGCATCAAAGGAAAAAATACCCAATGCCTTTGTTCTATAACATTTAAAAGGCAGTGCTTTAAATGTTAGTGTGAAAACTAAGGCTAATGAAGTGTTCACTTGCAGCTCATAAACAGGCAACATAAAACCATAGTAAGATAAAAGCTAGAAAAATACAGCAGATTTTTTGTGGTATGACTACTAACTTCAACCAACTTTCACTATATGCTTTTGTATGCCCCCAACACAGGCATACTATGATTTGGTATCACTTAGTCCCACTCTGTGCTTTGATAAAATGTTTGTAAGTGCCTTTGTACAATTCCCAGCAAATATTGCTGAAAGAAGTTTATAAACCAAAGCAACAAGCTGTACAAAACAAAACATATTTTCCTCCTCTTCGTAAGAAGTACAAGGAAAACACATGTGTTAGCAATTGGAAGTGCAGACCAGTGTGCAGACCTGAAATACTTCAATCTTTTTCTTTTAAGTGGCACATCTTCAAAAGAAAAACTTCTTTTAGTTCCTACAGGGAAAAAAAAACCAAAAAAAAACCCAAACAAACAAACAAAAAAAAGCTAAGGCAAAAGACAGAGGCACAGACTTCATTTGCTGCAAGGTCACAAAATTAGGGCCAGAAGAGTGTGCTCCCCTCATATGTGTGAGCTGGGGGCAGGATCCCTCCTGGCTGAGGGGAGCAGAGCGTGGGGCTCAGCAGCTGCACTGCTGCCAGCACGGGGCAGCACAAAGGCCCTGCCTTTTGGCCACGGCAGTTTACAAACAGAGGCATTCTGCCTCAGCACTGGAAACGAGAGTCGTGTCGATTTTAAACTGCCATGTGAATGTTCAGGGGCTGCCGTGTTCTCTGCAGATTACTGCAATCTTTCTGTGTAATTCCTCTGTGTGTATTTACAATCAAATACACAGTTTCTAGATTAAATCTTGCAAGATATATTTTTCAATAAAATAGTGTCACATTTAGTGTGCCTTTGAAAACCATCAAAATGAGAAAAAGCTCATCAAAACATATTGATGGAACGTTTTCTGGATTAAATAAATATGGATACTGAGCAGATTTTTGCATACTATTTCTAGTGGGAAATTCAATCATACATCTGAACTACTATGCCAAGAACTGCATATAAGCCTACACAAAAAATAGAACCTCATATTTTACATATATATATACGTATATATGAAGGGTACTGAATGAAATACAGACTGCATTTAATGGGACAGATTTTGAAGTCTGTGGAAATACCCTTATTGGGCATATGAAATACCTTCAGGAACAGACTTTTCATTAGGTACAGACTTTTATTTCTAATCCTTTGAATCTCAAGAAAGACCCTCGTCTAAAATTCAGTATACATGTGTTTGGCTTTCATTCACTTCCACTAATAAACTGAGGGGAAAAATGTTCTGTACAGTGTCCTGATTTATGGTACTGTTTTTTAACTAGGGACAATGCAACAGATGTTAACATAAGTGGAGGAGTTGGTATGAACAAAAACCCTGCTGTCCTATTCTTACCTTACAGCCATTCCAGCACTGCTATAAACAGACTGACCCACACGCAGCTGTGGTTTGAAGCCACAGCAGAGCAATTGTTAGTTTCACCATGTGCTACGACACTCTGCAGATATCCTAAGCTTTCAGATTTTTTTCCGATTTCTTCTGCAGATATCCACTCTCACATTATGGTTTGCTACTGCCCACTAAATCTTGTAATGCAACCAACACTCTTACTGCATATATGCAAGCAAAGCAGTTGATGAGACAAAGGTAGAAAAAAGAACTGAAGCTAATTACCTCAGAGGTCCTAGGTGTTTCTTATAAATTTAAGACCAAAGTAAATATTGCACTACTTCTATTGGTGATCATTAGCAGACAAATGTTCAGCGTTTTCTTGTCATGTGAAGAGACAGCACTCATGAACCACACTGCAAGTGGACAATCAAGAAATTATGAGATCAACTTACCAAAAATTAACCAGAACAAGAAACTGCTATGTGTTTTAATGTCTCCCTTTTTGACGTCTTGAGCCTGTAAGCTCATCTTCTTGAGTAGTAGAAAAGTTAAAGCTCCAGAAGTGAAATATTAGGGATTATTTGTAATTCTCAATTATACGTGAAAATGTTCTCTTCCATTTACAAATTTTCTTTAAAATTTTTGAGTTTTAATGGCTTTATTTTCACTAAGGCTTAAATCTGGCAATATCAGATTTATGTAAGTTGACGATTAAATTTACACTTGAAGTGCTAAACAGAAACAGCAAGGGAACCACACAGTTATAAGAATTTTGTGGGTAATTCATACTACAAAGACTTTTTAGTAGATTGCAAGTTGCTTACAGTGCAGAACCCCACTATGCAAAAACCCCACCACCATAAACAAACTAACAAGCAAACCAGCTACACCTTCTGACCTGAAGAAACGTAGGACTAACTGTGCACAAGTTCTCCAACAGCCTGGACACGATATGGAGGGCTTATGGGGGTTTTATACCACCTCAGAACAGAAAAGCACAGACAGAATTTATTTCTCTACGTCTAACACTATGCCAAAAAGCCATGGAGGCTCTAAAATAGATCACAAGATGTTAGAACTTCACCTCAAACAGTACAAATTCACTTGCTGCCAAGTCTACAGAGGGGAAAATTAATTAAATGAAGGGGAGAACATATTGTTAGGTCTGACAGCAGAATCAGAGCTACCTTCTTGAACCAAAAATTACTTTGACAAACAAATCAGAAGGTGTCTCTCCTATCTCTTTTTTGTTTTCACCAGAGAGATGCCATCCAGTACTCACTGAGATTTGGCTGAGACATTGCCATGGTCCTCTGTGGTGCCGGTGTGGACGTGGCTGCAGGATGGTGGCTAATGTGATTCAGTGGCTGGTTCATAGGTTTTCGAGGATCTTGCCATGTTGTAATTTTTTCTATATGACTGAGAAAGAAAAGATACAAGCTTAACATAAAATACCTGGTATATTATTTAGACAGTTAAGCATAATGTCATGAAAATCCTGTTTGGTTTTCTTATTCCACATCTGCCCTTGTCATCTCACTCTCACCCACTTGAAATTATCTATCATCTGGTTGCTCACTTTTTCTTCTGATCTTCTGCCCCTGCTGTTCTAATTTCTTTTTGCTCTACTGCTGAATAATTACTTTTACTTGAACAATTGAAAAATTCTATTGTCATACTGAAAATCTGTAATACACACTCATCTTCAGATTATTTAATTGTCTGAAAGTTGTTTACTCTTGTCCTACCAGTCTTTTTCTAAATACACAATGTATGGCCATTCTTCACTCAGCAATGGTCATTTTCCTGAGTATTGAAGAGACAAGTATTTGTCTTGCCAAATCCAACTGCTTTCTTGCTTTCCACATTATGAAAACTATGTCTCCAAGAATACCAGCAAATATTCCCACTACCAAACCAGGCAGATTACAGCTTTATGACTCATGTGTAATCACCAATTTCTCTGTAAAGACACTGAGAGTTTTTATTGCAATGTAGTTAACAACATACCTACCATTTCAGTATGCAAACTCTCATATACATGCATTCTCCCAAAAACAGTGGAATCATGCACAAATACACATAAATTTTACAGTGAAGTAACAATAACAATGATCCCTGTAAAATATTTTTGGCCACAGAATTCAGCGGTAAAAGAACTATGGTTTTGTTGCAACTGAAAGTTTACACTGAAATGCATCTGTTTTGTAAGAAATTTAACAGGAGAAGCATTTTAAGGATTAGCATGTAATTCTATTTGAAACAAGAAAAGAAAAAGGAAGTACATTGAAGCAATCAATAGTCTACTATCTATCAAGGGATTGCCTGGCTTCAAGCCCAACCAGCTAACCAGGTAACTGTCTGTACTGGAGTGGGCTCTCCTCTATTAGCTCTTTAGTCACAAAGAGGAAAGTCTTTAAGAAGAACATGTCAAGAGGCATAAAAATTTAAACATTCTGTGTTTGGAAAACCATTTTGATTCAACTTTCATAAAAGAACAGCCTAAAATTTTTACTGAGCTCCATCTTAAACTTATCATTGCTTTTGCAGACCCCAGTGGCACGAACACCACTGCTGTCACCACTCCACACCCAGCTCATCACCAGACCAATTTCACAACCAAGTTTCAGTCTATATTGTGATGCACATCTTGGGTATTACCAAAATAGTGTGAATTACAGGAAGTTAAAAAAGAAAAGAACCTAGACCATTTTTTAAAGAACAGAAAAACGTGACATCTTTATGCGGTCTGTAGCCATTTTCTTCTCCTAATATTTTGCATTTAATGTACAATTCTCAAACGGAAGATCACACTTTTACATGATTGTTACTCAGCTTCAAACTGCTGAGTCACTTCCTTTCTTCACAGCCTCTAGAGTATTTGTTAATATTCACAATGAAACCACTCACCATTGCTTCTCTCTAGGATTAAAACATTTAATAAATTAAAATTTATTCTCCCGTCACTGTAAATTTTTATTACATTTTAGCTTTTATTCTCTTTACTCTTATATTTCAAGTGTAAGAATTCTTGCATACAGTGCATGAAGTCACAGAGCTTCAAACTTCAGCAATATCTTGCCTCATCTATAATATTGAAATAGAACTATGTAGATAATTAAAGAACATCTACGACTTACTTCTATAAGATTCTTATTTGAGGAATATTCAAACACATGACAAGGGAGCCCCAAAATCCATACTAAAGTTCTCACTTTCAAGTTTTTCATAAGCAATTTTTGCATCTCTTATTATTATAAATCCTAATATCAGAGCTGGCCATTTTTCAACAAGGTCTTCATTCATAAACAAGCAGAACAGAAAAGCAGAGATGTCCATTTTACTTTCTGATTCTGCATCATGAGTGAGACTGATGGGGGTCTCCATATGCAAACCAGAATTTTACATGTTCCAATAAAATCAGGGAAAGTTAAATATTTACAAACTCAATGATAAAAAAACTCAAATGAGACACACAAGAATCTGACAAATAGGACAGAGAACACGCTACCATAGCTGCTTCTCCAGCCTGCTCAGATCATGGCATTCCCACCCATAAAGTCCTGCAGTGCACCAATACTGCAAGTAGCAAATTGTATCCCAACAGTAGACCCTCATTAAAGAAAAATTAAACCAAAGCTCAGATATAAACAGCTGAGTATTTTACTTGGACTTCAGGATTCTGTTCCACCTGTTGCACCTTAGCCTTTTGTTAAATGCCTCCTGTTTGGGTATCAGTCTCCTGCTTTGAAATGTCAGAGTTCCCCTGAATTTGTGCTGCTGCTTCGTCCTGCATTTTGTAACTGCAAGGCTCTAATCCCTGACTTCCACTGCAGCCTTGCCAAGACATCTCAGTGAGTTTAAATCAGCAAGCAGCAGCATTAGGGACACCAATTCTCTTTCTGCTTGTATGCACTCCAACAACCAATGTATCTCAGTGGGCTCTATTTTCAAACCTTTTTTTCGTGTTTTGTTTTGTTTTGTTTTTTCTGGTATTAGGAAATTCAGAGCAACTTATCTAAAAAGGTTGTAGGGGAGGTGAGAAAGACAAACTGATTATTCTGTAAGTGCACTATCACCTGAAATAACACAAACATGGAGTTTGACCAGCAGCGTGGAGCTTTTTTGGGGTACTTTCTCAGGGCTTATACATAGGGACTGAGTGTGGGTTTTGCGAGTGAGCCACATCAAAGTGAAGCTGCTGCTGAGTGGGAAGCTGGTGACTCACCACCTGCACAGCCCTCAGCTCTGACTCAGAGCCCCTCCGAGGGAGCCACACTCACACTGCCTTGGAGCACCTCCAGCCATCCAAAGCCAAACATTGGGAAATCTGTTTACATCTCCTGGAGCAGAGCCAAGGCATTGCCCAACCTTCTCTTTGTTCCTCTGCTCCCTGTAAACAAAAACAGCACAGAAAGAAAGTGTATTGGAAGTCAGAGGCCATTCACACTGCTCTGACACTGCGTGATGTGGAAGATACGCCTTTATACAGATGGGAAGTTTTTTAAATTTAAGAAAATTACCTCAGGGACACAACATTTGAGTCTATTGTCTGAGCTTGCTCAGGGTACTGCAGTGCAATTTCTGGTAAAACTACAACCAGGGCCAATCCCCACACTATTCCAGTAATCACCCCCATGCAGGATGCAGCAGCAAAAGGGGAACTGTGTACAAACTCACAGAATATTGGGCATCTGTAAAAGTCTAGTACCATCTACTTCTTAAAAAACTTACCTCTAGTATTCTTTTTTATGTGATCTTTTATTTCTTACAGTCACAGGTGAGGAAAATGCAAGATGTGAATGGGAATGATTTTTAGTTTTAGAAACAATTACCCTATGTGTACACGTCCAATTCTCCCAGAAACTAATGGAATTAGTGAGTATACGTGACACAGCACTATGGAACTAGCCTAAATGCTTACCAGTAGTAGTTACATTTATTGGGACATTTAGAGACCTCCAAACCCACCGCTCGCCACGGAACCACCTCCTCCCTAAGGATGGCAGCAGCAGTGGTGCCGCTGTCATACCTTCATGGGTGCCTTGCCTTTGGGTGGTGAGTTTGGCCAAGGGTAGGACCAGGAATCTCTGAAGGGGATCAAGAGGATCAAGAAAATGCTATAATTAGGTGGTACTTCACAGCAGCTTATGGCAGCTGTTGGAATGGTGGGAGGACTGGCTGGGGGTGCCACAACAACTGTTGCCAGAGCGAACGCAGCCTGTCACCCTCAGCACTGCCCCTGCCTGTCCCACCAAGGTCACCTTGTGCCAGCACCTGCCAGCTCTGCAGACCTGGGGATGCACTTCTGTTACTGCCATCCTTCTAATCCAAAAGCAGGAGGAATTTACTGTTCACTAGAAATCAGTAGGTGAGAAACATTTTAGATTACCTCTTATAAAAACACCTGCGCATATGCTATATGTTTTCCTGGATATTGAAAGACAATATTTGAATGTTTCTTGCTGGGAAAGGCAGGACATGGTCCAACAACTGCATGAGAATACAGTGTTCTCTCCTTAGATGCCTTCCTTTGCCATGCTGCTTTTCCCCTTCTCTCACCACAGACTGGAAAATTTCAAGAGCGAAGCTCTGCTCTCATTACAACATGAAAAGACTCCATGGAAAGTACAGCACCATGACCTAATGTAACACATGCACCTGTACATTTGATTACTTTAACTCTTTAAGCAGACTGCAGCCGTCCCTGTGATGTAGCAGCTACCTTCAAACATGGAAGAGACAGTCACTTCTCCTACAAGTGCTTGAAAATCCTACAATTTCAGTAGGATTTCAGCCCAATTTTTATGGCTTGTAACTTGTTTACTGCTCTTTTAAATTCAAACTTTTAAGTGGAAATGGGACTGAGTTAAATTATGATCTGAATCACATCCTGCTAAGGACAATGAGCTTCATGCTGGCATGAACCCACACAGAAAACGTTTGGAGAAAATTCTTGGTTGGCATCAACAGTTTACATGCCAGACTGTGCCGACAATGCATCAATGTCATTAGGCTGGCACTTGTCTCAGACTTTTTTTCAGATTATATTCACATTACCAAAAAAAATGTAACGTGGAAAGTTTAACACAATGAACACAGCTAACTCAGTGCTGGCTTCTCTTCACTCCCTTGCAGTCATGCACTGTAATACCACAGTTAATTATCTAATCACATGCTTTTTCTGGAGAGTACCTGTCTTACTCACAAAGCGCATTTCACTATTCAAACTCTGCTCTATGAAGTATTTTCTTAAACCTACATGCAGCTTCATCCCATACCTACTGCAAAATTTTCAAACTCCGCTCTAGTGACAAGTGTAATAAACTATCTTTAAAAGATAATGAGAAAATCATCACAGTGAAACTTCAGACATGTCCATTAGGTTTTGCAAGGCTATCCCCATTCTACAGATCAGGGGTACAAGATATGTAACAGTATTCAGCGCTTTCAGGGAGTACTTTGAAACACCTAGCCCCTGAATCTACAAAATATGCATTGCTTTTATGTTCAAAATCCTGCTGGTTGTTTCAGATACATCAACAGACTGATCTGCCTGAGCCTGCAGCCCCATGTGAAGAAAATGGAGAAAAATACTTGAAAAGAAGAGGACAGGGCCAGGCCACTGCTCTACAGCACCCTTTAGCCAGGACAGCATCAGCTGTGAAATGGCTGAGACAGTGTCAGCCAATGTCACAGTCAGTTCTGCTCTTGTGATTTTTGAGAAGGAAAAAGTGGGAGAGATTAACAAAACTCTACAGCACTATTTTCATTTTACACCAAAATCAGACATCAAAAGTCACATGCTGTACTAAGATTTTAGTATGAAGAACTTCCCTCTGAAAAAGAAGAATTTTGCATATTTTCAGGCACTTCCAAAGCACTTGCTGGCACTTCAGAGTAACCTGGTGCACCCAGTGTGTCCACAGCAAAGCACTCAAGATGCCCCCACAGACACTTCAAAACAACCAGTGGCTCAGCCCAAACATCTACCTCAGCAATTTAATTATATGCCAACATTACTCACTGTTAATAAGGAATGGACAATATTCTGCCTTATTCAAAGCCAAAATGTTAATAATATTTTGCAAAAATCACGTACCCAGTATATACATGTGAAACTAAAATAGCTATTAGGTGGAAGAGCTTAGAGATGCATGCTCCTGATTCCATTTCTGCTGTTCAACAGTTGGAAAGAATGAGAATATATCATTCCTTACATCACTAAAAGCACACAAATATAAAATCCAGTATTTCTCAATCACTTTCCTTTAGAGTGTAGAAATTAATAACACAATAGTTCGGCCACTTGTTCCTGTGGGAGTTCAAGTGAGGCTCTGCAGTACTCCAGCTCCCAAGTTTGAGCTAACCAAATTCATGGCACTTGCTTTTTAGACACCAATAATGTTTCATGAAAATTACATGAAGCTTTAACAAGGAGCTACAATGTAATTATTAAACTGATTGAACCATGGACTTTGTTCTCCTGTTGCGTATTCATCCTCATCTCTGATCTTGAAGCTGGAACATTACATCTGTATTTGAATATTTATTACACTATGCTAAGTAACTCCTTCAGTGAAGAGAGTTGCTCTTTTCCTGAATTAGTTTCAGCATAATTTGCTGTGAAGAGAACTTCGAGAATGTCCTGCTAAGCTCCCCTGTAACTGACTGATTCCATTGTTGGTGCACATGGAGGCCTTAAAAAACATTAAACTAGTTATACAAATGGAAACAAAACACCCTTTGAGTTCTATTGACAACTTAACCTTTAGAATTTGGATGAAATCCCAATTCTTGAGAGAAAGAAAAAAAAGGTATTGAATGAAGCTATTATATAGAGCATTCTTAGGGTTTTTAAAGTATACAGTATATAATAGCATTAATGCATTTGTTTGCGTGATGAGTGCCTGTAGCACTCATATTTAAAGAGACATATAATGATTTTATTAAAACGATGTTTATTTTATTTAGGGGAATATGTAGCCATTTGAAGACAAAGCATCTTTTGTGAGCGATACATGACATTTTCAGAGGTGTGCAGTTTCTGAAATTGTTGAACAGGTTATAAAATGAAAGGTTCTATCTGTCCTCTCCTTGAGCTAGAGGGCTATCACCAGGTCATGCTGTGAATGTCTCATTTTACCAGAATAAAAGCCATGTCAAAAGGGACCATATTTAGGAACAATCAGGATTTGCATACATAAAACATAAATTGATGCTGAATTGTAACAAGAATGGGAGAAGTGGCCCAACCTAATAAACAGTCTTTGACTACCAAGGTGGAATTTCTAGACAAGCTGTTATTACTTTAACATAGTCTGCATTCTAGTAGAAATGAATGCAAAAATAAGAACTCCCCCTTCAACTATGCAGTGCCCTTATAAGGACACATTGAAAATCTTCCCCAGGCAAGAAATGATGGTGGGATAGAAAAACAACCCAGAGCAAAACAGGACACAAAATACCTTTGAAGTTATAGAAAAAATACCTAACATTATATTCTACTGCACTGGCCAGAGGCAGAGAAATGCATGACTCCACGGAATTTAGTCTCAGAAATCTCCTCTGTAATCAAAATTTTTATTTCAGGTTTTGGTTTCTGAGTCTGTCAGAAAATGACTGTTAATGTTTCCAGGGCGTTGCGCACTTTGGCATGTGCATTAACATGCCCAACATTTTATTTTTTAGTGAATTTAATAAAAAAATTAAATTCACTAAAAAAAAAAAAAAAATTAAAAGAGGTTTTTTTTCTAGTACTGGTGCCTTTTTAATCAGAGAGTTTAGAGGGTTGAATTAATTGTCATAATACCAATAAGACTCTATTTTGCTATTTAACTAACATTTATGCACTGTTTTTCCTTTGTAATTTGAAGAATTACTTGTCAAGAGCTTCAGATCATTGCAATATATTCAAGTGCATGTCTGTAAAAGGTTTTTGTTGCAGAAATAAAACTATTTTCTACTCTGTAAGTAGGCCCATCTGCAATCCTGCCTACCTTCTGATTTTGAAATCATACAGAGAACAGCATTTCTTCAAAAGAAAACAAAATACTGTTACCAAAGTCTCTAGAGTTTCTTTCCACAAATGCACAGCAGTTGTTCTAACTTTTTCCTATGACAAGCTCCTGAACTGCTTGGTCAGGATTTCCAAACAATAACACAGATTGGTTTGAGGAGTACCTTTGCCAAACAGACAATCCTCCATCACTAGAAACTGAACACTGGCTCAAAATACACACATTTGTGCAAAGCAGTTCCTGGTACTGCAGCTCTCAGTCAGAGATCATTCTCACAACCTCAGCTTTCAAGTCAGTACATTTATTAAGCTCCAAAAAGGCCAAAATAACTTCTGTTCACTGAACAGAAGTTCAAAATAACTTCTGTTCACAGACAGCAATACTTATATTTTAATATGAATGCCAGTAGCTACAGCACAACAGACATGCAGAGCCAAACTAGATACTAATTTATTTTTTTTTTTTCCTTCCATGACCCAGATCCCTAACTCTTCAGAGCAAGATTTATATCTTGTAAATAAGACCTTGGTCTGCCAAAGAGCAAATGCAAAACATAACCAACTAAACATAACCAACTAAAAATATTGATGAGGCAACAAATTTAATTCAATATATCACTGACATAACTATTTAGATGAATAAAATTATTTTGGGTCTATATTTATCTACCTCAATAGTGGTTATGAGGTAGATAGAATTATTTAAAATACCAAGCCGCTCAAATCTCTCAGCACTATAGAAAATAATTTGTTATTGAAATATCATCAGGAACAACTTTGTGACTGGTACCTGTAAACACTGAAGTTTTATTCACTTGCTCATGATTCATAACACTTCTATTTTTATCCAACCACAAATTGTGGTTCTTGATCCCTGCTATCCTTTTAAGTGTTATATGATGCAGATTAATCACAGAATCATAAGAACCATTGTTTCAAATCCATGTATTTAAAGTTAAATAAACACTACAAATTTCTTTTCCATGTGCAGTATGTACATAAGGACATGAATACATGATTACTTGATGGAGTTGTTCTGCCCCAGCATTTCTGCAAGGTCTAAAAAAGCTTCCACTCAGGTCTCTACTGACCCACCTGCGGGTCGGTGGCACTGGTGACATTCTTACAGACACCAGAGGGGCTGAGAATCCTCACCTATCTAAAAAACCACCAACACAGCTGCTTCTTGTTCCCCTCCAGCCCCCACCCTACAAATCCAAAACTTTCAGATCTCATTCCTAGAGCAGAAAAAAGGCTCCAGACACCACAGGCAGAGAAAGCAGCTATCAGGATGCCTTTGGCATTTCCTCTGCAAAATAAATTCAATAGGAAAAAATCTGCTTCACTTAAATGAATGCTGAGACAACCATGACCTTGAATGCATCAGGACTTATCTTACTTCCTCCATTTGGGCCATTTAATCACTACTGAGAATACAGCAAGGAAAACAGACAATTCAGGAGATACATAATTCTTGAACAGACAAAAGGTAGAAAAGAATGTTACCCTCTTTGTAAGTCCTCAGAAGGTGAGGAAAAGGAAAGCAATCAACCAAACTCAGCTGCTGGAGCTAAGGGTTGTGGAGCATGGCTCTTTCTTCTTCCCTATAAGATTAAGAAATCCATTAGGACTTCTAATACTCAAACACACCCCTCCACTTTCAGGGCTGAAGAAATGTCTGATGGATTCTATGCAAATAATGACAAAACCCTGTCTTTTACCAACATCAACATATTCTCTACTGTTCCCTACTGCCCATTTAGAGGGGTCCCTCACAACATGGAAAAATTGCTATGGCTTCAATCTCTTACATGGCATATGCACATAAGAAAAATCCCATCACTTCTTTCAGTGGAGTCAGAAGAAACAAATTAAAACTGGTCAAATTTCTATAAACATCTGTTGGTTTACCTGTTTTTATTACCCTCTCAATTTTGAAGACCAGCTTAGAATATTTAAAAAAAGGTCTAAAAGAAATGGTTCTTTTCACAGTCAGCACTAGTTATCCACTTCTCTCTGTTCACACAGCTTAGAGTTATGTGCTGCAAGGGCCTCAGTACCTCACTCTAAGAGACAAAAATGGGATCAGGTTATGAATAACTTTTTCAGAAGCTTCTTACAAAACTCTGACTCCAAACATATTCGTTCCAGCTGTTCAGAATTTTAGTATACAAAGGTCAGGAGATGTCCTACTTGGATTATTTTTTTATTATGATTCATGGTGGAGGTGATTAACTAGCAGATGAATTTTTCTTGGACACTATTTCTACCTTCCATATGAGCTGATTAGTTCCCATGGAAGAAAAGGCAGGACAAATAACCACACTAATCGCCAGGGTTCAGAAAGCTGACCTTTTACTCAAATCCCAAAACTAACGTGTATCCAGGAAATCCTGCCAGACAGTCACTGTTTGCAAATGGTTGGGAAACATGACCATTTGCCATGAAAAACAGATGAAAAGCAGGAGCTGGTTAAAAGACCAAGTGTTTTCTCAAACAAAACATTTCCAAAATAAAGAAACAATGTCTCAAAACTGACAGTTGACCTGAGCTTAGGAAGGGTGACAGTTCTGCACTGGTGTTCTCTGTACATGAGAATTTAAAAATGAGACCAGAATTTCAAATAAGATTTAGCTGAACATAAGGAATTTCTGTCATTTCTGACACTGCAGTAATATTCCAATCAAACAGAGTCTATTTGAAAATAAATATTTTTAAGATTGAAATATTGACAAGCAAGGCTTCCCTTAAGCTCAGAATAATGTATAAAAATATCAGATGTTTAGCAGTGTAGGTGCATCTTACTGATTTCTAATGGGGTGCAAGGAACACGTGCCTCAGGATTACTGGTATGAGAAGATGGGCACAGGTCACAGGAATACACTGTGCTGTACTCAAAAGGAATAATGCTGTGAAATGGAGGCAGCACAAATCCCACATACTATTAGCAAGTCAAATGCAGTCCCTAAATCTATTTGTTTAGGAATGCAAGAGAATGACTGATCAGGCAATGTTTAGCCTAGACATTTAACTGGGCTAACAAATACAACTTTGACTGGGGAGTAGTGTGGAGTGTGTGTGTGTATATGGAGTGGCTGGAGAAAAATGTTACCTACCCTCAGAAAAGGTGTGGGTTTTTTAGTACTAAAATGTTGTATCATAGCTACAAAAAATGCTGACACTGACTGAAAAACAGAATTTAAAAGGCAGCATCCTAAGTGCTGTAAAATTTCCTAATACATCTTTTAAAATCTGGTACCTAACATGTAGTTTTAAAAATCTAGTAGGAATGAAATATTTCAGACCAGCTTCTTACCTGAAAAAGTCTCCCTGTATTTCAACTGGACTTCTTATTAAATAAATGCAGAATTATTTAATAGAAACATATAATATCCTGAGCTGGAAAGGACCCATGAGGATTATCCAGTCCAACGCCTGACTCCAAAAGGGAAACTTAAAAGTTGAACTAGCTATCTGAGAGTCATCCAAACACTTTTTGACCAACAATGGGCTTGGGGCCAATTCCCTGGGGAGCTTGTTCCAGTGTCTGACTGGCCTCAGTAAGAGCTTTAGATTGATGTCCAGTCTGAGCTTCCCCAACGCAGCTCTCAACCAACCCTTGTGTCCTATCCCCAGGGATGGGGAGAAGCACCCAGCACCTCCCTCTGCTCCCCCATGAAGAACTCACAATGTCACAGTGTTTTCCAGTACCTAAGATATTGTTTACCTGTTATTTTCATGCAAGGCTCTGTCTGTCAGTGCTTACACTGAGTCCTGTCAAAATAAAGGGGTCAAAATAAAGGTTGCACAGCGAACTAAAAACTGCACCAAATTAAGCAGCAGGAGGTATGTCATTTATCAGCCCTGGATTTAAATTTGTAGTCCTTTTCATGGCACAGTTAACCCAGATATCTGAGGTTTGACCTCATACAGAAAAACTATGTGAACTGAAGAACAATTATGTATGCCTCATCTATGTTTAAAGAGATCATCCTCTTGCTTTAGATTACTTTAAATAATAAGCATGAAGTGAAAGTACAATTAAATATTTTCAAGATTTATTTAGGCCTAGCAGAGATGATCTGGCAGGTCAAGACTCTTGCATATGCCATCTAGAATTACACTATCAAAGGAATAGTTATTCTAATGTCTCAAAGAAATAATTCAATTGTAAACTGCAAACTCTCAGGAGCTAACATTAAATAATTTTTTAAAAGCTGTGGTTTATGTAAAATGTCACATAGAAATTAAATCTTAAAAACTGACATAGCTTTGTCTCAAAGACCCTATGGTGAAACACCTTTGCAACTTTTCTTTTTGATAAAAAAACCTGAATGACTAGAAAACATTTCCCTTCTGCCAGTACCTGAAACCCAAGCCACAACAGGGGCCTGCCCAACAGAGTCAGGAAAAATTCAGGTCTGTATCAGATGGAATTCTTGCAGTGATATGTTCCTTCCATATGCCCCCAAGAGGAATTTTAGTTCAGAATTTTCTTCTTCTCTGCTGTTCCTAGTACAGTCATCAAGAAAAAAACACCACTTCAAATAAGAGGGAAACATTGCTGATGGCTTTGCACTGTGCAGGTGCTTTATAAATAGAGTCAAGGTAATCTTTCCACACAGTATTTTACTTATCTGCAGAAGCCAAAACTGAACTTCACATATTTTCAACAGAGCTATTTCATTACAGCTCTGAGGAAGTTCATCTCCTATTTGTCAGTGTACAAAATGTGAGAATAACAGAAGTCTTTTAGCTTGACTTTTCCTTAGGATGCACCCCTCTATCATGGGGGACATGAAGGACAAATCTTCAAATTTTCACAATGCTTGTGCTAAGGGAATAATTTTTCAATAATTTCTCATTTTTGTATTTACAGCAACAGTAAAGACTACAGCTCTCAGAGAGAAAAGAACAGTACCAAAGGCACAGGGATGGAGGACCAGATTATTCACAGCAAGGTCAAGCCTAGAACCAGTGATACAGCACAGCATCAACACCCCACCACTGAGTTAATACTTGGGATTGCATGTACTGAGAACCATAATCCCACTGCAGTGATTACTGTGGTATGGGATTTGTAATGCTCCACTTCCCTTTCAACATGTGGTCATTTTGCTTTTTACAGGTGCAAAATGTCTGTGGATATTTCCAGCACCCAAGAAGGTCATAATAACAAATCTGCATGCAAATCTGAGAATAATCTGCCTCTAGGATCAATCATTTCTACAGTAAAAAAAACCAAAAAAACCAACCAACCAAAAAAAAAAAAAAAAAAGAGCCATGCTTAGTAACCTGATTATGAATATGCAGGGTTTTTCAGTCTATTACAATTAATTAGAACATTTTATCCATTGATCATGTCATTCCATTTTAAAAAGATCTCAACCTCATACATGCCAGAAAGAACTCCCAACTTCCATCTCCCCATTTGGTCTTTTCTCTTGCTTTGAAAAGTAGTTGTGCTGAAAATCTGTCAGACCCAGTGCAGCAATACTGAACAAGGGGACAGAAAACATCACTCACAAAAGTGCAGAGGCTGCTGCACGGAAACTGCTTTCATCTGAAGTTTTCATATGAGTAAGTGTTTTTTGGGTTTTGGTTTTTTTAACAAGATCATCTTAAATTGTTCTTCACATGAGGTCCAGATAATAGGAGAAAAAACAGTGAAACTGTAATATCCCCTCAGAATCTAACAAAGAGTTACTTCCAGTTTGCTTTATACCTTTAGAAATTACATTTTAGGTAACAGCATGCATTTCTTTTCCAGTCTGTCTACTTCACAGCTTCCTGTTTTTTCTAGAAAAATGAATCAGACATTTGTTTCTCTAAGATAAAAAAAGACCACTGAAAATATTGTTCTAGTAGAAGCCATCCTGACAGAAAAAGGAAATGTTCATGAGACAATATCCTCAGTAGAAGGCATGCTTTTAGTAAAGCAAACCAGGCAGTACCACAAAATGACTCAAATAAATGCAAACATATGTCTGTATCTGCAGGAAAAGCAGCACAAAATGGAAACTGACAGTATCTTAACTGCATCACAGTTTGTTTTATCTGCAAACTTATGCTCTTTCGCCCTTTATTGTCCAACTCTTAGCTACAAGAAAGATCTGTCATGATTGCTAAAAAAACCGTGGAAAACCTCAAAATTTAGTGAATGTTTTGAGCAGCATTTGACCATAAATATACAGCACAAATACCAGGATCATTCCAATGCCCAAGTTTTAGCAATTATTTGACAAGAGAATCAGCACAGGAGCTGCTTTCTGGAATGTGCAGCACCTGAAACTGCTTCTGTTGCACCAGACTGCTCCCTCATTTCCACACTGCAGTACAAAACAGGGACCTGCCATGGCAGCATGACCCTTCATGCAGATATTTGGCAATGGAAATCGTGCCAAATTTGCCAAATAATTCACAAGATATATATATGACTAAACAGAGTTTATGGAATCAAAGTTAGATCTTCCCTTTGTCTTCAAAGAAAGACTACCACAGAAAGAAAATAAACATAATAATGTGAATTATCCAGTCACTGCAGATGACCGTTTAAAATAAGATTTCTTCATATATTTGGGTGAGCATTAGCATGGTTAACACCAAGAGCTGTTTTTTCATTTATGACTTATGGACTTAAATTGCTAAGGTTTTTATAAAGTTACAAATCTCAAACCAGGAGCTCTCCTAGCTTTGAAAAAGCTTTTGTAACATACATGCCTTTACTGACTAGTAATCTTTAACAAAAGCTTAATTTCTTTTACATATCAATAATTTACTACTGCACTTTCAGTAAGTTATAAATAGTCTCACTAGAAATCTCATTTACTCTAGTTATTAAATTTTACATTGTCTGCTCTTTTGCAGTAGCATAATTTCATTGATTTTCCATTCCCACAAAGTCTTCCAGTAACAGACAAAAAACAAAATGCAAACTATAGAACATGAATAAAGAAGTAGAGCCCCCCACCACTTCTAATAAAAATTACACTTTATCTAATATTATAACATACTATTGGTAATGTCAGGGCTGAGAGAGACAGTGAAAATAACATTCCCTGACTGGAAAAGTCTTTATCAAAAGAATGGCTGTCAAAGCATTATACCAGGTATATCCTCTGCAGTGTGAAGGGATGGCAAGAGGCACTGGCATCACCTCTCCTGCTGGCAAGGCTGCCATGTCAGAGTTGTAGGCTGCAGAGACTCACATTTATTCAAAATGAAAATGGGATCCACAATTTCCTCATAAACTTCACTCACATCAAACTCTCAGTTTTGATGTGTCAGTACAATTCAGCCTGCTTTATACCTTTAGAAATTACATTTTAAGTAACAGTAGGCATTCCTTTACATCATCTTTTCTTCATCATTCATTTTGCTTCATTTGCAAAAAATATTTTCCCCAATCTCTGAAGCAAAAGCACTTATATTTCTGTTTAGACACATACAATAGAATGAGTAAAACATGAAATGGGAAATGCAGTATCAAAACCAAATGTGAAATAAAAAAACCTTCTGTGAAGAATTCCCACACAAAATTCTGGCTGTCAGCTCCAAAAGGCTAACCTTTTCTACATTCCCCACAGAGCTGCACAATGATGCCCACACAGCACAGGCTGCACTGATTTACTCTGCTTTGTTTGAGTCCAGAGACACCTAATGTAGGTGAGGGCACTGGCAGGAGGCTGCAAAGATGGGCACCCGCAGGATGGAACTGCCTGTGTGCTCCGAGATAAACCATATGGAGCACATGTCAAAATTAGAAAAGCTGCTTTTGTCCAAACAGTCTGACTAAGCAGACAATCCAAAGCCTTTCTCATATGGCAGTCACTTCTATTCCTGAAGCATTTGAAAATACAGGATTTTAAGAAACTTCTGAAACAACTTTGCCATTTCTACCTTAAGATTACAAAAGGCTGCTTAGGCAAACAAACAAACACCCAACAATTCAGTTTTGTTCTTTTTTCCTTTCATTTTTTTTTTTAAAGGTGACTTACAACCCACATTGGTCAGATGATTTTATCAGGTGAGGAGACCTTTGGAAATATGATCTGAAAATCTAACAAACTCCAGCTGGGTAAGGTGCCTTCCTTGCACATACCTCTATGTGCTCTATCTTCAAAAGCCTTTGGGGAGTTGCTGTAGTTTGTACAAACTATAGCTAGCTTTTGCCAGTGGCAGAAGTGTATTCAAAGAGCAATCTGTATTCCTTTCAGGGATTTTGAACTCCTGTTGCTGGCAGCAATCAATCAGGAATCACCAGCAACTGCCTGTGATATTTTGGTGATAAAGTCTGAGCTGATCCATGGGAACACAAAAGGGTGTAAGCTTGCATGGTAAGAAACAACGTCCATGAAGCAATATTTAAGTTTGATTACTGTACACTGCCTGTTTCAATACACAGAAGTTTTTTCATGGACAAGAACAGATGCTGAAATGAAGCCCAGAAAAGAAGGCACAGAGAAATTACATGATTTCCGAAGGGACACGGTCGGCAGCACAACAGGAACCTCACTGCCGTTTCCTTCAGCCCAGGTCAGCTCCCAACGATTCCCACTTCCTGCTGCTCAGAGGCTGCTGAGCTCAGGGGCCTCACAGTGACAGTGAAAACTAAGAAAATACATCAATCAAGAAGTTTTGAAAACTTCTCTAAAAGCCCACACAAAATTTAAGGCTCGCAGTTCAAACACTGTGAAAATAACATTCCATGTTATTTTCAATATTACCTTCAATAATTGCTTGACGGAGGACTATTACTGCATTTTGTAATGCTTAAACCTTTTCTCACCAATCCATCATTGGAAAACAGGAATATAGAACATTTAATAAAAAACCCAGTAGACAGACAAGGAAAATCGATCACAGGTAGGAAAAAACTATTACTTGTGGTACAAGAAAAAACTCAAAAGTAGCATGGAAGCATCTTGCTAGTCTCAAACCTGGAAGACTGTCAGAATAATGCGTCCAAAAATTATCAGGGACAGATCAATACCTGATAAACAAAAAGGAACATTTTGATCATGCAAACAGAGAGGGGTCAGCAGACATGATCAGAGAAACAAGTCACGGCAGGAAAAGCTGTGTCTGAACCTGCAGCTCTGCTGTGCTTGTGCTGTGACTGCTGATGCACACGCTGTGAACCACGAGGACATGCGAGCAGCCGCCTCCTCTTTCACATCTGCCTTTATACTCCATTATTTTCTGGTGACACTCTAGGCAATTCTTTCAGTTTTAACACAATATATTCTGCTCAATTCTCTTAGCAAGGCTGTGCCTGTCTCTGCAGTGCAGCTTCCATCACATTTGCCTTTAAAATAGTCATAGGTAGGGAAAACTGCAGTGTTCCCAAGTTTTCCATTCTTAAAGAATTCTCTAGGTCTGGACTTTGAGTTAAAGAAAATAAAAAGATCCACAAACAAACAAGCAAAGAAACAAATAACCCCCAAATATCTCCACCCTACATCATGCTGACCTTTCTCTCCCTAAATGAAGAGGGAAAATGCCACAAGTCTTTATGTTGAAACTCAGCCCACATGACATTTCCTTTGGATTTAATTGCTTTGATACAATTTGTATCTGCCAATCAAGCAAGGCCCCTGAGCACCAAACACTCTGTTACAAAGAAGCTCTTGTCCTGTAATAGGCCCCGACATCAAAAAGACAGAATGTTCAACTTCAGCCAAAGCATCCAAAAGGAAACAAGCCAAAGCCCAACCACTGACTCTTCCAACACTATTTGAAGGAGTGAACAGCAAAAATCTTGAAAGTAAGACTTTACAGATTCTATATTGTCAAGCCTGTTTAAAATTGAACACATCCATAACCTTCAGAAGCAGACATTTCTCCACACTGTCATTTATTACTTATGGAGTAAAGATGGTCAGGCAGACCAGCTTTTAGATATTGACTATAGCAGCTCACAAACATGATAAAAATAAACCTACTATTCATTTTCTTTCTTTGCGCAACCCAAACCATTTGTAAAGACAAAACCCTTTCAGATGGGTTCAGAGAAAAGGTCCAGTTTTCATGGTAGCATTCTTAAATAACGCCTGTATCAATTCTATAGATATCTTTCTAAGAATATGCTAATTGTTACTATTTCCTAATCATTAATGCAAAAAAGCAATTGTATTTTCAGCTCATCTAATGAGATGAATGTATGACAGTTGTTTTCCATTAATGCACAAGTACTCAAGGACTTTGGGTTAACACTATGACTTAAAGGACTAACTTAAGACAAATTTCATTAAACCAATAATTCCATGTGCACATTATTAATTTATTATCTTAAAATTGTACATAAGTCTAATATATCAACACAGTAGTTTGTAAAGGACAGCTACCACGGATTGCTTAAATAATTTAGAAATGCATACAGCAAAATTCAAATTCTGCTTCTAGACAGCTCTTTACAAGAATTTTCTTAAATATTTCCTCAAAGGAAATTCTTCTTGTAAATACTTCTAGGGTCAGTGCAGTCTTGGTTAAAGCTTTCTTCTTCACTGGTGTTTCACTGATACTTTAGGATACAAAATGTAGCTTGTATCCTAACTCAGAAAACTCAACGGGAGAGGGAACTGGATCCCATCCTGCAAATCAAATGCGTCCCTGAAGCAATTTTATTCCATATCTGCTTCAGTCCTCAGATTTTATTAAGCTCCACATTAACCACCAAAGCCTTTAAAGCAGCACTGATGACATGATTTTTAGATTCTGAAAAAACCAGTCTGTTCATCATGGAAAGACAGCATCTTGGACCAGAAAATGAATAGATACCAGCCTTCATCAGAAACTCTGTAGCTGGTCCTACTGCCAAATTCAGAGAAGAGCAGCTCATGGATCCTTGGTAGTTTTTAAATGGAACTCCAACATCATCCTCATTAAATCAGCACTTGAGGAGCAATCAAACAGACCCCTAATGCTGTCAATTACAGGTTGAAAATTCAGTTTTGATGTGTGCATTCCAATCTCAGAACTTCTTAAGTATCTCTAAAATGAGTTATAAATGTGAGCTATGGTTGAATTTCTGACAATTAAACTTCAGCGGTGCATTACAGCTTCTTGCCTGTTAAGAACTCTTTAATGCACTCAATTTTGGATAAAAGCCATTGGCAATGATACATCCTGGTAGTGTCTAGCACGTTACAATTTATTTTTAATAAAGGGATACTGGCAAGGGGAAGAGTTCAGGCTCTAAGTCCCACAGGAATAACCACTGGAAACAGGGAACAAAAAAATTCACTTAAGGTGTGGACTAAATGCTCCAAAAGCCCCATGAATCTGTGAAATGTCTCTCTGTACTGCCCAACGCCAAAGCCAGCAGGGATGCATGGCCTCTTGCCTTGCACCACTCCTCTCCAAGGACCAAGGAAAGCCAAGGCCATGGGAGCCCCCGGCAGGACAGCCGTCACACCCTGAGGCCAGACCTGTGCGTGCAGTGCAGAGGCACCAGCGTGTTCCACATTCCTACCAGAACCTGAGTGACCTCCTCAAGCACTGCCCATCTCCTCCCCCACTTCCAGCTGTGTAGCTACATGCACCAAGATGGAAAAGTTTCTCTATGACGAATGCTGTGCAGGACCAAGCACAGTGTAAATTACCAATGTAAAATAACAACAGTCTCTACAGAATTAACACAAATGCTTTTCAAGGAAAGACCATATTAGAAAATCACTTCAGCAGTTCAGCTATCTTAGTGCTATTTGTTTTGTCATTCTCAGGAAAAAAGATTTTCATTGTACTTGTGTTACTTTTTATAGTATTTATATTATTTATATTACTCTTCTGCTGTCCTGCTGAACACGCTTAGTTATATAAAACTGGTCATGTGTTAAATCAAGTTCTATTCCAACAGAAACCAGTAAGAAAAAATCTGAACATTTTGAGTAAATGAAGTATTGTAAGTAATTAGCTTCCTTATCCCCGAGCAGAACTTACTGGCAAATATGTCTTGATATGGCAAATGTTTACTGTAACATTTTAAAAATAACAGTGATAAAGATAACAGTGGCAAAAGTTTCACAAATCTGTTTATGAGAGTCTGACCGAGAAGATCTCTACACACATTGAGAAAATATGAAACCCTCAGTCTTCATTTGAAATATGAGGCTGCACCAGCTAAACCAAGTTGGTATAAAGTAATACTTGAAACATTCTTTTTACAGAATATGTATACATAGCCCAGCATGTAGTTCAATATGCAACTGACATTCCCTGCTCACGGCGTAAGAGCAGGCAGTAGGCCTGTCTCTACAGAAATGCTTTTTATCACAAATAGATCACACTTACATTTTTTTCCACACATGCTCACAGAGAAAAATGCTTTAGATAACATTGCTGCAAGTGTGTGTTCATTAGCCTGTTTTCCAGCCCCCACTTATGTGGTTTGGTATTTAATTACAGGGTGGAGTGGTCCCCAGGCTACTTATGTTTCTTCCAGTCACAGCCAGAAAATTTCTGCAGGAACTGACATGCAGGACTGCAACTGCTTCAAGTTGTAGCTGGTTCCCCATCAACAAGGTTAGCTCACTGTTCATTGAAACTCACACTAGTACTTCTGTTAAATAATTATTTAAAATATGTTTTAATACAACAAATTGCATTCTAAACTTCAACAGATAATTAAGGCTTTAATAGGACCTATTATGTCTATTTACTTTCAATTGGTTTCTCAATATTTTTTTGCTAATGCCAAGAAACAAATCTTTATCATTATGCTGGAAAGCATTTTTTTTCCCCTTGAGTATAGAGAAATGTAACTTTGTATGCCTAGTTTAATCAAATATGACTTTTAGCACATCACCTATTATTGTACTGCACACAGCTTTAAATGCTGCTTTCCATAATCAATCTTAAATTGTATTTTCACCTGAAGAATATTACATCATTTGTAAAATAATATCATTCACATGAGAGCATTTTATAGCTAAATATTACTCCCCAAAGCATTGGCGTATAACAAAATACATTGAAGGTATAAAGAAATGCATTATTCCAATTAATTTTTATATAAACGAGAGAAGTTCTATTGGACAGATAAAACTGGGGAAATAAAACAAATATTAACTTAGGTAACAAATTACATGCACAATGCATATTATATTTTATATTTAAAAGAATGTTGTTAATCAGAGTATTACTGTTGACAGGATTTGGAAAAAAAAATTAAAACCGCTTGGAGCCTTTTACCTATGCTTTCCATTTACTAAAGGCCTTTTATTTTTGGCCTAAGCAACAAGAATCCATTGACTTGGAAAACTTTGTCTCTAGGTCAGAAATGCATGACAGGAAGGTGAAACCACATGAGCTCATTTTGATATTAGTCAAAAGACACAGAGCATACAAAGATTATATTATGCAATTTTTAGCCAGAGGTATCTGAAAACACTCCCTAGCCAAACCCTAGCAAGAATTTATATTGAATAATTACTTATGAATGGTCTGTTACACTGTTCCTGTCAGTCAGCTACTTCTCTGTAGCTTGTTCTATTGAGAAAAATCCATGCAAAGTGCAGAGACGTGAGATCTTCTCATTTAAGTGATAAACCAGATTAATAACAAACTTCTAAGTTTGGACCCTGGGACATATGCACACAGTATCATAAACAACATACAGTGACATACAGAAAAGTATTTACATGCTTTGCTGTTAGCTCAGAGTGTGACAAAAGGCAAAAAATCTAAACTCTGCAGAGTTATTCAGAGACTGGGCTCTTGAGTAATCCGTTAGAGATTCCAAACCCACAAGGCAAAGAAATCATTGTACAATCAAGTAATTTTTTTTTCACTTTTCTAAACAGTTTTGTCTCTTTTTCCCCTCACACACTGTTTCTATGACATTTATGATGGCTGAATACCCACACATGGGTGAACATATGTGAACTCAAGATTTTACTCTTCTGAACAAGAAGGCTGTAGTAAGCAAGTAAATCACATCCTGGAGTCCTGGCAGTTTAACTCCCTCAATATCCAGAGGTAGATGCTTCATCAGTAAATGTTTTATTTCATTAGCAAACATTTTATCTTATTTACCAAGTTAATGCAGTACGACTTAGTTTGCAATGAATCTGTAGCTGACTTACAGAATCTACCAAAATAAGGCACTGCTGCCTTACCACTTACTACAGCTATTGCTTATTTTCAGGCCTATTAAACGGCTTTGAATCAAGTGTCAATTGTCATAAATAAAACGCTCTGGCGAAAATGACTGGCCAGAAGAGATATCGGCAGTTGTGTTACCACACTTCCCAAAGCCTGTCGCTAGAACAAGGCGGCCTCCTGCGCGTCCCGGCGGACGGGGATGCTTCAGACCCACCGCGGCCGGAGCCGGGCCGGGCAACTCCCACCCATCCACAGCCCCTTCCACCTTCGGCAGGTCACGGGCATGCAGAGCTCTGCTCCCACGTCCCAGAAACTCCCTGAAATAACTGGCTTTCAACTTTTTCTCAAAAAAATTATGTTTCAGAATCTTGGACGTGTGGCCAAGCAGGAAAGAAATTCGTTATCAACAAACACGGCAGGACTTCTCACTCGCCTCTCTCCCCCCACCGGGAAGGGATTTCCCCCCCGGAATGCCGCACACACCCCGGACCCGGAGGCCACCCCGCCGCCTTACGGCGCAGCCCGCTCCCGGCGAGCGCCCCGCGATGCCCCCGGCCGCTTCCCCCGCCGCACTCACTTGAGGAAGTAGCGCTGCCCGGTCTGCGTGAGCGCCATCTCCCAGCCCGGCGGCAGCGGCCGCTCGTCCGTGACATCGCAGGAGCGCTGCCGAAGGTGCCCGTGCTGCGGCGCCGCGCCCGCGCCGGGCAGCGAGGCGGGCGAGGAGTGCGAGCGGACGTGCACGGGCGCCAGGCGCGGCGGGGGCCCGCCCGAGTCCGTGCTCGACTGCCGCGAGTGCGAGCCCGAGTCGGGCTCCCTGAAGAAGGACTCGGGCAGGATCTTCTTGCGCCAGGAGCTGGGCCTGGGGTTCATCACCGCGTTGAAAAGCGCCTCCAGCTCCGTGTCCAGGTCCTGCGTGACGTGGATTACCTGCTGCCCCGGCGGCGGGGCCGCGGCCGCGGGGTTCATTGTCCGCGCCTCTGGCCCGGCGGCGGGCGCAGCCGTCCCGGGACGGGCGGTGGCCGGGGCCGGCCCCGCTGCCGGGCCGCCGCCGAGGACGTGCCCTCCGGAGCGGGCGGGCTCGCCGGGAGCAGAGCGGGCGGACGGAGCCTCTGCGCCCCCGCCAGCCGCGCCGCTGTCCCGGGCGGGCGGGGCGGCCCCGGGCAGCGCGGCGCCCTCCCCCCGGCGGGCAGCGGCGGGACGGGGCAGCGGCGGGACGGGGCAGCGCCGGGACGGGGCAGTGCCGGCGGCTCCAGCCCGGCCCCCGCGCCGCCCCACCCGCAGTTATGCAACTGCCGCGGAAACTTTGGGCACGGGACGGCCCTGGAGGCCAGCGGAGCCCGCCCCGCCCGCGCCCCCTCTCGCGTCGCGCTCGCTGTGCCGCTCGCAGCCGGGGCATCGGCCGGGCTCTTCGCCGCTGCGACCCCGCTGGAGCGGCCGCTCCCGTCCAGCCCCAGCTCGTGGCGCCCGGGGAACCTTCGGAGCGCTCTGTCTCTGCCAAGCCAAGGAGCTTTGCTCCAAAACCGTTGTTCAGAAAGTTAATGGGCGATACTAATTTCTGAAAGCAAAATGATGCTTACATTAGTTCACGTACAAGTTTAATTGCATGATTTAGTGACGCTATAGCTATGGGGAGAAATTAAGCATTCGTAGTGACATGGACAGCAACCATTTCGCTGTGATTTGGATAAGGTTTGGCCTTTAGCTGGCAAGTAGGAGTCCTGTGCAGAGCTGTATGTTACGTCCTTCCAGCTCACTGTCCGTAGGGGTAGTTTCAAATGCAGGCATGATGCTTTGTGGATCTCTGCCCATTCAGTCACTTGTCTTTGATTTAGCCTATACTAGAAATGAGAGCTGTCATCAAAGTGCATACCTGAGGTTTTCTATAATTATTAAATACAATTGTTGTTTTAATCTTGTCTCATTTTATGGATCATTTGGAATAACTTTTGAATAGCGATGTGACCAAAAATTGTTTAAATTCAGAAGCTGTGTATATAAAGAATAATATTGTTCACGTTCCAACTTAAGTGTTGGTTTTTACAGAGGGAAGCATCCAGTGTTTTTATGACTACACACAGAGATATCACACACTGACTAAATGAACACAACTGTATTTTAGCAATGCATTTGTTATTTTATTTCTGTGTTTTGGACAGAAACCAGGCTATGCTGATTGATAAGAATACACCCTCCTCAGTAATCAGAATCTACACTAGAAAAGTCTTAAGTAATGTTTTTCTGAACTTTATTCCTTATTTCTTTAAAATAAGCATGAACTTCTCTAAAGTTGCATTTGGCTTCTCTAGTGGAAAATGTGGTATAGGCTAAAGGATTTTCCTCCAATAATTTGAAAGTGATTAAAACTGTAAGAATAAATTTTCATAGTATTGTTGTCATTAGTCTTTGTTTAGAAATACTACCTTCTTTGGACAAAAAAATATGACCACCAGCTTTCAGGGCAAGTGACTCAATATGCTCAAGTCTGTGGAAGACAAGGACACGTCCATCACAATGGGGTTGGATTAAGTGATAATGGAAGCAAATCACAAGTGTGACATAGAAAGCTCCTTATCATTATTTCTTTGTTCTCATTGCAAGATTTTACATTGTAAAAAAATAAGTCAATAACATTATTTTATCTCAATTTCACATTGTGTTCAAATGTTTTTGAATAGTACAGAGATTTTGTGTTCATCTGAAGGATTTATAAAGCCCAGTACTATGACTATACCCTATTGATTGTGGATTTTCTAGCAGCAAGTTCAATCTCTTCTTCAATGAAAACCCAAGCAAACAGCTTAGAAGTAAGTGCACTTTTAAAAGTACCCCTACATGATGAGCATCTAATGAGTTAAAGAAATGGCACATGTAGTTTTAAAGCTAGATCTATCACTGCTCTGCATCAAAGCTCTTCATAGATTAACATTTTTCTGAGAAAACCTACCTAGGTGAAGCAACACCTGTGATGTCTGTTATAAAGTACAACATTCAGGGGTCCCTGGGCAAGCCTTGTTCTTTCTCAGTAAACAAGTGACCAGCACACAGCACAGCCTGGCATGGTTCTGCCTCTGCTTTGGGTTTGCTCTGTGCAAGGAGACTCCAAGCAGGCAGTAACTACAGCTGGTGCTCCACATCCATCTGTGAGCAGCCCTACAGGAACAGAAAACTTGTGTTCCTCTGAACTAAATGGCAATGGAGAACAAAGAACACAATGGAACAGTACTAAATTTAGAAAACCCTGTTACAAAAAATAACCCATAATATAATACTTTTAACCCATACAATGGGTTAAAAGTAGCACTGTAACTTTTTTTAGTAGCTTCTGAAAAATGCTTTGTAGTCTTGTCATGTTCAAGGGTTTCTATAAAGCAAGTGCAAATTAATTAGAGAAGATGCATTAAATGTAGCTTTATATGGCTTTAATTTGGGAGTTTAGAAGAAAATCCGAGTCAGTATCCCATGGTGAATTCCTATTTTACCAGTATCTCTGGGTTACTGACACATGTGCCTTTTCACTCCCGGCCTCCCCTGCTGTACAGAGGCACAGCACCCGTGCTGCTTGCCCTGCAGTCACACTCACCAGCGGGATGGAAATGCTGGCCCTCAGCAGCCGCCCAGGATGCTGTGAAGACAGAGAAGCAAGAACTTGCAGGGCAGTTCCAACCTCACCTAAAGGCAAATCTGCTTTTCCAATAATTAAGCCCAAATCCTGCTGCCGAGCAGCTGCTTTTCCAGGCTCAGTACTTCCCCCAGAACAAACTGAAAGGTACAATTTAAAAGTAAGATGCTTGGCATAAAGGATCTTTCTCCTCCTCTCTCTCCTTGAGTCTCTTTGTGGATCACTGCCAGAGTTTGAGCTTCTCTCAATTTCACCCAGCTTCAAAGTTTACCTTTGACCATCCTTAGCTGAGGTAATTTTTTGTAAAAGGAAACAAAATCATTCAGTGTTGCAGCTTTTCCTTCTTCAATATTGCAACACACTGCATAGAAAAACATGCAGGCTCTCCAGTGACATTCTGCATTCTCAACATCTGCTTTCAACGGACCATTTTACTCAGAATCCCCAAGGAAAACCCTCCCCCTTCTCAGTTAGCACATGCTTCAGGATATGACCCATGTGTAAACTGCCAGCACTTACTGTGATGCCAATCAGCTCTAGAGCAGCTGGATTTTTTAAAATGTTTACCCGAGAAAAAGGCAAATAAGTTTAGATTCATCGGGCAATAGTGAGATGACACAAAAAGTTTCAAAGATCTCTATCTAAAACTTCTGCTTGGCTGCCCTGAGTTCCAGACTTTGGCTGTAGTGAGGAGAGATGGAATGAGGGAAACCACTCTCCTCAAAATGTATTGGCTAATCTTGTGTTTCGCCTGAAAACAGAGATCAATTACATAAAAAATACCAGTCAAAAATCCCAAGTCATAATATTTGATCACATTTAATTACCATGTACTATATATGAAGATGGTTGTGTGAAAAAGGTCACCACACATAGATGTGCGAAGCTGGCAGCCAAGGATATTTGGCCAGTATATACTGGCTCAAGGTCCTGGCACAGGAAAACAGTTCATCTGATCCAGATGTTTATTTTTCCTCAAAATGTATTTGTGAGCAGTGTTTTGAGTTGTTTTACAAACTGCTTAGCAAGGCAGCAGAGGAGAACCAAGGTTATTTCATGTTGCGCACTATTCTTCTGCAGTGGTTCATCTTCATCTCCCCCAACGCCTGCTCCAGCTGCTGGATAAGGTGAAGAAGGGTCGCAGGGTCAGTTTGCAACACCTGGGCAGTTCGATCTTCATTTTCATTAAGATGTAGCTTCATAGTCACAGCAGGCTTGATCTGTTGTCTCAAACTTCTGCTTGCAAGCTGCAGGAGGGGTCCAGTGGAACAGGAACACGAAAATGACCATTGGTTATCAAAGTTTGTTCTTAACAGTTCTCAAGAGCTTTGTAGAACCTGTTCAGACTAATGTTCAGAAACACTTTGCATCCACATTAAAGATACACACAAGCTACTATTGTGTTTTATAATTAATACTAACCTGCTTTAATCAATGATTTCATAATATTTCTGAAAATAAGGTAATAATCAAGACCAAATATGTTTAGTATATGTTAATATTTTAAAAACATCAATAGAACCATGAATTCAACTTTCATCAGGAAACAAGTACTTTGCATCATTGCATATCCTGTTCATTTCACAGCTGACTGGCTGTGGGACACTAACAAAGTCATGTCACTTTTAAATACATGAAGTACTGCTGCCTCAATTGTTTTTATATTGTTTAGCAGGTTTTAATTATGCAAAAAAATTGTGAAGGAAAGGATGGAATACTAAAAACATCAGGGAAGTCACCTGTACATCCAGTCTCCACTCCAGACTGTGGTAGCTGGGAAGCCTTGGTGCCAGCTCTCCGAGAATGCTCCTGATCTCTTTCCTGTTGTCAAGGTACAGCTGGACCAAGGATTTGTTCAATTCATCTGAGAATCCCAAAACATTAATGGAATCTTGGAAGTCAGCCTCAGAAATCTAGAAATAGCAATTTAGGCCAGGTAATCATCATTATTTCCTGACAACCAAATAAAACTGTAACTAAACATCACTTATGCTATGGTGCAGTTATTTATTTATTTTCCTGCAGGAATGTCCAAGTACAATTCTACACCTCTGACAAAACAAATATCCAGGTTTTAAAGGATCTGCAGATATTGATGCATTACTGCAGATTTGTATGAGATTCAGAAGCAATTTTTTTAAAGAACATTCATCCCCATCACATGTAAGCCTTCACATCAAAGACCAAAACAGCGTGAGGGAGCACCTCAGTTGTGTCACAAGGCCCGACACTTGTCAGGGTGCTCCTGTGCCACTGATAACCAGACTGCAAATACCCAGCAGTGATCTGCACGTGAGCAGCACACAGCACAATGCTCAGGCTCCTGTCCCAAGGGCAGGAGAAGCTTCACAGGCCTTTGTGCTTACTGCAGCAGCCTGGCCCAGCACTGGGGAAGCTGTTAGCGACTCCGCAGAAAACACCATTGTAGCTCCCCGATGCACCACCCCGCAATAACAGTCTGCAACCAACCACATCCTAGCACAGTACACTGTACCCTGTCACTCAAGAGCCCTGTTTCAAGGAAAGGCTCTGCACCATTTCCATCCCCTCCTCACCGACTCTTGGGAACAACACTTGCCTGAGTTTCATCGGGCATTCCTTGTCTCTGCACTCCTTCTCCATGTAGTCATTGCTCAAATATTCTACTATATCAATAGTTACTAGCCTTTCTGATGGAAACAGTAATTGTCCAACTACTAATCATTTAGTATCTACTTATACCCACTCAAACTTTTGATGCCAAGAGCTGAAAAAGCTCTCAAACCCACCACACTGGACAAAGACAAGGAATGCTGAACAGGGGGCTAGTCTAGCCCACATCCTGTGCAGTAGCTGAACAACAAACTCTTCATTTGAGTTTTGTTATTTAGAGTTTATCCTGAAGTAAGCTTCTCTATATGCAATAAATTACACTATTAAAGCGTTGTGAAGTTTTAGCATCAGACACTGTTTACAAATTCCAGAGTCATACACGTAGACACAATGTTTCAATAAGACAACAGGATGAGACACCTTTTTCTGAAATTAAAATAATACACGTCATTAAATTTTGAGCTATCTTTTCCCCATTCACCAGCATTTTTAGAGGCCTACGTGTCCAGAAGACATTGCTAGAGTATCCCCAAATTCCTCATGAAAAAGTATACTTGCCATAAGCTTGGAACTCTCAGTAAGAAGATACACTAGTCCTTCTACCCCGTGCTGAATGATGTCAACGCTAATGTTCAGCTTTCCTTTAAAGAAAGCACAAAGTGTTTTTTACTTGCTAACTGTCGCAGCAGCGAGACTCAAAGCTGCAAAGTTATCAAATGCTTAATGTGCAAAATATGCTTAGAAAAAGAAGAGGGTGTCACGCCCTTCAAATAATAATGTACAGCATATTAGCGCATAAAACTAAGAAAAACACAAACCAATTTCTTATGGCATGGTACAGAGAACGGCTTGTGTCGGAAAAGGGACGTCCGCAGCCCTCCCCACCCCAGGCACGAAGCACCGACGGCCGCGGTGCTGGAGCTCCATGCCGCCAGCCCTTTCCCTGGGCCCCTCTCCGCCGTGCCCCGAGGCCTTGGCAGTGCTTCGTGGCCGGCGCAGAGCCCACCGTGTTCCCGCCCTCCTGCCGCGGCATCACCACGGCCCGGCCGGTCCCCCCGCTCCCCATGGCCCGGCCGGTCCCCCCGCTCCCCGGCCCGCTCCCCCGGCTCCTCACGGCCCGGCCGGTCACCCCGCT
Source organism: Agelaius phoeniceus (assembly GCF_051311805.1). NCBI lineage: Eukaryota > Metazoa > Chordata > Aves > Passeriformes > Icteridae > Agelaius > Agelaius phoeniceus. The sequence goes on along the minus strand of NC_135274.1, from coordinate 27,031,106 downwards.
CCCCATGGCCCGGCCTGCTTCCCCCGCTCCCCATGACCCGGCCGGTCACCCCGCTCCCCATGGCCCGGCCGGTCCCCCCGGCTCCCCATGACCCGGCCGGTCACCCCGCTCGCTCCGTCCGCGCTCCCCGTCCCAGTCCCCCCGCTGCCCGGCCGGTCCCTCCGCCCCCCGGCCCGCTCCGCCCCGCCCGGGCCTGCTTTCCCCGCTCCCCCGCTGTCCCCGGCCCGCTCCCCGGCCGGTCACCCCGCTCCCCGTCCCGGTGCCCCCGCTCCCCGCGCCCGGCTCTCACTGGCGGCGGACTCGCAGGCCCGCGGTGCCGCTCCCCGCCGCAGCTGCTCCAGCGCCAGGCGCCCCAGCTCGCCGACGGCTGTAAGGACAGAGAGAGAACAGACCCCGCTGCAGCCCCGGCCCGGCTCGGTTCCCCCCGCCCGCGGACCCGCCGCGGCCCAGACCTGCGTCGCCGGCCCGCGGCAAACAGCCCAGGTGAGCTCGGTGCTCCACCGACAGCACCAGCAGCATCGCCGCGGCTCCGCCACCAACAACCGGGAAGGGGCGGCGCCCCGCAGGCGCCTGCGCAGCGCCGGGGCCGCGGGGACAGCCTGGGACACCCTGGGACCCGCTGGGACAGCCTGGGACCCGCAGGGACAGCCTAGGACACCCTGGGACAACCGGGACACGCTGGGACACCCTGGGACAGCCGTGCCCCAGCCATGCCCCATATGTGCCCCAGCCCGTGCCCCAGCCGTACCCCAGATGTGCCCCAGCCCGTGCCCCAGCCTATCCCCCAGATGTGCCCCAGCCGTGCCCCAGATGTGCCCCAGATGTGCGAGGCGCTCCCGGAGGCGCCGCTTTGGCCCCGGAGGCGCTGCGCGCCCCCTGGCGGCGGGGCGGGAGCCACTGCGTAGCCACGCCCCCGGCGGGGCCGGGCCCGCCCCGCCGCAACTGAGTGACAGCCGGTGCGGCCAATGGGCTGTCTCGTGCCACCGCCCGCGACGGAGCGGCGGCAGGCGGGACTTCCGGCGCGGGCGCCGATCGCACGGAACGCGCCATGGCGTCGGCCTAGGCCGCCCGGGGACCGCGGGCCGCAGGTGAGCGCGGGGCGGGTCCCCCGGGCCGCAGGTGAGCATTGGGGCACGGCCGCTAGGCTCCCTGGGCGCTCCGACCGTGCGGCGGCCGAGCACTTTCGGGCCTGCTGCTCCATTGCGCAGTGCTTATTCGCCTCCACCTTTGGAGTGGCGGGGCGGTGCCCGGTTCCGTAGGCGGCTTAGGCCCTGCCGGGGCTGAGCCCGGCTGGAGCGGCCGCGGTCCCGGGACTGCCGGGAACCGCGGGAGGGAGATGAGCAACGCGGAGCGGAGGCCTCTGGAGCGCTCCCCGAGCGTCGCACTTGGCCCGGTGGAAGCTCGACCCCTGGTCGCGCGTTCCGTCTCTGCCGGGTGCGTGGTTCTTGAGGCGAGCTGGAGGTGCTGGTTGGGCTTGCGGGATGATGAGTAGCGTCGAGTCTGACTAGCTGAAAGCCAAGTTTTTAGTAGAAACGTTAAAATTAATTGAGAGGAGTTGTTCCTGCATCTTAACAGGTGTGAATGCTGATCTTACTTCGCGTGCGTCAGTGTCCAGTTTTGTGATAGGTGTGAGATGGACATTTGTGTCAGTAATGATACGATGGCATCAAAATGCAAGAATTCAGATATGGGGAGATTAGAAGACGTGAATGAGAATTACTGTTATTAGCTGTCTAGTTTTTGTTAATCCTCTGCTTATGAAATTTTGGAAGGTGCAGCCCAGTCTACCAAAGTATTTGGAATTTGTCACAAAGTTTCCTTATGTTCATAGGTTTGTTTTTGTGATTGCTGTAAGATTTACAGTCACATTTGGCTTTAAAAGAATAGAATTTAAGTTTGTTTCATACAAAGGTACAAGTTATTTTTTTTAGAAGTGGGAGGGAAAAGCTGTTTTATTGAGAGAGTTAAAATGTAAACATAACCATGTGAATATAGAATTCTTTGTGTTGTATGTGCTCTGAAACAGATTTTGAGTTGATTGAGATACAAATATCTAAAAATTTCATATTTAGGTGTAGTTTATGAAGCCTGACCTGTGAATATTTGCCAAAAGCTGTGAAAGTTCTTGTCTGTGTCTCTGAGTTGTGCAATGTGTTTGTGACCTTTATCTTATATGTGCTTAGTGTATTTACTCCAGGGTGTTTTGCTGCTCATAGCTGTGCTGGTCCAGCACACCCCACGTTTTCCCCTCCTCATTTCAGACCCATGACAGAGGGATGCAGCACTTCAGGCACAGTTTGGTTTGTGCGTTCTAGCATGGAGAGTGCAAAGAAGTACTCAAAGTATTTAAGGACAACTTTGTCTATACACACTGGTAAATCAAGTGTGAAGCGTGGAAGGTTATTGCAGAGTCAGGTTGAACTTGTTTTGTTTAGTTTACAGTAGAGCCCTTTTCCACACACCTGCATTTCTGTATGCTCTGAGCTGCCTCCCTCAGCTGAGAGGGGCATGCTTTCCAAAGAGCCATGGAATTTCAGGAATTGTAAGGCTTTTTGGCTTGCATCTGAGACGTCAGATCCTGAGCACAGAAGAATTTGTGTGCATGTAACTTTGATGGGGAAGGGTGCACTGTATATGCATGTTGTGTGCAAGGATCACTATAATTCTTGTGTTTTCTAACCTTGCTTAATATCTGTGCTGGACTTACTGTGTTGGTTTAAGTGCTCTGGTAGCTTCAAGTGTATTGTTGTTTCTGTCATAGTAAAAACGGCTGTATTTTTGAAACAATGGTTCTTTTATCCTCCCAGTTTCACTGATGTCCTCTTTTTTAGGGCAGGCTGATGAGAGAATGTGATAAATCTTAATTTAGTAATAAAAGTTCATTAGTTTTGTAACTCACTACTATTTCTTTCCTGTGAGTGTAACTTCATTTCTGTGAACCAGTTGAAAATTTCACAAAGCATTATATATCTGATTCTGGCCAAGTTGGAACCATGTTGTTAATTAACAACATTAAGAGTTGTTAATGTCATATCGGTTTTGGAGAGCAGAATGACAAAACTTTATATACTACAGTTGAAAGTATCAGTATCAGCTGTTTCTTCCAAATACTAATAATAAATTCTAATTATCTTCATGTTAGCTTAAGTCAAGTTTATCTCTCTGGTATTTGCTTTAATTAATCACATCATGGGACAATGCTTTTTGGTTGAAAAACCCATGAAGGGTAGGTCAGAAGGACAGGAATTCTTAGGTTTTTCTTGATTCTGAAAAAGAAAGGAGTAGTAGTAGTGTTGGCTGTGATTTCTCAGTTAAGTCAACAGTTTTCAGAAGAAATAGCTACAGTCCAATGAAAATAAATTCACATGAAAGCATTTGTATAAGAAGCCACAGTTTGGAGGTTTTTGACAAAAAATTGTTTCAACTAACATTTTGTATGACTTAATAAGAGTTTTTTCTGAAGTACTTTATTAATTACTCCAGTAAAAGAAGTTAGTGGAGATCCAGATGTTCAGATAATTACATTAAGTGCATACTGTGCACTTTTGGAACTTGTCTGTTAATTATTTTAATTCTTATAGCTATGTTGGACCCCGAAATGGACCCATTGTTTTGTGTTACAACTATTCTATGTAATTTCCCGTAATTTCTTATTTTGAGACTGGAAGAATCTCTAGAGACATTTAGATATCTGTGGACCCTACAATTCTCTTACATTCAGGAGTGCAAGTGGTTACATTTCCTGCTGGATGTAGCACTTCATCGGTGCTTGTTTTGTACTCATGGGTATGAGGTGTACTGGAGCGTGTTTATTTAAATTCTGAATGTGGGGTTTTCCGACTTGATCATGTTTAGGTGTGAGCTTTTATAAAGGGAATAAGATACTTTGTGCTTTCTGTATTCTTAAGAGGTTGCTTGCCCACAGTCATGGTGTAGCTAAGCCTGAGAGAAATCTCAAGTTCCTTCAAGTTGGTATCGCATTGCTTTTGCAAGTGTATTTTTGGAATCCATACTTTTAGTGGAATTATTCAAGGTACATCAGGAATTTTGCTGATTTGGAATTGTGCTAGAAGAAGGGAAGTTTAAAATGAAGTGTCTAAAGATGATTAATGTAATGTGAACGATCATCCCTTTGTACCCCTTGCATTGCTTTGTGGTGCCTAAAGCCTTATCAAGTCTTGCTCTTAGAGTTTTTGTTGTTTATGCATGCTGTCACTCCCACGGAGGGACATGCTTCTAGCAAAAGAACTTCTAAAATAATCATGTAACTTCTAAAATAACCCTATAACTTTAAGATTACTTGTTTCTCAAGGTATACATTGAATGACATTTTGCATATCAAAAGTTTTAAGTGACAAGAGTCCTGTAAAATGACACAGGAAAGTATTTGCTATGTGCCTTGACTCTGATTCTTTTCTTGCAGATATTGAATAAAATATGCTGTTATCAATAGGAATGCTGATGTTGTCTGCCACTCAGATATACACTATTGTGACTGTGCAGTTGTTTGCCTTCCTGAATCTTTTACCTGTGGAGGCAGATATTTTAGCAGTAAGTATAATAATACTTTTCTACATGGATGAAATATCTATGAAATTGAATAATCTCTTCAACTGTTCTATTAATGAATCAGTTTATACTATTCTGTAAAAACTTTTTGAAGAAAAAATACAAAGAAACAATGCAGATAGATAATCACTTTATTATGGCACTGACATGATCATTTTATTGTGAAATTTTAAACTTTTTACTGTAAGCACAATTTCCCTTTCCCCTCTTTTCTCTGTCACCAAGTCTGAGCTTCCTCTTTTCATAAAAACCTAACTCATTCTTGCTTCTTCCTCTCTTAGAAAAGTTACTTAAAAGAAAACAAACAACCCACCTCAACCTCAAAAAAGAAAAACAGAGCACTTTGGAAATTTAGTTGGTTTTTTTTTCCTATTTAAGCTTTGTGTGTAGTATTCTAAAACAATACTGTATAAAAATGAAGCGTGTTTTATTCTTAGATATTTGGAGGTTGCAGATTTATTCTGAGAATATCTTGAAGTAAGAAATTAAGAGATGAACTAGATACTAAACTGCTGTACAAAGGAGCCAGTGGAATGCTTAAAAGATGCTCAGAAGAGGGAATGTTTGCATTGTGTCACATGGAATCGCTGGTGCACAGATCACTTACAGTCTTGAGAGATTTCACCATTTAATGATTAACCATTTGTTAGCAAAACTCTGGCCAAAGTTTTGGGTTCCTACCAAGGAAAGTAGTTCTTCTTTTCCCTTTAAATTTAGGAGTGGTCTTATGCTTCTATGTTCTCATATAGTTGCAGCCTCAAAGGATCTTGTCTATGTAAAGTGCTGTTATGTGAGACAGGATTGGTTATTTTTTTAAAAAGGGGTAAAAAGAAATAGGCTTGTGTCAAACTCCTGGCTTAAGCTGGGGCTTGTCAAGTGATTCAAGGGCAAACTGAGAGTAGCCCAAGCTCAGGACATTTTGAAGAAGGTGAATGGAAGGTGGTGCACTGGTGCTCTCTGTGGTGGAAGGTCAGGAGGAGAGATTGTGTGGGGCACATTGGTTACATAGAATAAAGAAGCTTCTTTGAAATTTGGCTCCATTCCTACCTCTTTCCCCTCAAAGTCTGTGGGAAGAAAGCTCTTTCCAAACATTGCTCCTTTGGAAGACTTCAGCTAAATCATGGCAGTGTTTTTCTCTGAACTGTAGTTTGGATTCCCCTGTCCAAGCCTGGCTGGTAGGAAGCATCCCTCTGAAGCAAACAGGATCCTTACTTGGCTGTTCTGTGTGACAGCTGGATGATGTGATGAATAGACATTTCTGACTCACTAAACCATTTAATAAAACAACTGATGCATGTTCAAGTCTGTTAACTGTAGAGTTCACAACTTTTGCAGGAAACTTTTTTTTTTTTAATTAAAAAATATGCCATAAATACACAGCATTTTTTTCTGTTTGAATTCTGTGTTGGTTTGGCATGCTATACAGCCAGAGAAGATGAACTAAGAAAGGGGAAACAAAGCTTGCACATATTTAGGGTCTTTTATAGTATTCCTCTAAATTAAAATTAAAACTCATAGTTATAAAACAAAAATAGAGATACTTTTCAGTGACTATTCTGAATGTATAGTTGGGAATTAGGAAGAGATGGCATATGGAGGCTACAGTAAAGCAACTCTTAAAAGCTTGCTTTCCCTATACACAAATGAATCCAGGGCAAAAGACCCACCACTACCATCCAAAGAAAACTCCAGATCAAAGTGTCCCCGCTCTTCAGATTTTTGCTTGCTTGGTTTGTTTGTAGTTTCTGTTGTGCACATATGATAGTATTTGAGTTTTATACAGTAGAAAGAAAGATTTGCCATGTAAATAGTTCAACAAAATATCTATTACTTACTTTCTTGTTCTGACAGCTAGATAAGAAAAGAATGGTGTTAACATGTGAGTAGGAGACAGGTGGAATAAGCAGTTTTGTGATGTCATCGACATGGTCACAAGATGTCCTATGTCTGATGAATATTTTAATCTAAAAAAATACACAGTGATACTTGGTTTTGTTTATACTTGTTAACTATTGGTCTTGTTGCAAATCTAATTTTTTTTTTTAATTATTTTTCTTAGTATAACCTTGAAAATGGAACCCAGACATTTGATGATCTACCTGCTAGATTTGGCTACAGACTGCCAGCAGAAGGCTTGAAGGTAAAAAAACCCATACATATACATATATATATAGATATATAGATATATAGTGCTTTTTTAAGCTGAGTTAGAGTTTATTTTCTTCCAGTGTCTGGTATGGAGCTGTGTTTTGGCTTTGTGCTGAACACAGGGTTGATTACACAGAGGTGATTTTGTTACTCCTGGCAGTGCCCCCACAGCCAAGGCCTTTTTGCTCCCACCTACTGCCACGCTGGTGAGGAGGTTGGGAGTGCTGGGCAGGCTGGGAGAAGACACAGCCAGGACAGAGGACCCAAAACGATCAAAGGGGTATTCCAGACCCTGTGACATCATGCTCAGTATATGAAGTGGAGGCAAGGAAGAGAAGAGAAAGGCCTTTTGAGTATGATATTTGTCTTCCCAAGTCACTGCTGTGTGTGATGGGGCCCTGCAACACCTGCCTGCCTTTGGAGGAAGCGAATTCATTCTTTATTTTCCTTGGCTTGTGTGTGTGTGGCTTTTGCTTTTCCTATTACCCTGTCTCTATCTCAACCCATAAGTTCTTTAGCTTCTACCCTTCCAATTCCCTCCCTGATGCTGTGGGTGGGAGTGTGAGTGAGCAGCAAACGTGCAAAGGATCTGATGTTGCCTGTGAAAAGGCCGATTCTTTTGCAAAGAAGTGAATTTTGGTAATCTTTGTCTACTTAAGGAGATTTTGCTGGAATTTTTATCAAATATATTAAAAATAGATAAATAATGGAAATCTTACTAAGAAGTTTGATAGACCACTGTTTTCTGTGTTTTGATGCCAATACCTGATACATGATGTCAGTTACCTTGCACTGGAATCAGCAGAAGACAGACTAAATTTTGTGTGATACAGTTTTTTGAAAAATCTATTTGGAAGATTCATTGTCTCCCTACAGTCCTACATTGGGAAGCCCTTTCACACTGTGAAGGGGTGGCACAGCAAGAGAGATGCATGTGGCCCAGGTTAATTATGCTGTATAAAACAACTGTAGCTCAGTTTTTTGGGAAGTTACAGCTGCTGTGCGTTTGCTACTCTTGTTGCGTTGCTCAAGCAGCCGAGGGCAGAAGCTCGGGGGCTGCAGCTCTGCAGTGGTGCCTGTGTGCTGTGCCCAGCACTGGGGTCCAGGGCAGGGATTGTGATTGATCCTGTGGCCTCTCCTTACATGGTTTCCCTTCAATTGCAGTTCACACCCAGTAGCAGGTGAGAAGGTCCCCGCATTCTCCCAGTGCCCCTTAAGGTGTGGGTTACACTCACGCTCTTTTATTTCACTCTGTATCAATATTTGAGGAAAATGCAGATACACATATACATTTTTGTTACTTATCTGTTGGAGTGTCTTCTTGAAATAGCATCATGTTGGGTAGGGATGCTGGGCCATGACTTGAAAACTGGTCATAATAATATCAAGAGAAGGCACTAGGAAGTGCTGATCTATTGAATTAGCAGAAAATATGCAGGTGGCTTTTAATTATTTTTTAAATTTTTCTTAATCCCATTTTCATTGATATGGAAAAACCTATAAATATTACACCATATGGAATTGAAAAAGTCGCCTAGTATTAGAGAAGACAGAAATAAGATGTAAAGGTTTGCAAATGTTAGTGGAATTGGAAAGGGAAAAATTGTATTGACTTCATGGAAAATGATTAATATGTAAAAACTGTCCAAGATGGATATGGCCATGGGAGTACAGGTTAGGCTTTATCAGTATTTTGTACTGGATTAGAAATTCTGAAGACTTGATGTCTTCTGAAATACAGCTGCAAGAATGTTTTTTACAGCAGGATAATTACTTTTCATGTCTTTAGTGTGGTCAGTACACTCACTTGGAAGACAGGACTGAGTGAAACTAACAGAAGAGAGATTAAGTTGAAAATAAAATAGGAAAGAACTGTGAGAGGTTAAATAAATGCATCTTCCTTAGACAGCAATGATAAGGCACATTTTGCTCTTTCTGGGTTCTGCTGAGGTAGTAGCTGTCCAGACATACTGGTGACGGTAGTAACTGGTGTGAAGGCTTTTATTCATAACTTTTATCTCTGTAATATAAGATAGAGGAGGTAGAAACTAAATTATTTAAAAATAAATTTCCTATGGTGATGTTAATGCTGTGATCTGGTGTCATAGTCCTGTTGCTTAGAAAAGTACATAAAAGCCAGGTGAATATCCAGTTCAGTTCTAGTCTTCACATTCTCTGAAGCAGTTTGTTGCTGAGATTATGCATTTTGGTGTGCTGTGCTGAGTTCAGCATCAAGGGGCAGGGTCTCTCTCTCTGGCTGCCTGACCTGAGGTGCTCTGCAGTGACAGGAACCGTTTGTTTCCTTTAGAGTCAGGTTTGTACAAGTCAGTGTCAGTAAGTTTGTTCATTTTGGATAAAATGTATTTTCTGTTTCGCTCGGGCAATTGAAACACTTGTCCACGAGAAAGGAGCTTGTGTCTGGCCATCCAGGCAATTTAGGGCTTGTGGGAGGTTCAGGCTTCCTTACTTTTTTTTGCTGTGGCAGTGGCTACGTGGAATCAGTCATGTGGCAGTGATTCGTCTTGCTGTTCCCTTTGGACAATGTATGAGGGTTTATGACTGAGATGTGTTTACTTTTACAGCTTAGAATTCTTAAACAAAAATTTAGGCAGACCACCTTCCAAATTCTGGAGAAAGGGGAGTTTGTATTGTATTAACCCCATGGAGACCGTGAATAGCCCGTGTGGGCAGGAGATTGTTTTCATGTTTATTCTGTCTGTAAGCCTGTAGGGCCCCAAAAACTGGCTCTGCAGCATTGTTAATGTTGCAGTGTTGAAAGTAACCCCTATGCAAGGAAAAAAAAAGGAAAAAAAGCTGGTGGTAAGGTGAAAGGGTAGACTGCTCTTTAATTCCATGTTGCCCTTTTAATCCCAAAGGGTAATAAAGTACTGCAAGAATTCCTGTAACTCAGGAATTTCTGTGCAATTTCCCTCAAGCAAGCTTCATTTCCATGCCCAGTGAGTGTTATCATGGGGAGAAGGTATGTTAAAGCTGTGTAGTTGTTTACTGACTATATTGGGAATCAGAGGGTGATTAAGTGACCCAAGTAGTGAGCCAATTTAATACACCAGAAATAGATATAAGGAGCTTTGATTCTGACCTTTTTAACTCTTAGACAGCTCTGTGTCTTAATTAAGGCAGATGTCATCACATGTGTAGAAATGATGGAGTTTTAGAACTGAATATTATACTAAAACTTTCTGTTTGCATTAAGATTTTAATTAGTTTTTTAAAATGCTATGATATTTGTTACAATAGCATGAAATACTCTTTCAGAACTTGTGATTAAGATTTATTAGTAAGCAAGTTGTAAAAAACTATTTGTCAGATTCTATAGTAAGTGGCTATAGACTGCTGACAGAAGGTCACCATCTCAGCCACCTAAAAACTCAAAGATTGCTTCAAAGTTGGTATTGCCAGAGTTTCCTACTTCTTGAAGCTTTCAGCTGTAGCTTATTGAGTGATCTTTGCTTACCATAGCAAACCAACTGTTTTGTATGCTAGGTCAGTGCTGGGGTCATATAAATGGAACTTTGCTTGTGTTCTGTTGTTAATTGGTGAGTGCTGAGTTTGTGTTGGTGTTTCTTAGGCCATTGTATTTGTGGTTTCCTGTATTAGTCTCATGTGTCCTAGAACAATAGTTACCCTATATTAATGTAGTATATGCTGTCTTCTTTTTTCTTGAATTACACTGCAGAGTCTGAGTATGATGGGATTAGAAAAACTGTATTTTCTTCTAAACTTTCTAATTCTTTACAGATATAAAAATTCTGATGAATCAAAATATGTAGTCAGGGAAGTAGCAGAAATCTTACTGTGATATAGGACTGAGCTGATAATAACAATTTTTTTAGCTATTGTATGAAAATGTGCCATTTTCTTTCCATATACTTGACTACTGACCCTTTTGTTATAAAGAAATGAAACTTCTTTTTCTGCTCCTGTTTTCTAGGGATTTCTAATAAATTCCAAACCAGAGAATGCATGTGAACCTATAGCCCCACCTCCACTGAGAGACAACTCCTCTGGTGCTTTTATTGTGTTAATCCGAAGGCTGGAGTGCAACTTTGATGTCAAGGTAAGATGTGATTTTTCCCCCACCCTCTGTTTCAAAGAGTTTATTGGTGCTTCAGAAAAATTTCTGTAGTTAACAGTGGAATAGATATGGATACGAAGTGGAGGGAGAATTTTATTGTCTCCAGACAGATAAACCAGAGCTCACCAAGTCCAACCAATGGCTTACCTGTGACTAAACACCATTATGTCACCTACACCAGAGCACTGAGTGCCATGCCTGGGCTTTTGTTAAACACCTCCAGGGATGGAGACTCTACCATCTCCAATGTTTTATCACCCTTTCTGTGAAGAAATTCTTCCTGATGTCCCACCTGAACTTTGCTGGCACAGCTTTAGACTATGTCCCCTTGTCTTACTGATGGTTGCCTGGGACAAGAGCCCTATTCCCACCTGGCTGAACCCTCCTGTTGGAGCTGTAGAGAGTGAGAAGGTCACCCGTGAACCTCCTTTTGTCCAGGCTGAGCCCCCAAGCTCCCTCAGCCACTCCTTGTGCTTTAGACCCTGCCCCAGCTCTATTCCCTTCTCTGGACATGCTCCAGCCAGGTCCCTTCCAACCCTTAATGTTCTCTGATTTTAAAAATGCACAATTAGAATGATTTGTGTTTGACTATGGCTTTCTTGAAAATTAATCTGATACAATGAGGCAGCTAAGGATGTCTTAAGGAAAACAGGGCTCTTCAGTTTGTTGTTGAGTTTCATGAACTAAAAGGAGATTCCAGCTGTGTTTGCTTTTGCTGCTGTGTGGTAGATTCAGTTATGTGGTGATTGAGCCATATAAATTCTACCTAGACTGTAGCTTCCACCTGCAGAGGTAGGTTCACTGCGTGTCATCTGCCTTCACATCAGACTTGGGAATGGCACACAGTCTGTCCTGGGAATCTTGCCACTGTGTGTGCATATGGCTCAGTGGGAAAACAAAGGGGGCAAAAGTCCTCTACTTCTGTCTTAGTTGAAAATGACAAGTGTTACAAGTGCAGGTATAAGTTATTTCTTGATTTGTTTATGCATGCACTATGGATATTTTCTGTGGTGATGCAATATTGGCCAAATTCTCAACCATGCATGTATGTTAACATCTCTAAGTGGATTTGCTTTTTTTTTTTAATATTGGAATTTCTCAAGGTGTCTACATTCTGCATCTTCCAGTATCATTGTTCTGCTGTTTGAAATAGTCATTAGCAATATGGGAAGAGAATTGGTGTTGTTGGGATGTAACCCAAAAGTTTCTCAAGGCGCTCTTAAGTGCCTTTTGCAGCTTGTGCAGAGATTTTTATACTGTGATGGATGCAGTAAAAGCAATATCCAAGATGAACAGTTGTAACTTAGCTAAGTTTATGTTGGTAATAGTTGCTGCAGTAAATGCCATTTACATGGACCTTGGGTTTTCCTTGTATTAATGAAAAGGTGAGTCTATATTAGAAATGTAATTGGTACACAGGATGTTAATAGTTTTGTACCTATAGTTATAATTTTGCACTTTTCCATGAGAGAGCTTCTTATACCTGGGCTTTCAGGTGAGATATTTGACATCTCTAAAGCACAGAAAAGATACTACTCATCTGACTTGATGAACTCTCAAGTGGTAATATCTAGATTACCAAAGTCAGTTAGTGCCTTTATTTTCAATTATGATGAAATATTTTTAACTATTTGTAGAAAGTTTTTAATTCTGTTTTTGAGATATATATATATATATATATATAGTCTGTCTGCAGACAATATTAAAATGGCTTTCTGAAGAAATTTTTACATGAGTGTAAGAATAATTATATGATTTTGCCTTGAAAGGTGACACATGGTTTATAGGTGCAAATTATGTCCATATTAATCACTTTGTGGGAGTGCACCTTATCTCAGAAAGCACAGGCAGGCTACTGTATTTGGAAGCAATAGTCTTTCCAGTAAGCATTTTGTGTGGCTTACAGGTCTTAAATGCCCAGAGGGCCGGATACAAGGCAGCTATAGTTCACAATGTTGATTCTGATGACCTCATAAGCATGGGATCCAACGACAGTAAGTACAGGTATCACTTCTTCTCTCCTGTTTGAATATCATTTCACCCACTGGAAACAGCAGCACCACCAAAAAAACCACAAGAACATCAACAACAAAACCACCACCACAAATGAACAAAAACCAAAAACAAATTAAACAAAAAACCCAGATAAATCCTCTTGCTTTTAAGATATAATAACAGGAAATTTTGCATAAGAACAAATACATTGACTTGTGTCTTCTCTCAATGTTTCTTTTGGTTTTCCTTCAATTTTAGTTCAAGCGTTCTGGGCTAGATTTATATTACTTATGTGGAAAATAGCTGATGTATTCTTAGTTAAGTGGAAAAGTAGAAAATGCGCATTTGGCAAACTTTATAATATGACATTGTAGTATTTAGAGTCATAGAACCATTTAGGTTGGAAAGGACTTTAGATCATGAAGTTCATCTGTGATTCCAGTCATTCCAGTTTGTTGATGCACTGTTGGATGCATCTTCCTGTTCCTCTGGACAAATGGATTCTAGCATATCACCTGCACTGATTTTCAGTTGGAAAGAGAGTTTTTAGAGACCAGTGCACCATTTACCATTCTTGTGTTAGCTGTTCCAATTTTAACCTTCATGAAGTGGATATGTTGAGAACATCTTGAAATATAGAGTGCTGGGTTTTATCTGTGGTATGTGCTTTGTGTTTCTAGTGCTGTTACTGCTTTCTTTGTGGCATTTCTTTATTTTGTTCAGTTTTCAACCTGTTTAATATGGAACAAGAAAATAAATAAGAGGAAAATAAATTCTTTTCCAGTGGAAATGCCATTGAGTAAACTAGGAGTGAACTTTGACAAACTACATGGGAGCTGAGTAGTCTGGGCAATTATGTGAAAGTGGGTTTAATGAATTCTCAACCCATGTGAATCTTATTTTCAGGTTTCACTGAGTAACCAAATGTAGAACAAGTTCCCAACACACACAGACCTCATAGAGTGAGCTGACGTTCAGCCACATGTGCTTTTGCCTTGGGGAACCTGACTGCTTTGAGATGGACTAAACTCAGGTTACTTTGAGCTTTAAGTGTGAACTATTAGGGGGAAAATCAATATAACATGAAGCTGAGGAGAAAGTTTTCTAGAATGTGTGACTTATCTTTTGATAAGTTTTCATTTATTACTGCCTTCACTGGTAGACAGAGAAGACAACAATTCATCCAGTTTCTTGAGACTGAAATATGTGTTAATTTTCTTCTTTCTTCTTTCTGACCTTATCTAGCCACAGTTGTTTCCAGTATGTTTATTTATGTTTGGGGTGAAAAGGAGGGAAGACAGATTAATTAAAACTTATAGAACCAGTTCACAAAATCATGTAAGTTGCCAGAAATTCTGGAAATCAATGGAGCTATGTGACTTGCTTGAATCTCTGAGTGAAGAATGGTATTCTAGTTAAAATTATGATCCTGTTTTATCAACATATTTTGGTTTTAGGCTCCCTTTATTCCATTAGGAATTGAAACTTTTCTACCTGCAATAAATTCCCTAGAAATTGTGTAGGAAAAATAATAGTACTTACATGAAGTAAAGCTGTAACATGCATGTGCGTTGGGCTGAATGTCACTGTGCTAAAATGTCTTCCTGTTGTGATAGTCTCATAATGTTCAGGTCTTGTATCTTGAGTACCCATAGATTGTCCACATAATAATAGCTTTATTTTCCTACTTTTTTTTATACAGTTGAGATTTTAAAGAAGATTGACATTCCTTCTGTCTTTATTGGTGAGACATCAGCTAATTCTCTTAAAGAGGAGTTTACTTATGAAAAAGGGTAGGTTAACTCACATGCAGCTGTGTTACTCCTTGCATTCAATTGTTGTCTCTTTTGAATATTTATGGCTTTAAAGTAGGATGCTGTGATGACAGAGGTTATAGGTGTTTCAGGTGAAGTCTTGTGGCTGAGAGCAACCTGTAATGCTTTAGTGAATAATAATTTCACTGTATGTTTTGATAGTCATGTTACATTTTTTTCATTCTTCTGTCAAAGCAGCTATGAGGTGGTTTTCCTGGTTTCTCTAGGTTTGATTGAGGTCAGTAAATAGTTTTAACTCAAAAAATGTTCTAAGAAACAGTGTTTTATACTTTCATTTAATTATCTTTACATTGTGTGGCTATGGACTGAATTTTCTACCTTGCCGTGCACAGGTAGGGTTCCTGTAGGGTTCCTGTGTCTTGTGTGACAATCTTTTTAAAATTTTTTTTATTGTATTTGCTCCTCAACTTGTTCATTAAGTTCTCATTAATTTAGAAGGTGTTATCTCTTCCTCCCCACAGTGGCCACGTTGTGTTAATCCCAGAGTTCAGTCTTCCTTTGGAGTACTACTTAATCCCTTTCCTAATAATAGTAGGGATCTGTCTTATTCTCATCGTCATATTTATGGTAAGTTTCTTCTTTTAATAATATTTTTTTCTTTCAAATCATCAGGGAGCTGTCACACACTGAAGTTAAAGGAAGGTATACAGTAAAGGAAGAGTCAAGCTGTGTGTACTGCACATATCTGTACCATGCTTACATGTAATCCTTTAGTTTATCAGTAAAACAAACAGGTGCAGGATTTTGTCAAAGGGATATCAGGAGCTTTTGCATGTTCTCCTTAGCGTGTAACTGCTTGTAGGAATTGTCCTCACTGCACTTTTAACTCCACAAGTGCTTGGCTTTTGGCCCCATACAGAGTGACCTTGTGCTCTTGTACACTGTGAGCATATCCTGCCTTACCAAACTTAGTAATCATTAGTCCCACTGCTCCAGGGTGCAGGGCTCACTGCTTTGTCCTGCACTTAGGTGTAGCTACGAGTGTGTGAGCACAGAGCCTCACAGCACAGAGCACTGATCTCAGCACATGCATTGCTGTAGGGGTTCTCAGCTGGGACATCTCTCCTTGAAATGGGAAGGTAGCATAGTTACATATTTCGGGATACTCAGCATCCCATTTTTTTGTAATCTGTGCCAAAATTATTATTTTACCTTCTAATAAAAAGCAAGTAATGCATCAACTGTTGTATAAACACCTAAAATATTTTTCTGCATTAGTATTTTTTGCACTGGAAGTTACATATTTCATTGACAATCCCGGGCACATTTGACACCATTGCAATTGCAGCAACTCTGAAAACAAAGCAGAATGATCACCTAAAGATGAATTCCTTTTTAGCAAAGTTTTGCTGCTGTCTTTTACAGTGTCCTTCTATACAAAACCACCCCAGGAAAGCTAACTGTGTACACAGGACGGTGGGTGAACTGTGGGTAGGGTCAGGCTGAGGGAGTTGCAGCAAAGGGGTAACACCTGACCGGTGGCTGGGCTGCAGTGGTGCTCATCAGGGGTCAATTTTATGGCCAGTTCTCTGCTGTGTTGTTGTCAGCAACTGAGACAGAGGAGTCGAATACACACTGAGTAAATTTGCCAAGGATACTAAACTAGGAGATACTGATTCCCTTGCATATAGAGAGGTCTTCACAGAGACAGCTCAACAGACTAGAGCACTGGACAATTAATTGGTGCAGTGAAATTGAGCTCAGGGAGGTTCCAGGTTGGATTTGGTCCTCATTCTTTTCTGATTCTGTCCCTGCTTCTTTAAGACAATCTTGTTTTTAACTAGGAAATTTACATGAGACTCTGATTGTCACTAAGGATCTGCATTACAGCAGAAAAACTGCAGTTTGTGCATACAGCTTACGGTTTAGCTGTGGTGAAAGAGCCTGAATGAACAATTTAGATTCAAATATCCTTTGTTCATTTCTTTGCTTGTCATCATATTTGAAAAAATGTCATCTCACAGGTGCTAAATTTAGAAATTGAACAGAAATAGCATTCGGGACTACGAAGAAAATGGAAACAAAATTTTTATTACACTTATTTGGAGAGCTTTGTATTTAGTGTGGTTTTTTTTTTTTTTTCTGAGTGATCTTAGTATGGCATAGTATAACATGTAACAATAACTCAAAGTAAACCCTTTACTCCTCAACCTACTTTTTTAGCTAATATGGAAACAGTTCTGATGAATGTGGGAATAACTCTCTAAAAGAGCTGTCATAATTTAAACCTGTAAGAAAAACTGATCAAACTTACTGAATTGTGTTTTGCTCTGCAGTATGCTTCCTGCTTTTTACAGGCCTCAGTAGAGGATTGCAGCAATGGCCATTATTTTATGTAGGATACTTACCTTTTTGTTTCTCTTTCCTCTCAAAAAACCCCTTGTGCGCTCTCAGTTCCAAGTGCCATGTTCATGGAGAACAGCCTTTAGGCTTGTTTGGCTTCATCCTTGTGTTCAGCCAAGGGAAGAAGTTATTTTTTGTTAGCTAGGGTTCTTTTTCGACCAACTTACTGCAAAGCTTCATAAATCAAAACTTTTATTGTTCTTTTATTGGTGTAACTTACTATTCGTGTTATCTTGTTATCTAGATAACAAAATTTGTTCAGGACAGACACAGAGCAAGAAGGAATCGGCTTAGGAAGGATCAGCTTAAGAAACTTCCTGTACATAAGTTTAAGAAAGGCAAGTGGATCATTCTTTGTCTAACTCACTGGATCATATTGTTTTTAACTCCAAAAACCTTGTAAATCAAAGGGGTATTAAGTTTCAGTGATAATTTTGAGTACACTTGAAATAGGTAGAAGAGTTTTGAGTGAAAGCATACAAAACGTTTGGCTTGGCCCTGTTCTCGCTGAAATAGAGGAGTTCTAACACTTCCTTAATGGGTGCAGAGAAGGCTGTGGCCGAGCATTAAAACACTGCTTAAAAAAATTAGTGCAGAAATTGCATGCAAGTGCATGTCAGGAGGGTCTGCTGCAAGTCCTTTAAAGTCAAACTAATTCTCAATTGTATGCTGTAGGAGATGAATATGATGTGTGTGCCATTTGTCTGGATGAATATGAGGATGGAGACAAGCTCAGGATCCTTCCGTGCTCTCATGGTAAGCAACTGGGTTTTAAGTTTGAATTTAGATTAAAACAGCTTTCCAAAACACTGTCCAAAACCTACAGTGCATATGTTCAGTAAGTGATTTATAAAATCCCATTTTGCTAATAGGCAAGCTAAAAAGCTAGCATTCCCACTTTGCATTTTCCTTGGATATACACATAAAAGAAAATTGAGACTTGATGCTGTCCCCTAAATATCAATATTTATTGTAACACTTTTGCATTTAAATAAATAGGCCTTTTGAACAGGCTGCATGCCAACAAATTTGGCACTAGAATTCTCTGTGTGTTATGTTCTAAAATTCTCCAGTGTCACTGAACAGAAATGGTTTAGCAGATTTCCCTGTCCTTTTCCCCATTATAATGAAGTCCTTGTATTTTATTTTCTAACAGCATATCACTGCAAGTGTGTGGACCCATGGCTGACAAAAACAAAAAAAACCTGTCCTGTGTGTAAGCAGAAAGTGGTCCCTTCCCAGGGGGACTCTGACTCGGAGACAGACAGCAGCCAAGAGGAGAATGAAGTGTCTGAGAACACTCCTCTGCTCAGGCCTTTGGCCTCGGTCAGCACACAGTCCTTCGGGGCTCTGTCAGAGTCCCATTCCCATCAGAACATGACCGAGTCCTCAGAGTATGAGGAGGATGACAATGACAATGTTGATAGCAGTGATGCGGAAAATGGGATGAATGAAGAAAGTGTAGTGGTTCAGCTGCAGCCCAGTGAGGACAGGGAGTACAGAGTGGCAAACACTGTCTGAGACTACTAATGACCCATAGGTGTATGAACAAAAGGGTTCTTGAGGCTATTTACATACCTTTGCATAGGGAATCTCTTTTAATCTGTAATCCATTTGGTTTCTTTGATAGGAGCAGCAGTTCATGTAGTAGTACTCTGGTTAAATCATTACAGGTAGATTATTTTTGATTCAGGTATTAAGTCACGCATTCTGTCTTCTCAAAACCAACACTTAAACTGGACTTCACTATGCTAATGAATAATGTTAATAGTTTATATCAATTGAAATATCGCAGAGACTGTCTCCTGTTGAAATGGGATTTCTCTGGAAGTACTTTTATTTCCATTTTGTAGCTACAACTGGGTCATCCTGAGAGCAATATTTATTATATGTAGATATGTGTTACCCCTTAGGCCCAACAAAAACTGTATTTGCATGTTTGTATAGTTTTCCTAAAAATTGTCACCACTGCTGAAAGGAAAAAGTAGAACAGATCAATATTCTATGTGCTGGTATGTTAAAGCAGAAGAAATTCCACTTTTATCTCAGTGCAGTGATTCCAAATGATCCTTTGGAATTTGCGATGGTAGCTGAGTTTAAGCAGTTCCATTGGGCAATTCCCAGGATGAGGAAACTTAAGAGTATATGCTTAGTTTTGAGCAATTCACAAGGTCAGGTCCACCATAAGCACATTATTATCCCTCCTTTCTACTACTTCGTTGTGTGGGTTCCAGTGAGGAGGTGGGAGCTGGGAGATAACTGAGACAGAGGTTTTGTTCCACACAGAAAAAAAAGTTTAGGGTAAGTATTATATTGATCCTTGGCTCATATACCTCTTACTAAGAGCATTTTATGCTGCATTAGTCTGCTAAACTGTATATAAAAAATTGTTCTTTTCAAATACCTGATTTGAAAACAAGTGCTTACACCAGTCTCACAGAACTCAGTACTTACCAGTGTATCACAAAAAAGGTAGATTCTATATAATACCTCTGTAACTATGTAGAAAGTAAAACCATGCATATACTCAAATGGAGATTTTTTTATATGGCCTTGACTAAGGAAAGCTTGAAAGAATGTTAATAAACATGTTTTCCACTTTAAATATCAAAAGGACTTTATTGAACTTTTGCATCACTTGAGGCCTTGAGTACTCACCTCCATTACTGAGGCTGAAGTGCTTTTGAAGATGTGTAACATGGAACTATTGGGAGCCCAAGCAGATGTTTCCTGCATCATACTGTGAATCACAGTACAAGGGGTTGCACTGACCAGTGCTATGTGCAGGGGTCTCAGTTATGCAGAAAACCTTCATTTTTGTTCACTTCTAGCTTGAGGAGGAGTTTGGACTGGCCAGAGTCTGTAGTTTGCATGGGGGAGTGTGAAGGAGGACCAGGGTGCTCTGAACAATTCCTACCCAGCTGGCAGCACCTGCAGAACCACAGCCCAGTGCTAGAACCCTGGCCAAGTGATGGCAGGTGAGGTGGTCCCAGATGTGGTTTCTGACCTTACACTCTATGCAGCCACATACTCTGCAGTGCAGATCTGTTTTCTGGCCCTGGCTGAGAGCAGGGAAAGTTTATTTTGCACAATGAGGCACAGCAAAAGGATAATAACAAAAGGATGATTCATCTCGGAACCACTGCTGCCAGCAGCCATGGGGTAATGACAGCCAGTGTAGTGGTATATTTTCACAAGGCAAAATTCCCCTTCAGCGTGCATATGTCTAGGTGAGTCCAAATGGGAAAATGGTTTCTGAAAATGTAATTACTACACTGAAAGATTTTTCTTAAAATAGGTCCCTGCTGTTGCTGTGAGTGCATATGATTATTCATTATTGTATTCCAGGAACGGCCCCCAAAATCTGAAGAGTTCCAGAATCACAGACTGACCTAAACTTTTTAATATACTCTTATGTAATTCTAGTGCCTGCAGTCAGTTGCAGACAGTTATGCTAGGAAAATTCACCAACAAATGCATTTGAAAAAGTAATTTGAACAACACCTAATTCTTAACCAAGCAGAAGGAAACAGGTGACATAGACCTCAAGAGAGGGAAATTGGTCAGAAAGGAGCAATGTCACACTAAGGAATGTGATGACAAGTACCTGGTGTGTGCTGCCAGCAGCTGCTCTGCCTCTGGGGTGCTGCTATAGTCGATTCTATCCACTCCGGCCTTACCATAGAATCAGCTCTGGGAATATAATATCCTCATTCCTCCTAACTGGGGAGAAACAAGGTTCTGCTGTCAAAAGGTGAGTACAGCTTTGTGTTCAGACACTGAGCACAGCTTCACATGTGTTTTAAGAGGGAAGCAGATTTGCATGTTCTGTACCGGTTACTACTGAAAGGAATTTGCTCTGTGCTCTGCGTGCGTCGTTGGTCTGCTCTAACTTTGGCCCTGGGAGATCCAGTTCAGACACAGAGCCACTTGGCAGTGGGAGAATATGAACACTATATATAGGAAGGTTTTAGTTAGACCCAGGTCTAGTGCCAAACAGAGGAGCAGGTGCAGCTGACACTGATGATGAAGGTGTGGGGGAAGGAGGGGAGAACAAAGGTCCTGTCCAGAAGCACCTGACTTTGAGGGCCCAGGAAGGCAGATTGACCTCCCATGATTTGGGTTCAGTGGTCCTCCCATCCCACAAGCTCCAGGGTTCACCATCACATCCCCTTGGGCCTGTATTTTTAGGAGTTCTCAGCAGAAGTAACAAATACAGGTGCAATCCTTTAAAGTAAGGGAGACCTTACATCTGCCCCTTCTCTGGGTGAGGGGAGCACAGTCCCACCCTGGCTGTACTGACCTGGGCAGGCCACCACGCTCCTTTGCCAGGTCTGATGTCAGGTTGCCTTCAGCTTGTTTAGGAACGGTGTATTGAGCATTCAGAGGGGCAGGGGAGCCCTACACCAGAGAGCTGGATAAACGTGGAATTAAGAGATGAGAAATCATCTCCCAATTTAAGATCTGCCCCAAAGACTGCCTGGCTTTTGACTAGTCATATTATCATACTACTTATCTTATTATCATATCATACTATTTATATTATCATACTACTGCTGTCCTGCCAAACTTAAAACTGCACTTAGACTTCCTGCTAGCGGGGCCAGCCATACACTGAAGGGCCTCAGAGGATTTCCTGAGTGTGAGGCAGAAAAATTACCAACAGTCTGATTTTGTTTGGTTGGAATAAATTTATTTCATCTGTCTGTAAACAAGGTGTTTTTAATAGTTATGGCATTTTTTGAAATGCATATTAAATCAGATGAGTTAGACTGTATCCCAGATGTAACAAAGTGCAGGGAAAGAAATGGACAAATCAGCAACAAGAATTTGTTTAAATCTGTACATTATCCACAAGGCCCAACAATAGAAGCAAATACTAGAATGTCCCTAAGGTAGTGCCAGTCAAAAGAAACCCTCAGAGTCAGTTAAAATCCATCTCACAATAGCAACAGTTCATTTTTTTTTTTTAACAATAGTATGGCACAGAATACATATTAAAAAATTCATCACAAGACAGCCAAGTCAGTTATTCCAACCACTACCATCTCCCATTTATTCTTTAGTATACAGAGTTCTGCAGTTCTTGCAATGGACATACAGGTCAGAACAGTGCCTGAACTGAGTTTGGTTACAGACATTTTCAGATGACTCGTGCACAAGGCAGCTCACTCCATCATTTCTGCAGCAAGGGTGTGACAGGCCAGATGAAGATTTTTAAATTTGAAATGGTATTTTGACAGTTTAGCTTACAAACTACCGACCTTCATCCAAACAGTGGCTTCAGAGCAGCCAAACTCTGCACCACTAAGTGATCTGGCAGAAAGACTGAAGCCAGTCATAGCTCCCAGGGTAGCTGAAGGTGGCAGTTTTCCACAATGACATTGCAGTTTCATATTAAAAACCAAAAACACCACCCCCCACCCCCCCGACCCCCAAGCTGCAAATTAAAATTGGTCCTATGAGAAACTGAAACCAGACACACTCCAGCTGGTTATACCAGGCTAGCTAATGGCCACAGTGGCAGCCTTGCACAAGTCAACTACAGAACAGGAGCTGGCAAAAAAAAAAAAAAAAGTGCCTGAGCTATTGTAATGATGGAATGTCTGGGGAGTCCTTAGGATGGTGGTTTAAGGTCATGGGAGGAAGTACATCTGTACCCTTTCATAGTTTTGTGATTGCACTTGTTAAGCAGTACAACCTTCAGACAACATCAAGAAAAAGTAAGAGACTTAAGCCTACAGTGAAGTGCAATGACAAAACTAATGTGACATTAATAGCTTTTGAGTGGCAAATTGGTTAAACAAACCAGGCACTATAAAAATGGGTGTAAGCAAACACATGGGTTTAAAAAACAGAAACAAAGAGAGGGACAGAAATGAAGATATGCACACACTTTTTTCCTCCCAACCGTGCTCTGTGAAAGGAAGACTAGTGAGCTGTGACTTGCTCAAAGTGCTGAAGAGGCATTGATCAAATTAGATTGTACAATCGGCACCTTGTTTAGTATCTCAGTTGGTTTAGCTGTCAATATCATACTAATCGCTAAGACGAAGCAGAGCCTACACTTGGCATGTTCCCCTCCCAAGTTTCAAGTTATCATGCATATCATCATCATGGTGGTGCCAGATGGGCTCGGTTACCTACAGTGGTTACAGAGATGAACAAGGGGGAACTGGAGTTATGACAGTAGGAAATGGGTAAATAAAAAAACACAAACTACCATCTACGGTCTGGTAGCACTGAGCACAAGCGGGCGGTGCTGCAGACAGCTGCTAGGTGGATGGGGAGAGGCTGCTCAGACATCAGACCTCCTCAGGTATAAAGCCAGTTCATATGCTTTCTTGTTGAGTGTCCCTCCATGGACACCTTCCTTTCCCATGACTATAACCAATGCTGGAGTACACAAGGAAACAAAACAGAAATGAAAAGAATTAAAGGGAAAAAAAAATAACACCTTTCCCCACCAACAAAGGGATACAAAGGAGACACAGGTTCATACCCCATCACCCTGCATTGCTAGTAAAGTTTCCAGAATGTAAGGTTTAAAGCTCACCGCCAGGAAAATTTAATAGCAATCTTCCCCTAATACTTAACAGTCTGCCTAACAACTAGAACCCAGAGTCTCTCAAGTATTTTGCCATTGAGTATGCCTTCTTATTCAATCCGCCTCCATGGACCCCTTCTTTGCCCATTACAAAGACCAAGACTGAAAGAGAAAAGAAAAAAAAAGTTTTTAAAAGAGTGTGTTAGACATGGAAATAATGCAACTTTTAGGCAGTGCAATAAACACCCTCAAATTCAAGATTTATTAGTTGAGTATTAAGCTATTTTAACAGTTTTGTTAAAACACAGATGTAGAAAGGGCTGGGAGAAAGTACAAGCTATCCTCAGGGATTTTATCTAACTGTGGAAGCTTTAAGATTTCACTGCTGAGAAAAATGCCACCAGCTATCAAAACAGCATTACAATGCCTCTCACCATCACTTATCACCCAGCAAGGAAATCCTGGCAGCAGTTTAAACACCTGTAGGAGCAGGGGTACAGTGCATGTGTGGCAAAAGAAAATTCCCATGATCTGGAACCAGAGTAACTGCCCTGATGCTGGTAAAAAACCCCAAAGGGTGAGTTGGGCTGAGACTTTCCATGCAGTAACACAGCTGTAAACCACACTTTTTACATAAGACAAAACACAGGGACAATTGTCATACTGAGGCTCTCCCCACTCCCCCAGTTCCAGCAAGGTATCCCAGATTATCTGGTAAAAGGAACACTGGAGGCTCACCAGCAAGAGCCAGTGTGAGCTGCCATGAGATATCCCCCAACAGGGAGGGGGACACAAGGAACACTGGGCTGCTACAGGCCAGGGACTGTTGACCAAGCTGGGAATGCTGCAGCCAGTCTACCTACACATGATCACACACTGGGGCCTCAGGTTGCGCCATGGAAAGTTTAGGAAAACTTCTTCACTGGAAGGGTTGTGCAGCCCTGGCACAGCTGCCCTGGGCAGTGGTTGAGTCCCCACCCCTGGAGGGATTTAAAAGCCATGTGGTTGTGGCACTTGAGGACATGGGTTAGTGGTGGCCTTGGCAGCACTGGGAGAAGGGGTGGACTCTATGATCTTGGAGGGCTTTTCCGACCTTAATGACTCTATGATTCTATCTCCATAGCAATTTGCCCATAAAAGCTTAAGACAGTTCTCATTGTCATTTCACAAGTCAGAACTCTGCTTGTTTCACTTCAGTGCTGCCAACCCTCTTCCTGCATGCCTGCCCTGGGCTTTGGCCTACAGACATCTACTCTGCCTTTGGTTTTACACCTATTAGCAAAAGTCTTGTCACTCATGAACCTGTTCCACAGCCAGCCCAAAAATGCTAGCCCAGGTGTTCCCAACATAAGGCACACCACTACTGGACGTTATTTCATATCCCAGATGAGTGCCTGCACCATAATAGATTTTACTGGAAGTTAAATGAAGAGCACAAAGGAGCAGGTGTATGAAAATGAAGCACATTTCTCAGTGGTACCAAACTGGACAGGATTTTTCTGCCTGGACAGACTTTAGCAGGCTCAATAGGAAGTGCAAGAAAAGTTAATGTAGAACTTTTTAGTAGGAGCAGCTCATACATGAGATTCACATCTTTGCAGAATAAACTTTCCATCAAGCAATTTACAATGAGAAAGCTTGCAGTCACTGCCTGTCATTAACAGACCCCTCCTGAGCTTCAAGTATGAAGTGATGGGATACCAGCTAAGCCTGCTTGGAGCTGCAGCCTGCTTTTTCCTGCTTGTCACAGACCTGTCAACTACTGCACAGCCTGGTGCTGGGCTGGGATGCAGGTGGGAACAAGGATGAGTATAATTCTCAGTCAGAAGTCAGCTAGAGCACTGCCATCCACTCCCTCGCATCATTTCCCAAAATTAGCCATTAAATACAGGAGTTTGGTTCTCCTAATAGCTGGAGTCTATACTTAGGGTCACATTGCTAATTTAGCTATCTGAAGGTAGAGAAAAGGGTGCTTACCTCGTCCAGCTCTGCCTACAGCAACATTATATGTCGGCTCACCACCTTGACTCTTTGTCCTGATGTCCATTGTGCAGTCACCATCGACATACAGGCTATCTCTGATCACAGAGCACTTCTTTGCACCAAGGGTCAGACCATTGGTGAAGAAACCCTCTCGGTCTTTTCCTACAACCATATCTATTTCTCCTGGCTGTCAAAGGAAAGAGCTCAGAGTTAGCACGGAAGGGTATATTGCTGTAATTTCTATTTAGAACTGGTCCCGTCTCGTGTGGAGAGGCCGAGGCCGTGATTTCCCCTCGCTACCCGCAGGAAGTGCTCCAGAACACAGGGCTTTGTTAGGCGCAGTCTGCGCTGCTCCGCGGTGGCTGCGCGCGGGGGAGCCTCTGCCTCAGCGATTCCGGGCCCGAGCCCGTTAAACGGCGCAGGGCGTCTGCCGGAGCCTGACCCCGGGCTGCCGCGGACTCTGTCCGCACCTGTCCCGGGGGATCAGCCCGGGGCCTGCCCGCACCCACGGCATCAGCCCGGCTGCGGCCCGCCCGCGGGGCCCGGGCTGTTCCCGCCGCCGCGGCCCCTCCGCCTGCCCCTCGGGAAGGGCCCCGGGCCCGGAGCCTGGGGGTGCGGCGCGGGCCCGGCCGCACCGCGGCGGCCGCAAAGTGCAGCGTCACGGCGGGCCCGGCCCCCCGACCGCGGCCCAGGCGGCCCCGCTCCGCCTCGGCCGGGACCGGGCCCGCCGCGCCCGGGGCGGGGCCGCGTGGGGCCGGGGGAGCCGCGCCGGCGGCCGCGCACGGCCCTTCTCTTCGGGCGGCGGGGCCGCGGAGCCGGGCGGGCCGGGGGCGCGGGCGGGCAGGGCGGGGGAGCATCAATGGCAGAGCGCCATCTTGGCGGAGAAAACATGGAGCCGGCGGCGCGGCGGCGTTCGAGCCGCCTTCCTCCGCCGCCCGCCCCGCACCGGGCCCGCCGCCCGCACCCCCCGCCCCGGGCCGGCCGCCGCCCCCGCCCGCGGCACCGGCCCCGCGCCGCTCCCGACGCGCACAAAAAGGCGGCGCGGGCGGCCGGGCCCGCGCCCCCCGCCCGCAAGGTGCCCCCGTCCCCCGGCCACGGCCCGAGGGCCCCGCTCCCGGCCCCGCTCCCGCCGGCCGCGCTCCCGCAGGCCCCGCTCACCGTGATGCTCTGGAAGATGCCGCCGGCCGTGGCTGCCCAGACGTACTTGGCGTCGCAGTAGCCCACAATGGCGGCCTCCTGGCAGCAGCCATCGCACATCAGGTTGTCCACGTAGCTCTGCCAGCCGGCCATGATCGCGGGGCGGCGGGCGAGGGCGAGCGGGCAGCGGGCGGGCCGGGGGCGCGGGGCGGGCGGCGGTCCCGGCGGTGCGGCGGCGGAGCGGACCGAGCGCTGCGGCGGCGGCGGCGCGGCCCAGCCCAGCCCTGCGCTGCCGCGCCGGGGGCGGGGGGAGGAGGGGCGCGGCCGGCACCGCCCCCGCGGCCGGGGGGAGCGGGCCGGGGGCCGGGGCGGGGCTGCGGCCGGCGCCGGGACCGATGCCCGGTGCTCGATGCCCGGGCCCGGGGCCGCTCGGCCGCTGGAGATCGGTGCGGGCAGTCCCGGCACTGCTGCGGGGGCCGGCCCAGCCCGGCTCGGCCCGGTGGAATTGCGGAGCGGGCGGTGCGGGACCCTCCCCGCACCCGGCTGGGACCGCGTGGGGCAGAGCCGCGGCGGGGCCGGAGATCCGTGCGGCCGCCCCGATGCCCCCACCGGAGGCCGGGAGCGGCCGGGATCGGTGAGTACCGGCGGTGGCGCCTTCCAGCCCGGACCTTCTCAGGGAGAGGCCGCGCTGCCTGCCCGGCGGGCGGTCCCGGGGAGCCCGGAGGGGTCAGGGCCGCGGGGCAGAGCGGTGCCCGCTCCCGTGCACAGAGGGTCCGGCGCCCCGTCCTTCCCGTGCCCCGCTCTGCCCTCACGGCCCCTGGCAGTCGCTGCATTTGTGGTGTTTCTATAATCTCAGGTCTGCCTTCGCGCCCCTCAGAGAGGGCTTGAGCCCTGCCTGCCTCGCCCGTGCCCTTCATCCTCCCGGACCTCAGGGATGCGTTCCTTTCTCACACACCAGTATCTGCTACATTTTTTTTCTACAAGGGATTGTAACTGGTGGTTTTGTGGTTTATTGTTCCAGGTTCCACCAAGTCTCTATTGCAATAATTTAGTTCCACATTCATTACAACACCCGACGCTGGTGCCGTTGGTTTGATGCACTGATACTGGGCCCTGGGCAGGATGGCTTGGCTGCTCCAAGGCTGTTCTGGGTCGCAGGAGTGTTCACCAGCACCTTAAGGGTGTGTTTTGAGGCAATTGTTCTGTTTTTCATAACATTGAAATTGGTGGGCGGTCACCTTGCTTTTGAGCAGGGTGAGTTTGCTTTGTTGGATGACTGTTGTGATTCTTGGGGCAGTGCAGACGGGGGGGATGTGGCCTGGCCGTCCATGTCAGTGGCTTGGTGGCTATAATTCAAGGAGTTGGATCTCATAGCTGAATATGCCAAGGCATAGTATACAACAAATGAATCTGCCTTTTCCTGACCTTTCCTTTACCTTTCCCTTTACCCTTCTTTTCCTTTACCTTAAGTCCCCGGGTATTTATTACGGATACCCCAACAGCACACTTCAGGGTTTCATAGTCCTTTAACAACCTAGTTCTATTGTCATTGGATTGAGTGTTGTTTAGTACTAATTGCTTGGATTACTAGATACTTGGAAAAGAGCTCATTTCTATCTTTTACCTTAACTCTATAAGGGTTTCTTTTCTCTATTTTGTTTTCACAGTGCCTTTACCCCTCTGAATTTGGACAGCCATCATCCATGTATCCCAGAAATATTCTCGTGTCACTGTATCTACCAATGAGTTACAGTCTTTAAAGTTGCTTTTAGCTTTTAAAATAGCTAAAGCTTTTTGTGCAGTTTGACTTGCATTCATCATCCTACCTCCAGAGATTCCTTCCGTGGGAAGGAGAAAATGTTGTCTTCTGTCTGAAAGTGCCATTGAGGGTCGCTTCTCTGTTTACTCCTGGTCTGTAGGACGTCCCAGTTAAACATTCTTACTAGCACAAAATGAAATGTATCCATCTGAAATTAGTGGGAAGCTGATGAGCCCATTAGTTTTAGAGTTCAACCAAAATATGTTTGATTTTTTGTTGATTGTCTTCAAGTTGCACTAAGGTTTCCAAATTGTGTTACTTTAATAAGTTGATTTAATGATTTAATAGAGACAGACATCTCGTGACCCAGGGGCAGGCCTTGAGGATTTTGGAGCTGCTTATTTGCTATGATTATCCTTTTATTAATCATCATTATCCTTTGATTAATAAGAGGTGGGCTTCTCTTGGACAGCAGGCTGCTTGGTCCAAGCATGCAGGTATCTCACACAAGAACCTGTGGGTTTCCAGGACTTTAGCCAAAGGCCCTCTTGCCTGAAGGGATCTCACCCTCCAGCACATTTGTCCATGCCTTCTGCCCAGTGAGCATCTGTGCCTCCTGAAGCCTTGCAGCCCAGCATCCCGTCCTGTTTGACGGAGGCAGAGAGCCCATGGTCGCTGGCAGCCCTGAGCTGGGCCAGGCTCTGGGGAGGAGCTGCTGCTCTCCACAGTCCAGAGCCGCGCCAGGCTGATGTGTGGTGATCCAGGGCTTTGCCTCTGTGACAGGTGTTTCACCTGCGTGTCAGAGTGCAGAGAGGGCCAGGTGCTACTGCTCCTGCCTCACAGGCAATATTATCTTTTAATAGCTGCACAGACCAGGTGATCAGTGGTGTGAGGTCTGTTTTGGTGTGTGGATTGTGTTAGCCATACAGGGAATACAGACATCTGTTTTGAATGATTTGAATTGGAAATACCTGCATGCAAGTCTGGGATCTCCTTAACATAAATGGTTGGATCAGAGTAGAGGATTTCACGGCTTGGTAGCTCAGCTTTTAGTCATGTTATTTGTGAACTAACTCTAGTAATATTTTTAGAAAGTGAAGTCTAAATTGGGTTCCTGTTATTTAATGTTTCAAAGCTACCAGGTAGGTTGTATAATTTGCAGATTCAGCAGTCACAAGTCATGTTTCTGAAAATCATGATTCTTTAATTTTATTTTCACTCTTAGGTGCCTCATTTGGTTGTGTGCTATATACAATTGTTACAGTACTGTTTGTGTAGGCACTACTGCAGCAGCACCTTTGAGACTGCTGCGTTTCAGAAAATGAGGGTATGCTCTGTATGTTAAAGATTGTAAGAGCAGAGACCTTCAGGGTTGTTGGGGTTGTTTTTTTTTCCTATAAGAGTTAAGTGGAATTTGAGACATTTCTGAAGCAAAATATTTATATATGTATAAAAATATCCGTGTTAAAATTGATAGATGTAGTAGGTCATTTTAACATCAGTACCTAGACTCACATAGGAAATGGACTGCTTTTAAGCTATAGCCATATAGTAAATAGTTGTGAAATCATTATTTCTTGCATTTTAGTCTCTTCCTACATTTCACCTGATAGTTGTTCTTTCTGGAATTTAATTGCACACTACAGCCACAGTTTGGTAGGATTTTGTGCAGCTTGTAACAATTCCTGGTCTTTTACTTCTGTTCAGAACTTTGTCTAAAATTGATGTTGGATCACATCTAAGAAAAAGAATAATTTGGAAGAATTCTAAAGTACTGGCTGTGCTTAACCAGAGTGTACTCACTATTTACAGCTTTGTGAGAAACTTGACTGCTTTTATATTGTTAACAGAAAAACTGAAATTGGCCAAAGACTTGGAGGAGGATTATATTTTGTGAGTAATGTAACTTGGGTTTTTCTGTCAGGCCTTGTAGCTACCAGCACTGCTGCTGTGCTTGGAATGATGAGACAGCCAAAGGCAGGACTTCTCACAATAGGATTGTTTAGGCTGGGAAAGCTCTCTGGGATAATTTAGTCCAACCATTATGATGTCACAGGTTCTAACTGTCTTTGACCAAATTACTGTTTTCACCATTTGGAGATTACTGTAACCAGCACTTAGGTACAGACAAGGAGGGCAGTCAACCAGCAGCAGAACGCAGCCTGGCTTCTTTGTGGAGAAAACCTTCCCAGAGGCAGGGCTGCAGTGCTGGGCTCTGTGGCTGTGCCCGCGTGGGCGCTGCTCTGGTGCCTTCCCCTGCTGACCACGCCGGCTCCTGCTGGGCCCTGGCCGTCTGTCTCTTCACCACACGTGCTTTTGGAAGTGCAGAGGGAAACACCAATTGACAAGTGCTGCAAGTCTGTGGATTCACTGCTTCTGTGTCAGCCAGGAGCAGTGTGTGTCAGCCTGGTGAGGGTCAGGCTGGGCAGGGTCCTTCCACAGCTACCCAGGGAGGGGACTTGGCTGAAACCCCAGGAAGCCACCAAAGACTGGGATGAGTGTTAGCTAGAAACAAATTATGAAAATGACATATTAATGTGTGGAAAATGTGAAACTAGGTTTAAAAAATATGGTAATTCAAAATGCAACAATCATGAAGACCACAGTACAGAGTTTTATTGCACAGCTACTAGAGCTGTGCATGACGAAGGTCCTGTCCCATGACAGCACAACTGTGGCTGCACTGCAGACAGCCTTGTACAATGGCACTTAAACCATCCAGAAAGTTCTGAAAAAAGGGTGCTTTTCTGGTGTATCTTGCATTGTTTGGATCAATGGTTTAACTCCATGTTAACTCTCCATTAGGAGAGTTTCATCTCCTTAGAGGATTTTGGCCTGGTATGGTTTTACCAATAAGATAGCTCAGCAAAACTTTTGTTTTCCTATGTAAGACAGTTATGTAAGCAGTTCTGAGGGGGTTCCCTTGCATTCTTTATTTAATCATCAAGTTAAAACAGAACAAACCCACAATGTAACTCTGAAAATCAGACGCAGGAGAAGGGATATGGCTATGTCATATAAGAGCATGAAATTGCTTCTGTTTCAGTGGCTTCCAGAAGTACTTAAAATAGGAGGAATGACAGTTCTTTATGATTTACAGACCAGCCAAAGCACTAGAAACGATGTCTAAAGTCATGGAACTTTGCTCAACTTTAGGATTTTTAGGGTGAATTTTTTATCTTGCTGGTGGTCAACAGAAAAGAAACCTTATTCCTAGAAATTAAAGTACATTGTATATAAATTCTTACTTGGAGAAGTAGTCTCTGGTTCCTAATGGTGTCTTTGATGAGTCCCTATACGAGTAACAAGTACAGAATTATGACACAGCTTTCTATGCCTCAGTTACCAAGCAGTCGGACTTCTCAGTGTGCTTAGATCCTGCAGTATTTTGTTTTGCTTAAAGTCAAGCAAACAGAACCCAAATAGATGACTGCTAACTGTTTAGTTATGAAATAAAGAGTATGAAACTGTGAAATTCATTAAGTTTGTAGATAGCTTGATCCAGTCTTGGATAGGTGTAATGATACTCAGTCTTAGGTCTTTATGTTATTTTGCCCAAACTTGTGACTCATCACATGCCTCTGGCTGTTGCAGTGAGTGAAAGGCTGTGGGGAAGTTAATCTTAAAAGTCAAAACTGAGGCTAAGAAATGCAATAAGAGGGTTGGAGAAGCACAAAGTTAGAGGGAGAGAAAGCAGAAAAGTGGAAAATGAAGCACAGCAAGCACGGGCTCTTGACAGTCATTTTTTAATGGATATTTGTGCAGTGTGGTTTAACAGGGACAGTTAACAATCTTACTGTGGTGTTAAGTCTGAACCTGTGACCCCTGTGCACGCTTCACTGACCACAACAAGAAGTGATAGGAGATGAAGGAGAACATTTAACTTTTCACAGGCTTCATCTGCTTGGTTTTTTCTCTGTCACAGTTGACTGGTAGAACAAATTTATCATTTTCAGAGCTGGTCTGCATGTTTTCACTGTGCTAGCATGCACTGAGAAGAAAATCCGGTTCTGACTGTTGTGCTGTGGCAGGAGCATGGAGACCCTGTCCCCTGGGACACCATCCCAGGCAGCAGCTTTGTCCTGCCAGTGTCTTGGTGACAGCCCTGACAGACGGTTCTGTTTTTGTAGCTCACAGTTACTGTAGGTGATTGTTTCTGCACTGCTTTCTGCTGCACGTTCAGTCACCCACATGATGCAGCTGGGGAGCTCTGGAGCTTTGTTCAGGGCAGTATTTTCTTCATTCAACTTGCTTTCCCTGGTAACATCTGTAAATGTGTTTGTCTATGTGCGGCTTCCACCTCTAATCACAAATTATTTTGCTGTTAATGCTTGTTACTTGTTAAAAATCCAAAGGATTTTTGAATGACAGATACATAAATTTATCTGTGATACACAATTTCTACCTAATACATTCACTGTCTTCAAAAGCATTTAATAATAATTCTGAAGTCTAAAAAGCCATATTTTCCTAGCAAAGTGATAGCAGTCTAACCTTATACCAAATTTTTCTTTGGTCACAGAAAACTTGATCCTAGCTATAAGCAGCAGTCAACTTGCTTGATGTTAGCTCATCAAAGAAGAATCAGTGTACATTTAATATTTAAAATATTTTGGTGTGAATTTTTGGTAGTTGAAGTACTGCTTAGTTTCATCATGAAGAGAACTATTTCTGCCATAGGTGTAGTGCTTTTCTCTCATTTGCATCCACTCAAATAAATATCACATTTTTGAGGAACAAAGTATATCAAAATTGTTCTGCTCAAAGTTGTCTATGTAATCTTAGAAGAAGTGTATTCAGTCTGAAAGTGAAAGTCTAATACTGTGCAACTGTAGAGCAGCCACTCTGGTACGAGTGAAAGGAAACATGAAGAATATAAAAATGGGAGGAGTGGGGAAAAGTAGAAATGAAGAAAGGGGAAAATAGCCTAAGAATGATGCAGTTTCATTTAGAAGGTTTTATCTTCTTTCAAAACACCTCTCAAAGGACAATAAGTCATTCTGTCTCTCAGCTGAACTGTTCACTGTGGAAGGTGAGCGTGTGGCAGGCTTGAGGAGCAGAGTCCCTGCGTGGAGCTGGGGCAGCTCCTGCTGTGCCACACTCGTGGCCTGGGCGTGCTTCAGGAGGTCCTGATCTTGCTGTACCCCCATGCCATGGGTGGGCAGTCCCCCAGCACCACTGCTGTGACCACACAGTGAGTGCCTGCGGAGGAAACGTTGGATCTCAGGCAGGGAGCAGACAGATGAGGTATTGCTGTCAGCCTTTACACAGCTGTGAGCAGAGTCATGGTGGTGGTATTATGAAGAAGAAGAGTCCAGTCATCTGCTGTGTAACTCTCCATCCTCACCTGTCTGTACTGCTGCCATCCTCATGCATCAGTGGTGCTGGCAGTGCATCCTCGGTCGCTGCTGGCGCGCCTTCAGCCGCTCGCCCGTGCGGTTTGGTCCCGCCTGCTTCGCATGGGGCTGTTCCCAGTCTGGGCTCAGGTTATGTGAAGACAAATGTGGGACAGATGCATCTAATACAGTTTGTCTGTACTCTGTGTCCAGTTGGCATAGTGCTTTTTAAAGCTTTATGACTCAGGTGGGTTGCATTTAACTAGGACAGTGAAAGGATTCCTTCCATTACATACTTCTTTGAAAGTCAAATCTAAAATGCACAACGAAGACCACTTTTCTTAAATGAAGAAACATGACTTCCACATGTAAAAAAACTTCCAACGTTACTGCTTTGACTGAACCATCTGAACAGCTGTTCTCTGCTACACAAACCTCCTCCTTGTTTTGGGTAAGAATAGTGTGTGCTTATAGGAGTTGGGACATGCAGCATGGCTTTGTTACAGAGCTAGAAACAGGTGCAGTTCTAGCACTTGCCATTGGGAAAAAACACAGAAGAAGAGAGGAAGGGAACATTAGCACCAGCTAGGCTATTCTGTGTGTTGGTAATAGACACCCATTTTATCTGCTACCATTAGTAAGTGTTTGTGGAGGAGATGGTGCCTTGCCAACAAGGGCTCAAGCCATGTATCAAACAGCAAGGGCATTTCAGAACCATTGATGGCCTGATTTTGGATAGAGGTTAGCAGGGTCCTGGTTCCCTGGATCCAAAGAGAGGAGCCATGTAGAACATGTTGGTGATGGAGCAGGGACCCCTCTCAGCATGGTGGGCTCATGTTTCAGGTGCTGTGCCATGCCCTCTGCTTGGCCCAAGGTACTGCAGCTTTTAGACGAAGCCTTTGTACGTCCCAAGAGCGATCCCGCAGTGTTCCCGCCGGCGTGTGACAGCGCTGGAATGCCAGGCTGGCTCCTCGGGCGCTCTCTGACAATGGTTGCTGGCTTTGGAATGAAAATCTCCCAGCAACTTCCCGGCCCCTGGCACTAGATGGAGCTTCAATCTACTTGCACTTGGAAGTCTTTTAAGTTCAACGACAAGATAAAAATAAAGAAGAATGCATGAAGATATGTGTGCCTGCTGCTGCACTTACAGCACCTCTTTCCGTGTTTTTAGCAGAGTGGTGTAAATCATAATTCAAATTTAATCTAAATGAAAATTAAAACATTGCCACAGAATCTGCTTGTTCTAATGCATGCATTATAATCATTAGCAGCCTTTAATGTACTCTCAGGTTCCCAGTGGAAGTTGCTGTAAGTACACTGGAACTGTGCTGCAGAATTAAGGTAATGCCTGGGCTGTGCTGAATAAAGGTAATGCCTTTTCTGAGCAAAGTACCTGGTTATATTTCAGGATGTGGTGGGGATGACCACCCCTTCTGTCTGCTGTGCTCATGCAAGAATACATTTGTATTTTCACTTTGTGCTACCAAAGCTAACATTTCAGAATCATCTTTTTTAAGTCACTTCATTTTTCCTCCATGTGTTACCCTTGAAAATATTGAACAAATAGAAACAAACAAAAATGAGCTTTGAAAATGTAGTGTTCATACTTTTCATTTAGCAAGCACCATGTCTCACAGGCCACACACACATAGCAGAAATTCAGACCATCTTTTCCTTCCACAGGAGTAACTGGAAGTAGATTTAGTTTTGTTCTTGGGTGCCCGTGATCTTATCAGCAAGAGACTGGTTTATTCAAAACTTTTGTCCAAGCACTGAAGTAGTCATAAAAGAAACTGAATTTGGGAACCGCAATGGTGACACTCATAACAGATTTTGTCATTAAAGCACCGAAGTATTGTTTTGTTGCTTCACTACAAAATCTGACTTTGAATTTCAGTCTTCTTCAGAGGCTTTGTGCCAACCAGCAGGAGGATAGGGACAGGTGGGGTGCCCAGAAGGCCTCAGGAGGGCAGGGAGCATTTGTGGGGTGCCTGGTATGTCCTGCAGAGATTGCACAGAAATTGTCATTGTGTTCTCCTAAAGAAAGCTTTGCTTGTTTTTTTTTTAATAAATCTGTTATTTGCCTCAAGGACGCCTGTTATGCTTGGTCTGGGACATTAGAGGAAGGTCTTTTGAAATCTCACACTTAAACTTTAAAGAGCTAGTCTGTCATTTGCCATTGCACTACGTCTGTCACTCTGTAGCCTTCCAGAGAAGTGGAGCTTCAATACTTACTAATTTACAAACTGTTCAACCATTTTGGTTCATTTTGATTTCTCTTCAGTGAACAAATGAGGATATGAGCCAAAATCTTTCATCCCTATCACAGCTGAATATTAGTAGGTGAGCAGACGGTCATTTTGTCATGTTGTTCCCCTCTGGCAGGGACAAAACCACTCCTGGAATACGAGAGGCTTAAGCAGGACGTGGGCACTGGACTGCCCTGCAGCAACAGGACAGATGTGCTTCCCAGGGTGTTCAGAAGATCTTTTTATGGATCTCTGAAGACTGTATTGCAGAAACATGGGCACTTGGGAGTTCAGGCAGCTGGCAAACAGGAATGCTGGAGCTCCGAAAGTCCCTGAAGTGACCAGACCCTTCTGAAGGCTGTTGTGAGGGAGAGGACATTTGCCAGAGCAGGAATTGGACTCAAGTGAGTCTGGTCCTGCAGCCTCTGATGGCTGTTTTCTTTGTTTCCCCAGGTCACAAACACCTGTGTTTGAGCTAGTTCCAGAATGACTGGCATGAGAACACCTGCCAGGAGCAGGGAAATCCTGTACTGTGGGTAACTTCCAACCCAGCGTTTTGCAGGGAGCTGCCACAGGAGCTGCGTGTTGGGCCATGGTGTTGCTGTTAGACACAGGTGATGAGTGGGGGAGCACAGCAGTCTGCTCCAGTACCCAGGGATGTGCTCCCTTGGGAAGAGACTGCTGCTGGGCCTGGGGGGAGCTCTTTTGGGAAGAGGCTGGAGCCAGCAGTCTGGCTCTGCACTGCTTGTTCCTAGCCTGAGCAGAGCATGGGTTGGTGACCAGGGCAGGAACGTGAGGAGGCACCATGCAGAGCCCAGGCAGTGGGGCAGGGCTCTGTGTGTGCTGAGTCCTGCGGCCACTGTCCTTTCCCTCCTCTTGGAGAGGCTCTGTCCTGGTGCTCGCGCGTGGTGAGTACACAGGGCAGAGCCATGGCAGCAGCAGCAGCTGCCCTGTGCTGTGGCAGTGCCTTTGGAGTGCAGCAGCTCCTCAGAACGACAGGGACAGCCACGGTTCCATGAATAGCAAACCAAGTGACCTAATTCAGCTCTCATGGGCAGCCCTCAGCTGCTCCATGGCCGCTGCACTGGAGCTGACTCATCACTTCCAGAGTGGCTGAGGTTGGAGCTTTCAGGCCCTAAGGATTTTGCTGGTTTGTTATTAATTTTAAATTGATTAAAATGAATTTTTAAAATACCAGGAGACACTTGCCTAAAGAAATGGTTATTAAAAAAAAGAAGGAAATAGTTGGTCTGTGGGAGTTAACTGTGTGCTTAACAGCTGCTGGCTCCTGCAGCTGAGGACACCCGTTGCAGCTTGGAGGAGTCTTATGTCAGCTGTTCTGTCCTGGCAGATTAGCAAGAACAGGATTAATCCATCATTATTATAAAAAACTGAGAACTAGAAACTGTCCTTGCTTATACCAGCACAACCCCCTGGTGTCCTTGTCCATGGCAGAATGCTATTACAATCTCACCTACACAGCTTTGCCCAGAACTCAAGATCTCCTGGGGATGTGCATCCCTGCAGGAGCATCCCATTCCCCCCAGCATCTCCCGGTGCCTGACGAAGCTCCTCACATGGTCCGGAGACTCTGTGGGGTGGCCTGTGGGCTGTCTGTACCAGGAACAGGCTGTGTGTCCCCTGCTCGACCTCCCGGGGAGGGTGCCATAGCCAGGGTGGGCAGGACAGATGGGTGGAGGATCCTTTTTACCACTGTCAGAGGGCAGTTCTAAATAAGCTTTTCCCCTGGGATGTTCTCAGTGCTGTGCCCGCCTCTGCCGTGCCAGGGGAACTGCCTTACCCTGTGGAGCAGGAAGATTGTTCTCTCCAAAGATTTCCATCTGCTGCAGTCTGACTGCACAAGTCAGGCTTATGCAGAGAGATGAAGCTTTTCCCTTCTGCCTCTCCCCTTTCCCTCAGGTGGGGCAATGGGTGCAGCCCACCAGCCAGCCAGCAGCCCAGGGTTGCCCACTGCCACTAAGGATCCTTCTGTGCCATGGTGGGCTCCAGAGATGCAGGAACCCCCTTCTTGGAGGCTACAGAAACAAGGTCAAAGCTCAAACTCCATAGGGATTTCTCCCTGAGAGTTCATCCTGAGGCCACCACCCCTCAGCATTCTTGCCACTGCTCTGGAGGGGTATGGGCTGCATGGTCAGGATGCCACGCAAGGTCTGGCCCTGGTGTGTTGGTAGGGATGGTGCTCTATTCCAATGAAAGTCAGGGTGAGCTCAGGCAGTATAAACAGATTAATTGATGCAGTTTTTTGTCCAGTAAATAAACACCAACAAATGAAAAATAAAAAAAATATGGGTGGGTAGGTAGAAGGTTCCATGGTACTTTAGAGAAGACAGGGCAGGAAGGTGAGAGGTGTGAAGGAGCAGAATATGGAATCCACCTGAAGGCAGTGAAGCAGCAGACATTGTCTGTCAGCCTCCTTTATGTCTGTCTTAAAAAAGAAAGCTGTTCTTTCAGTGAAACCAAAGAATGACAATTAAAAAGCAAAACAATGCAGAACAATAGAAGACTTCTGCAAAAACAATTTGACACTTCCTATTGATTGAAGTAATGGAGCAGCAAGTTTTACCAACTTGTATAAAAGCACCTTTGGTGTGCTTTAAAAATCCTTGTAAAATATACAGTGATGTCACTCCTGTGTTGTTCACCTGTCTGTTCTCACCTCTAGATGTCCAAAGCTGAAGTGGTCTCACTTGATGTTCCAAAGCTGAGCCCGTTTCTCCTGCCTCTGCCCTGCACTCAGCAGTCATCCTTGCCCATGGTGCTGTACAGCAGCTGTTGCTGTGGCTCATGGAACACTGAGAGGTCCTGCCCACTCACTCGTGTCAGATGGGATGGCTGCAGAAGCCCATGTCCTTCCTGCATCCTCTGAGACCAGGTAGGATGGGTTCTTGCTTGGGGCTGGATGTCCCAGCTCTGGCAGCAGAGTTCTGTCCTGGGTGGTTCTCACTTGCTGTGCTGTGCCTCCTTTGGCTTCACCTCGGGACCCAGGAATGATGACCAAAGAGCAGTTTGTGCTGTGTGGCATCTAGACAGATGCTCTGTCATAGAATGTGGAGGTTTTAACAGGTTTCAATTTCTTTCCAACCAAGCTACTTTCCAAATTAGTAAATTATATGAACAAATTCCTTTTTATGCTCAGACAGAATCAGATTTAGTGTTTAACACAAATTAGAAAATTATGAAGTCGAGTAGGAAGAACACTGGGTTACAAAATGTTCTTGCTTCATTCATTTTGCCAGTTATAATTTTAGTTTTAATTATTTATGGCACTCCATAATGTACTAGTTAATTTACAGTAGCATATTTTGGTACAGTATTAAAATTAGTGACAGGAGAGTTATTGCAACACTCGCTGTTTACCATTTGCTGAGTAATGTACACATTGATTATGCATATATTAGAATGGCTTTAAAATATGTGTAGCTTCAGCTGGAAGGTTAAGGTGTTTTAGACATGTTTGTTCTTCAAATAGTTAAAAATAGTGTCCTCTAAGACCTTATCCTAAAGTTGTACATGAAATCTGTGCCTATTCATGGAAGGAGGGTTCTGGCAATGTGAAAATTCTTTCAGTCTTTGTAGGGCCAGGCCTCATCAAGCAGACATTAAAGAGCACTTCACCGTTTTAGGGGCAATATTCTTATATACAGTTATTTTATTCCTATTTCTTTTTAGATGAAGGGGTCCAACAAGTCTGCCTTCTCAGTCTGTACAAACTGCTGCAGAATCTGTTTAACCACTGCTGCTGTTTATGAGAATACAGGTGTAGGGGGTGGAAAAGTCCAGTCCTTGGGCACATGAAACATAACTTTGAGAAAACAAAATGCTGTCAGGTTCACAAGGAAAACAGACTTGAAAATAAAGCAAATATTTTTTCACACTTGTTTAAGTTTTATCACTCAGTTGTGCTATTTCTAGTAGTTGTAGACATAACATTTTGCAGAAACAAATTTGACAGATCTATTCAGCTGGCAGTACTAAGTTTCCCTGTACTGATACCACATCTTGCCAACAATCCTATCCTATGGTGGGAATTGTGTTTGGTCACCTACAAGACAACTGGCTGCCTTCATTATGCATTTCCATTTTTTTTAGCCAGAGATAAGATATGCCCAACTAGACCAGAAATTAAAACAACCAACATGTCCATTCTTGTTTGGTGAAAATGCGGCTCATGTTCTTAGAGCAAAGCAATTATATTCTCTGTATTTTCACAGGTTCTGCTATTTAGTGGTAATAGCTGTCGAGCATCAAAAACCCCACAACAAACAAACAAACCAAACCAAACCAAACCAAACCAAACCAAGGATACTCTGCCTAGCAAGTGTCCTACCATACTCCCTATTTTACTACTTTTAGCCCCAGGTACTGCTTCTGAAAGAAAAGTGATTCACCCCCTTGAGCTCTACCCACAGCCAGACTGAGGGTTGAGTTTTCCTGCTCACCCCTAATCTGCCTCCTTTCTGTCCCTCTGCCTTTGGAATCAAGAGCCTTACCCCAAAAGCCCGGTGCCCATCGTGGGCATGGTGCTTCCCCAAGGAAGCTTGAGAGAGACACAATATACATTTCCTTAAGTTTCCAGGGAATCCATGTGCAGTGTAACATTTGGCCCATGGTGTGGTATGACACCAACTTGCAAATAATATTGCTTCTAAGCATAAAGGCTTAGAAAATCAAAAGTTTTCCTGTTAAGGGGAAATCTGCAACACTGATTTGAGCAAACCCTTCACCATAAACTTAGGCAGGACTTGGTCAATCCAATTTGGAAGTGCAGAGTCCTGCAGTGGCTGTTGTTTTCTATATTTCTTTAAGAATTTTGTGTTTGTGTATATTGCAGAAAGGCAGAAAAATCACTGAAGGAATTACTCTTTTTTTTCCCTTTTAATTTGCTCGTAACGAAATTGAAAGTAAGGAAATCTAACCAGGAAGAACACCCACATGCAGGTACCACATGCCTGCATGCACCTACATTCAATTGATGCAAATAAGCTGAATTTAAAATGCTCTAGAGAACAAAGTAGGGCCAGCTGGAGGATTTCCTGCTGGAGAAAGGAAAAGCCTGCGGAGGCAGTGGGTCGGAATGCTGAGCAGTGACACATTCCTGATGGCTGTAAATAGTGTATGGGAGGAGGGGAATGGGAATATCTTGATTTGGTTATTTGGATTAGTGAACTCTTCCAGTTAATGATTTTTTTCATTTAGCATTCAAAATGCTCGTGGGGTTTATATTTCTTTATGTCTATTAAAAAAATTTACATATACATATACATGTACACATCCATATACATGTACATATACATATATTTGGGGTGAGTTTCAGTAATTATTCATTATAAGAGGCCCCAGAAGTACTGTGTGTGTGTCTCTTGAGCACAACAAAGCAGCAGAACATACAGAAAAGGGTGTCAGGGTGTCTCTGAGCCAGGTGCCTCATGGCTGTGCAAGGTGTCAGTGTTCCACCTGAGCACACGGCTGCTGCTGCCATTCTCTTTGGACTCTGGCTTGCCCTGTTCTCCTGTGCAGCACTGGAGGCAGGGGATGAGTGCCCCGAGAGTCACAGGGAGCCAGAGCCATGGCATCTGCCCCGTGTGGCTCCCGTGCTCTGGCACCACTGGCTTTCCTGCAGTGCTGACGATGGCAGGGGGCATTTGCTCCGTGAAACACCATGTGGATTTGACTGTTTCACAGACTTATAAAGTTTCTAGTATTTCATTTACCAGGGACTAATAAAAAAAGCTTGTTGGAGTCAAGTAAAAACACATTTAATTCAGTACTTCACTTGCAGTCTAAATCTCACCATACCTCTAATTTTAACTGTAGGCTGAATCATTTTCATCCTACTGCTTTAAAATCAGGGTTGTTCTGCTATGTTGGGAAGTACAATGCTTTTTTTCTCTCTTAGATCTGTCCTGCCAAGCTTCTATTGCTCGGTGCTCTTGGATGTAAAAATAACATACAGCCAAGGAAGATTTGCACAGTTAGTTTTATTACTGTAAGCAAAATTGAAACATAAAGGATGCCAGCAAATTGATTTATAAAAAAATATTAAATGCAAAGTATTAGTCCCAGTGAAATATTTAACCTTGTTCTGACACAATTCCTCAGGGCAGAATCTGCATTGGGTGTGCAGTACAATCGTTCCCCAATACTTCTCTCTGGGTTTTGTTCCTCTTTGGCTTGCTGATTCCTCATCTGCCAAACCTTCTGCTGAAGCTGCAGTTGTTAATGTTTGTCTAATTAAAGCACTATCTTATTCCCTGTTCTTAAAACTACCTGATTTGTTTTACACAAGTCCAAATACTTCCATTTGAGAGAGACTCTTGGCACGACAAATACAGGTGGAATAGTTGTAGCCTGGCAGTGCTATAAACCATGGAGACAGCAGTGAGGTGAAGCCCTGAAGCAGGTAGGGCTATTCCAAACACTGCATCTGCAACACCCTTGTACCTGTGGGGAGAGAGAGCAGAAATACAAGGGGAACACCATGGTGTGTGTGTGTGATTGTAGCTCATCAGAAACATCGCTTCCCTGGGTCTCTGGCTTAGGATGAGCATGGCAAGACTAGAAAAACACTGAAAGTGGCACGAATCCAAGACTGAGCAAACTTGGTCTGTTTATGTATAAGATCTGGGTTGATCTAATTTTGCATTTAGAGTTTGGCTTCTTCACATGAATTTGAATTCTAAAGCAGTGACTGATACTTATTTATTTTTACTTTGAGTTAATTTGAATCTGCATCTCGGCAACAACTTGTGTCTTTGGACAGCACAGAAGACACTGTAGTGTTCACTTCTGTAACAGAAGTGTATAGAAATGCTCTACTGATGCAGAGCTGTTTCACCTTTCAGTATGGAGAAAGTCTCAGTGCTGCCATTCCACCTGGAAGAGGAGCCCTCCTGCCCTGCCACAAAACCCATCCTGCCCTGCCATGGGGCCAGGCTGCCAGAGAGAGGGCATTGGAAGCAGGGAGAGGAGCCTGGGTCTCTGCTGGGCAATGTTCCTCCCAGGCTGGCCCATGTTCCACTTGCCAGTGTTACGTGTGGAGTGTGGCCCATAACATCTTTCCTTGTGAAGCTTTGCTTCACTGTCAAAAAGGCAGAACAGATTTCTGCTCCTTCCAAGTGTGAGTCAGTTTGCACAACCCCAAACCTCCAGTTTGCCAGGCTAGTTCTGGAGAGCCTCAGCAATAGTCCCTGCTTATGGAGACAGGCCAGCAGCTGTCAGCCCTGTGAGTGGGAACAACTGATGTTTTACATAAGAAAACATAACTTGTTTTAGTTGGCTTTGTCTATCTATTTTCTACCTTTGAGTAGTTTCAACCCCAGTTTACCAGTCTGCTAGGGCAAAGTAAAGCACCTTTCAGTCAGGTGTTTGCCCTGATCAGCCCGACATCAGCAGGACCAACAGCAGAGATCTGTGGTGATTACTTGTGCTTCCAGAGGCTGTGGGATCTCCCCAGAGATCAGCCCTGTGGGATGGAGCACTGGAGAAACAAAGCAGGCATGTGGGCAACAGGAGATGTCTGTGCATGGGTGGTTTGTTCACTGACTGAGTGCAAGGCTGTGCTGATCAGACTTGTCCTGCAGCAGCTGCATCATCTGGTTGTGCCTTTCTGTCATCAACAAGCAGGTGTTGGCCACAGAAACAGGCTGTGCTTCATTGCCAGCTCCCTAAAAGCTGCCACCTGAAAAGCTAGTTGTGTATTTGTAGGCATGGACTTATCTGTTGTTGAAAAAACTATGTGTACAACTGTATCCCCACCCAGCTAGGCAGACACAAGTGTCTGCTGCCCTAGTGACTGCTGCCCTGTTGCATCCCATATTGCCCATGGAGCATTTCCAGCTCTTGCAAATGGACGGTGGTGGAGCATAGAGCAGCACTGACTAATGTCACTTGTCAGGTGCTTCTGAAGGACAAGATGGGGCTCAGTGTTTGGAATACACTTCAAAGGATATCTTTGCCTGAATTCTCCATGGCTTCAGCACAACAGTAGAAACACCTTAGTAGAAGCACCTCTTCCTATGTTGAAGATAAATTTATTAAGAAAAATGTAGACTACAATGAAGTAACACTTAAAAATATCAAAAAGAAAACAAAGATGGATTCAGTGAATAGTCTATGTCAGAGCAGGGCTTCAAATAGGAGTTCCCTTTGTGCACCACCTCAGTCTGGGGGAGGTACAGAGTTTATTCAAATTGAGTTAATCAGGTAACTGATTTGTCAGATTTGTCCAATAACAGGGACAACGTGTGACTGATGAAGGGGTGAGATGAGAAGAGGTGTGGCTGTTCACTGGCAGAGGGGAGAGTGAGTCACTGACATGTGCTCCGTGGTAAATGGAGAGCAAACGCAAGTGATTATTGGCATTCA
Organism: Agelaius phoeniceus; assembly: GCF_051311805.1. Taxonomy (NCBI): domain Eukaryota; kingdom Metazoa; phylum Chordata; class Aves; order Passeriformes; family Icteridae; genus Agelaius; species Agelaius phoeniceus. The sequence continues at coordinate 26,986,724 of NC_135274.1, read as the reverse complement.
AAAGCAGTTAATCTGGTCACTTGGACAGTGTCAGTTTGCATCCTTGCATTCTGAAGTGGTTCATTCTCCTATCTGTAAAATGGTTGTGACAGTCCCTGCTCAGCAGCCTTGCTATGCCATGTGTTAGCAGTCATGGCTAATGTCACTGTTTGAAGTGACTTGTGGCTGTTGCTTTCCTTGGAATTGCAGTATTTCTGCTCAGCAAAGGTACAGCTAACCTAGAATAAAGGAGTGAAAACAGCAAGTGTGAGATTATGTGATGCACAGGAAGAGGAGGGAGCTCATTCCAATAAAGCATGCAGTGGCATGTTGAGGTGGAGCTGTGAATCCAGGCTGCAGGATGCAATCTAGGATCTGCCTGGGCTTTGAAACTGGATGTGGCAATCGGACGGCAGTCATGTTCTCAGCTGCTGAGGCTGGCAGTATTTTGAAAAACAGCTTTGACACACACATGCATAACTGATGACAATGGCCTTGTGAATGTAGATACAAAACAAGCAGCCCCGACCCCAGAACGCAGCAGGTGGTGACTGGTTTCTCCTTCGTGGAAACTCCCACTTACTGCAGTGGAGGCTGAGGCCGGTGTTCCAGGCAGAGCAGTCTTACAGACTCATAGAATTGTTTAGGTTGGAAAAAATCTCTAGGATTAAATAGGCGGTTTCCAGGTGTGATCTGTGGTGTGTTCTGATTCTGAAGTATAGCTGTGGGGCCTTCTGTTACAGAGCACTGAAATCCTGCTGTGGTGCAGCAGCAGAGCTGATGGCTCCCTGAAGTCACTCTTGGCTGCGGACAGCAGCCGAAGCACCCTGGGGCAGCTGGACAGAGCTGAGAACGCGGGGTGCCTGCTGCTGGCGGCGAGGGAGCGGGGCTGGCGGTGCAGCAGGCCCCGTGCTCTGGCAGCAGAGCCAGGGGAGGCCTGGCCGCAGCTCCCCTGAGCACGGCCCAGACCCGCCGGGCTCCAGCGGCGCCGGGCCTGCCCGGCCGCGGCGTGCCCGGGGCAGAGGGGCCTGCGGGCGGCACCGGGCGTGCCCGTGAGCGGCTGCCGTCCGGCACGGCCGAGATGGCTCCCGTGAAACTCTGGTGACTGGCGGGCAGCCCAGCTGCCGTCCCGCGGGGCCCCGCGCACCGGGAGGGCCGTGGCCGGGACCGTGGCAGCGCCGAGCTGCGGGGCGAGCGCACGGAGCGGTGAGCGGGGATCTCTCCTGCACGGGTGGGCTGTGTCCTGTGCTGTTACCGGGCGGAGCTGCAGTGAAACATCGCTGTGCACATCGCACATACTGCGACAGGGGCTGTCTTTAACTGTGGGAGTGTTCTGCTGTACACCAGCTCCAGACCAAACAGGGCTCAGCCTCCTCCTCCGCTCATGCAGGGATGTTGGGAGGGTGAATCTCATCAGGTGTAGCAGCATCCAGACACCTCACAGGCGTTCGATTACAGTAGTATCTGCCTCGTTCAATGCCCAGAGGGATAAAATAACTAAGGAGATGCTACTCTTTTTTTAACATTATCTCTCTTTTATTACATGGGTTAGAGTCTTTGTTCCAAACACAGTCCAAGCTGCCTTTGAAATCAGCAGTGTAACTGCATCCTCATGCACTGTATCGTTTCCTTTCTTTTTCATAGAGTCTCGTTGTGTTTCTCCCTTCCCGAAAGCGAGAGCCTGCGGGCGTTCGCAGCGCCGCGGTCTGACACGGAGAGCTGGAAGCGGAGCCGTGCAGTGATTAAGTCACTCTCACAAGGTCACGCGGTGAATCGCTGCTGCTGCCAAGAATAGCACCCCGAGTCTCTTGGCTCTCTCAAGCCCACCCTCCACACTCCAGCCTCCTTTCCTCGGTGAGCATGATCTGATTCATAATGCAGCAGCTCTGCTGTGAGGCTGGCTACCTCTGTGATCCTGCTGCGGCTACGGAGGAAAGCAGCCAGGCTCAGGCAGCAACAGAGATTTGCACATGCCTGTAGCAAAAAGTCTAAACCTCAGAAATGGTATTTAGCAGCTTATCTTATCTACAGATAAGCTCATAAAATGTACTGACTGGTTAAAAATAGGTTTTAAAGTTCTTGGCAAACATCTCGGGCTTTTTATTCTTTGTTTTTTGCTGCAGTACAAAAATACCATTTCAATTATTCTTATTAGCTTTTTCTGGTCTTTTTGGAAAAGGACCAAATTATTGATGGGTGTTTTTAGCTTTTAATTGTGCCTCAAGTGCTAAACTTATTCCTGCTATTTGTTTGCAATATGTTTAGGCTATGTTTAGGCAAATGCAAATGTAAGTGGTTATTCAGTGCCTTTGGCACTGTGAACAGAATGTACTGAACTCCTGGGGCTTGGTACAAAGCCTCAGCCTCCAGCACTAACAAAGCCTGTGCAGGCAGCAGCTAAAACAGGAGAACTACCTAGGCTTGACAGAGGGGGTTCAGAAGATCTGGGGAGACCATGAATCATGCGCCTAGCTTTTGTTCTATGGACTGGGTAAACGAAATAAGGGCATTTTTGCCCATGTCCTGTTAGCTGAGGGTGCTCTGGAGGTCTGAGCACACTGAGCCTGCACTGCTGGGGCCTGTGGAGCCTTTGCAATGTGTAGCTCAGCAGCAAGGTTCTTCTGGGTGTCCTGACAGTCTGCGTGCTCCTGGAGCATCGTGGAGGCTTTCCCTGGCCAGCTGGAAGCGAGCGAGCCAGCACGGTGCCGCTGCCTGCTGCGTGGTCACTGCCAGCAGCTCGGGATTTCTACACTTGTTTGCCTGTTACCCAATCTATTTCAAGCTGTGATGGAATAAGGATGGCATTTGATTGCAGTACAGCGCACAACTGCTTGGCTTTTGTAACCCATGTTTTAAATGGGAGGTTTTTCTATGTATGCTTTTGCCTTCAAATAACTTCAGGCTTGTAGGTTTAGGCTTGGTGCTCTCTGCTGGCCTTTGCTATGGCCTGATGAGACAGCTCATGACTCTCACTCCGGAGGGTGCTGGGTTACTGAAGTGAGAAGCCCTCAAAGGAAGAGGGTAGTGAGGACTGTGGGGCACATAGAAGAGAGCCTCCGTCCTGGTCTAGGTCTCATGCTGGAAATAAGGATGTCTTTGTAACTCCTTTTTTTGGCTGGGCTTTATTTATCATCTCTACAGTGTGTCTGTGTCTCCTGATCCTATGATCCAGAGACAGAGGTGGCATGCTCAGTAAAGACTTTAGTATCTGGTGCTACAGGATAAGTCTCTCCTGACATGGCATTGGTCAGCTGCTAATGCTGAGTCTAACACTGTTTTTCTGTGTTCATGTGCCTCTAACAGCAGAATGAGTGGCCTCCATCTACCACATAACATACACCTAAAACTGGTGTTCTGTTGTACCCCAAGTCTGAGACTTCTGCAAGCAGCCTGTCACGCAAACTTGGCCCCACAGTTTTCAGTAGATTAGGTACATTGGTGGTTATAGTGAAGCTTAGTCTCATGTCACTTGTTTCAGTGCTGTGGGGAGTGAGGCAGCAGGCTTGCTGCTTCCTGCAAGTGAGTGCAGACAGGAGATGGATGTTTGCCATCCGGAAGGAACACCAGGACCGGCATAGCAGGTAGTCAGTCAGTCAGTCATGAGAAAAGGTAAAAATAAGCACTTGGTGGAGAGGGGGATGAAGTACAGAGGGGCAGAGAGGCAGTGATCAGTCATAGATGCCTTTGTCTCCTTACATCATAACCTGAGAAACTCTGGAAAGCAAATGACCAAAGCTGCTGCTTTAGGCTGTCTTTGGGTGAAAAGGAAAGCCATGGGCCATCCCTGCTTTATTCTGAGTGTCTTTCAAGGCCTGTGTTGATAACTGATATCCATAAAACAAACATGCATTGGTTGTCATTTGAAATTAGATTTCTGCCCATATATTCTTTTGCTTTCCTGTTTTGATGGCCAATTTTTTAACAAAAACTTTTGATTTTATATTTCCAAGCTGCACATACAAATACCAGATTTGGAGCAACTATGTACCCCATTCATGCACACAAATATCTGATACCTGTGACACCCCAGGACTGCAGCCCTCTCCCAGCCTTGAAAGCCAGAGCCCAGGGGCTGCTGAGCCATTGTGCAGGCTGGTGCTGCATGTGTGTCAATCACCTTCTGCACAAAGCGAAATTTTAGCTGATGAAACCTGCACCTGTGTATAAGGTAGGTTAGAGTGAAATCTGGAATGGCTGGTGTGTTAGAGTGAGCTACAGTTTGTGCTGTTGGGGCCCCAGGCATAGCTCATTACTGCAACTGCTATTTCCCCAGAAAAACTTCTCTTGAAGTAAAGAGGCAAATTGTAGCAATTTGGCCCAGTGCAAGTACATGATGCCCCAAAATCTAACTGTGCAGTCACTAAAGAGAAGGCTGCTTGAGTCAGCTTTCAGTGAGAAGTATACAAAGAATTTGATCCTTAGAAAATATAGCTAATTTATTGTCTAATTTTAGAGTACAGCTCCTCTACTACAGATGCTATCTGAGGGACAGCTCAGAGCTACTGAAGCCAAGGCTAGCATCCTATCTTATCCTGGTTTTGCTAAATCAGATTTAGGGCCAATAAGACCCAATAGGTCTTATTCTTGCATGTACTTTATTGCCGTGTCCCTTCTGTTGATTTCAGGGTTACGAAGCTTTCTGCAGCAGGATTTGAAGCAGCCAAATTCCAGCTTAGATCAAAGTCCCTAGGATTCACTTTTGATTTCTGATGAGGCTTCTTTATGGTATTCCTGATTCACATTTTGAAGTCATAAGGTTTTATTGTGTATTAAATGCCATAGGAATGTTCTGCTGACCTTTCAAAAACTTGTTACACTTCAGTGTCTTTTGCTTGTGATTTCCAAAACAACCTGTGTTCCATAAAAGCAATTCTTCACAAAGCTTTGGATGTGTTTTCCGGCACTTGCTGAGGGTGTCCCTGATCCAAGCTCTACTTTGGTGTGAGTGCACGAGAAACTGAGAGACTGATTGCTTTCTGCAGCTCACCTTCATTTTTCCTCTTGTGTTAAGGGCCATAAAGCAGAAAAGTAATTGAAAAATGGGAGCTGAAGATAGTGCTGTATATGTTCTTGTGAGAGCTGGTTTCCCTTCTTACTCCTTGCCTCTTTACTCAGTTGTTATGTATTTGTATTGAAAATGGAGGATTTTTGTCTGGCTGAGGCAGGCTGGCTGCCAGCTGGTGGCCACCAGTGGCCCAAGGGCTCCTGGCCCTGGACAGGCCACTTGTCCTGTGGCACTTGCAGCAGCTGGCTCTGGGTGACCAGCTTGCTTTACGTAGAAGGCTGAAACATCCATGGGCTGTGACACGATAAACCGAGCAGCTGATTGCTTTGGAGCCTGCAAAGCACAACAGAGGGTTGAGTTTTGTTGCATTTTGAGCCTGTAGAAGGCAAAAGTAACACTCTGGCATTCTTTATTTGTGTGGTCCCAGGATGGAGTGTGGCGAGAGCGTGGTGGGAGCAGACAATGCTTGTGCTGACAGCAGAGATTGAAGTGTTTCCTGTCATGGAAAAGATGAACAAGCCAGTTCCACATCAGCTTTCTTTTCTGAGACTTGTGAGTACTCTCAGTGTTGCTGCTATTTTAATACATGAGCTGCTGCCCTGAGTGGGATTCACACCATTGCTGTGCATGGTCACCTGCCCAGAAATGGATGAAGGGAGAAGAGTGCAGGAGCCTCCCAGTGCTCCCTCCTCCTGTCTCCTGCCCTTCACAATTTGCTGTGTTGGGAACTTCTGGAGATACAGCAGGGGCAGGAGAGACCAAGGTGGCAGCAGAAGAGCGCTGCCAAAGAGAGATGAAATGCACGAGCCACAGGTAGAGAAAGCCAGGATGCCATCCTCTATTTTGGCCATGGTCAGCCTCTGCTCAGGAAAGAGAAGGCCTCCACAGGTGTTCCCTGTTATGCCTGGCCACAGTAATCCTTGCTTGAGCAAGGAAAAGGCCATCCCTTCCTCCTGACGGGTGGAAGAACCTGTCCAGTCCCGAAGATATATCCATCCCAGGAGTGTCCCTGTAGTCAGTGCTGCAGGAGTCAAACTCCTGCTCTGGCCAGCTCAAAGGAATGGTATCAAAAGGCCAACAACAAGCTCACCTGATGCAGCTCTGGGCTTTTGGAAGCTCATGTTCCCAATCAGACATGATGTAAAAGCCTTATTCTACAGGCAGATGATGCAGTACCAGTAAGCAAAGTTTCTGAAGGGATAAATTGTCAGCTAAATTCTACTGCTGGAGGCCTTGCATACATGGAAGACAGCAGGTCTATTTGCTGGGAAAACCAATAGGTGCAGGACCATCCCTCTGATCAGGAAGCACTGAACATTAAACAGAAGACCATGCAGATTCTTTTTGAGTTTTTATTTTCTTGCTATAATAGCAGGCAAAGAGGAGTAGATTTTTCTGGAGAATACAGCTACAGTGTGCATGCACTCTAGTGCATTTGCTATGAGCAATTAGTATCAGGGTTGACTGAACAGCAGCTTGTGTGGATGCACCAGGTGTTTTATGCACAAACTTGGAGAACAAGATATTGATAGATCCTAAGACCTTTTTTCCACAGGTGTTCTGAAAGGGGCAGCTGGGACACAAATCTACTTTGGTGAATCTGAGACACTCGGGTCTCTTTTATTGTCAAAGAGGGAAGGTGGCCTAATTAAGCAAGCTGTAGTCATTGTTAACACCCATGGTACATCTCCTGAGCCAACAAATAATCCTTGCAGTGGATATCAGTGGGTACAGAACTGGACTGCCAAGAAACTTCTTAGAATTTCCTTTCCTTTTGCTTCCTTGGGAGCAGGATCTTCTCACAGCCACCTTTAGCCAGCATGAACTGCTCTTCTATAGAGTGGTGGATCCTTAACAGGCGTGGTTGGTCTGTTTCCACTTGGTTTCACCTGTGCTATCCAGCTTGCTCAGCAGTGATACAGCTTTCTACAGCTTGGTACCTTGAAAGTCTTTTCAAGTACAAGGCAGGTACTTCAGGAAGAGAAGCAGTGATTCAGTGCTAAAGCTGCCCATTCTTTATACTCAAGCTTGTTCCTGTGTGTGTTTAGACACTCATGCACATCCCTCCAGCATTTTACATCCTTCTCCTCTTTAGTGCTTTATCTCCCTTCTGCTCTTTGGTGCTCCTTGTCTCTTGCCAGCTCTCTGCTGCAGAGGGGAGGACACTGTTTGAGGGGAGTGCTGTGGATCAGCCTCATCTGGCATCTCCAGGAGCGCTGTGTGTGTAGTGCTGGATGCTTCAGGAGAGCCTGCTTCTCCTCCCACAGCCCCACCATACATCCATGTTCTTGCTGCTGCCTCCTGTAGCACAGTCCATGCTTTGGCCTTCCCATCCCTGCCTGGGCTCCCTTCTGCAGGCAGCTGCTGGTGAGTGGCCTGTTTGCTGTCTGGCTGCATCCACTGTCCCCACTTTGTTTTCTCTGCCATTCATTGATGGGTAAATACCTTGTGCAAGCTCCATGCCCACCTGTCTGGAAATCGTTCTCTGTCTCTGGTTGTGAGTGAAATCTGCATGTTTGGTTCATCTTCCACTTCCTGGCTCTGATTCTCCTCCCATTCCTGAGCAGTGTGGCTCTGCTGCACACATGAAAATTGTGCAGGGGCCAGGCTGGAGTGAGCCAGGAACATTCATCCCCCAGCACCTTACACTCCTCACAGGTACCTGAAAGAACCAGTGAAAGTGGTTGGTGTCCTGAATGTGCAAATGCAGGAGTGTGACAGATGAGCCAGTTGCCCATTTTTTGGTGGAGTAAAGCAGGTGTATGCAGACAGGCAGGGTCCTACTGAGGAACCTCCTTTGTGCATGTGGCTGCTCTAGGTTGTCCCCAGTGCCACATTACTGCTTGTGGGCCCTGCCCTCGGCCTGTGGTGAGAGATGAGCAGCTGGCAGGAAGGTAGCAAGAATGTGCTACTTAAACAGAGGTTGCTAATGGCTGTGTTCCAGTCTCCAGATGTGTGGCTGCTCTGGGGTGCTGGGAGCTCCCTCTGTGCTGTGGCAGACAATTCCATTATTAGATTAGTGGCAGCTTTCCATATGCCAACACTCGTGACTGTAGCACTGTTTAATTTTCACTGCTCCGAAGTATTTAATTTGTCAGTTGTTAGCTTCTGCTTTGTAAAGATCAAATGCCAAAGTCCTTACCTAGATTTTTACCCACTTAGGGGTGGGACATGGATTCTGTATGAATCCATGGATTCATACAGATCAGAGGCAGCATAAGGTCTGGAATTCAGAAATTCAGTCACTTCTAGGCTAATCTGTAGAAACCTCTAGTCTTCAGGGATGGGGGTCTAATCGTCTAATCTCCCTTCTTCTATTAATTTCTATTTGGAGAAAGGAAAAATCAGTACTGCTAAAACCACTGCCCACTCACATTTTGAAGCTGGACTGTGCAGATGAGGCGTGTGGTTGTGAGTGCCTGACTGAAGGTTTTGGCTCCTCTCTAGTGTGGGGAGCTGCTGCTGCTGTGAGCAGATCATCCTGCAATTCACTGCTGGGGGCCTCTCTTTAATTATTGAGTGCCAGAATAGATGTATATTGAGTTACCTTGCTGGCAAATATAATCTCCAGCATTTTGTGTAACTGCAATATTCTCAGTTTTCCTACCTGCATAACATGGTCTTCTTCAAAGAATCTAAAACAAGACAAAATATGGTTTTATATATTGCTTGTCTAGCAGTACATGTTTCCAGAGAACAACAGGTTGCACACTGGCTTTGAGGATAGCCTTCCCTGGCAGCATGGATTGCTCTTACATACAGTCAAGCCTGTATTTGGATGTGCAGCAGAATGAAGCAGGATGTGCACGGTGCACTTTTAAACCAACCAACCGAACCAAAAAACCAACCTCCAAAAAATTCAGAAAAAAGAGAGAGCAGTCTAAGCCAGCACAGCTTTATGAGAAGTCCTGCTTATCAAACCTGATTTCCTTTTATTACAAAGTAACCCACCTAGCTGATCAAGGAGAGTCACTTGATGTAATCTTTTGAGATTTCAGTAAAGCTTTCAATACTGTCTCTCATAACATCCTTCTGGACAAACTGTCCATCTCACTGCTGGATAAACATGTCATGGGATGGGTGAGCAGCTGGCTCACGGGTCAGGTGCAGAGGGTGGCATGAGACTGGCACCAGTCCCTTGGTGGAGTTTTGTAGGGCTCCACCCTTGGCCCTGTGCTCTTCCACATCTTCATAAATTACTTGGGTGCAGGACTGGAGGGATACTAAACAAGTTTGCAGATGATAAAAACTGAGAGGAGTTGTTGACTCCCTCAAAGGCAGGGAGGCCTGCAGAAAGACCTCACCAAATTATAGGGCTGGGCAATCACCAAACTGGTGAAGTTCAGCAAGGGCCAGTGCCAGAGTCTGCACCGGGAATGGGGCAGCCCTGGCTCTACAGGCTGACTGGGGAATGAGATGCTGGAAAGCAGCGCCTGGAAAGGGTCCTGGGGTCCTTGCTGACAGAAAGTTGAAGATGAGTCTGCAGTGCCCTGGCAGCCAGGAGGGCCAGGCGTGTCTGGGGGCATCAGCTGGGCAAGGGAGGGACTGTCCTGCTCTGCTCTGAGCTGGGGCAGCCTCACCTCGAGTGCTGGGAACAGCCCTGGCCACCACAATATAAGGAAGGCATTAAGCTGTTAGTGTCAAAAGGAGGACAGTGATGGTGAAGGGCTTTGAGGGGAAGCCAGATGAGGAGTGTCTGAGGGCGAAGCCTGGAGAAGAGGAGACTAAAGGGAGACCTCATCCCAGTCTACAGCTTCCTCATGAGTAGAGGAAAAGGGGCAGATGGTCATCTCTGTGGTGACCAGTGGCAGGACCTAAAGGAATGGCCTGAAGTTGTCAGAGGAGGTTTAGGTTAGATACTAAAAGAAGTGTGTGGCATTGGAACAGGATTCCCAGAGAAGTCGTCACAGCATCAAGCCTGACAGAGTTCAAGGAGCATTTGGGCAATACCTTCAGGAACATTGTGTGATGCTGCAAGACCAGGAGTTTGACTCCACGGTCCTTGTAGGTCCCTTCCAACTCAGCATATTCTGTGATTTTTGGATTTTGCTTTCACTGCTCTGAAATGTTCCATTTGTGAGCTGTTGCTGTAGAAGACCTGTCTGACATGTCTTGATGGAGCTGCAGTGGAGGTTCTGGCCAAGTGGGGCATGACTCCAGAGGCTGCCTGCACCCATGCAGCTGTACTGGTGTCACTTGCAGGAGCACTTGGAGATGGAAGTGGGGAGAGAAAATCAACGTACATGTTTATAATTTTTCCCATCTTGCAGAGATGCAAATGGTGGCCGGTGTCCCCTCATCCCTTCTCTGTCCTGCTGTCACACACAAGCTGCAGGCACCAGAGCTGTGAGCCATGGATCTCTTGACCTTTGGTTCCTGTAAAATCCTCTGGATAAGAAGTCTCCAGTGCTCACAGCCATGATACAAATTTCCATATGTTCTTTCTAAGTATGGCAAGCAAACCTTGCCCTTCCTTATTTTGCAAAAGAAATAAAACTGGTGAATTCCATGTAATCCTGATGACAGGAGAGAAACATTACCCACCGCCTAAATGGGAGACAAGGCAGTAGTGTGGTTAGTTGAATACCTCTGTTAGTCACAAGTTTCAGAGAATTCCATGAGTCAGGCAGGAGCGGTGAGCCCGAGCTCCCTCGTGTGTGACCCGCAGGTTTGTCCCTGCAGCAGCAGCGCTGGCGGGTCCTGGCAGAGCGAGTGCGGTCGGGATCTGTGCTGCTGCTCCTGGCGAGAGCAGGGAGGCAGGGCTCCATCTACCGCTGTGCGGGGAGAAGGCAAAAACAACCGGGACGGCAAAGCTGCTGGGTACGGTGAACTGCATGTGCTTTTCCTTTTCCCTTTTTTCTTCTCCCCTATGGTTTCCAGAGCCCTTCACTTCCAGTCCAGTTCTCTGACTGGGACATTGTGCAGGTTTGTAGCTGGGGACAGTCCCCGCTTGTTCATCATGTCATGTGATAATGTGAGGCTGGAGAAAACAGCATGGAAACAAAGTGACTTGTACACACACACCACACACAGAATTGGAAGCAGAATCTGAGATGAACCTCAATTTCCAGTCTATTTATCTGACAGGATGGGGTTCATGCTCATGCTCTGTATGTTGAATACAAAGAGTTCTTGGAGGGCTGCAGGAACAAGAACAGGATCAAGACAGTGCTCAGTTCTGGGGCTTCTTGCTTGGTCTGCCAGTGCTCTGCTTCTGAATCTCCTGTCCTTGTACAGCCAAGACATGTTTCTTCTATACTTACCTATGCCCAGGCATTTATTTGAGAATGGAGCTCTACATGAGCCATAGGTCCTCTTCTGCCAAGCGTGGGGAGGCAGTGAGGGGTGTGAGCCCTGAACCCAAGCCTGTATGCAAGTTCTGCAGGCAAATTTGGTTCTCAATACTTTCAGCTAAAATCCTACTCTTTCCCTTGCAGATTGTAGCTGAATTGTGGACCAGGTTGTCCAGGGCAGCTGTGGCTGCCCATCCCTGGAAGTGTTCAAGGCCAGGACAGGGCTTGGGGCAGCCTGGGATAGGGGAAGGTGACCCTGCTGATGGTGGGGTTGGGGGACAAGATGGTTTTTAAAGATGTCTTCCAACACAAACCAGTCTGTGATTCTATATTGAAAACAGAATATTTTCCCCTGTCCTTGCTATCTGCAATCACCTGAGTTAACCCCGCTGTGCTGGGTGAGATACTGTTTTATATACCTGGTACTGCCCAGTTTGAATAACTCCCGAAGGATAATGTGTGCAGTGTCATTCTAGAAAAAAGGCCAGATTTTAGGATTTAGAATACTAGGGAAAGGTGCTAATTTCTCTTTGCAAGTGATTTGCTGGTAGTGAGAACCCATCATTATTCAGTGCTTGCAAGGAACATGAGACGTGTCTGGATTCTTAGGCTTCCACAAAAAGTTAACCGATAGTTCTGCACTGATGGCAGGAAGAGTTTGAGCTTACATTATTTGACTGGGAGAGCTTGTCTCAAGTTATGTGAACAGATGTTTCAGATTTGAATTCAGCCTAGCAGAAAAGGGATATCAATCTAGTCCTCTGCATTTCCCATCTTTTGCTTGGAAAAAAAAAACATAAGTAAGTTTTTTTTTCCTTTTAATTGGATTTTTCTTTACTGTGAAACCAAAATGCAGACTCTCCTGGAAAGGAGGAGAGAGTCACTTTTATCCAACCCAGTACTTAAAGCTTTTCACCTGTTTGCTCAGCTGCCTTGTATTTGTCAGCATTTTCATCTGTGGAGCTGCAGTTATCTCTGAAAAACATCACAAAGAATTAAACACCCCAAAACCTCCCTTCAGAAGACATGGCCTGCTTTCCACATTTTGGTGCATTACACAGCCAGGCAGCCCTTTGTGTAGTGGCTTGTGTGCTGCAGCAAGAGGAATGTAAAAAAAAACCAAAAAACTTCTTCTGACACAGCTGTCAACAATTAAACTGTGTGAGGCTTTGCTCACAGAGGTTAGGGAGAAGCCCCGGGAAATCTGAAAAAGCTTTCAAGAGGAAGCACTGAAAATACATGCCAGAAATCAAGGAATAGATTGCAGATGACAAATACACGTCTCCACAGACTATCGGGGAAGAATTGGTTTGACAGTGGCTGTGGAGCCATGGAGCTGTGCTGGATGAGGCTGAAGGTGGCAGTGAATGGAAATAATTAAGCCAGATAAACATGCCCAATACTGACTTTTATGGGAGAATTCATCCATGTATTCAATGGGCAGATCCCACAGATGGCTGGAAGGTGGAGGACCCTGTACTCCTGCTGATACTGCTGTGCAGTTTTTATAGCATGGCTGCTGTCTGCAAACCCTGAGGAGCTGTTCTAAGGCAGAAGATGGTGTGTCACCCGCAGCTGGGGACAGGGCACCACAATGATCAGCTGGAGTTGGAGAGCAGCAGGTGGTGGCACTGGAATGCCATGTTGTAACATGCCAGTCCTTGGCATATCCCTGCAGGCCTGGAGGAGATCAGGTCTGCCATGAGCAGCAGATAAAGAGGTAAGAAGTGAGAGGAGCACCTGCACACATCACCCTGGGAGCTACAGGGGAGGCCATGCTGCCAGGCACCGTGGGCACAGGCTGTCCCAGCTCCTCTCTTGGGTTGGGTTTAGCCAGTGACCCTGGCCGTGGAGCTGCTGACTAAAGCTGGCCTCAACAGCATCTCGGAGGCCATGAAATCTTTGGGACTGGAGGAAGGGGAACTGAACACCTGTATATTCTCCTTGGAGCCAGCACAGCCAGTGCAGCAGAGCTGTCCCCACACTCGGGACGGCCCAGCCTTGGGTGGGAGCTCTCCTGGCAGCATGGGAGCACAGAAGGAGTTGGGTGATTATAGTCCCTTGTTTACATGGTAGCAGAGTCACGCTGTAGGCACAGTGCAGACCCTGCAAGTTTGCTGCTGCTGCAGCAGTGTTTGTAGCTTAGGCCCTCAGCTTCCCAAGGATTTCAGTGCTGTGTGATGTGGAAGTAGCGCACCCTTTCCTTGGTCACCCCGTTTTCCCACAAAGTGTCTGCTGAATTCTGCCAAATTAATAATTTATTCAGCTCTCTCACACTGCAGCCCGTGGTGATGCAGCCATTAACAGAGCAGGTTTGAGCAAGGCTGGGAGTTCCCCAGTCCCCAGAGAGGGCTGGAATTGTCCCGGTCTCCTGGGGAGAGCGTGAGCGTGGTGGGAGATGGGATCTGCAGGGCGCAGTGAGCGGTCTGAAATCACACCTAAAATAGCTGAACCGTGACATTTTCTCTTGACAGGAGTGGTGAAAGGCCACAGATGCTTCCTTTCTGTGACTCAGAAACTTGCAAATCTTCTTTGATTCACACCTTATAAGTAAAATTAGCCTGTGCTCACTGCTGCCAAACTCTTTCAAAGCAAAGATACTTGTACAAAGGAATTCAGCAACAGAAATGCAATTCACTTGTGGATCAGATTATTATTTCTGACTGGAAGCAGTAGCAGAAATGCTTGCAGGGATTTCCACTTTGCCTTTGAAAAGATGTCCATATTGTTGGTAGAAAAATAGCTGCTTGGGAGGATAATTCACATATGTTAGGGGACAGGGAGGGGAATGAGCCCCATGAGGCTGCTGCAGTGATGAGTACAAGAGTTCAGCTTTGGCTATGACGTTCAGTCACTTTGAAACAGGGATCTTCAGCTGTTGTTATTGGGAATGTTGTGACGTGGGCTGCAATTGCTGCTGCTCAGCAGGACATTTCCAGTCCTGGGCCTGAGCTTTCACCCAGCACATGGGTCTTTATGCTGCTTATGCCTTGGCATCCCAGAGAGCTGTCAGACACATTCCTTGCATGTGGGGATTCCTCAGGTGAGACTTAATGGAGAGAAGGATTTTGTTGATTCTTAAGGCTGTGATTGTTTGTGACACTGATGAATGTGATGTTACCTTGAAATATGAACTCACCATCAGCTGTGAGCATCAGTCAAGAAAAGATCTGGCACTTACAATCCATGCTGTTCACAGTCTGTGTTTTGCAGCCAGCTGTAACAGAAGCCTCAGTTCCCGTGATGATGCTCCTGGGGACAGAGCCCGATGGCATCTGCAGAGTGCCATGGAGGCCCAGGGAGCCCGAGCCACAGAGAGGGACTGCAGCCCCGGTGCCCCTCTGCCCATGGAGAGACAGCAGAACGTCATGGGGCCCTCAAAGCCAGCACAGAGCAGACATCTCCAGCAGGTTAACTGCCTGGGACAGCCTGGGACAGTGGGAGCTGTGGACTTGTAATGCAGAAACTTGTTTGCTCATAATCTGCGGGGATGAGTTTTGGAACAAAGCCAAGAGTGCTCTGATCATAGTCTGAAATACTGATATAAATAGTGGAAGGAATGGATGTCTGTAGTATAATATATATAATACACATGCAGACATTTTTCTTCCTGGCACACCAAGAGTTGTAAACCAAATGAGTACAAAAGCAATTTACTTAAGAAAAAGTTAGGCACATTGCACTGGAATTAGAACTGGTCATACTACTTTACCCCAAAATAATATACTTGATATCTTTGGGTGTCAAGTGAAGCCTTTCTAAACGATGACGTGTTTTTGTGGCCACCTTGGCCAGGTTTGTTCTTTCTGCTTGATGAACAGTGCACAGAGAAGGGGATCTCCAAGAAGTGAATTTTTTTGCCCTTTGGAAATGTGTGTGAAAAGGACAGCAGCATATGGACTTGGCATGCCCCAGGCATGGCTGTGGGAGCCTGGAACATTTCGTGCCTGCAGCAAGTGTAGGAGAAGGGAGGAGGAGAGTGGAGCAAGCGACTGCAGTGAGCTGCGTGGTGATGGCAGTGAGTTACCCTCTGAGAGCAGGAGCAGCAGGGGCCCAGCCCTGACCCAGTCTTCATCACAGCAGAGGTGGGGAACAGGCCTCATACCATGCCCCTTCCTTGCCTCATGGGTCGCAGCAGAACTGGGAGGTTCTCATGAATTGCCACAGGCAACATCTTGACCAGAGAGTGCAGATAAAATTGCTGGCCACAGCAAAATCAAGCCAGGTGCTGAAGGAAGGGACAGAAGGTGGGCTGGCTTTGGAAGCACAACTCTGTCAGCAGTCAGAGCCTTCAGCTGTGAGTGGAGGCAGAAGCATGCCGTGGCTTTTTCGAACGTACCACTATAAGATGTTTTTATGGATCAGAGACTCCAAATATTGTACAGAACAATGAACTAGAAATGAGACCATAGAACTCTTGCACAAATTGCAGATGAGCACAGGGCAGGTGAGCATAGCACAGCCAGGTGGGCACACACAGCACACATTCACAGAAAGCCTGAAAGAGGCTGCACGTGGCCATATCCTGCACAGCAAGCCTTCAGCACATTGTCTAAGGCAGAGCTTGCAGCTGTAATGGTAGTGCATTTGGTCTCTCATTATGGATCTTGGACAACCACCCATGCAACTTGAAAATAACTTGTACAGTTAAATAGGGTGTGTTTTTCTGTACTCCAAATGTGTGATGCACCCCAGGGAGGTCCAGTGAAAGGTTCATGTGCCTTTTGGTAGTTGTTATTGCCCACCTTAACAGAAGATGTTCTGATTTACGTTCAAGGAGTACTGATAGAGGCTTGAGCCTGTGTCCCACTGACATCCTGAGCAGATGCTTTTAGTCCCTCACTTTTTAATGTTGGTGTCTCCCCGTTGTTCTTGGAGCAGCCTCACTGCCAGACATACCTGCACGAAGATCCGGTGACACCGCGCCATTGCCTCTCCCATTTCTGTTGGATGGTGTCCTGTCTGTTCTGCACTGCTGAGGGTTCCCACACCCCAGCAGTGAATATCACATCCCATTTTTGTGAAATGATACTGATTTGCAGATACACAGTCTCTTCCTAGAGCTATGCCTGCCCCAGTAACTGCTGGGAACCGCACAAGCCCTGGCAGAGGTGGCAGAACTCCCCTGTGTGCAAAGCGTGCCAGGCTCACGCAGCGCTTGCTCATGGAGCAGGGAGAAGCATGAATGGGAGCAGATTTTAGCTTTATTTTAGTCAAGGAAATCCAGGGATGTTAATTACTGAGCTGTCATCAATTTCAGTGACTGCAGAACCCAATTAGCCTCTAATTTTAGTTTCATGCTAATGCCATTGTCAGCTCTTTCCGTATCACAGGTGAGGCAGTCTTAGATGTGGCTCCACAGTTGCTTTGTGTGGGTGGCTGCTTCCTAGAACCTGACACACAGCAGGGAAATTGGGGCAGCATTTAGAAATGCTTTGAAAGGCCCTGGGGTTTTTATACCATTTTTTTTATTGCTGTTCCACTGCTGCCACACACACGGCTCACGTGGGCACCAGCCCTCATGAGGCACAATTTCCCCTTGGCTGACACCCCACCTGGCAAATGATAAGGCTCAACACAGTGCTGCTGGGGGTCTGAAGGGGGGAGGCTGCTAATTGCAGGATGCCATAGGCATGCACCCTGTACCTGTAAGCAGCAAGGAAGGACTGGAGTGTTCTTTAGGCAGTGGCCACCTGTGGCTTTCTGGGAGACACCAGGAAGGATGGCCAGCTCTGTCCCACTTGTGCTGGCATGGTCTGAGTGCCATGTGACATGTGTGCTGTGCTCCATGCACCCCTGCTCTGGGCTGCAGCAGCACTGAGCTCAGCCTGCCCGGGACTCCTCGGCACTCGCAGGGGTGGGAGCTCCAGCTGTGGCCGCACTTTGTGGCATTCTTCTGCTTGCAAGTATTTCTGCACAGCTCTGGTCTCCCCATGTTATTCCTCATGGATCTTGTACTGGTGTAAAAGTGGTGCCTATGGAATAGCCTGGGCTGTCTGGAAACACCTGGACACAGCTGGGTTTGCAGCACAGTGGGTAGGTTGGTTCTTTTCTGGAAAATACCAAACACATAGATGGGGACAAATGGGAGATGAGTGCCAAGATCTGTACCAGGAGCTCAGCACTTTTATCCAATGGAGCCACGGCATGGAAAAAATGTCCATAGGATGTAGAAGTTTATTTAAACGTGTATTTAATGTTAATGAGTGGACCCACAGCACAGCTTTCTGACTTGGAAGCCAGTTGCTGAAGAGCAGCTGAGCTTGATTTGCAGAGAAGTGTTGTTCTCCAGTGGATTTGCAGGTGCAGCACAGTGACATTTTAACTGTTTGGGCTTCCCTGCTGTGCTCTCAGCCATCCTGGAGGGTACACAAAGGCTGGAGGATGACTGGAACACCACAAGTTTTCCACAAAGAAGCTCAGTGAAGCTTCAGAAATCTCCGCTGGTTCATGCTGCTTCTGAGACATGTCCAAGCTGATGGTCACATATAGGTCCTTATAACTCCTTTTGAAGGTTTGAATGCTTTGTTTTGCAGCAGAAGAGCTTTTCTGGGCGTTATTTGTGCTGGACTGACCTTCAAATAAAACTAAGACCTGACAACACAGTAGGTATGACAGCCCTGTCAAGGAATGGATAATATCCGGTCTTTAAATACACTTTCTATTTATGTTGGCAGTGTACAGGCATCTCAGGATTTTACCTGCTATCCCAGACTTACACTTCAAAAGTGCCACCAAGGAAACTTCTCTGCATATCTCTTTCTATTTCAAAACTTCTTAACTGAATAATATGAGTTGGCAGATACATCACTGCCTGTTGAAGCTCACAGCAGAAGAATGTTCAAAGGGAAAAGAAAATATTTGGAAAGTATTTTTTTACTATCATCAAACAGACCTGGAAGTTTGTCAACTATGGGTATATGCCAGTTGTTCCTGCAGCTTAATTTTTCATGGTTAGTTTATTTTTCATGTTTATCAGAATGTTTCAGTTTATACCTCAGGCACCTCAATCTCTGCAAGTGTCAGGGTCCCCTGGAAGGGCCAGCAGCTCTGTGTGCCCCCAGATCAGCTGGCAGACATCTGCCTTGTGTTAGGAGAAACATGATCTTCCCACTGGCTTGGACCCATGGAAGGGGGTGGGAACACTGTGAAACTGCTGCATAAACCAACACATAACCCAGCATTTCAGAATAAATAAGCAAAATTGGTTGCCTGCATTTTCTTGGGGGAAAAAATGTTGAGCATTTTCAGGAAAAGATGATGCTTTTCCACACTCTTTTGTAGAAGCTGCTGTGGATGCCAGGTGGGTTGTTAGCCCTGGGATTGGCTGCTGGGGCCTGGGCCACAGAGGGATGGTGGAGACTGCCTTGGTTTTGCCATCTGACTCCAAATCTGGCTTCCAGCTTTCTCTGACACTGCTAGTGCAGTCAACAGGGCTTGGCTGGAGTTAATTGAATTAAATGGGACACTTGCCAGGGACACCAGTTATCTCCTGCAGTCATTAGCACAAGAAGGGTGTAAGGATTAGCTCTTGTTTGCTGTCTCAGGTGTTAGTGGTGATACCAGCTGACATGTTAAGGTCTTGTCAGCAGCAGCATGTTCTAGAAGAGACAGCAGCCTCTTTAGCTGATAATACCTGTATCATTTCTTTTAAATGCAGGTATTCCTCATTGGAGTAATTTTTTTTTAGTCCTTGCTTCGGATAGTTTAATGAGTTTCATGTCATCTCTCATTTCAGGGGATCAGCAAACGTTTATAAGACAGGTACACTCCCTTTGGACTGACAACACCTCCCAAAGATTCACTCTCCAGCCCTTGGAGCTTCACCAGCCCTGGGAGCATGGCCATGGTGAGGGGTGAGTGCTGCAGTCACTGGTGCTGGCTGTTGCTGGTATCACGTGAACTCTGCAGTGGGGGAGGAAGGACCTGAGCTTTTGATTTCTGAAGGATATTGCTCTGATAAATAAAGAAAGGATTTAACTACTGCAGGAAAGTGTGGAGATTTGCTCTGTGGCATTCTGGATGAGAAATTCTGGTCCTGAAGTCTGTACAGTTACTGAGGCAGCAATGGGCACATGCCCATGGTTCACCTGCAGTGGTGCCCACATCCCACGTGCCCAGTCCCAGCTGAGGCAGTGCCTGTGTCCCACCCAGGGCAGTGCCCACTTCCCATGCCCCACATTCCCCATGTCCCACCCACAGGGGTGCATCCTCTGGGTGGCTCACCTGGAAGTGAAGCGCTGCTGCTTCCTGGGGCTGGGGAGCAATAATTAACACTAATTAACAAGCAGAACTGGTGATGAAGTGCTGAGCTCAGCCATCTCTGCCATCCACAGTGTCTGGGGGAGTGCAGCCTCTGCACAGGGGCTTTGGGGGGAGCTGGGCAGCAGAGCAGCCATCCCTGCCCAGGCAGTCTCCAGTGCTGCCACATGAAGCTCTGGGTGAGGGTTCCCTGTGCGTGGCTGGCAGGGAGGGTCTGCCAGAGCCACGGGAGCTGTGGCTGGGCCCTGCTGGGCTGGGCCCTGAGCTCTGGCTGCTGGGAAAGGCCCACTTTAAACTCGCTTTGGGCGGTCTTAAAAATTGCTGAACTTTCAAACTAAGTTCTTGTGATTGAATATTTATTGTTGAACTCAGCATGAAATGTAAAATAAAGCCTAAAACTAGGGATGCTTTTGATTTTAGTGTAAATGCTGACAGCATTTTTAATTTATACAGTATTTTAAGAGTGAATGCTTAAAATTATTCTGGTGTTTTGTGTCCTCAGCTGTTTTTCTCTCTACTGTGGTTAGCCCTAGAGTCTGCATTGGAATGAGTAACATGCAGAGATCAGAGACTTACGACAAGCTCAGCCTAGAGTGGTTTAAGACACGTAAGTGTAGGATTTTCTGGCAGTGCCGGGGGTCAGAGCTGCTTTATGGCCCCGTTCCATGTCAGAAGAACGGCTGAGGCGTTCCTTTGTGCTCACAGGACTGTAACAGGGTCAACTTTCACCTGGTTGGAGCCTGCCAAGATCACCAATTTGAGTCCATTCTGCCATTGGAAAATTGTTCATTTTCATGGATAAGTCAGAATTAATGTTGTGTGGCAGTGGGAGTGCAGGTCAGTGCAGGGTCAGTGAGGTGCTGACGGCCGCTCTGTGGCTTCTGGCCATGACCTTGGCACAGACTGCCAGGGCCAGGGCTGGTGCCAAGGCACAGCTGCCAATATCTGCTATACTCTGCAGTAGTATCAAGAAATACAAATATACAAACCTAAAAATCCACAAAATGCCTTTTGGTCTCTTTAACAGAGTCACATCAATGTTTCTTTCATGTAAATGTCCATGGGGCTTTGCTGCCTCCACAGTGAAGTGCATTCCAAACAGTAACTGCAATAACTAGTAAAAAGAATTCTAAGGCATGGGGGCAGAGCTGGGCTCCTGCTCTCCTGCAGCAAAGGCACTGCTGGTTGCAGCTCTGGAGGTTGGCACTGATGCATTTGCACTGCACAACCATCACTTTCTCAAATAGATATGTCACTTACACTTTCCTTAATTAAAATTTCAGCTATTCCTGCCTCTGTGCACATGTGTCTGACTGAGCGCTGCCATGTTTGGAGCTGTGTGGTGGCTGTTGTCAGAACCCAGGAATGCAGCCTCAGGAACAGAGCCCTGCGCAGGCAAACTTGGTGGAACCTGGGCAGTGTCTGCAGCAGCAGTTAGGAATCTGGGACTGGGAGCTGACTGTACTTGCATTCCCAGGAGGACAAATCAGGGCCTCAATTGCCAGGTTTGCAATTTTTAAAAAGCCTTTACTTTAATGAATGTGTAGCTTAAGTGTCATTGTTCTTTTCGTCATTCTGGGTTGTTTTTCAGAAAACAAGATCAATTTAAGAAATTTAAATCTGCTAAAATAGAAATTTTATCTAGAGAAGTCCCTCTGTGCTTCCATTCTTAGTATAAACCAAATTTATTCACTTCTGTAGTTGAAATTGCATTACTAAAGAACATAAAGTTTCTTTAGTGTTGCTTGATGGTTTTTGTCTGGTTTTGAATGGAAATTGGGATTGTATGACCATCTTGTGGGCTGTAACACTTGTCAGTTCATTTAAATTCATGTTTTAGTTTCTTATTTATTATCGCAAAGTTTATTGGTTTGTTAGGAACAATACCCAAATTTGTGATGCTGAGAAGGTAAAGCTGCAGCGTGAGCCCACCTGGAATCCTCGTTGTAGGAGAAATGCACTGGGAGCAACCATGGACAGGCAGGTTCACCAGCACTCCAGTGCTTGCTCTGTTTGTGAGTTTATTTGTGTGTCTCATGATTTTCAGGTTGTTTTTCGTATCCTGATGCAACTGAAAAGTCAGCCTTTTTCAGAAAAGTGTAGAATCTAATGAGCAGTGTGTTTGAAAACCTCAGCTGTTCCCAGGACACAGGTGAGTGATAAAAACATGGCACAAGCAGGTGGAGATGGGCATCTTGGAAAGAAAACATCAAAGGAGTCACACAGAGGTCGGGTTGGGCAATTCACAGGGCCAGGGAGCTGGAGATGTGTGCAAAGACACCCTGCTCTTCACTCGGTGCCACTGAGCTTCAGTTCACAAAGAAAGTAGCTGGAAAAGTTACCCAGAAATAGATGACCTTTCAAAAGGCCTCTAATATACAATTACCTGATGTTCACTGAAGTGGTTCACGTGCTTCCCACTCTAAATGATTTTCTAGGTTCACCCATGTGTGAAAAGGGGTCTGATTTTATGGAGGAGGGCAATGGAGGAAAGAAACTTCAGAAAGGAGAAAAATATGCTGGGGAATTTTACTGGTTGTTTGCTTCAAGGGAAGAAAAGGGCAAATAGATTGCAGCCACCTCAAAGTCACCTTTTGACTTTGAACTTTAAAAGAAAGGAGCATGGGAGAACTCTGAGGTATTGACAGCACTCAACAGAAGCTGGTCCATGGAGATAGGTAGGAAATTTAGGATCCAGTGGAGTTTGCTTTCTTAGCCAGATTACAAATTCTTTTCTTCCCCACAGTACAACAAAATTATTACAACCCCTGTTTTCCTTACTGCCTTTTCTTTCCTTCTGCCCTGGGTCACCTGGCACAGGAGGTCCTTTCCCTGTGTGGGCACCAGTGCTCACACCAGGGCTGGCCATGCCCCCTCTGCAGAGTTTCAGCTCTGATCCTGGACCAAAGCACGTGAGTTATCTGGGGCTGCAATCTATAGTGGGCTTTAGGCAAAATACTTTTCTAAGGAAATTATTTCTATGGTTGGAACAAAGTGCCTCTCCCCTGCACCTTTCCAGTGGCAGCTGTGCCCAGGTGTGCACAGCAGTCTGGCTTCAATAGTTCAGTGTTCTCTTCACTGCCCTGACCCCCAGCAGCCCAGGGGGAAGGGGGCAGAGACCAGCCCCACATGGGAAAGGAGCAGCATTCAAAAACCCAAAGACTTCTTGAAGCCAGGGAATGGCATTCCCACATATGATGAGAGAGCACACTGGGCAATAGAAACTATGTTTGTATGGAAGGAAATAATTTTAAATAACCTTGGAATGTAAAGATTTTCATGAACAAAAGGAAATGGCAGTCCCCTCCCCCATCTGCATTATCTGACAAAACAAACAGAGACAGGTCAGACAGACAGGAGCATCAATGTGGTGCTTGTAGCACTGAAGCACTTTTCATTTGGTCGAGTATCTGTTTGTGGGGAAAAAAATCCAAAGTTGAGCTTTGGATCCAAAGCACTAGACTTGCAATTCCACAGAATTTTGTGACTTTGGAAATGTTCTATTGTTTTTCAGTATGAGCTCATGGAGCTGGAATGAAATTGTCCTTTTGGGACAAATCAAAATAGATGAAAAATAAATGCTCATGTCAGGTCTGGAGACCAAGGGGGTCCTGAGCCATGGTCTTTAATAGGTTTCTTTTCCATCAAGTTCAGGGGCAACTTTGAGCAGGATTTGCTGCAGTTGAGGGAGACAGAAAAAAAATCATATTAAAAATAAAAGAAGAACCCTGAATAAGGTTTTTCAAAAAGCCATTTATATCTTCGATAAGACATCCAGATGCAAAAGTGAATGGTGAGTCAGGAGTGCACTCAGGCACACGGTTGCAGCAGCAGCTCCCTGCCTGTGGCCCTGCTGGAAGGCAGGTCAGCTTGAGCTCACAGCAGCATAACTGTGGGATGATCTGGAGCTCCTCATGCTGCTGCCTCCTCCTTTTGGAGGCCACACAGTGTGCACATGCTGTGTTCCTGAATTCATGCCTTTTCTGGCGATTTGTTTGCCTGATCCTTAAATTTCTGTGTTCATCTCCAGGGCCCAGAGCTGTGCCAAGCTGCCAGCAGCTTGCTGAGACCATGGGCAAGTGCCTTAGCCACCAGGGTGTCAGGAGTGCAGCCACACACAGCTGCACTCCCCGTGCTCTAAGGGCAGTGTGCTGAGAGCTAACCATGGCAGAGAGACTGAAAGATGTGAGAGTTTCTCCTGGAGCCTGCTTTTAACTCTCCATGGCCCTGTTTGGGAACAGGCTGTAGTCACTTCATGCCTTTAGCTTGAACTTGCACTTCATCAGTCTGGGAGGAAGAATGGAAGAAATGTTCTGAGAGAAAATTCCATTTATGTCTTCTGCCACCTGCTAATGGCATATGTGAGCTGCTGCATGCCAGTAGCTGATGGCAAAGATAACATCAGTGTGGAGAAAATTGTGCAGTGCTGAAAATGAGACTCATGTTCCAGATGACCTGATAGTTCAGCTGGGGCCAGGTGTGGGGCTCTGCTCACCAACTCTCGCACAGACACACACAGTGGGATGGCCTTGCTGCAATCCCAGAAATCATTTTTTTAGGGCAAGCAAAAGGACAAAGGCTGAAAAGCTTCTATTCACATCCAGCCCCAAATCAGGCTTTGCTGCATATACCTCCAGCCTAATTAGTGTGGGCCAGGATGAGGGAGGCTGACAGGAGGGAAGAGCTGTCAAAGTGCCCGGTAAAGCTGCTGGTCTGAAAACTGACATAATGGCAGAGCAGACACAGTGGGCAGCTCTTCAGAAGTAAACATCCATTGACAGTAGGATCTTAGAAATATGTGAGGCACTCAACAGCAAAATCCTTGTTGCTTTTCACCCTTGTGGCACATGGAGATTTTGCTCAGTGAGGGAATTCATGGTGTTTTGTGTGAACCCAGAGGTAATTGCGAGCAACTACTTAAATAGCCTAATTATGTTTAGAGAAGGCTGGTCCCTGAGAGCAGCTAGGATCTGTGAATAAACATATTGACACAGGTGACCACCTGATCTATGCATTTGGATCTAAAAAAAGCCACTTTGCTAAGTTTAAATACCTCAAAGTGAAGCTGAGCAGACGCCAGACGCCAGCAGCCGTGCCTGCCCAAAGCAGCAGGGCATGGGGCTCAGCACGTCCTGCCAGCCCAAGGTGTCCTCCTGAGGGGACCAGGGTCTTTAAATACCAGCCCTTAAATGCCCTGTGCACAGAGAAAGGTGAAGGGACTGGGCCCCCTAAATGGGGGATGGACAAGCCCAGAGGCTTACCTTGCTTAATCCTTGGGCAAACATGCTCAGTGTCTGCTGAGTGCAGCAGCTGATCCCACCTGTGCCAGCACTGCCCTGCACAGCTGGCCCGGGGCTCCCAGGGGACAGAGGGCACCTGCTCCCAGCCTGGAGGTCCCCGGGAATGGAGAGATCCCCCTCCCCACCCAGGGTTCCCAGGGGACTGTGGCCCTTAGCAGTCAGAATTTTTGGAAGAGAAAGTCTGTGAGAGAGAAGACAAATGTGGAGCTGTTGAATGTGTTCAGCCCTCCAGCACAGGGGTTGAAGAGTTCACAGTGACAGCTGAGATAAGGCCAGCCTGCTGGTGGGCCCCAAGCTGCCCCTGCCCCAGCAGCCTCCTCCTCCTGCAGTGAGCACCCAGCTGCCTCACCCCACTGTTAACCATGTCTAGATTCAGCACAACATAACAGCACAAAATTATAATACCTTGTGACATGGAAATGGGTCAGAAGCAAACTCTGTGTCTTTCTGTATTAACACAGGTGCCACTC
Organism: Agelaius phoeniceus; assembly: GCF_051311805.1. Classification (NCBI taxonomy): domain Eukaryota; kingdom Metazoa; phylum Chordata; class Aves; order Passeriformes; family Icteridae; genus Agelaius; species Agelaius phoeniceus. The sequence goes on along the minus strand of NC_135274.1, from coordinate 26,961,415 downwards.
CTGGCTTGGAGGGTTTCACAGCCCTAAGATTTCGCTGCTTATGACTTGAAGCAACCAGCATCACCTCAGGCTATAGGCAGAAAAATTTCATTGAACCACATTGCCTCTCTGCTAGACAAACTGCAGAAAGATAACTTGCTCCCAGAATGTCAGGGTTGTCTGGCCACCTTCCAAACAATCGCTGCATTTCATGCTTGAATGCCTATCAGTGAATTTCCAGTACAAAATGTGAACAGAGACAACTAGAAATCAACGTCTGGTGTTTCCTTTGCACCTCCCCAGAGGGGAGGGCTGCTGGCATCATATATTCAATCTCTCAGCACCAGCAGACACAGGTCAGTGACAAGACAGGTGAAAGAATAAGGCCTGAGGTGAGTAGATGCCCGGTACAGCCACTGAAGCTGCCTGCTTCCAGGAGCTGAGGCTGCTGCTCTTGGGGAAACAAAACTCCTGCCTGGTAGTAAACATCTTCAGTTACCATACAGAAGAACTTAAAAACTAACCAACAATCACCTAGTCAAGTGTTTAGGGTGGAAAAATATCACAAATCAAGATGAGATGGACATGGCATGTCTCCTGCCTGGAATTCCTGGGAAGGTTTGTTGGTGGCATGCCTGGTCATGTAGTGCTGGTTGGACACAGGGCCAGGAGCGTGCTGTTCACCCAGCAGCCTGATCCCCATCCTTCCTGTGGCCGAAGGAGATGCAGGTGAAGCCTGGGTGGGGCAACTGCAGGTGTTAGGAAAGATCACTTATGCCCACAGGTCACTTCCCCAGCAAGGTGTACCTTGTTCCAGAGGTGCTAGAGCCCTCCCCAGTGGCATGGGACCTCAAGGGGGTTGAGAAAACCCTTGGAGCAAATAAGGTGAATGGCACCAAACTTTCTGGGGAATCCATTTTGGGGAATGTTGCCCACCCATAATTCAGAGCCACTCTTTGCAGCGAGGCAGTGCAGGCAGGCAGAGCAGTGTTCGTGTCAGGATGGTGCAGGTCCCTCTGCTGTGCTACAGCTGAAGCCCCTAACATGGAGAAAGAGAGCCTCAGTTGCAGGGCTGAGCAGGCAGGGTCAGATCCTGCCACAGTTTTGACTCACAACTAGACACACTCCATACTTTTCAAGTTGCAGAACTTAAGCTTTTTGCATTTCAGCTCTGCAAATGCTAGTCAGTGGTTTAGCCACTTTTCATCTGTTAAACTTCTTGGGTTTATCCATGCCCCATCCAGAGTTCCACCCATTAAACTCTATTTTTACTGCCTTTCCTCACTTGTAAGTGGAGGAGGTCACCTTCAGAGAGGCTGGTTCAGAGAACAGTGGTAGTAGCCATGGAGTGCCTTATCCAGTGAAGTCTCAAATTAAAGATAGGATGGTTCTGAAAAGCATGATAAAATCTTTGAAAATTAAGATAATACTAGTGCAGACCCAAACCTGCTGCTAGTGTGAGATTCAGAAGTGTTGCTGCTGAACAGCAGTTCCATGCCAGGAACCTGCAGCAGCTGCTGTGGGTGCAGATCCATCCTTCAGCTGATCCTACAGCATGGGTTCTGGACTCCTCCAGTTCTTGGACTCCTTCACCTCTGCATCACCAGGATTTCCTCAGCATGGTCATTAACAGCTCACACATACCTGCCACACCTTGCAGCACACGCCTCTGCATTCCTCACCCTGCTCCAAGACATGCTTTGTTCATGGGCTCAGCTCTCAGAGCTCCCACTCACCCTGTGATTCACATGGGATCAGGTTATATGAAGTGCTGGCAAGTTGTGGTCATGATGGGTTTAGCCCCAGCCCTGTCCTTGAAGGAACAGATCCTGTCACCTAACCAGTACTTTTGGCAGGTATTTTACAATTTGTATAAAGAAAAAATGTACTGGAAATACCTTATCTGTAGTGAGAATCTCTGGACCTCAGAACACATAGAAATCCAGCAATGTCCATTGTTTGACATGCTTTTGTCTGTTCTATAACCTGTGACCAGAGTTCATAAGCTTTCTCCCAGCCTGTGCTCAGCTTTTAAAGCTTTTCCTGCCGTCTCTCACATTTGCCAAGTCTCCAGTCCCCGAGTGCTGCCAGTATTTACAGCTCTCGAGCTGTTGGGGCCGACAGCTCTGTGTGCAGGGATGCAGTACCTGGGAGCTGTGATGGGACAACTCAGGGCCCCAGCACCTGACCCTGGAGGGTGCCTGGACTCTGAAGCTGGCACAGGCCAGATGGAAAATGGTCCCATCTCCCCCTTTCTCATTGATGTTCTTACACAGCACAGCAAATCAAAACCTCAGACCAGCACAACTCCTAATGTTGCTTGTTCTTCAGTCTAGGGGGGGAAAAAGGAGTCCCAGCTCCTATTTTCCACATGAGTGGGAAGCAGTAGTGGTTGGCAGACCAGTGGCTGGTTTCTAGACTTGGCCAAGAGAAAGATCTGAGTCCTTGCTTAATATTAAAAATCTTGGCTTAGGCTGATTTCATTTTCCATTTTTTTATTCTACTTTCAAATTTTATGTCTTTATTTTCAGTTTAATCTTTTCTTTTTAAGGTTTAGCATCATCTGCTTCTCCAATTGCTCTGTCCTTTAGCTAGACTTATGAGCTGCACTTTAAAAGTGGACACTGTGATCATCACAAAAATCCCTCCTTCTGGTATTTTTGCTAGCATCAGTCCCCAGAACATGGGCCTTAATGAAGGGAACAGATTCCCTACTGATGTGCCAGACAAAAGTTCATGGCTTTGTCTTGCTGAAAATGAAGTCTTGATTATTCATGCAGTTCCCAATTAGTCATTCCACACCCCTGAATTATTTCTGACAGATGTGAAATGCCTTGTGCTGAATTCCTACTCCAAGGAACCTTCTGCATGACTGGTTTATCAATGTATGCAAGCAAACTCATGATTTACAGTGCTTCATCATCATGGCATGTGTAACACTGAACACGATGACTAGGGAAACCAGACCCACCTATTTTTGGTCATAGGTTCAGAGCCTCCAAAATCTGCCAGCAGCTGCACAAGGGGTGCTCACACAGGGCTGGTGTGTGCACAGGGAAAGCCAGTTTACTCTGAGGATCTCAAGAACGGATTGTCTGAGGACATATAAATTCTCTCTCAGGGGTGATATGGACACAAGTGCTAACCTGAAGGCCCATTTCTGTCACTTTTCACTTTCTTGCTTTGTCTTTGCTGCCGGGAGTGCTTTTCCCACTGGCCATGTGCTCAGCTGAGGTGCAGGTCAGGCGTGGTTCCTGTCCCTGGGCAAGCCCTGGGGATCAGAGCTGCCCAGCAGGGCGGGAATGCCCAGCTTGGTGCCCTTGCCTGCTGCTGGCAGTGCTCTCTGTTTCGCTGCGAGGGAGTTACTGCACATCTCTCCACACATCGTCAGAGGCACACAGAAACTCTCATCCACAGCCTGCAGAACACAGGTCAAGGCTGTTTCCCAAAGGCTCTAAGGCTCCTCCTAAAATCAGGGGTCCCCAGGCTGGCCTGAGTACATTTATTTTCTCCTGCAAGGAAAAGGTCTTTCAGGGAACCTTCTCTGAACAGGAGCCTCCTCCAAAGCAGAAGGGCAGTTGCAGAGAGGGTGCAGTGGGGTACAGACAGCTCAGAGCTGCTCTCAGCTGCACCCAGTGTGCACCACGGGCAGGAGCACAGCTCACCTGCAGCCTCTGGGACAGTCTCAGAGCACAGCAGGGCTCGGTCTGCTCAGAGAATTGCTGCCCTGCACGTGCCATGCCTGTACCTGTCTGGAAACAGAGAGGTTCCTCACCAAAGGCAGCTCTGAGCTCCCTGTGGACAGCCCCAGCAGCCGTCCCTGTTGGCACACCTGCACTGAAAGGGCTGACCTGCTCTCACTGCTGCATTTCAGCCGCATTCCTGAGCAGGTGGCCAGGCCTGGCTCCATATGAGGTTCAAGACATTACCTCTGCAATGGGAGATTTAAGGCTCGGTGGGATTCCACATTTTTCTCCTGCAGAAGTCTCTGTCACTGCAAAACAAAATAATAGCACCCAAAGCCATGTTAAGTCATTGTAGTGATTCCAAATCCATGATTCCTCTGGCTAATTAAAAAAGCTCCAAGCTTGCTCCAGGTCTTACAGCTGTGAATTTTGTATTTGCAGTGGTGAAACTCCCCTCTTCTTTTTATCCACAGATGGTCATGATGATGTGTTATTATTCCATAATGAATCATTTTTGTGTCATGTTTGACTTGGTTTGGGGATTTAAATTGCATGCCTCACTGAAGGGAATCTGTAATTGAGATACAAATCTGAGCACCTGTGAAAGACTTCAAGTTTTGTGTACATGCCTAAGTACAAATTTTTAAATGTATGTTTTACTACTTTAAAGGCATCTACACAGGATGTCAGTGGAGGTTGATCTGTCATCACTCTGTCTTGTCAGACCCACTGGATTCTGACAGCTGAACAGAGGCCATTAATTAAAGCTGCCAGGTTTTGTCAGGCCCTTGACATGCTCCCTCGATAATTCAGTCTTATGCATTTCAAGCGTTTGCAGCAGGAACAAGACCAAATCTTTCAATTTCCCTGCTCCATTCTATGCCTCTCTTTCCAGGAAAGAGGATTTATTCCTGCAGCAATAACCCTTTGCATTTTGAAGCGAGGGTGTTGGTGTAACTTGGTTCTGCATTGAGAAGTGCCAGGGTTTGTGATGACTCCTCAGAGGGAAGCTGTGCAAAGGTTCTGGCAGTGACTCCCCACCCTCAGAAAGGTTACAGCAGATAATGCCACAAGTTTTGCAGGAATAAAGAGTTTTTTCTTACTGTTCTAAGAAGGTTCTTTGCTAGAATAAGCAAACAAGAATTGGACCTGACTCCAGGTCCCTCTGCTCCCACAGCTATCCTCACTGGAGCTGGCAACTGCTCCTGGGGAGATATGGCTCTCAGCCAGTCATCCTTAAAGGAGAAGTGTTAGTTTTGCATGTAACTATGACCTATTTTTAAATTTTTGCTATATATACAAATTTACTCTTTATAACGCATCCACAGACCCTTTGGAGTGTATATGATGGAGAGCCAGTGGTCACCCTTAGAGTCATGTTTAGAAAACACCACCTTTGTTTGTTTTACATGTTTATAATTGTCTCTGGCTATATTATCGTTTGTGAATTTCCACGGTAGCTTTCAAAGTAATGGTTTGTCTGGACAGTAACACTGCTAAAAAGCACTTAAAATGTCAAATACAAGAACAGTTGTTTGCTTCTTCTTGCTACTACAACCTACCAGAGATGTTAATCATGCCCCATATTGCTACAGCTTCTAAAATCAAAGTAAAGCCAAATAATGTATAGCCCAGCACAGACATGTTCCCTAATGACACAGAAATGTGGTGCTCCAGCCCCCCATTTTATAGGAGAAAAGGAGCATATATGATAAGAGGTCAGTGCCAACTTCTCACTTCCTCAGCAGTGACTGCAGTTTTGTGTGGGACAATCTGCTCCTTCCATGCATTGCTCAGAGGTGGATCCTGTTCAGAAACCCCTTCTCTGCCCCCGTGGAACAGAGGGCTAAGGCACCTTCACGTGGAACCATGCTCAACTGGAATGTCACAGATTTGCCTCTGGGGCCAAGCTGAGCTGCAGCAGAGCATGGAGAAGACAGGTTTCAGGTAAGACAAAAGATGCAGTTTGCACACTTGTGAGGGTTGCTGACAGCAGGCTTCCATGTGGAAATCACACCAGTAATGAATGTTCCAGAGGGAATTAGGGCTCCCATGCCTGCAGGGAGGCAGCTATGGAGGCAGGCATCTGGTGTCTTGATGTTCCGGAGGATTTCCCCACAGCTCAACTGGGCTCAGGTGGTGGGCTCAGAGACTCCCTTGCCCTGGGGCATTGTCTGCACAAACTAACACAGTAGCCAGGTCCCTTCTCATGGGCCTGCCCAGGGAATGAGGGACTCTGGGCCTCCTTGGGCCATCTCTCCCCTCAGTCAGCCTGCCTGCGGAGTTTGCCTTTGTGCTTCATGGAGTGTTGGCATCTCACAGGAGCACTGGTTGTGAGCTCGTGCACAGCACGGAGCAGGGTGAGGAATAAGCATAATGCTGAATTACAAGGTGGTGTGAGTAAGAGCATCTGCCAACGTCAGCAGATACACGAGGTCAGCAAGTTTGCATTCCTTCAGGTCAGAGAACAGAACAAGTGTGATCTTATCCCCATGCCAGTTCCCCCACGCTGCACTCACTGCCAGGCTGACGACACCGGCCCTGCTCTGCAGCAAGGGACAGAGAGCAAGCTGAGGGAGCAAACAGGCACGGGCAACCTCCGGGTGAGAATGCAGAGGAGAGCAAGCACACTGGTTTTCCCACAGCATGAAACAGCCAGGCTCGCAGCATGTACTGCCAAACCCATAAATGTTCCCTTGGGAAACCGGACTGCATTTATGAGGGACTGTGAGATCTGGTGTCTGCTCACCTGGGGAGCAGAAGAGGTATTCTGTTTAAAGTAATGGATCCAGTCTGGTGTCCAACCCTGCCACGCCATCAGGGAGAGGACAGCATAGCAGAGGAATTGCATTTTCCTTCTCCTCACTTGTTATTCTGTTTGGTCATGTATTAATTCTTAAACTCAACTCTTTTAATTATTTTTATAACCCTTACTAAGGTCACTCTGAATATTACTGTTATCCTTATAAATACACAACCCCCTTTCTCTAGAAATTTTAGCCATCCAGCTAACATGCCCTATGACTTTGAAATCAGTACAGAGAATTTATCAACAGAATTTAAAATTAAATTAAATTTAGGATGAAAGCTATACCTTACACCCTCAAGGCTTATAAATTTAGTCTTTTCCAAGATATAAGTGCATGTCCCCAAAATGAATGTAATTCTGAACATTTCTTATGTTGTCAGACAGAACAAGACAATTTCAGAGGCAAACATATGTGTGCAAAAAAAAAGTTATGGTTACAAAGGCACATCCTGGATTACAGAAAACAAATATCATATCATACAGAGATTTCCATAAGGGTGGGAATTGCTCAGGATTGGCATGGGTCAAGCATAACTTTAAATGCTATTCCTTGGGCAATATCCAAAGGATCAGACTCCATATTGAACACCTTTGCTCACTGTAAACTATGCAGTATCTAGATAAGTGCTGAATACATAAATAGATTTTTATATTGATGTCAAACCCAGACACCTACAGGTGACTGCAGCTATTGGGTATCAAAGATAGAAGTCAATTTCTGAAGACCTACTTTGATAACACAATTATCCTTTTTGATGCATAAAACTTGAATAGGACTCTGGGAATTAGCAACATAAAAATAATGTCAGTGATGAATTTAAAATATTCCCCAAACATGGAATTATAAGGAAGCCTTGGGAGAGGTCTTGTACTGAGCTTGGATCTTTCCACAGTTTTTAATTCTGAGTATTAGATTTTTCATAATCTCCAGTGGTTACTTGGCAACTGCTGTGGGCTATTGGATGACCCATCTGGGCAGCACACAGCTCCTGCCACAGGGCAGGACCCCTCTGCTGCACGTGGGGCATCCTGACTGCCCATGCTGCTCCTATTTTATAACTGCAGATCTCAAACAATGAACAATGCTTGATAGTCATCGACCTGATTTCAAAAATGGAGTAACTGTGATGCAATGAGATGAAGAAACTCACTCGATACCATTGAATCAATTGATGTCCATGCAAGGATTAGACACATTTCCTCATTCTTGGTGCCATTTGTAACTTACCACAAAAGAACACTAAACCCACTTCTTATGGCCATTCTCCATGCTTCAACAGACCATGGCATCAAAGGACTAAGCAATACATCTTCACTTCTCTCAGTTTGTTTTCTTTAAAGAATGACTGTTATGAGAGAAAAGAGGGCTTCAGCAGCTGCAGGAAAGAGCCCTCACTGTGCATTCTTTCACCCTGTACTTCCTCTCACATTCTGCCTTTCTGTTCCCTCACTGCCCTCCTGAAGAACCCTGAGTCCAACCAAGTGTTAATGCCTGCAGTGACATTGCTATGGATCAGATTCTGATCACTTTCATCATTAAACCCTTTTGTTAGTGTGAACCAGCATTCTGTCTAGTGAGATTGCTTATTGACCAGAATGTCACTGCTGTACAGTACCCAGCTTTGGATTTGCAGATCTCCAAATGTCTTAATTTACAGTGTGCTACTCCCTATAAACATGAGTTTAAAAAAGAGGGATTGTGCTGAAGTCATGATCCTACCAGAAGCACCCTGTGAGGAAGCTTTTTCTTTTCCAGCTGAGTGGGCCAGTGGCAGTGACCCCTGCAGCAGAGCATGCTCAGGTGGAACAAGGGCCAGCAGGCGTTACCAGGCTGTGGGGTTCATTTTAGTATTTCAGCAAGAGGAGTCTGAAAAGTGTCAAGTCTAATGATTTACAAAGTGAAATCAGGGTTACAGGGATCCTACCTGTGTGCAACTGTCAATGAGTCATAGGAGGAAGCAATCCACAGTCCATATTCCACAGGGAAAAGCCATATGGACTTGTCACTTGGGGTTCTTTGTACAGAATGCAGGTCCCTGTCAGGTTCCTGTCACTGGCTCTATTTCACATCCCACAGCTTGTCTTTGGGAGCAAAATTCCAGACCTACCCAATTCTACCTTCACTGATTTCAGCTGGTGTGCCTTCAGTCACACTGCGGCGTCAAAGCCCTGCCCGAGTGTGGCTCTGGCTTGCAGCCCTCCAGGTCTGTGCTGGAGAGCTTTGACCAGCAGCTCTGGGAGCCCCATGGCTCCGTGCCAGCCAGCAGCACTGACCATCCTCAGAGGCTTACTCTGAACCCAGCACATTCCTGCTGGCACAGGAATGAGAAAGCAATTCTGATAGGGAAAGATATAAACAGAAAATGTGGGAGGGAACTGAAAGCATCTCTCTTCTCCTTGCACAACTTCAGCTCCAGCTTTCCAAGTTTCTGCTGTTCATCACCTCTTCTGTGTGTCTGGGTGACCACTGGGCACTGCACGGGTCAGTGCCACGGATGGAAGCAACCCCACCAGATTTCCCCTGAGAAAAAGCCAAAGCCCAGTTGTGCTGTTCCTGTGTCTGGTTTGTGTGTGCTGCATTTTGTGCAGATCCCTCCCCAGCCTGACCTGGCAGCTGCCACGCCACACGTGCTGCAGAGCAACACCTGAACCTCCACCAGTTCCCTTCAGGTGCTGTCAGGTTCATGCAAACAACAGCAAGTGGGACTGTGGGTGGAAAAACACCCAACAATCCCCCTCTCCTTGTTTTGGAGGGAGTCTCTATATCCTGACTAGTCCCCACAGAGACCACAGCTCCTCTTCTTGGAGACAATTCCATGTTGAGAGCTTTTAATGACTTTCAGATGTCTTAACAGAATACAAGCCCTTGAAGAGAAAATTCCTAGTCTTAACTTGCAGAATTTATGAGCTAATTTTTATCCATATGGAATTATTTATAGCGCAACTGAGGAAAAAAATCCTCCAAATGATGATGCTGAGTATATCACCTCTTTGCAATGCATTACTAAAGAGTTCCCACACCATTTAACACCTACAGGACAATTCCACTCATCAAAATTCTCATGGAGAATCTGTTAGGGCTTGCCATGAAACAGGTAATTACTTTGGGAATCCTAGTAGTGAAATTTAATTATTGTGGTATTTTTCATTTAACCCAGTAGTTTGTATCACTTCCATCAGTTTACTCTGACAAATGTCAGAACATTCACTTCCCTAAATGTTCTGTTTTCCCTTTTTTCTCAGGCTCCAAAACCTGACCTCTGAAAATGGTTTGAATTTGCAAACCCGATACACACTGAGATCACTTCTTCAGCATTAATGAAGGACAGGTTGTGCCTTTTAATCATGTTTATAATGGAAGTGCTCAATTATAAAATAATAATAACAATACAAAATGCAGGTCCTCATAAACAACTATTATTTGTCTACCCCAAATACTTTTAGTTGTGCTTAGCAAGCTCTCAATTTCTGATGATTCTATTTTAGTGGATTTCAGCAGAACTACTTATATAAGATTTAAAACAAAATTAACAGCAGAAAAGCAGAGATTTACATGAAGAGAATTTAGGTTTATATTCACCACATCATTTTAGTGTCTGGCAGCAGGAGTATTTCAGTGGATGCAGTCACAGACGTTGATAGTAGCAGTACAGTTGGATGAGAAAAGCAAGAATTAGCCACAGAAGTAGTATTTTTTTGTGTGTGTATTTTGCATACAGATTCCATGTGGAGACAGGGAATCCATCAATCCCCTCTCTGCTACAAACCTCACATTTGTTCTTTTGTAGCAAAATTAGAGCTAATCCAGACTGTAAGTTTTCTGAAGCATGTTTATGCAGAAAAGGCCAGGGAACCAGTTTTGGCTGACTGCTGTCTCATGTCCTGCATGATGTGGTAGCAATAGAGCTGTCAAAAATTGCTCAGAACTTAAATATGTACATGTTTCCCCGCACCTTTATTTATCCAGCTCTGATCTCTGCTTTTGAATTCCTGCTTTGCAGGAAAAGGGGAAAGAGGGCATTGCACTTCTGGAAGTGAAATGTGAGGGGTGCAGGTACACATTCCCCTTGGAACCTGAGCATCCCACAGACCCAAGCAGATGGCTCCTTAGCACAGATCCCATCACTCCAAACAACCAGGACTCCTTGGGATGTCCATTTAAATAGGCCATCTAAACATCATTATTATGGAGTTGCAATGGCTTTAATGTCTACTCTGTGGAGAAGTATTACATAAGTCCTTTAGGAACTCAGTCCTGAAAATAGATTTATAACTATGGATCAAATTGTGCCACATAGTACTTATTTAAAATATCTGACAAACTCTCTGAAGTTTGTCTATGTTCCCTTTTTTGCTTAGACAACATATTAAAAACAAATGCCCTGCCATTATTCATGCTTTTAACACTGAGATGTAATTGATAAAGCTGGTGAAAAGTCGGAAGAATGGTTTATACATAAAGCAAAGTGATTACTTACTGTTCAAAGCAGAAATTTTCAAGAAAATGAGAAACCTAGATTCTAGGAAATCCAGCCATGAATTATTGAAAAGTCCATTAAAATAAAACCATGCCAATCAGAAATATTCCAGACACACCAAGTATATCAAAGAGATGTGGATTTTCTCCAATATTGATATCACACTTTACTTAATATGAGTTTGAAATAAATGAGAGAGTATGCTGCTGAACGCCACAAGAGCTCTCTGAAACCGTTCACATTTCTCTCTTTACTAGGTTAAATGAAACCTGATCTGGATTCCACTTGATCATAAGACTGGAATGCTGAAAATGCTGTAATCTATTTATACATCAAATTGAAGAAACATTGCATGTCTTTAAATTTCACTGCATTCCAGTGTATTAGCTAAACAGCAACAGTTTACAAACTGTTTCACATTCAAACTGAGAAAAAGACAGACCAACGTAACTTATTTATCCTAAAGCAGGATTGATTTCCTGGCTTTAAAACTGTGGCCCAAACCCAGGTCTGCTCTGTGCCTTCACTAAAGCCTCGTTCTTGCAGCAGCAATTTATCATTAGTGCCAAAACATGGTAGTTGCCTTATGATGACTTCCAAATCCACAGTTCTTTTTTAGCATCAAGAGCAATCCCAAACTACAATCCCAAACTAGATTTGCAGCTCAGATTTTGTCCATACTTCTCTTCCCTCTGCCTCTAAACCACAAATGGTTCAAAATGCAGCAGACAGCAAGGCTGAGAACAACTGTGGTAAATAAGAGCAGCCAAATCCCACAGATGAAATCCATACAGGGGCTTATTCAGCCCGGGAGGTATTGGCAGTAACCCATCCACCAAGAGACCACCTCAGGCCCCCCAGTGGAACAGCAGTCTGCACAGAATGCTGTCATTTCCCTCAGTTATTTGCAGAATAATTTACAGGACAGTGGTGTTTGACCCATCATTCTGACTAGAGGAGCTGCTCCTATTCAAACACCACAACTGTGTGCAGCACAAGATCTACAGAAAAAGTAAAGGTGCCCATCATGAAGAAGAGCCTAATTGCCAAAGGCCTGTCTGTTGATTTGTACAAATGTACATCCTAGATTTTAACATTCTCAGTAAAGAAAGACACACCTGCCACTAACATTTGATGGGTTTTGCCACTGACTTGAGAGGGGTCAGGATCAGGCTAAAAGCTGCTGATGGTATTTCATAACATCTATTCATTTCTACTTGCTCTTTCTATGTGTTTCAATGTGTGAAACAGTGTCCATCTTTCTCACTTGTCATTCCTATTTTTTTTTCATTAGTTGTTGGATTTAGTGCTTATTATTTCCCATGTACAAGACTATGAACACTACAAAGACAAAAAGAGCAATTTTTTTAGAGTCAGGGGAGAGGAAAATTCTGTGCTCTTTGTCACATGAAACTTTAAGAGCCTGAAGCTAAATACTGCAGTACTATTCATGGTTCTCTGGATAGTTAGTGGCCTTTATAAATGCAAAAATCCCACTTAGACATTCAAATAACTGATTTGCCATTTTCTGTGCCCTTCTTCCCTCCAGCAGTCTGTAACCTGGTATTTGTCTTCCAGGTCTTGTGTCTTACAGCTTGAAATTCAAAAGAACTTCAAATTCAAATTACAATTGCATCTCAGTTGGGATTGTGACTATTTGGGGTAATTTAGAGGAGTCTTAAAAACAAGAATAATTTGAGTCAATGTCTTACTGTCTAGAACCACAAGTTTCATAAAAAGGAAAATGTACAGTTTACAGTAAGGAATTTCTATACTACTGTTTATTTTAAAATTTATAGTTAATGCAGGATTTGATATGGGTCATCAGAAACAGAGTGCACTCTTAGAATACCCAGTTTTTAGTAACTCCTAAATTTCTCCTCAAATTTGAAAAGACCCTAGGGAAAAATAAACTGCTTGTCACTTGTTCATTACTGTGCCAGTATGTTACTATTGCTAAGACAGTATCAGATGGCCTGACTAAAATTTAGGTCTCAGTACTCAACACACAAAAGAATGGTAAGTGGAGCCCTCAGCAGTTCTCTGTATCTGCAGATAAAGCAGATGATAGATGGGAGAGAAAAAAATGAAGATCAAATAATGAAAAATAACTTGTACAAGGCCATACTGCAGATCAATACCAACTGAGGGGTGAGACTGAAGCTAAAATCAATCCCCTGAACGTTTCCTACTGACTTCCCCTCAAACAGCCTCAGCCTGGACTCCTGACACTTGAGTAGACGCCCTATTTGTCAGATCAATGGCATCCCCAGACTAGATTTTCGTCTCCAACAGCAATCACCTAATGTCATTAAAGGCTGAGATACCTGAACCCACGCACTCTAGATACTAATAAACTGACTCCTTTTAATATTCCTACATCTTTCTTTTGAAAAACATCGTAATTTTAAAGTTTATATCAGGGCTTTTCAAAAGCTTAAATGTACATATACACCTATTAATATACATTTATATTAATGTATAATAATATATGACATACATCAATAATATATATTAATATACACAACATACATAATATATACAATAATATACATTACTGTATATTAATACAATAATTTAATATGCATTAATATATATTATAGATAGTATATATTATATATTATAAATATAATGTATATATTAATGCATATATATATATATATACATTAATATACAACATACATAATAATATATATTAACATACATCTTTATCCAGCCATGCATTCATTTCTGGGTGTGAGCACGTGTGGGGCTGTGTGCACTCCATAAGCATTCAGGGGTTTAGTGTGTGCTAGTGACACACAGATTTCAGCCACCATCAGTGGAAGCACCACCTTTTGACCATTTAAAATTCTAGAAACAAACAGAACATTGTAGTGCCATTTTCACTGGATATCTAGAACTATCAGACTCCAGAACAGCTTCTTTTTCAGTCTTCCATCACTTGTGGGGGTATTTCTGCCCTCAGTCCAGAGGCTGTGTGAGAGATACTTCTTTCACATGACTGGTGCATGATCTTTAAATGGCAAACTATGTAAAAACTATGTAAAATCACCCACAGTGAGAACAGGAGAACCACAAGGAAAGCCACTAAGGGTCTCACTGCCACTGCCACCTGTATGGGGGTGAAGAGTGTAATGGTGAGGGTGATGGAGAGAGCGGGGAGAATTACCCAAGCCTCTGTCAGGTGACACAGCAGCACTGAGAGGAGCCTGCGGCCCTTCCCTGCCTGCTCCATCTGTCCTGTCCAGGTCTAAACAACCAGCACACGGACACCGGGAGGGTGCCACAGCGCCGGCGCTCGCACGCACAAACAGCAGGCACCTGGCAATTCCTTTCAGCTAACTGTGGCCAATGTTGTTCTTGAAGGGAAAAAAGGAATATGGACATGCTTGACACTTAATGAAAATATCAGTGTATTTGTGCCCAACATACTGGGATATTGCACAGCACTAATTCAACATCGCAAAAATATTATCAGTGTAACGCTTGCAAGGCCATTGTGTGGATCTTGGCTAACCTGGCTGTGGGCTGTAGCAGTTTTCATACTTGACTTTTCAGAAACCTATCTGGTTTGTTAGTGAATCAGTTCACCTTATTCATTCTTGTTCCTTATCCTTTGACTATTTTACTTTTATTAATCTCCCTTTCTCTTTGCCGGACCACACTAGCCCGATCCTTGTTGGGCTCCTGAGGGCGGCACCCGGCCGGGGCGTGAGCAGCGCGGGGACCGTCGGGGAGCGGCGGGGACCGTCCCCTGCTGAGGCAGCGCCGGTGTCCGCCCCGGGCCCGCAGCCCGGAGGGGCACGGAGGCCCTGGAGCGCATCCAGGGAGGGGAACGGAGCTGGGAAAGGGGCTGGAACACCAGCAGGGGCTGAGGGAGCTGGGAAGGGGCTCAGCCTGGAGCAAAGGGGCATCAGGGGGGCCCTTGTGGTTCTGCACAACTCCTGACAGGAGGGGACAGCCAGGAGGGTCGGGCTGTGCTCCAGGGAACAGGGACAGGAGCAGAGGGAACGGCCTCAGGCTGGGCCAGGGCAGCTTAGGGTGGGCATAGCAGGAATTTCCTCATGGAAAGGGGGGTCAGGCACTAGAACTGCCCAGGGAGGGTTGGAGTGCCCATCCCTGGAGGTGTCCCAGGAAGGGCTGGACGTGGCACCCAGTGCTCTGGGCTAGGTGACAAGGTGGGCGTGGGGCACGGTTCGGTCTCAGCGGTCCGTTCCAGCCGGAATGAGGCCGCGGTGCCGCGGGTCAGGGCTGCAGTCAGGGCCCCGAGCCGGGGCCGCCGCGCAGCTCCCGGGCCCGGCGCTGGTCCAACCGCAGCGGGAGCGCTGCCCGACCCCGCCCGACGAGGGCGCTCTTTCGCGTTCGCCGGCGCTCCGGCGGGGCCGCGCACCCTCCGCCGGCCGGGGCTGTGTGCGGCCGGGCGCGACCAACCCCCGGGGGGGAGGGGGGAACTCGGCGTGCGCCGCCATATCCCAACCGTCCCCCGCAGGCCGCGCGCCCCAGCCACCCCCGCGCCGCGCTGCGCTGCTTTGCGCCGGGCCGTGACGTCACCCGCCGGGGGCGTGGCCACGTCGCTCCCAGGGTGCAGCGCACAAGTTGAGCCCCATCTTGGGCGAGAGGAGCCGCGGCCCTACCGCGCTCCGGGAGCTCCGGGGCCGGTGCAGCGCAGCGGGTCCGCCCGCCCGCGGCCGCTGAGCGCCGCTCCCCGGGCCGCCGCGGCGCCGGCACCCCGCCCGCGGCGGGGGTTTGCCCGTGGGGCGAGCCCACGGGCCGGTTGCGAGCAGGATGCGCCTGGCGCTGGTCTCCAGGTAGAGCGCGGAGACAGCGGGGGGGGGTGGGACACGGGGCCGCCCGGGCCTCGCCCGGCCAGCGCGGGGCCCCTCGCGCGGGGCGGGCCGCGGGCCCGCTGCTGCGGCCCGCAGGAAGCCGCGGGGCGCTCGGAGCGGCGGCAGGGAGGAGAAGGAGGCCCGGCCGCGGGAAGAGGGCTGCGGAGAGGGAGGAAGAGGAGGAGCCCCGCCGCCCCCCGCCCGCCGCAGGAAGCCGCCGGAGGATGTACGGTAGCGCCGGGGGCCCGGCCGGCACGCCGTGACAGCCCGCCCTAGCATCCCGCTCGCCTCGCCACGGCCGGCCGAACCCCTTCCTGCGGAGGAAACATGTCCAAGATGCCGGCCAAGAAGAAGAGCTGCTTCCAGATCACCAGCGTGACCACGGCGCAGGTGGCCAGCAGCATCACCGAGGACACCGAGAGCCTGGATGACCCGGATGAGTCCCGCACCGAGGACGTGTCTTCTGAAATCTTTGATGTTTCCCGAGCTACCGACTACGGCCCCGAGGACGTCTGCGAGCGGAGCTCCTCCGAAGAGACTCTGAACAACGTGGGCGAGGCCGAAACTCCCAGCAGCGTCTCTCCCAATCTCCTTTTGGACGGGCAGCTGGCTGTGGCTGCTGCTGGGGTGGCTGCAGGCCCCAACGGGGGGGCTGTGCCCAAAAGTTCGGCTGTGCCCCTGCCAGCTGTTGCTCCTGGCACTGCTGTGGGGGGAGGCAGCAGTGCTCAGGCACCCACTGCCCCCGGGGCCATGTCTCAGACGGCGGCTGCTGCGTGCAGCTCACGCTTCAGGGTGATCAAGCTGGACCACGGTACTGGGGAGCCCTACAGGCGAGGCCGATGGACGTGTATGGAGTACTATGACCGGGACTCAGATGGTGGTGGTGTTCTGGGCAGGACTGGAGATTGCATTAGGCACAGCAGCACCTTCGAGCAGGCTGCTCAAGAGAGGGACAGTGGCCTCGGTGCCACGGGAGGCTCTGTTGTGATCTCCACTGTGCCGGCGTCAGCCCATGGCCCCGATTCTATAGCTGACAGCTCCCTGGCTGCTGTGTCACAGCTGCTTCAGACAGAGAAAATGAACCAGTCCTCTCTACAGCAACCTAATTTTGTCATTGGGCAACAGCAACAGCCCGTAGGTGGGGCCGTGCCTCAGAGTACTACTCAGCCTGTGTTTTCTGGGGCTTCAGGAGCAAGTCAGCAAATGATAGTGCCACAGCAACCACAGCCACAGGTAAATCCACAGGGTGTTTCACAGGCTGGACCCAACGGGAAAGGCATGGCACCTCCAAACGTGACAGTAGGGCAGTCAAGCATTCCTGTGGCCCAGCAGCAGGTGCAGCAGGCAAACATACCAGTGACTCAGCCTCAACAATTTGCTTATTCTCAGTCCCAGATTCCACCAGTGCATCTACTGCCGACGCAGTCTCCTGGGCAGGCTGAATACATGCAGCACATGACAATTATGCAGTCTCAAGGAGCAATTCAGCAGGCTACTACAAGCTCTGCTCCAAGTACTGTGGCCTCCAGCCTTCCTGTGGGGCAGGTGACGGGCCAGAACCCCTCAGCTGTGGGAGCGCCAGTGATGGGGGTGTCAGCGCAGCCCGGCGAAGCAGTCGGGCAGGGATCGGGGCTGCTGCAGAGTGGCCAGGCACCAGCGAGTCAGCCTGCCCTCCCGCAGCCGGGAGGTGTGGTGCAGCCAGGCCTTGGACATACGGGGGTTGTGCAACAGAAATCTGTGACTCAGCATCCAATGGGGGGAAGCAGTCAAGTGTCGGGAATGCCTGGTGCCCCCCATGCTGTGGTCCCTGGAGTTCAGAGCGTGCCTGCGGTTGTGCCCGGTACAAGTGTGCCTAGTGCGTCCACCACGGCCTCTGCTGCTATGCCAAACGTCCCTGTTACGCTGGTCCAGTCCCAGCTGACCAGCCACCCTTCTGCCAGCAGAAGCACCGGCGCGGTCCAGTCGCAGCACGTCGGACACTCGATGATGCAAGGTGCGCCCAACGCACCCGCCAGTCTGCCTCAGGCAAGCCTCGGACAGTTTCAGACCCAGGCCCAGTCCTTAGTAGGCCAGATTGATGATACTAGAAGAAAATCGGAACCCCTACCTCAGCCACCACTTTCTCTTATAGCTGAAAATAAACCTCTTGTGAAGCCTCCCATTCCAGACACTCTAGCAAATCCTCTTCAGTTACCTGCAAGTACTCCAATGAACAGTCTTGCCAGCTCTGTTTTTGGCATATCCATTCCTGTTGATGGTGATGAAGACAGGTATGAATTATTTTATAATGCCATAAAAAAGAACTGTGTTTTTAGGGGGGGAAAAAAGTCAACTTTCAAGTAATTGCCCAGTGTTTTTTGTAAATTCTTATTTTCAGAAGGTCATGCTGAGGTTCACCTGGACTGTATTTTTATTTTAAGAGTGCAAACCCTAGCAAAGTATTTAGGCCAGTAGTGAATTGTACTTGTTTTTTGCAGGGTGTGAGTGTGATTATTTTCTCACAAAATGGGGTACAAAGTATCCTGGAAGCTGCTTAATGCATGAATAATATTACCTCTTCCAAATCAGAAGACTGAAAGCTGTATTTCTGTAGCCAGTGGCTGAGGCTGTGAGAAGGGTTGTTCTCTCATTTTTCCTGAATGCATTATAAAGCACTTCAATGGCAGCTGGGTTAAAATGACACTGTATTGCAGTGTTAAATCTCTGTGGTGCTATCTCAGGGCTTTTAACATAGACTCTTGATTTTTACCCTGCTGTGGAGTTAACACTTTATAGTGTCAGTTAGTAAGCAAAGTACTTGCACTTGTATGTGGATTTGTGTGCAAATCCGTATGCAGGGAAAGCTCTGCAGAGAATGGTCCTTTGTGCTGAGAAAACAGACACCACTTGGGCAAAGATGTGGACACGGTGGGAAGTACAACCTTACAGTGAGTTTTTTCAAGTTGGAAAGTAATTTGGAACTATAACTTGTAGCAGAGGGGTGTGGTGTGAGCAGACTCCTGAGAGGGCCTGAGAGAGGGAGTGGGTGTGTGGCTGCTGTTCCCATGGACACGTCAGACTGCTCTGAAGGCCAGACCACTTGATTGACTTCTTTGAGGGAAAGAAGAATCAAGCAGTGTTTTAGCACTGAAATTAAGTCTCAGCATTTACTGTCAGAATTGCTGCAGTTTGGAGGAAGGGAATACATGTGTGTTACTTGTTTTTAAAAACAGGCATTAGTCCGTTATGAGCAGATCTTATGGTGAATTTCTCTGTAAGTCTTCTCTCCCCTTGAGACAGCACCAGACATGAAGATAATATGTCAGTGTTGCTTTGAGGATGTTTTAGTGAAGCAGCTGTGTCTGTGGAGTTGGGATGCAGTGCATGGAGAGAGCAGCTCAAAGTGGATGGAGAGTTCAGGCTGCAGGTTTAATGCAGGCCTGTGCTCGCTGGAGCATTGGCTGACGCTGTGCCTGAGAAAGTAACTGCTGTGCTTTTCTGCAAGGAAAAGCTGTGGTTTGGAAACCTGTGCTGGTTTTGAATAAAGTGGTAAAGGACTAACTAAAAGTTTAAAATTTACTTGCAGTTTGCCCACCTTAAGAGGACTGCTAATCTGGCTGACAAACTGCCTTGTGCAAGTAAGGTTTGATTTCAAGCTGATGGGTTCTTTTCATAGCTCAGTGTTTTTTGAGAAGACGATTTGTCTGGTGTTTAATCATTCTCTTGATTCAGGAATCAGAAAGAAAAGAATGAATTTTGCATTTGTTTTCCATAGCTTCTAATACTTAATATAAATTGTGGCAATGAACATGATTGTCTGTGACAACTTAATAACTTCTGTGTAAAGATAGAGAAAAACTTACTTTGCTTACTCAAATCAGGGGCACGTAACTTTGTGTGGCAATCCAGTGGGTTAGTTTTTGGTGCTCTTACCAGAACAGTGATTCCTAAAGTTAATTTTCTAGTTACTCCTTGCGCTTGCCACCTTGCAGTGGTGCTTTACGTGGTGTTCATGTCTAAACAGACTCTTTCAGACACTTTGCCATGAGTAAGAAATGGAAATGGGGTCTGAATGCGGTGTGCCCTTTTTGGTAGGCCATGCTGTGGTGTTCAGTAGAGAAACGAAAGTCTGGTTATCAGTGAAGGAGCGCCTGTGTGTCGTTTGTCAGCTTCTGCACTGGGTGATAAAACTGTGCCGTGTGCTGGGTTGTCAGAAAGCCAGGAGCACATGCACGGTGTGAGAGTCTTTCCTAGCTGGGAAGGTGATTCTGGTAAGCCATGAAAGCTCACCTTAAACAGACCTAGACCTCATACAATACATAGGAGATAGATACAGAGACAGTAGATGGAAGTTTATTCTTTGCTCCCCTCAAACAGTAGCCTGATTTTCACTGGCTTCAGACAGACAAAGGTGAGAATGAAAACCTAGCAGCTTGTTAAGGCTGTTTTAGCTTTGGTTTTTATGTGCTTTACTCTCTGGGAAGGCTTTATTGTAAAGCTGTCTCCTGCTTGTCTGCTGTTCTATTCTTGCTCCTGCTTTTTTCCCCTTTCCAGCCATTTAAATTGTGCTGCCACTCCCATGGGCTTTGCCCAGCTGCCTTATCTGCTGGAATCGGTGGTGAAATAGTTAATGAAGACCTTCAAGTGTCATTAATAGGCTGGGGGTTGACACTGATAAAGCTATTAAAGCACAAAGGGAGCTGATACATCATGAGTCATGGTTTGTGCTGGCAGGTCCAGGAAGTTAGCGCACAGCTCAGTTCAGAGAGGTTACTTGGTGGTCATAGAAGCTATAAATCTGTGGAAATCATTTTTCTCTTTGTCTTCCATACTATTAATCTGTAACACTCCCAGAAAGGGGGCTCAGTGTGGAGGCAGGTATCCATGTTTCTTCTAGCACCTTCAGTTATACTTCAGTATTTGCACATACTTGAAGCTTCACAGACTTGCGTAGATCATTCTCCTATAGTCATCTTCTAAAACAGTGACTCATCAAGGAGTAGTGTATAGCTCTCAATACCCTGGATTTACCTGGAAAGTTACCATTCTGAATATGAAGAGGAACTGTTTTAAAGGTAAAATAGTTAGGATGGAAATTCTTTGAAAGCAGCATGTTGGTAATACAGTAAACATGATGTAAAAAGTTGATCAGTTCATGTATTTCTGAAACTTATTTTTTTTTATTACTCCTATCTTATAGTCTGCTGTTTTAAATCGAACAGCATCTAAGGTTATTAGGGGTGGAGGTGATCTAGTATGATATATAAAGAGAACTATGTTTATAGATTGCTTTCTTCCAAGCCATTGCCCAAAGACTTTTAATTTCACGTTCCCATAGCCCAGTACACTTTGTCAGTAGTCTATAAAAACCTGTGGTTTCTTGCATTGACCTGATGAATAGTGAAGAATCAATTAATTGGAAAATCTTGTCTGTGGGGGAAGAAAGGGTGGATAGGTGGCCCAAAAGAATGAAAAAGAAAAAAGCCTTCAGTGTGTCACACCTTCCTTGAAAAGCAAAGCCAGTATTTGAGTTGATGTGTCCAAATTGCTAAGCTCTTAAAAAGAAAAAATTGTGTGTGAAAGTTATGAAATCTTTACTGCATAACAGATTTTCCTCTTTAAATATGGCTGCAAATAAAATAAGCTGCAGCAGTATTAAAGGATGGAGGAGCTAGTACTGGTACTGAGGCAGATGTGGATATTGCTGTCTCAAACAGGGAAAATACTAATTGTGTAAAACCATTATTGGAACTAGGTCTCAAAATTGCTCTGACTCTCTTTCGTTGGACTTCAGCATTAGTACTAATTATTTTGAAGGGAGGGCAGTTAGAGCACCTGAGAGGATTTTGGTATCAGTGTGTGTCAGGTTCTCTGCTTGCCCTTATGCCCATGTATACACAAATTTGTAACTGACAAGCAGAATATTTCATCTGGCTTAATAACTTTATTTTGGCTCTTGGGGGAAAAGAAATATGTGGCTTCTGTTAAAAGAATGTTACTGAGAAAGCTTGTTCAAACCTCCTACATGTTTGGCAGACTTTTGGGGCAAAATATTACTGGGGCTGTTGGAAAAGGCGCAGAGTATAGATCATTTTCCAGAGATAACTGCCCGGCTTGAACTGTTCCGGCTGTATTCCAGGAACACTAATGAATGGCTGCAATTGTGAACTGTCAGCTATGGCAGCTGAGCTGTTGAGAACCTGATTGTGCAGGGCTCTCGGCAGCGTGGCTGCGAGCTCAGCTAAATCACGTACTCGTGTGGAGCACTAACTGCTGGGAGAACTGTGCTGTTGGGACCATGTTCAGACAAAGCTGGACATGGGATCACTTAAATATTGCCCTACATGCATATTTTATTGTGCTCCTAAAGAAAAATAGTAAGTTTTCTGCAAGTACCTACCAGCACATGGTACTTGAATTGCATTAGTTTGCAGTGTTATCCCTTTCTTCACCTTGCTTATAAACTTTACAGAGGTTTGAGCTCTCCTACAGCTGCAGACTTGTTCTCAGTGCTCCTGCTGAAGGCCGATGTTTGTGAGTGTGTGTGGAAGCAGGTGGGGATGAAGCCTGGACAGACACGCTCCAGAGCCTGGAGAGCCTTTGGCTTGATGGACAGTTCGAAAACTGAGCTGGGACTTCAGGGGTGGCCTCTGCAGCTCATGGCAGCAAACGATGGTTAATGCAAAGGAACTCCAGTTGGTTGTGTTCACTGCTTGCTGTACTTTCTATAACAAAAATTACCAAAGGTAACTGCAGCACCGCATGGGTTTCTGCACAGTAGAAAGCCTGTCGTGCTGTGCAGTCACTTCTAGAGTGGTGCAAGATAGCTAAACAAAACTGTGGTTGCTTGTTTGACAGTACTGTTTCCCAGTTTAAACATTCAAATGCCTTTGTTAAGGAGGAGTCAGTATATTCTTAAAATTAATGAGGTACAAATGTTTCAGATGAGAGAGTTATTAAAAGGAGGGAATGGGGAAAGTAGTTGAAAGAAATTCACAGTGATACTCTTCAGGTTGTTTCAAAGACTGTAGTGACCAGCCCTGACAGGAGAGGTTCCCTGCACCTCAGACTCACGAGTGTTCTGCTCAGCTGCTGGGGGTTAGTTTTTTCCTCATCTCCTACAAAAGATGTTCCATAGCTGATTTCTGAGTACTGTCCGTATGACAGAAATAACAGCATATGTTTTATGGAAGCTATTTTAAACTTCTCGTTAAAAACTGAATATTGAAGTATTTGGATGTTTTGAAAAGGCAGGACTACCAAACTGCTCTCAGACACCAGAAGGGCTGAAAGTTCTCAGAGGCTGCATTTTTATGGGAGCTGCTGATAATTTTTATGACTTCAGATGACACTATAGTAAAGAGGAGTTGCTCCCTGTTACTCTACTGGATATTGGAGTTATCAGCCGGTTGTGTGTTGAGGCTGTATATTAATTTTCCTGCTTAAAAGCTGGCAATTAGCAGTTTCTCTTGCTCAGGAGAAGTGCAAACCTTGTTTGTGCTTTGCGTCAGCAACGATTCCTTAAACTTTTGTGACACTCCTCCTGCTAAAGTACATCTGGATGGTTCTGTTCAGTAAATCTAGATTGTCAAGCACAGGTGTCTGCTTTTATTCCTATATTTGACAAAGTATAAAGATAGAAGTATTTATAGTAACTGCTAAAGCCACTGTCTTCTGCGAAGACTCTCCAGACATAAGAGGTCACTTGAAGTGCAGAGTAAGGTTGTACTTTCATTCCTCTTGAAAATTACTCCATCTTTAAACTTCACACTTCATAAATATGAATGCGTATTAAGTGCCAGGAAATCTTTGCCTTATGGGATAGTCTATTTTCACTCAGGCAGGGCAGGTGAATTACTTGGCCACATGAAGGACAGCTATACGCTTGTCTTAGTTTTCTTTGTCAATCAAGACAAAATTAGTCCAAGAGAGTGTATATCTGGTCTCCCTTTGAAGCTATAAAGGATGTATTTGAATTGTGCCAGCCTGCTTGAGTGCTTTTGTCAGTGTGGAGAGAAGGTAGAACCATTAATGAGTGCCCTGGAGGGGTGTCAGCTGTCAGTCGCACTGGCAGCGACACGGGAAAGGTTCAAACTGGCGTGGGATCTGGGCACAGCCCTGCAGGTGCGGGCTCAGCAGTGCTGAGGGGAGGGAGGGATCCCCTCTCTCCACCTGCTGGACTCTGCCCTGTGCAGCCCAGCACGGCGTTCACCCCCTCTGCGGGGAGGGCAGAGTCCTGACCCCTTTGTCTGGGCGGGGAGGAGTGGGGCAGGGGTGTGAGCTTGCAGGGGAGGAGTGTAGATTGGATAGGAGATGAGATACGTCACTGAAAGCAGTTTCTGAACCTTTTGCATCCATCTCAAGCAGATATAATATCCAATAGAGGATAAGGTGGTCAGAAATGAGGGTTAAAAAACCCTGCTTGCTTCTCCATCAAGTTACTTTGGCTATTTTTGTAGGGGTGTGGATGAGAGCTCCTGGGAATGTCTCCTATGTAGAGCACTCTTTGGTGGGTGCAAGGCCTGTAAATACCTTGACCAACCCTACAAATGCATTTTTAAAAATACTTTTTCTGTAAACCAAGTGGTGAGCACTCACTGACAGCACAGGCTGGCCTGAAACTTGAGTGGCAGAGGCTTTGTAAATGTTGTGGGAAGGCAGACAGATTTATAATATTCTGTGTAAAAACAAAGTGCCATACGTGGCCTAGGATCTAACATTTTTTTTTTAAAGCCAAATGTGTAATTTGAAACGTTTGCTCATACATGCATTCCTGACCATTATCACATGAGTAGGACAGGTGGGATTCATCTGAGTCTGCTTAAAGCTGTTTTATCCACTCATTTTTTACCCCCCACAGATACTGAAATATTTTGTTGTCAAAAAAACAGGAGCCATTTGTGTTTATAGATGACTGAAATAGCTGAAAGTGTCACTGCAACTTAGTGGGGGGAAAAAATCTCATTTTAGTGCAGTTTTATTTGAGAATGAGTATTCAAGCCCTGTTCCACTATGCAGGGCCACTTTCATCAGAAATCACAGGCACCTTTCCCTTTATCACTGTGTTTGAGAAAATCAGGTTTTGTGGGCATCACAGGCAGCAGGAGCCTGATCATCTTCAATAACAAGTTCATACATACAAATACATGTCTTTTCTTTACCAGCCATGTTGTGTAAAAGTCAATAATTTTGAGGGGTTTTGCAGATTTTTGGATCTATAATGCAATACTAGTAAATGTGGATCTTTTTATTTCAGAAATGCTGAATTTATTATTTTGCTCCCTCCTTTATACCAGCATATCAGGGTCTGCTGGGTAGGAGCACTCAGAGCTTGCTCTCTTGAATGGCTGGGGTAATTTGCAGGAGAGTATGATGGCATTATGATATTCTTTGGCAGGTATCAGTAGATGCTGAAGGGCTCCACTCCATGTGAAGTGGAGTTCAAGGTGTTTGTTGTGACCATGGGTGTTATTATCAATAAGACTTTGTTTGGTTTTCGTTTTTGGTTTGTTGGGGGTTTTTTTTTTGGTTTTTTTTTTTTTAACTTTTCTCAGTTCATTCAAACATGGATAATATTGGTGAGTTTTTCTATGGCTTTTCTTGAAAGCTACTTGATAGAGGCAAGAATCCCTGACTAGATCAGGCAGACTTTCTGCATTGCTGTTCTCAGCTTGTAATCTGTAAGTTTCTCGCTGAAAATGTGATCTGCTGTAGATTTTTTTTGCCTGGAGGCCAAGCTGTGCATCATGTGGACTACTTTGTTCTGTATCCTCCCTCCAAGAACCGAAGGTTGATTATATCCAGTGAGAAGACAAATCATTAGTACAAAAAATCTTAGCTTGTTACATATTTTGATTTAAGAACAGAAGCTCTCAGATTAGTCCTCACACAGTTTGTAAGATGAAGTAATTAAAGTTCAGCCTGACTGACAGCCTTCACAGAAGAGCCGTGCTCCATTAGCAGGAGCTGTGTTAATTACCTCGTCTGTGGCAGTGGGGTTTGGGACAGGAGGAGCAGGAGAGCCTTGAGGCCTGGTGGGACAGGAGTGCACCCAGCCTGGCTTTGGGCAGTGGGAAGGCAGCATGCTGAGGATGGAAGGGGTCATCACTGGATCTGGGAATCATAAAGCTGTTACAATTACAGTTGTGTGCAGCACTCCTGAGCCTTGGGGACCAATCTGTGGGACCCAAGAGAACTGGACTCCAGAGTTTTGAGTGCAGCTGTTGAAATCAGGAATAACAAGATACTTAGAAGATTGTTGTATTCTTTCTCTGATTAGTATTAAATAGTCATACTAGAATTCACTATTTGAACTCTTCAGCAAAGCTCCTTCAGAATTAGTGTATGGTAATGACCCAGTATAGGTAATAATGAAACTTTTTTTTTTGTGATTTATTAAAATCACATAATTACATAAAGCAAGTAATAGCCTTGGTAGGATTTGGAAAATATTCCTGGTATTGTTTTTAAATACCCAAGCCCACCCATGGCAGGGGAAGCTTGATGCCAGTGTTTGAACAGAGCAGGGAAGTGATCAGTGAAGTGCCTCTGCCAGACTTCGTACTCTGTGTATTTGAGGCAGTTGTCTGTATTTCCTTCTCCTTAGAGACTTCTGGTCACTGCAGGAAATTATTTGCCAAAATCTTCCTTTGAGAGCAAGGTGAAGAAGTATGGGCTACTGCTTTTGGTTTATTCAGTGAAGATCAGTTCCTTGCAGTGTGCTTTCTCTACGTTGTTACAATACGTTTGTTTTGTAGTAGCGTGTGAAACCCCTTTAAATCCATTGTGGTGTTTGAGAGCCACTGTCCCAAAAACTGTCATGTGGGTTGGTCACTGAGTCAGCCTTTCCTCTTATCTGTAGCTACGATGCACCTAAAACTGAGTGTTAAACCTCTGAATTCTTGCTGGTCTTCTAGGGTGTGTATAGCAAGTATAATGGCTTTAAGGAACTGCATGAACAGAATGTGCAATTAAACACATTGCTTCAGAGCTTGAGATGTTATTTTCCTTAATTTTGCATTGACTCCCCCACATTTAGTCCCTGTTAGTTTTCTCCTGCAAAGCTTTGTGCTCCAGTTGCTGTTCTGTAGATCGAGTCTTATGAAAGAAAGCTAATTCAAAGTTGCAGCTGCTTTAAATAGAAGGTGCTAAAAATAAAGTGAAACATCATTTAAAAGGAGAAGGATAGAGAAGGAATTCTGTTACTAGTGTAAACATAATCTCAAAATGCCATAAGCTATGCTGCAAGTTTCTTGATAAACTGTGATCAAGTGATCATCAAATCCCTCATCCAGATCTCAGATGAACCCTGCCAAGTCTGTAATTTTGAGAGCAGCTGTAATTAGTGTCCATTGCAGGTCATAGTCACTACCCCAGTAAACAGCCTTTTGTTACCAACAAAAATGTCATGCAAGGCGGCATTAAAAGTGCAACTAATTTTATGACATGGTCACATCTCCTGTGGCTTTCTATATGAGACCTGTTAATTGTTCTCAGAGGGAATTATGGCTGAAGTGAGCTTCTGTAAAGGTCACCCATGTGTGCTTGCTTCTGTCTGGGTTGTGAATATGTGCTTCTGTTCTTATTTGGTTTTCCTTAGGGGTACCGAGCGTGGATTGTCTGACCTGTTGTTCTCATGTTCTTCAAAGACAGGTGGCTGGGCCTTTTGAATGTTTTGCGTCATTCCTATTCTCAAACCTAAAGAAAATAACTCAGGTTGAGAGAGAACTGTCTGAATTGATATTGATTTTTTTATCGGGAAAAAAGTGCTATTTTACATGTGTTCTTGTTGTTGTTGCCCTCAGTTTCTGAGGTTGGTCAGTAGTTTGAACTGGGACTTGTTCATGAACAATGATCTTACTATTTCTTTCAAAGGAAGTAGCTGGTAAAAAGGCATCTGTGGTCGGGCTGATACCCAGTCCAAAGCCAGTATCATTACTTGAACCAAAAGGCATTTATCTGTATACTTGATGATTTGCCAGCTTTCACAGGCATGGTTTCTAGCAAACTGAGCCTTCAAGGATGAAGTTTGTATTTGGAATATTGTCCAGATGAATTGCAGTGGGAGGATACACTTCCAACAGTGACATGAGACTTGGGATGAGGTCTAGGCTTCCCTTTTAAAGGGACAGCTTGATGACCTGGGCATTCAGAGAACTGAGTAAGTTCTTCTTTAAATTTGGATCAAATTTCCTGTTGTGTGAAAACTGTTCTTAGAAACAAGAGTGTGGGAGTGAGTTGTGAATATTGGCATTCATGAGCTTTTAAAGGACATAAATGCAGTATATGTTGTAGGACTTGTTTAGAGAGACATAGAGGCATTTTTGGCCACTTGAAATACACTTCAAATGTTTAAGTGTACTTAGCTGGGAATGAAATCCAGCCCGTGTACCCTTGGGGATACCTGGTCTCTCTCACCAGAGATGGAGGAAGAGAAGTTCTGCAGTACCTTCTGTGGGAGGTGCTTGCTATTTCTCTGGATCAGCATCTGGGTCATTTCTGTCCTGTGTGGCTCTCGGTTCCTCTGCATCACTCTGCAAGGACTGGGACTGAGTCCTGACCTCAGACCTGGCATTCTGCCAGGGAAGAGACATAGGCAGTCTGCTCTTCTGGTCCAGGCTGTCCTGCCTTCACTTAGGGCAGGGTCAGGAGGACTTGTGGGGCTCCAGCTGTGGCACAGCAGCAGCAGGCTAGGCTTTAGTGCTCCTGTAAGCTGTTTTCTCCGTTGATTCTGCAAGCAGAAAGGCATTTTAGTTGTTCTCTGACCTTTCACTGTTTCTTATGGTTAAACTAGATGCCTCATCAGTCTGAAACTCAGTCATATTCATTCAGATGTGCATGTGAGGCATCATTCATGATGCCTCTGGATTTACTTTTCCTGTTTAGGTACACACAGCCCCATTAATTATTTTTAAAATATATAGCTGTGGAGTAGAAAAGATTCTCTTACTTGTCTGAAGTAATGCAAAAGCAATTTCAACAGTAGGGGTTACAAATGAGAATCTAATAAGGAAAATTTTTCCATATCTTTTCAGATGCTTGCTTAAAAACAGTACACAAATACAGAGCATAGAGTGTATCAGTACAAAAATAGACTATATGGAATACATGCTGTGTGGTTATAAACCACTTTTTATACCTAGCAGTAGCAACATGACTTTATATGCTACAAGTAAATTTATCTTGGAAGTTAAATGACTTTCTATTTACAGCCTCATTCCGAGGAGGGGACTGTACATGCTCCTGACAGCTGCGTTAGAAAGAAGAGCCTGGGCCTGGAGTGCTCTCCTGATCTGCACATGCCAATTGTTTTCCACATGTGAAGTTCTATTACACCAATGTCCTTTAGCTATTGTGTTGCTCTTCCTGTAATTATTTGTTGAGTTGTGTGCAGTGCTTCTTAGGAAAATGTGGATATTACCAACATAGGAGGATGGTGTTTATCAGTTTCAATCAAGCAACTTCTGCAGCAGGTTTTAAGCTAAATTCCAGACTTGTGTGAATTTTCTTTTTTTGAAGGATACAGTACTGAAGGTGGGAGAAGGAGTGACAGACACTTTAAACTCAGACACTTCCTGATCATTGCTGATACACAAATACCACTATCCTTCCAAGATTTTTGGTATACACCTGCCATGAGAATCTAATTACTTCTGATAGTGTTTTGTTATGGTGCTGCCTCTGTGATGTTTTTGTTTTATTTTATGTGATTTTTATTATGCAGTAATTGTATTTCAGTTGAAATAATTAATTAACTTGAAGACTATTGTTTTTAGAAATATTCTTGCCATTAACTTAGAAAAGGGATTGATACCTGTGCTTCCAGTGCATTATAAACATCTCATTTTAAAACAGATTCTAAAAGGAATTTGAACTTATGTTTGCATGTCTGGAGATCTTTCAGCAAGGCTGTTGCCTTTGCCTCTAGGGCTGGCGTAGCTCTGCCCATGTGAGGATGAGCAGTTGAGGAAGGCAGTTTGTAACTTCAGTGTGACGCTGCTGCAGCCGCTGGCAGCAGAGAAGCGTGTGCTTCATCCAGTATCCACTTCACAACAGATGTTCAGATGAGACTTTGGAGAGGTAGAATTGCTAATTGCACTGTCAGTGTAGTTGCCATGGTGGGGCTGAGGCGGGAGGGTGAGGCTGGCACTGGAACGGGGCCCCGGGGTGGGGTTTTCAGCAGGAGGGGGGCTGTGCTCTGGCCTTGTGGCTGTGAGAGCACTCTGGGCAGTGCAGGGCAGGGCTCCATCAGCCCTTGCCCTCCTGCACCTCGGGAAGGGCAAGGTGGCTGACAGGTGCTTATGAAGGTACTTGATGTTCCATTTCTCATTTCTAGCTGGATCTGTTTTTCAGTTGTAACTTGATCTGTCGTAGTTTGAATGTGGTGTATTGAGCTCTGACTTCCAGGTCCCCTTGAAGGAATCATCTGTTTTGAGTACAAAGCAGGGGGTTAAGTAGGATGGAAACACTGGGTACTGTGTGCAGAGGTAGTCTGGAACATACCAAAAATGGAAAAGGTGTCTCTTGGGTTTAGGTATGTTTGGCATTGGGGTGGTGGTCAGCTGAACTATATACAGTGTTGCCAGCAGGACAGGAGATGTCTTATTTTTGGCCTTACAGTCTCATTTTTGTGAAGGAGCAGCTTGCTATAGCCTGAAAATCCATAGGGCTGGAGAATTGCTATTTTGTTTTGGATCCTTGTGTCCTTAATGCAAACTCATAGAAACAGTAGGGCCTTTCAAACATTAGTTTAACCTGTCTGGACAGCTAATTCACTTTGTAATGCAGGTTGAATTAAGAGAGTTGGTATTTTTATTACGTACCCATTTTCAATATGTCTGTCTGATTCTTGGATCTCATAGGAATCCGTCAACTGCATTCTACCAAGCGTTCCATTTCAACAAGTTACACGAGTCAAAGACCACCTGGGATAGGTATGGATGCTTGAGTATGGAATGCATACATGCTGAGGTATGCATGAACTGCTTTGCTCTGTGCAAGTTTCTCATTGTTGTTGTTTGCACACAACTGCTGCCTGTGTTCACAACTCCATATTGGGCTTCTGCAGTTTGAAGAGGTGAAAGCGGTCATGGAAGTGAAGTGTTTGTTCTGAGACATGGAACTAAACTCTAAAATATGACATGACTTTTTTTTCTTCTTTCTTCCATTATGCATGTATCATACATGATGTGTAAGCTCAGAGTTTAATGCTAGTCAGCTCCTAGGCGAGCTTTGCCTAAATATTCAGTTTCCTTTTCCAAAAGAGGAAACTTTTTGCCATTGAGTCCTATATCAGAAAACACATTGTGAAAATACTACATTTAAACACAATTTTGGCAAAGTTAAGACATATATATATATATCTTTAAACCAGGAAAAAAAAGCTTTCTGGCTT
This sequence comes from Agelaius phoeniceus, assembly GCF_051311805.1. NCBI lineage: Eukaryota > Metazoa > Chordata > Aves > Passeriformes > Icteridae > Agelaius > Agelaius phoeniceus. The sequence goes on along the minus strand of NC_135274.1, from coordinate 26,930,261 downwards.
ACTTTCATTCTGCTCAAGTAAAGCTGGATGGGGAACATAGGTGAACTGTGACAAGGACAAAGTAAATCTCCAAGGTTAGCATTGAACTCATGGTGAGAAACTGCAGTGAAGTGCAACAAAGTCTTATCTGGCATGGATAGACTTGAGAGAGGTGCATTACTAATTCATCAGTAGCTGCAAACTGTTTCTTTCCTGTGCTTTAATGATTTTGAGGGATTTTTTTTTTGTCAGCATTAAGTCAAAGTCCTAGTGATGATGTGATTTAATGCCTTGTGCTGCTCTGGCTTGTCAAAACTTCTGCTTAACAAGCTGTGTAGAATGTAAATTTTGTTTGGCTGTTGAAGTATTGATAACCATTTCGTCACTGTCCTGGCTGTATTTGACTTGAAAGGCTTCTCAACTTGCACAGCTCAACTGAATCCTTTAAAGTTTGCTTGGCAATAGTTTGTATACTGCACAATGATGAAGGTTATAAGTAATGCTCAGTGTTCTGCTCTTTTTTAAAAAATTATTTTGTATTGCTGGGGTGCTGGCATTAAGCTCAGTTTCAAAGCACATCTTCCTTTTTCAGCAGTAAGTTGGACGAATTTATGTTCTTGCTTCAAGCTCTGGATGATGCCACTTCCCTGTATTTATGGAACAGAGTTGGTATTTAGGTTTCAAGGACTTTGTTATTTCACTGGAACGAACTTCAGGGCTTAGAATACACATTTGGTTTGTAGACCAAAAGGTCACTTTGTGGTCTAGCCTTCAGCTGTTTCTCTATTTTCATGCCTCAAAATAAGGCTTAAGATGAGGAAGCTAATTCAAAAAACCCTAAAATCAAATAATGAATTATTAAGATGGAGGCTTCACAAATCTGACGTTTATGTACGATGCCTGAAGCAAATGCTGGAAATGTGGGATATAAAACATTGAATTCAGATAGAAGAATGTAAATGGTTACCTTTAAAATAACCTTGCATCTTTGCCAGTGAACTCTTTGTGCTAGAAACAAGCATTTGTGAGAACATAGAATGCAATTCATCAGGATTGATACATGTTTTAAACTTATAATCCGTTCAAATTCCAAAGTCTTTGACAGGATTTTGCAGGTTTTGCATTTATACCCGAGTTATTGGATTTTAAGGTCACATTAGGCAGCTTTCCTTCACTGGATGACTGAAACAGAGAAGCTGTCAGCTATAAACTTCCAGTAAAAGCTGGTGCAGGGAACACCAGGGCCATCAGTGAGCTGGTGGTGGAACCCTTGCAGGATGGAGCTGGGCAGGACACAGTGGGGGCTCTAGCAAGAACGTGGTGTGGGGCTTCTTTTTGGCATCTCTGGTTTGGGAAAGAAAAATTGCTGCTGTGAAAACAAGAAACTTAGGTGACTTGTCCCTTTGTTTGCCCATCACAAAATGTGGGGGTTGATGCATTGCAGAGCACCAGGACCGTGAGGCTGCTGGCAGTGAGCTTTTAATTACATTTTGCAGTTCTTTCAAAAGTACTTTGTGAACCTGAGGGGCTTGACTTAGGAGACTTCAGGGTAAACTGAAAATCTTTCTGTGTAATTCTAGTATTTTTTCTAACAAATCTGGATTATTCCCCTATGAGTAGCTGTCTCTGGGGACCTGCTGAAATCAGCCTAGGTAGACACATGATACTGCAATAGAGAGAAAGAGATTGCTGAGTTGCTCTGGTGAATAGAAGCTATTTTATTTTTCACCAACATGCTGTGGCAGGAAGAGTGCTGGTGGCACTGAGTGTTGGGGAGATGCTGCTGTTACTGACCCGTTAGCAGGGATGTTCTCGTGCACAGTGCTCGCATGGGTGTTGCTGGAGGCACAAGTCTCCTGTGTTGGTTTTTTCAGCTGATGTGATTTAAGAAGGGGAATAGTGGCTTCTTGGCATGTCCACATGAGTCTGGGTGGTTGCTCTTCTGGGCCTGGGTTGTCTTTGCACAGTAAAGGTGCACAGCTTTAGGTGGGTCTGCCTAAAGCACAGACAGTATTGGGAATCTTGAATTTAAAGCAGTAGGATTTATGTTTCCATTGCATTTATATGTGAAGCATTAAGCCTTCACAATATAAATTAACTCAAAGTGTGTGTGGGAACTCCTGAGGTGGTGAGTTCACTGCCTCAGGTTGTTGCACATTCTCACATGGCTTTGACAAAGAACAGTAATGGAAGTCTGCAATACTCACACAGATCCTCTTTCCAGCCTGGATAGGTGATTGGATTGCTTGGGATGCTATCATTATAAAATCTCTTTATGGGATGGAGGCTAATTAAATAGACCTTAACTCTTTCAAGAATAGAAAAGATTTCTCTGGGTAGACTGAACATCTCAACCAGTGCTAAGACAGTAGCTCATAAATGAGTAAACAATGAGGGGAAGGAATAAATGGCCACAGGGCTGGAGCTGCAGCCTGCCCAGTGTGGCAGCACTGCCCTGGGCACCCGCCAGCCCAGGCACATGGTAGTTAGTGGCTGTTATCAAGTGTTCCAGGCACAGCAGTGAGGTGATAAGAGCAGTGTGGCAGCAGTGAGAGCAAAGTGGCCACTAGCAAGCAGTGGGCTCTAAGAGACTCAGGCAAGCAAGCCCATGGCAAGCACAGGAGCTTCCAGGCAATAGCTGCACAGAAGGAACAGCAATCCATTCAGTCTAGAACATCCCAGTCAAATCTGTCCTTACCTCAAACCCTTCCAAGCCCATGCTGAGTGCCAAAAAGGGGTGTTTTGGTTTAATCCTGCTGGCACTAAGCCCCATGCAGCCGCTCGCTCATCTCCCCCTTCTCCCACAATGGGAAAAGTGAGAGAACTTGTCAGTTGACATAAAGACAATTTAATAGGTAAAGCAAAAGCTGCTGAGATTTTTTTTAAACCATCAAAATGAGGATTTCTCTGACAAAATGGGGTTTTGTCTACCTGGTGTTTTTAAGGTAGGAAAACACTGGGATTACTGTCCATCTCTGGGAATGACAAACTGTGCTTGGGGCACCTTTGATGTTATTGCTGACTGTAAATCTTGCCATGTACCTTGTGGGCTTCAGTGTGAACTTGATGTACCAATATAGCATCCTTTTGGGTAGAGCCTATATGGACATGACCTTAACTGGGAGGTCCATGTCAAAATTAAGCATGCCATGTTCAGTGTATGTGTTTGATACTTCGTGGGCTGCAGAAGCTCAGTATGGGATGGGGGTTTTGCTGTTAAAAACAAGTATTACATGCCTAATGCACCCCTTCATTTGCCCTGTGGTACTTGATGTGGATTTTTTTGCAGTTTTGACAATAGTTGTCAGACTTCTGTAGCTCTTGGAGCAATCAGCAATTGGTCTTTTTTTTACAAGAGCTCAATGGTGTCTTTCCTCTTCTGATTCCAGGATTTGCAAGTTGAGGCATTGGCTCTACAGTGGATGGTGCACTCACAGAATGTGTCAGACTCTCTCTCCATTCAGTCATCCAAAAAGACTTGTTTAAAGGATATTTTGGGTTTCTTCCTGGCCTTTTCATAAGGACTGGATTGTATTTATAAATGTCATTCTGCAGCCATGGGATAAAAATATTTCTATGCAAACTGGAATTTGATGTCAAGAGTTTAGGATTTGAGAAAAATATACAAAATTTTAAGATTTGGCAGCATGTTTGGAGTTTCCCATGAGAGCAGCTGTCACTGGAGGGCTCTGCTGATGAATGTCCCATAGGAGCTGCTTGGTGTTGGGAGCACTGTCAGATGAATAAAGAACAAAATCATGTGGGATTGTGCTACCATAACATCTAATTCTCATCTGCTTTGAGAAAGTGACATGAAGTATAATCAGCTGGTTTTATCCTGATGGCAAACTGGGGCGCCCTGTGTCAGTGTGGAGCTTCTCCTGGGTGGGCGAGGAGGGGTCTGCACAGTGCCAGCCTCTGCCTGCTGAAGTTGGCACTTAGGATGTGTGCAGGGAGCAGGGCTGGAATCCAGACTCAGCATCTCAGTCCTAGCACGGCTGCTCTGGGGATGGGAGCAGCAAGAACATTACAAAGTTGTGTGTAAAGCTGCTTAGAGCTTTCAGCACTGTTGGTGACATGTCAAGAGTGGGGTGTGTGTGGTAAAGCAGTGGTTTCCCTGGCTCATTCCAGTCACACTGCAGTGAGGGACAGCTTCTACACCCAGCCAACAGGCAGAGGGGAGCTCAGAGCACAAGGTACACACAGGAAGGGTGCCTCTGCAGCATGCCACGCAGGTACAGCTCTTTGGGAGGCTGAGGGAAGGCTGCCTGTCTTTCTCATGGGACTGCTTGAATGCCTTTACTTAGAGTCATGTAGTGGAGTTTGTTGTTTTAAATAATCACACTACAAAGTAGCTGAAACAGGGATAGAAGAGCAAAGTTCCAATCTCAAGTTTGACTAGATGGGTCTTGACAAAAGTTGTACGATTATGGTGCAGAGATGGGGAAGTAGATCCCACTGCCTAGTGTGCAGTTTGCTTTAATTGTCCTCCTCTTGTTGTTACCTCTTCAGAGCTGCCTCATCTGTTCTGGAGAGTGGTGTCCATGAAGGACTGTGAGAGGACATGGAGTCTTGGGGATTTTGTGGTTCAGGAACACAGATACTTCTGTGTTCATGAAGTGTCAATGTGTCAGATGAGTCTGATGATATATGTTAACTCAGCATGAAAAGGCATACTTCCCTTGGCATGAGTTATAAATAGCTTTTATTCTGAGGAGGTTTACCATAGATAGGGTTTGGAAGAGGCTTAGAAGACAATAAGAGATTGGAACAATTTTCTTCTGAAATGGGTATTCAGTGCTTTTGGTTTGGGTTTCAAGATTGGTTCAGTAGAAATAGAGGCTGTTACTCCCCCAGTCTGCAAACCTGATGCCCCCCGCTTGTAAAAGCCCAGTTCTAGTGCTGGTGGTTCTGTGGCAGCCCTTAAAATTAACTTCTCTGACCAGTATCGCTTTTCAGGAGCTGAGCCGTGTTTCACATCTGTCACTTGTACTGCTGAGCACATTGCCATACTCATTGTAAAAAGCCTTGAGTGATTTTTTTTTCTTAACACTTGGTTTTGGTGAGTTGCACAGTTCCAGAGAGGCGAGTTTTCCAGCATGACTGCAACCCTAGCATTTTCCCCGTGTTAACTGTACTGAACGCGGCTGCACAATGCTGATAGCCACGTCCATGGCTGGGAGTGTTATCAGCAGCTCTCACTGGTGGGGCTGCCACAGCCCAGGAGCTACTGTCAGTGTCAGACCAGGGCTGGGTGGGACATGGGACCCTGGGACCGGGGTGGGAGGCTGATGTGGAGGGTGGGGAGGTGGCTGCTGCAGGCCGCAGCCCTGCGTGCCCTGGGGAGAGTCTGGGGGGAGCAGGGCACCCTGGCCTGCTGAAATCCCACTCCAGAGCTGCCGTGAGGGACTGGCTTGTGCGCCTCTGGCGTGGCTTGGAAACAGACCCTGGCTATTAGGGCTGGATTCCTGTCACACAGGATGCAGAGATCCCAGTTTGGGGTGCTGTTGGCACAGGAATTAACATCTTCGCAGTGTACTGAGGTGTGCTGGTGGATGTCCTGCACAGTGTGTGTGTCTGTGGAACAAAGCTGCCCTAGCTGTGGCCCATGGCCGTGTGTTTGTCAGCTGTCAGACAGGATCCAGGCAGAATTCTCTGGGATCCGGGAAGGGGCTGCAGGCTCAGGGCTCTGGTCCTGTCTCCCCCTCCTGCCGGTTGCTGCCACAGGCTGCAAGTGCTGTGCCAGGAGCTCCTTACCTGGAAGGTGGACTCAAATGAGTCCAGAGAACAGGTATTAAAACAGGATGTTTTCTTCATTGCTTTAGAAAAACAGTTTGGAAGAAATAATGGTAGTGGTAAGAATCTGATGAATATCCCATGAAATTTTGTTTTCCTCAGTGAAGAAAGCTGGTAAATGAGGCCAGGAATTAAAGCAGTTGATTTAGTGTTTATTCTAATGCATTTTTATGGTTATGGGTGTCATAAGCCCAGTATGACAACATATAAACTGAAGGAGCAGTGTTTCTTGTGAGTCACAACTGTACTGGGCAGCTGGGTGGGGTGGGGTGGGAGGGACATGGGACACCCCCCTGTGAGTGTGTACTGGATTCTTGACTCTAAGCTTCAGCCTTCCAGTGACAGCATGATCCAGGAGTCCTGCGGGTGCACAGTTTGACCTGAGTGATACAATAACGCTCACGGAGTTTTCTCATTGTATTTACAGTGCCTCTGGTGCAAGTGTTGTTGCCATTGACAACAAAATAGAACAGGCAATGGTAAGTAAAATATAAGTTGTTTTTTCTAACAGGATTAATGTGGTTCATCACTGAACATAAGTTTCCTGCTTTATTGTGTTTCTGTGAGGCTGTGATATCCTTCCAGGTGGGTCAGACTGAGAGCATCAATAAAGGATTTTCTGTATCATCTATGAAGGACCACAAAGCATTATTGCTTTTGGTGTTGGCCTAGAAATGTTTTTCAGTTAATTTTCTTACAAATTGCTGTGAACAAGGTGATTGAACTTGAAGGAGTGCTGAAAATAGAGTGCATATTTCAGTCTGTTACTCTAGCCAAGTTCATTACTAGTTTTTCTGAAGGGCCATCCTTAACACACTGCTCAGCTTCAGTTAGAGCTGTTGGATTTTTGCTTGTGATGGCGTAAAAGCTTTCTTGTTGATTTAGTTCTCACACGCCTCAGTGGCTGGGCCTGTGTACCACAGACCCATACCCCAGGTCACAGCATCAGAGCAGGTGCTTTCCTTCTGAGGAGCTGGGGCGTCACTCTTCTCTGTAGCTTCCACAGAACTGAAGTGACTGGAGTGCTGGAGACAAAGCTTTTCATATCAGGCCCACTTCGCATAAGGGCTGGGTTGTTTGTGCTCAAAGGCTGATTTATTCGTAAATTTTTGGTGATGAGTGCTTTTTTTTCCCAGGCTTACTGCAGCGAAAGCAGTAACAGTAAGTTCTGGGGCTGGGGTGAAGGAAAGTTGTTCTTTCCCGTGGTGTAATTGTCCACTTGTTCTTTACAGGATCTAGTGAAAAGCCATTTGATGTATGCAGTGAGAGAAGAAGTGGAAGTTCTGAAGGAACAAATAAAAGAATTAGTTGAAAGAAACTCTTTACTTGAACGAGAAAATGCACTGTTAAAGTCCCTTTCCAACAACGATCAGTTATCCCAGCTGTCCAGCCAACAGGCCGGGCCCAGCAGCTCCTCTCAGGCGCAGCCGCCGCCCGCGCAGCCGCCGCAGCCCAACGTCTCCTCGGCGTGAGCCGGCCCGTCCGGCGCCAGCGCCGGCTCCGCCCGAGCGAGCAGCCTGCTTCTGTTGTGTGTTTGGCCTTTTCAGTATTAGACAATCACCCTGCGGAGCTGCCCTGGCCGCGCGGCCGCGGCGCCGAGGCGCCCGCACGCCCTCGCTGCGCGCGGAGGCCGCGCAGGGCCCCGCGGCCCGGGCTCGTCCCCGGCTGCAGCACGGAGCTCTGTCACCGCGGGGTGGCTCTCCGAGGTTCCCATTGCTCCTGGGCTGCTTTGGGCCTTGCTGTCTGGTAAGGAGCGACTATTCCTCTTCAGAGCCACTGTTCTTTTCATATAAGTAACATTTGCCTATGTTAGTTTCATTTATTTGTTTTATTTATTACAGGGCTGCTATTTTCATAATGTACATGAACAATGTCACAGAACTTTTGAATTTTTTTTAATAAACGTCTGTATGGGTAAAATGATAGATGGGATTGCGTTAATAGATACAATGTCTAGGCAATAATTGAACAAAGAATCCTGGCATATTTCTAACACTAATGGCAATTGACCTTTGGTATTTATTTACGGTAGTAAAGATCCAGCTTGAATGTAAATTTTGTATAGAGTGTAAGTATGAAGACCATAGTGCATCTGTACAGGTAGTCACCAGTCCTTGTGATATAATAAATAAGTGATGGGCTATTTTGATGAAGAAAACTTTGCTCATTTCTGTTTCTACTTTTTAATAGAGAGAAGGGGGCCATGATTCCTCTGCTTTTTGACATTTCGTTTTTGGTTTGGTTTTTTGGGTGGGAATAAAAAGCTGTGAAATTGTTCAACCTACTTTGTAACCAAAGAAGCAAAGCTGTATAATTGAGTTGGTTGTTGATTTTTTGTTTTGTTGTTTTGTTTTTTTTTTTTTATTTTATAATGCACATTCTTTATGTATTTTTTATTTAGTGTTTTCTCATTCACAACTTTCTTTGCTGTCTCGCATGATCTGCATGACCTGTAATCTTTGAACCACTTCCGTACCTCATGTTTTTATCCAGCACTCTTAGTGTAATATGTACTAGTCTGTGAACAATGTCAATAAAGAGAAAGAACAGCTGGTGTTGGTGGAGCTAAGCTAGTGTGCTAGGCACTAGTTGTTAAAACAAATAAATGAAGTGAGCCATCTTTTGTTCATTTAAAATGGTGTTTTGAATTTCGTATGCAGAAAACGTTTTGTTACATTGCAGATTTAATGTATTTAATAAATGCAACATGCAGATTAAATGCAGTGTATACTGAGTATTTAAATTAAAAATGTACATTTCATAAATACAGTTTCAAAAAAGACCATCATTTGTGTAAACTAATGCAGTGTGTCAAATTGATGTACAAATATATATATATTTTAACACATTTTCTGAAATTAAACCAGTTTTGTTGAATTTTTTGGCTGTAGATGTTGTTGCAGTGTAATTAAATTCAGTAGCTCTTCTGAACAAAATGGAGAAATGTAGTGTCAGTGAGGCAGTAACAGACCAATGCCAGGGTTACCGCTTTTCATGCAACAGCCTGGTTTCTTCTCTTCTAGGAGAAGCATCTTCTGATGCTGTCAGTGGCTGCCTTAGGGGTTTGGGGTTGCACTGATAGCTCTGAATAAACATCTGGGCCTGCTCAGTCACTGCTGTGAATGTCTGCTTCAGTACTGAGCCCGGAGCAGCTCTAACTCTGTTCAGGTTTATGTCTAAGGTAAAACAGAGGAAACGCTGGAAACTGTAAGTTTTGGTGTCTTCAGATCTCAAAGAAGTGTCCATGTCCTGGAAACAGAGAAGCGTCTCCTCCTGGTAAGCATCAGTTCACACAAACCCTGTGTTGTGTGCTTATTGAAAAGTTCTTGCTGAAGTTACACCAAAATGATCTTTCCATTAGCTGTGGATTGGTGTTTTCTGCCTGCTGCACCCCTGTGCTGTGAGCACTGCTGGGAGACTTCAGTGCCACAGATTAGAAAGCAAAATATTCCAGTAGCTGTGTGTGTTTCCTCTGCAGTGTGATCAGTGGTTCACTCCAGCTGTACAATGAGGATGATGCTGGTAAAGAAAAAGGACAAAATGGGGATTTCTGGGAACAAGAGTCCCTCAGGTGAGTAGTTGATAAAAACTTCTTGGAGGATACTCTGTAGCTGTCAGTTCACTTTTGAGTGAAACAGAACAGAGACACAGGTGGTGATTCCACCTGGGAATCACCTGGGAGTGATTTTTCCTGCTGGGAGCAGAGGGGGCAGCTCTGCTCCCCTGGGAATGCCTGTTCCTCGCTGTGAGGCAGTGATGGGCACATCCTTCACACTGGGGAGCTGCAGCGGCGCTTTCTCCAAAAGCAAGAAGCATTTAGTAAAGCTGAAAAAGGGGATGAAACAAAGATTGAACGGATCCTGTCAGAAAGCCTTTGCTTTGCTCTGCTCCTGTCAGGTTTGCTTTGGGGTTTGTGTCTAGTTTTCGCGTAGAGATAAGCTGTATTCAGCTGTGGACAGCGGCTCGGCTTGTGAGAGCTCTCTGAACTGTAGGAAAGGGTCTGGGAATGCTGCGGGCTCTTCTTGAGAGGCTGCCTGAGGAAAAGGAGCAGCAGTTCTCACAGTGCGAGCGCCGTGGTGTCGGTAGATGCGCGGCTGCCGCTGGCAGGGAGCCTCGGTGCTGCTGCCAGCCCGGCTCGGTGCCGCCCGCGCTGCTGTGCCCCGTCCTTGTCCCGGCTGCCGCCGCTGGCTGCGGGAGCCGGCTCTCCGCACATGATGCGGGTGCTCTAACGCGTGTCTTCGACATTGTTCCATAGCTTTGGTATAAAGGATTCGGCTGCTGCGTTCACGGCAGCGTGTGCTTTGGCACGGGTGGGGAGCGGGCTGCAGTCGCGGTGTCACACAACGCTCTGAATGCGCTGAAGCTGGGCAGAGGGGGACTCCGAGTTAGGCCCGGCGTCTCAGACCGGACGTGAAAGAAGATGCAGGGAAAAGCTACGGAAACAGTGGAGGATGCGGAGGAAATGCTTACTGAGGAGAGCTTCAAGGCCGCGGCCCTGGCTCAGAGGGGAGCGTGTGCAGGAGGAGGCTCGCACAGCAGTGAGGCGGCTCTGGAGCGGGTGCCGGGTGAGGTGAGCACAGAGAGGCACAGACCCTTCCCGGGCTGCGGCACAGACCCTTCCCTTCCCCCGAGCCTTCCCCCGAGCCTTCCCCGGCTGCGGCGGGCGGCTCCGCCCGTGGCGCAGCGGGACCGGGGGGGCCGCGGCGGCCGCGAGGCGGCGCTGTGGAGCGGGGCGGGGCTGTCCCCGCACCGCCCCCGCCCGGTCCCGTTCTCATTCCCGGTCCCGGTCTCGTTCCCGGTCTCGTTCTCTTTCCCGGTCCCGGTCCCGGACCGTCTCCGCAGCCCAGGATCCGCTGCCTCGGCCCGGTTCCCCGTCGCTCGGGCCCTCGCGCCGTCACTCCCAGCGACGCTGCCGCCGCCTGTCCCGGGCTCCCGCCTCGGCGCAGGGGTTGTCCCCGCTCCACGAGGCTGTTCCCGGAGAACGTGGCTCCTATCGCTGCCGGGTCCCCTCCGTGCTGCGTGTGCGCAGATGGGCGGGACACGGCGCCGGGGACGTGGCTGCGGCGCTTTGTGCGGTGCCGGCAGCTGCGAGAGGCCTGGCAGGACAGCAGGGAGCTCTCGCCTTGGGAGGCAAACCGTGTGCCCCTCCTGATGCGCTGCTGGAGCGCAGTCCTGCAGCCGGCCTTGAGAAGGCTTCACAGGTGAAAAGAAAAAAAAATAATTTAAGTAAGTAAAATTAAATAAGTGTGTTGCAGGTGGTTACTGACGTCACCTGAGCAAGCTCAGCTCCGCGGAGCAGCCCAGGCAGCCGCGGCTGTGGCACAGGGTCAGCCAACGCCTCAGAACGCCTCAGTTCTCAGGGCCTGGAAACGACAAACTGCATCTCACGAGGGGAAATAAACGGGTATTGCTCGGATGGGTGTCGGAAAGAAACAAGTGTGGTGTTCTGCAGCATTCGTTCTTGGGTGTGTGGCACAGCTGGGGCCAGAAGGGCCCTCCAGAGATGCCCCCAGCCCCAGCCCTGGCACTGCAGCTGCCCATGACCCTCACACTGCAGGCACAGCGCTGCACGCACCTCTGTGCCCAGCTCGCACCAAAGCAAGGATTCCCTGAACTTCAAAGCACCAACTCGTACAAGCCACCCCGAACGCTCCCACAGCCCGGGAGCAGCTGCTGTGCTGGCACAGGCAGAGCCCTGCGCCGCCTGGCATTCCCGGGAGCAGAGGCAGGAGCTGAGAGAGGAGAGCGCCTGCTGAGCCCCCGTGGGGAATGGCCGGGGCTCAGAGGGAAGGGGAGCGGCAGCTCGGTGCATCCAGAGCCTCGGCAGCCCCAGCCCAGGCCCCGCGGTGCCAGCCTGGCCCAGCACGGGGTGCCCCATGGCACAGAGGCTCCTTCCAGGGAAAAGCCAATCAATCCCTGCTTGGTGTGAATGGCCGAGCCTCAGAGAACAGCCAGCAGAGCCCTGCCTTGCCCACATCAGAATGAACACAGCTTGCGTTTGAAAAGAACTTTATTTAAAATCAGCGATGATACAGACTGCCCCCGTTGTCACAGCACAAGGTGTCCCAGCACAAGGTCCCCGTGCCCTGGGCAGCCCCGGCTCACAGCAGTCCCAGTGATTCCATATGGAAATACAACGCGTACAGATCTGCTCCTTCACGGCTAACAGGCAATTCAGTAACCTCAACCCATTTTGTTTTCTATGATTTCTAGTGTAACCAGACTTAAAATTTGTCTTCTAAAAATCTGGAGAAATCTTCCTTTAGCAACCAGCGTGCACCAGCAGAGCAATTCCCACCACCTTTGTCACCACGCAGACAGCAGAGCCAGCAGGAGTCAGGGCCATCAGCAGGGAAATATGATCAATAGCAGCATTTTCCACGTGATCTCAAGTTACAGTCGTCTACAGAAGAAGGAACTGTGATCACCAGTAGGGAAGCAGTTAGGTACTGAATCCATTGTTAAAAGAAATTGAGTTGAAGGCAGGTTTTACCTTAAATAGGATTAAATATATATTGCAAGACACACCACACTCTGCAGGGGCTGCACATACAGAAGCAGAACTGTGGGCAGGGAGGCAGCGTGTGTCCCCCCCCGCACCCAATATTCCCACACAACATTGTCAAATTTAAAACTATCACCACTTGTTGAAAGTTGTCCAAGAAGTATTTACAGCACAGGCAGGGCCGGGAGAGGCTTGGGGAGCCGCAGGTCTGGCCAGGGTGCTCCCGCAGTCCACGGAGCTCCAGCACTGGGTCCTGCCAGAGCAGCTGCTGCCCGGCCGTGCCAGCTCCACACACCCCTCTACCCCTACACAGACAAGCGTTTGGCGTGGATTAGGACAAAGCTACAGGCGGTGCCGTGGCGTGGGGACGGCGAGCACTGCCCATGCTGCAGTGCGCCCGCCCGGCGCACACGGGAGGATGCACGGCGGGGTCGGAGCAAGAGAGGCTCCTCGGGAACATGCTGCACAGTCGGGCTCCAGCCTCTACAGGAATCCTGGCTTCCAGCGTCAAATAAAGCCATTTCCAGCTATACAGCGAGGGTGGCACTGATCTGGGACCGGTGTTTAAACAGATGCCAGTTCCTACGGACCTACGTCGCGTATAGCTCCACGTATTACAGAGACCAGGCCGGATCTTCAGCGAATAAGTAGGTCCACGATTGTAGATCAACAACAGACTTTTATTGCTTTATACATGTGGTGCTGTTCAAGGCACTGTGGCACGGGCTAGAAAACTCGGAATGACTCGTGAAGGGACCTGGAATGCGACACGGCCGGAGCCGCGCGCCGCTCCTCGGCAGCTGCCGCGGCGGCCGGGGCCGGCGGGCCATGGCCCGACACCGGCCCCTCACATGCCCATCCGGATGCTCTGGATGATCTGGAAGATAGCTGCAAGAGAGCGGAGAGGGGAGCGCTCGCCGGGCAGCGTCAGCAGCGAGCTCGGCGGCCCGAGGGGCAGCGCCCGGCCCCGAGGGGCAGTACCGGGCCCGGAGGGGCAGTACCGGGCCCGGAGGGGGAGCACCCAGCCCCGAGGGGCAGTACCGGGCCCGGACGGGCAGTACCGGGCCCGGAGGGGCAGCGCCCGGCCCGAGCCGCCGCCGGACCCGTCCGCCCGCGCGCGGCCGCTCACCTGATCCGCAGACCACGAAGATGAAGAGAGCCAACAGCCAGGGCCCGACCGACGCCTTCTCCTCCGGGGCCGTTCTCTGCGAGCACAGCACCGCCGTCAGCGCAGCGCGGCCCAGCCCCGCCACCCCCGCCCGTGCCCGCCCGGCTCAGCCCGGCCCCGCGCACCGAGGTCTTGGCGACGTTCCCCCGCTGGGTGATGTTCTTGCTGTGCTTCTCGTTGGCCATGCGGATGCGCTGCTTGGCCACCATGTCCGCGCTCGGCCCGGTCCGGCCCGGCCGCCGCTGCCGCGTCAGCACCGCGCGCGCCGCACGCCGGGAGCGCGCCGGGGGCGGGGCCCGCGCGCGCCAACCCGCGCACGCGCCCCGGGCCCCGCCCCGCCCGGTAACGTGGCGCGCGCTGCGGCCGCTACGCCGCCGCCGCCCCGGAACCGGAAACACCGCTCCGCCCGCGCCTCAAGATGGCGCCGCCCACGCCGCTGCTCGCAGGTGCGTCTGGCCTGAGCCCGGGGTCGGGGCGCGGGAGATGGCAGCCAAGTTGGGGTGGGGTGGCCCGGGGCCCCTCCGTTGCTCCTCCGGTGCCCGTCGGTTTCCGCTGCGTGTTCCCTCCCCGGCGTGCGCTGCCGTGGCGTGGCCAAGTCCGGCCCCGGTCGTGGAGTTCTTGATGATGCCGGCCCCGGCGCTGGTCAGGGCTCGCCGGGCCCTGTGCTCGCTGGGCCGGGGCCGGGGCGAGCAGCGGTGCCCCAGAGGAGGGCCCGGTCCTGCCCTGGGCCTACGCCCGAGCAGCCGCCCCGCCGCCGGCTCCCCCGCCCCGCGGGGGCCCTCGCGGCCCCGTATCGCGGATTCGTTCTCCGGCCGCGGGTGATTCACTCGCGGGTACTGGGGCGGGCGGGCAGCCGCTGCCGGCCGGCGCCCGCTGCCGTGTCCGCTGGGCTCCGCGGGATTTGGCTGCCGCTTCTCGAGAGTCGTGTTCCCTTTCCGCGTCTCACTGTTTAAACTGCCCCAACATAAGGGATGCGTATTGTCCTTTTCTGTATTTGTAAGCTTTAAACACCAGCCCATTTCCCCGCACTCGGCCCCCTGGGGGCGGCAGTTGCTCGGGTGGATTTTTGGCTGCTCACTGCCATCTGTTGTGAGTTTGGATCCTGACGGGGAGCGTGACGGGAGGGCTGGAGAACACGGTCAGGAAGGGCTGCGCTGGTCCTGGGTCACACCTCAGGTGTGTTAGGGGTTCCCTTAGGGTCTCTGGCGGCTGTGGTGTGCATGAACTCTGTACAATTGTACTTAGGCATGAGAAGGGCTGTTCTCCTGTGAGGCTGTGGCTGCCCACCCTGGGGCACATCCTGCACAGGGATGGCAGCTCCAGGGCTGTGTCCCAGCTGTGCCTTGGAATTTCCTTATAGCAAGTATGGGAAGCACTGTGCATGGCTCAGGGTTCACAAGTTAGAAAATCACCTGCTTTGTCAATTTCCTGCATTTGAAATGAGTTGTTTGTTTCCCCTTGCAGTGAGAGGCTCCGAGGGGCTGTACATGGTGAATGGGCCCCCCAGCTTCACTGAGAGCGTGGCATTCCAAAGGTACTGCTGGCACTAAAGAAATTACTTTCTGTAAAGTAAGGGTAGACTGTGGAATTGAAAAATGTGTGAATATAAATGAGTTCAGAACGCTGATGGCTTGGAAGGCTTTGCACTTGCCTGAGCTCTCACTGCCAGGTGACAGTCCCTGGGCAGGGGTAGCAGGGACTGCACTGTGACACAGGGCTCCTCAGGAGCACAGCAGGAAAGCTCTTGTGTTGGTTTTTGTTAAGGAAACCTTAACTATGACACTGTTGAGTACTTATGTACATTTCTTATTTCTTCAGGGATTCTGGAAAAAATTGCAAAGCTGTTGCTTTTAGCAAGGACGGCTCCCTCTTTGCCTGGTGCAATGGAGAAAAGTGGGTGCATTTTATTATCTTAATGTTTAGCTTGTATGAAATGTAATCAGTTATGCCTCATTTACTTTTGTCTGTGTAAAGATGATTGCTGTTAATGCAAGTGTTTGCATGTACACTTGAAATGGAGTTTATCAGATGAAATATTTTGTGTTCTTGGTGCACCCATGATGCACCCCTTCTCATGCAGTCTGGATATGCTCTCTTTGTTTGGTTATTTTTTTATTTATGGCTCCCAGTACCTGGTCTCTGGGATTAATCTATTAGTAGAGTCTACAGAAAATAATGAGTCTATTCACCTTGTGGACATTACAATACAAGGTTCCTTTTTTATAGATCAGGTACATTATAGAGTTCAGTCTCATATTTAGAGCTTATGTGTTGCATATAAAAATACATACTATGTTTTGACCAGTGGTTTCTGTCAGGCTTGGGTGTCTGGTTTTAAAACGTGCTCTTGGAAAAATTTAGTAAAAACAATTCTGTTCCGTGGGCCAAATTTGAAGCAGATCTAGAAGAGTCAATGCTGAACAATTCTCTCAGCATTAATTAACTATTGTAAGCATGTTTTATTAAATAGCGTCTTTTGGTTCCAGAGTCAATGTTGTTAATGTCACCAGAGCTGAGTTACTGCATTCCTTTGATCTCCCAAAGACAGTTTGCCTTGAATTCTCGCCAAAGAATAGCGTTCTGGCAACGTGGCAGGCCTATGCAAGTGAGTATTGTGCCAGCATGGCTTTGCGCCCATGCCTGTGGCCTCTGTAGTGCGTGTGTTGGCCAAATGGGCAGTGCAGGAAGGTGCAGGAAGTTGTGTGGGCAGTCATAGCACAGTGGAGAGGGAGGGATGCCGTTGTCAGAGCAGCTGGCGTTGGGCACGCTCACCCACGCTCTGTCAGAGTGCTCGTGCACACAGTCACTCTGTCACTCTGTCACTGTCTTTCCTAAGCTTTGGGAAGTGGTCCTGGTGCCACCTGGTGTGCCCTGCAGGCAGCTCCTGTTCTTGGGTAGGCAAGGGAGATGGTATGCTGTCCTGGAGAGCTGTGTCCTGCCCGGGCCCATGGCTGGGGGCAGCTCCATGGCTGGAGGGTTCTCCATGTCCAGAGCCTTATTCCCTGCTCTGCATCCCTGGGGGGTTTGAGATCCTGGTTCTGAGAGCTGCAGTCCTGCCTGAGGCACAGACAGTGTAAATGCTGCCTTGGGAGGGAAGAGCTGGGCAAGGCTGGGCCTTGGGAGCTGGCCAGGCTGTGGGGAGACTGGGAACTGGGACAGGCTGTAGGATAAGACAACATCACAAGCTGTGAGCTGCTTTGGGGCTGCTGTAAATCACTGACAGCAGCAGGCAGGCTCTGCTAGCCTGGGTAAGGAGGAGAGTACAGACAGCTTAAAAGCAGCAGAACCATTTTGCATGGCTTGCAGAGAAAGCAGCATTGACTACAGTGGAAGGGACAAAATCACCTCATTCCTGTGAGAGCAAAACACTGGAGTGGAGAACCTGCCTCCATTGTTTGCCCTGAGGATGGTTTTGGGTTTGGATTAAAAAGCTGTGCAGGTGTTGGTTGCAGGCTTGCAGTGGGGAGTAGAAACCCTGCACTCCAAATGTGAGTTCTTTCTGCAAACAGACTGAGGTTAATAGGCACAGCAATCAGCATTCATGGGCTTGGTCCCTCAGGGGCAGAAGTTGCATGCTTGCGAGAAGTTCACACAGAACCATGAGATGGGATGTTGGGGTGAAGCAGATTTAAGCTTCAAATACCACTATGTTTTTTTGCAGCTGCTAAGGATGGCACAGCAGGGGTGCCCAACCTGCAGCTCCATGATCTGAGAACGGGAAAATGCTTAAAGTCTTTTGTGCAGAAAAAGATGCAGAACTGGTAAATAAGCCTTCCAGATGCTAATTGTTTACAAAGAAATGTGGTTTTCAAAATTTGATCCAGGTAAATGGAGCTGTTAGTGTGGTGTTGGCTTTCAAAGCAGTGCCTGCTGCCAGCTGAAAGCCAGAGTCTGTGCCTGTGAGTGTCTGTGTGTAGTTTATTGTAAATTCACTCTCACTTTGCACCACAGGGGAAAGCTGAGCAGACAATAACTAAGTCCACTTGTACATTTTTGCTATGCATATGTCATTTATTCACATTAAATGTATCATGTTTGAACATACTGGGTTCACAGTAGGGGGAAAAAACAATCCTGGAGTGCTAATGATGAGCATCATTTCATGTTTGTGACTTTTCCCTTAATGTGCAGGTGTCCTTGCTGGGCAGAGGATGAAAGCATTTGTGCCAGAAATGTGAACAATGAAGTGCACTTCTTTGAAAACAACAACTTCAGTATGCGAGTATTTCTCTACATTTCATTCCTTCTATAAATGCTGCTACTTTTGAGGGGTGATTTTTGTTTTCAGGTTTTTCTTTGTTTCTTCATTTGCTTGCCTTTTATTTTAAATACTGCCTACATTCTATTTCAGTTTGAAATTCAGAATCATTATTTCACTTTCTTATTTATCTTTTCACTGACTGACATGATATGAAATGCATCTGATTCTCAGTTAAGAAGGCCTGATTCTATATTGTTACTCATTTAATGAGATCCAGGAAATTGTTTTGTAGAAAATGTGATCTGCCATTACTTCCCTGGGTTGTGCATATTCTGTCAATAGATTGCTAAAAATGGCTCATTAAAAAATTGGTGGCAAAAATGAAATAGTGAAGCCTGAAGATTTTTACCACAGAGATGTACTGTTGGTGATAGAATATCTGGAGTCGATGGGTGTTTAAAAGGGAAAGGGGGAGAAAAAAGCAGAAAGATAAAAACTAATTAGAACAAAAATGTAAAGGAGTGAAAAGGAAACAGAGGGGAGAACAGCAGCATGTGGTTTTAGTTTTGTATTTAGTTTTGCATTCTTTGTTTTGTTTTAAATATAAAGTTGATAGAGGAATTAGGGCTACAAGAGGTTCAGTTTCCTGAGAATTAGCCCTGGTGATGTTAATCAAGCTGTGGGAAGCACGGAATGTCAGCCTCAGCAGGATGTCTGCTGACAGTGCACGTTCCTGGCTGCAGTGGAGCTGTGGGGTGATGCTGTTGCCATCAGTTGTTTGTGGGAAGGGGCAGTGCTGAGCCCTGAGCAGGCCTGTTGGGAAGAGTTATCCCATGGAGGTGTGAGGGGAGAGCCCCTGCCTCTGTGTGATGGCACCTGAATGTGACTGAAGCCAGCACAGATAAGGTGAAGAATATCTGCTTCAAACACAGGCTGCATTCACCTTGGGTTCAGAGGCTTCCTTTGCTTTTTGAACTTCCAAGTACTGAGTGCTGAGTTTCAGGCATGGGCTTGATTAAAGTTGGTTTTGTAGGTGAAATAGGAAAATAATAGTTGTTTGCCTAGAAAAAGAGATCCTTTGTGGTTGTCTTTACTGGTCTGTGTTATCCAGGATAGAGCCCCATAGAAGGGTGTGGTTAGGACATCCAGGTAACATGGTTTGTCGTTAACATCAGACATCTGTGACCTTTTTCATGGCAGATACCATTGCAAACAAGCTGCATTTGCAGAAGGTCAGTGATTTCGTGTTGTCCCCAGGAGCACAGCCAACCAAGGTACTTCTGATCCAGCTTCCAGTCTTTTTTTTTGTTTTCTTAAAAATAAACCCCACTGTGATTTTAGTACAGTTGTAACTATTTTAGTAACTATGCCCTGTGCTACCAAGGCTTTAACCTGCAGTGAAATCTCGTGGCTGTTTCAGGTTGCTGTTTATGTCCCAGGCAGCAAAGGTGCTCCGTCCTTTGTCAGGCTCTACCAGTACCCCAACTTCGGGGGCCCGCAGTCAGCACTAGCCAACAAAAGCTTCTTTAAAGCTGACAAGGTGACAATGCTATGGAACAAAAAAGGTATAGCAGCTATGTACTGAGACTTCTATTGTGCTCATTTTGGATTGACTTTGTGTGCTGTGTGGGGTTTGTGTTTAATTTGCATATGTTGATAAATCCTGAGGGCAGCCATTAATGCTTTGCTGAGGTGCATTTCTGCACACCCTGGGGTGCTCAGCACTTATCCTGTGACTTTCATAATTTTTTGTGTTGTGCTTGAAAATATCCTATACCTGCTGGTAAATTTTTCAGTTGAATGACAAATTCCTATATAATTTTGCATCCTGTGTCAATAATGTAATTGGATTGTAAACATAACAACCATTCATGTGATGATATGATCTTAATCTGTAGAATCATCTGTATGCATATATATGATAACTGGGGTGAGCTGAGAGGCCTCTGTGCTTGGTTGTTTGTTAGCAATGAGGTGTTTCAGAATGATTTTGTACAAATCATTTTACTTCAACCCACATAGTTTGGAATATAAAGGAGGATGTTTCACACATGTAGAAACCATGCTTGGGGACTGTGAGAGACAGCAAAGATTGTTGCTCGAGACATTTTGGGGTGCATGTGTCTGTGGGAAGGGGCAGGATGGGCCTTGCCCTGGTGAGACAGTGCCCTGCTCTGCACCCCCCACAGCTTTGGGTAACAGATGTGCATACAGAAGATGTTGAAAAAATGTTTCGGTCAAGGATTGATCAGGATGTTTGGTTTCTGCCATAGTTTAATTTTTTTTTAATAGCTGCAAAGGATGTTCAGTTACTTGTGATCTAACAGTAAATGAATAGACTGAGCTGATGTTTCCCACCTGAGGAAGGAACGTATTCAGTGCTTTTGTGGTAGCATTTAGGAAAAACTCAATTCAAAAGAGAATGATACAAGCCCTACCACACAAGCAACCAGCAGGAGCTCATAGTGGAGCTGGTTTTGCTCAGTCAGGTGTTGAGTGCAGTGGCTGCTGTGGCTTTCAGAAGCTGTGCTGCAGTAACTGTGTGTGTTCCCAGCCACGGCCGTGCTGGTGGTTGCCAGCACCGAGGTGGACAAGAGCGGTGCCTCGTACTACGGCGAGCAGACGCTGCACTACCTGGCAGCCAGCGGGGAGAGCGCCGTGGTGCAGCTGCGTGAGTACGGGCCGGGCCGGGCTGGGCTGCGCTGGGCTGTGCTGGGCTGCGCTGGGCTGCGCTGGGCTGCGCCGGGCTGCGCTGGGCTGCGCTGGGCTGGGCCGGGCTGGGCCGGGCCGGGCTGGGCTGGGCTGCGCTGGGCTGCGCTGGGCTGCGCTGGGCTGGGCCGGGCTGGGCCGGGCCGGGCTGGGCCGGGCTGGGCTGGGCTGCGCTGGGCTGCGCTGGGCTGCGCTGGGCTGCGCCGGGCTGGGCCGGGCTGGGCCGGGCTGGGCTGCGCTGGGCTGTGCTGGGCTGCGCTGGGCTGCGCTGGGCTGGGCTGCGCTGGGCTGGGCTGCGCTGGGCTGGGCTGCGCTGCGCTGGGCTGCGCTGGGCTGCGCTGGGCTGCGCTGGGCTGCGCCGGGCTGGGCCGGGCTGGGCCGGGCTGCGCCGGGCTGGGCCGGGCTGGACTGGGCCGGGCTGGGCTGCGCCGGGCTGGGCTGGGCCGGGCTGGGCCGGGCTGGGCTGGGCTGGGCTGGACTGGGCTGGGCTAGGCTGCGCTGGGCTGGACTGAGCTGGGCCGCCCTGCAGCTCCTGCCTCTGCTGGGCTTCTTAGTCTCATGAACTGACCTTTAGAGCAAAATCCTCTAAACAAAAAATCCTTCACCTTTTTGTTGTTGTTGTTGTTGTTGTTTGTTTTTTACCTCTGCAGGAGGATGTTGCTTTTTTCTGGGTTGGTGTGGGGTTTTTTTCACTAGCTGGATTTTATTACCTTTGATAGACTTACCGTCTTGATGTCAGTGGCATTCAGTTAATACATACATAAAGGTTCCAGTTAATACATACTGATAGTTTGACTGGGAAGGTGTTCAGGTGCACAGGGAGGGAACTATACTCATTTTCTGAGAAAACACCTGGACAGTGGAGCCAGGTTGATGTCTGAGAATCCATAACAGGCAGGAATGTGTGTCACCAAACAGAATAGTCCTACCTGCACTTCAACATATGCAAGATACTGCCCTCAATGAGCCAGGGCAGAGGGACAGCAGTGTTTTGAAGTCTGTCAGAAAATAAAACTCCTTTATTTTGTATTGTAATACTGAAAGTGTTTTAAAACCTAAAAATGACATATTGGAGGGCAGCAGATGAATGTGCTTAATTCCAGTGTCTAGCTTTTACTGGAAGTCCATGCCTTAACTTCTGCTGTGGGGGTCTATTTTCCTTCTCTCAAGCTCTTGCTCTTGTGTGCAAACATCTGGCCTGCTTGGGATTATAGAGGCTAGTTTGTTGGGAGTGCTTGGGAGCACTGGGGGTGACATTGACCACCTTTGCTGGAGGTACTGTGAATGTAGCTTCCATAACAGTGCTGGCTGGGAACATTTCCAGTTTGCCTTCTGCTGCAAAACTTGTGGATGAGTACTGTGCCACGTTTCCCCTTGATAGTAACTGCCCTGGGGAAGGAGAATTGGGGTCATGACTCAGTATATAGAATCTCTTTGGGAGTAGTTTAACCCAGCTTACAAGTAGAGCACTACTTGTTTAACTACATACCTACTAAAATGTTCTTTATTTCTACTGCATCTGTATTTAACAGGAAGTCTTTTCATTTAATTTAGCTATTCCTTTTCAAGGAAAAGTCCAAACTGATTAAAGCAAGTGGTGGGCACTTGGACTGAGAGTGCCTGCAGAGTTGGATCTTTTTTGAAGTGCAGTTTTGAAGCTTTTTTCCACTCAGGCATTTGCAAAGGGCTTTTCATTTTCGACTAAGATGTGGTGCTGCTGCAGGCTCTGGCAGAGCTCTGAAGCCTGCATGGAGCTGCCCTCATCTCTCCAGTTGTTGCTGTCACCAAATATCATTTTCTGTCACCTCTGTAGCTGAGCTGCATTGGGTTAATGTCACTGAAAAAGTTTCGAAGGGGAACACACAGAGTGATTATACATCCTTGTTTCTAAAGATAATGAGACTTCAGATTGACAACAGGCATGAACCATTTAACTCAGTTTGAACATCTTGGGTCAACTCTGGATTTAAGGATTCAGTAATGCATTTGGCATTTATCTCAACTATGGGTGAATATACCCAGATGATGAAAAATTATAATGGCCTGTGGTTTGTATATACCTCTCGGTATTTTACCTGAGTTTTCATCACTTATTCCTTATTCTTCAGTATATCCTAATGTTCCAACCCCCAGAATAACTTCTAACAGTAGCAAGTTTTGATCATTGCATGTAAGGCCATTTTTGTGTGCTCACCCACATTAAAGTCTGACTTATAAAATATTGTGCATGGGCATAGTCCAAAGATAACTCAGGTCACTATTGCTTACCTCTACAAAGCTGAACTACACAATATTTCTTAGATTAAAGGAAGAGGAACTATTATCCAGCTGGTATAAAACTCCTGTTTTTGCAGGTTTCCAGTGGGACAATTTGAGAAGGTCCTGAGGTCATACTTGAGGAAAAAAAAAAAAAAAACGGAATTTTTTTACATGTCAAGCTATGCTTACTGTTAAAGTGTTGGTGCTGTCCCTACAGAGGTAATTTGGAATGACTGCAGTTGTTG
Organism: Agelaius phoeniceus; assembly: GCF_051311805.1. NCBI lineage: Eukaryota > Metazoa > Chordata > Aves > Passeriformes > Icteridae > Agelaius > Agelaius phoeniceus. Next base: position 26,907,399 of record NC_135274.1, on the reverse strand, counting down.
TTGCAAACCGTAACTAAAGTTATCAGAAGAGACAAGGTTGTTTTTCCCTCTGTTGTTAGCAGAATTAATTTTCACTGTCAATAATTAGAATATAGCATTTTAGCAAAGCATGAAGAGTCACTATGGATTTTATTTTGGCTTGCTCTGAAAAAACGCAGTCTCCCAACAGTTGCATGTTTTTCCTTTTCCTTTAGCCAAAAACGGCCCTATTTACGATGTTGCCTGGAGCCCCAATTCTGTCGAGTTCTGTGCTGTGTATGGTTTCATGCCTGCCAAAGCCACGGTTTTTAACCTGAAATGTGACCCCGTGTTTGATTTTGGCACCGGGCCTCGCAATGCTGCCTACTACAGCCCCCACGGACACATCCTGGTGCTGGCAGGGTTTGGAAACCTTAGGGGACAGATGGAAGTGTGGGACGTTAAGAACTACAAGCTGATTTCCAAGCCGGTGGCCTCGGATTCCACGTACTTCGCTTGGTGTCCCGACGGGGAGCACATTGTGACGGCCACGTGCGCTCCCCGGCTGCGCGTCGGCAACGGCTACAAGATCTGGCACTACACGGGCTCCGTGCTGCACGCCCACGAGGTGCCGGCTGACCAGGAGATGTGGCAGGTGTTCTGGCAGCCCTTCCTGGACGGCGTGTTCCCGGAGAGAGCCGTGCGGTACCAGGCGGTGCCCGGCGAGCCGCCCCGCGCCCAGCCCGGCCCCGCGCAGGCGTACCGCCCGCCCGCCCTGCGCAACAGACCCGCCACGAGCTCCAAGCTGGTGAGTGGCACTGCCCCGCCGCAGCCGCCCGCCTGGCTCTCGTCTCCTCGGAGCTCGGCCTCGCGGATCTGTGCGCTTTTGAGGAGGAGCATGAGAACAGCGACCAGGTTGACAGCACTGTGGGGGTTTGGAGGGGTTTTGGTGACCTTCTTTGGCACTCTGCTCACAGTTTGCAAGAATGTATGCTAGAAAGCTCTCATCTCTTTGGCCCAAACACTGTCCTTTCACAAAGCATTTGCAAACTTCTGTAATGCTCTTTGCAACATGCACTGGAACACTAAACTCACGTGTGGTAAAATTGAGTACTCTGGTTAGGACAGAAGCCTCTGATCTGGGTGACTTCACCCTGCCAGTTCTGAACCCAGCCAGCCTGGGGCTTGAGTAGCCTCCCAACAGCCATTCTTTCTTGGGTTTTTTGTTTTTAATAACGTAAATATACTTATTGGAGATTGGATCATTAGCAAGTCAGCTGCAGCTTAAACACATTTCAGTACAGTGATCTGCTTGTATAATTAGTTTCTTTCTGCAGGTTTCCAGAGTAGGCTGAGTAGCAACTAGTTCCATGTAAAAGCTGTATCCTTGGTGTTTCGATCCCGGAGAGCTTTGATTTTGAGCCCTGTGCTTTTGCAGGAGACTGCGAGCAGTCTGTTGTTAGCCATGCTGAGGGCTGCTCTCACAGACCATCCCTGAGCAGAGGGAGTAGGGAAAAGATACAGTCAGCAAAATAATTCTCCTTACTTGTATGGGCAAAAGGTTTTGTCACATGCATTAAAAAAATACAGTGCCACAGTTGAGAGTTATCTTAAAAACACCGAGCAGCCCCCTTTCTCAGCCCCCACTGCCTCCCAAGAACCCCCCATCTCCCCTCCCAGCACTCAGCCTTCCCCTCTGGTCATCAGGAGTTTGAGTTACAAAGCTGTCAGCAACAGCAAAATGCCAGGCTTCAGTCATTTTGTGATAGGTTATTCTTCTTGGATTTTGTTTCCTTCCTATGATTTTGTTTTCTTACTGGAAAACTATGAAATCATTGGGGCACATGGGGTAGTCCCATGCACACTTGAGTGGATGAGTTTGAAACCCTTTTCACCTTTCTTTGGCTGTTCCAAGGAGTGCGTACTTTTTCCTCCACTTTCTTTCTTTCTTTCTTTTTTTCTTTTTTCTTTTTTCTTTTTTCTTTCTTTTTCCTTTCATCTTTGCGTATGATGTTGTCTTAGGTAGATGTTAGGGTTTCTGTGCCAACATGGAATATGGAGTGTTAACCATTTTGCATGTCCCGCAGCATGAAGATGAGCCACCCCAGAACATGAAACCCCAGCTGGGAGGCAGTGATAAGCCAGTGTCTAAAATAGCTCTCAAAAATCAGAGGAAGCATGAAGCTAAGAAAGCTGCTAAACAGGTACTGCAAAAGTCGTCGTTATAAGAATCACGTTAATTAGTTAATTAGCTTCCCCAAAGGGCAGGAGTCAGTCTCAGAGCAGTGGCTTGTGCAGCAGTGTGGGAAGGGCAGCAGAGTTTAACCAGAGAAGAGCAGCTACAGAAGGGTGATTCAATAGTAACAGCTTTGCAGAGTCACTGCAAATGTTAGCTAAAATCAGTGTGTAGACAAGGTGATCCTGGCTTCTCACATCCTGCAGAATGTGGTTTGGTTTTAGGTAGGAGGGAGGAACAGGTGGGTGCTTTGTGTTTCCTGCAGGTCAAGGCTGAGGTGTGTTTTTAGGGCAGGTCAGAGACAGCCTGTCTGTCACTTCTGGACTTACTATTCATTGACTAGGTAGATAAAAGTCAGCTTTTGGTATTAGCCTTCCAATTGCTACAAAACTCTGCAGCAATAATTTCTTTAAATGCTATTTTAAAAAAATTCTAGCACTGCTTTTGAGCCCTTTTTTTTTTGCTTCACAGGCAATGACCCAGTCTGCTTTGTAAAATATTTGTGCATGTATTTGTCATATCACCCTTAAACTGGTGTTTCCCTGTGCTGTGTGTGGTTGGGATCTTGAGGAAGTAGAAATTAAACAAGAAACAGCATGTGAGCTGTTCCAGATAAGCCTTTGTCCATGGAAGGCAGATCAATAGATAATGCAGTACCTCAGAGCAAGCCATCCTGGATTTTGGAATACATCCAGCAAACTGGGGAAAGAAGGACTATTAAATGGATCCTAAAGTGATTAAAGACATTTTTCATTCTCTTTGTAATCAAAGGTATTTTCTATATTGTGTTTATGTGTCTACAGGAGGCCAAAGCTGATGCACACCAAGGCCCTGCCCAGGTCAGAGCCCCACAAAATGCCCTACAGAACACTGTGCCAGCCATGACCACGGGAGATCCTGAAGTGGATAAGAAGATAAAGAATTTGAAAAAGGTGTGAAGAGATTCTTAGATTTCTAATAGACAGTATTCCTCCAAGGGCTGGTCTGTCACACCTAGTGCAAGTGTAAGGTGAGCTGAGTCCAGGAGGATGCAGGAACCTTCACGGAATTGTCCCAAATTTGTACTCACCTCCCTTTGCCCTCCTACCTGTGCAGCCATCATGTGCCAGGGTTCCTGAAGGTCCCATCAGAGGTGGCAGTACAGGGAGGAGTTTCTAAAACTGACCCTCAGGAATGCTGTGGAGGTGCAGCCAGTCCCAGCTGAGGGTCAGGGTGCCCTGGCAGGTGTTGGTGCTCAGACAGGAGCTCTGTGCATTCCGTGGGTGTTGGGACCTGCATCTGCCAAGGGAAGAGTGCCCTTGTGGCGTGAGTGCAAAGTTTACTGCCAGTCTTGAGAATTCTCGCATTAAATCCAGAACAGAAATTGTTAAGTTCTGGCTAGAGAATCTTTCCCATTTATCTTGCTGCCTCCTGCTGCTCATAGTCTCTGGATTAACTTTCCAGGCTTTTTGAGGAGAATGTGTGGTGAAGAGGGATGGTGATGGAGTAATTTCCAGTTTTGGATCTAGCCCTTCAGTGAGACAATGCCTGGTGTTTGTATCTGAGATGAAGTACTGCTGTTCCTAAGTTCTGTTCCTGAAAGAAATGTGTGTTATGGGTGGGAAATTCTGGGTGAAGCATCTGGAGATGCTCAAGGGATTGTGCTTTCCATAGAGACCTGCCTCCAGACACATCAGCAACTTCTAAGATTTATTTCCTGTTCTTGTTTCACCGATATTTTTGTTTGTTTGGTTGCTTGCTTGTTTCAGAAACTAAAGGCAATTGAGCAGCTGAAAGAACAGGCAGCTTCTGGCAAACAGCTGGAGAAGAATCAGGTACGATTGAGATCTGTACAGTTTATTCCAGGTTCATTTTACAATAAGCTACATCTATGAAATTTTCTGCTCTAGGTGGAGAAGATTCAGAAAGAAGCTGCTCTCCTTAAGGAACTGGAAGACCTAGAACTGGGTGTTTAAATCTTCCTCGAGCTCCAGTGTGGTGCTAACACAAAGTTCATGCAAAATGTAGTTTTGTTAAACATTTCAGCAAATGACCAAGGGTTCGACAGTCCACAGATTTGCTGCTCATTTGCCTTTAAAAAAGAGTTTTCCTAAAGATTTGTGCACATGAAGCCATGAGCAAGCGATGAGTATCCATCAGCCAGTTCTGCTGCTGTTCCAACGAGAAATGCGCTCCTTTTCTGAGAACATACTGCCTAGACCAGATTGTTTTTCCTTATTTGGGTGGGAGAAGGGAAGGCGACAAAGACATTTGATAGCTTTATTATATTTAAGAAGAGATGCGATCTTTATGCGATGACGGGCTGTAGATAAAATAAAGAGCATTTATAACAGCGAGCTGTCGGAGCGCTGTGTGGCCGCCAGGGGGCGCGCGGGGGCGGGGCTCCGGCCATGGCCCCGCCCCGCCGCGCGCGTGACCTTGGCGAGGCGGCGCGCGCGCGGTGCCTTAGCGGCGGCGGCGGCGAGATGCGAGCGGCGGGGCTGCGGCGGCTGCTGCTGCTGCTGCTGCTGCTGGCGGGGCTGGCGGCGGCACCGGGCGGCGGCGGCGCCGCGGCGGCGGAGCAGGGCGGGCTGCCGGCGAAGAAGCTGCGCATGGCCTACGCCACCGGGCCGCTGCTCAAGTTTCAGATCTGGTGAGGGGCGCCCGCCAAGATGGCGATGGCCAAAATGGCGGCGTCCGCCGGGCCGTCGCCTCTCCCTCCCTCGTTCCTTTTTCTTCCCTTCTTTTCCCTCAGCGCTGCGGCGGCCTCGCTCGCTCTTGTCCGTGGAGGGGCCTCCCCCAGGGCCAGGGGCCGCCTCGCCCCAGGCGACCTGTCGGGGAGCCCGGCCTTGTTGGAGCGTGGGAGGCGGCACCGGGCCGCGGGCGGCGGCTCTTTCAGTGGGTCCTGCTCTATGGCCACTCGCCATAAAATCGCGCTTTTCGGGCCCTTTAATGCCGTGTATGGCGTTGTGCTGGTGCGGGATTAGCGTTTGGGAGGAACCGATGTCTTAGCAATGGCTGTAATTTTGTGTGTTGGTTCTGTGCCCGTATTGCAGTCGGTGCGTTCGGGCACCTTTGCACCTTTCCGGCGGTGTTGCCGATGGTGTCAGCAGCACGGAGCCTGTTGGCGGCGAGAAAACTCCACAGGCCCGGAGCACTCGTCACTACGGTTCCCGGCCGTCGGGGTGCGCAGGGCCAGGTGGAGGCCGGAGCCGAGCCTGGGCGGGCCCTGCGGGTCCTTGAGGCACCGCAGAAGCGCTCAGCGGAAAGTGCCGCGTTCGGGGTCTTCGGCGGTTTACCGCAGTTTTATAGAGGCGGCTGCTGAAAGGCGAGGCAAGAGGGCAGCTCGGGAATATTTAACTCCTGCAGTTTCTTTGTCGTGCTGACATAGAGATGGCTGGAAAAGACATTGCCTGTCTGGACAGTCCCAGAGAGGGATTCAGACGTTCTATGTGAAGACTTTTTCGGCACAGAACAAGGGATTGCTTACATTGACTTCCTAAATTAATCGTAACTTTACAGATTTTTGCGGGGAAAGCGTGTGATTTGATGCTTAAGTGAGTATTTCCAGAACTCTGTGTCTGTGCTGGGATGTGGAGCAAATCAGTGTCACACCCAGGGCTTACCTGTTGGGATTTGTGATGTGTAATTTCACTGCAGATGAGGTTTTCTCTGTGCCATAAAAAATGTGAGTTCTATTTTAGTTTGATGGGGCTCTGAGGAGGGTGAGTGCTGCTCAGCCCTCAGTGAGAGCAGCGCAGCCCTGGAGCTGTGGTGACCATGCTGTCTGTGTTCAGTGTCTCCTGAGGCTACAGGCGGGTGTTTGAGGAGTACATGCGGGTCATCAGCCAGCGGTACCCAGACATCCGAATCGAAGGGGAGAACTACCTTCCTCAACCTATCTATAGGTGAGCGTGTGCCTCATGCTGTGTGCTCTCTGTCTGTCTGCTTTCCACTGCTAAACACATGCACTCACACTGAAATAATACCGAAAATATAAACTTGAAGGGATTTTCTACTGCGATTGCATACAAGGACGCTCGTATGGTTTTCTTGTATGTGATTTTCTGCCCTCCAGGTAGCTGCCTTAGTTTTCCATACAAGTATCACTATCTGTATATCTGTATGATGAGGCCTGTCGTATCCAACCTAAAATAAATTACATAACTTGTTTTTGAAACAGTGAATTTTCCTAGCTTTTCTTCATGCTGTATCTGGACATAAATTCAATTTGTTGCTCAGGCTTATGCACTTAGTGACAAATGCCTGTAATGGGTTAAGGACACAGAGGAAGGAAAAGTTCAGTGTTAACATCTGAATCAGGGAGAGCTCACCTCAGGTTAGGGGCTGCCAGAGTGGCCTTTGCTGCAGCTGTGGGGGGAAAGCCCAAAGAAATTCAGAAGAAGGCAAAACAGTGTTATTCCTGTTACTTAAAGCAGTGTGCCCACGCTGGAGAGTGATGCCATAGTTACTGGGTGGCTCCTGGAACGCTCGTTGGCCCGATTTCTGGCAGGGTTGTGGTGGTGGGAGGCTGCGGGGCGCAGTGCCTCCGCGTGGGCTGGCTCTGGGGAGTTGCACATCACTGGGAAATGCTCCACAGGAAGTGGTGCCCGTCAGTCAGACATGTCTGTAATATGGCACAGCTTTAGAAACTCAATCTGTTAGCCAGGCATAAAAGCAAAGTCCCATTTGAAGTCTGCTGAGGAGCAAAAGAATCTGTGTTTTACAGGAAGGTGGCATTCTGGGGTGCTGTGCAGAAGCAGGGCCTTATTGGAGGTGTTGTTATGTGTGTTGCTTTTTTGTTTTGTTGGTTTGATTTGGTTTGGGGTTCTTTTACAGTGAGACAAACCGTGGAAAGTTTTGTACTTCCCCTGCCCTGAAACATTTGATTGTACTGTCTCCCAGTGATGTGAATTACAGTTGTGTATGGTGAAGTAGGAACTGAACCTTCAGTCACTGGTGTGTGTTGTCTCCAACAGGCACATAGCATCCTTCCTGTCTGTCTTCAAACTAGTATTAATTGGCTTAATCATCGTTGGCAAGGACCCGTTTGCTTTCTTTGGCATGCAAGCTCCAAGCATCTGGCAGTGGGGCCAGGAAAACAAGGTAAAGGACATACTTCTTTTAATCTAAAAAAGCAGCTTCAGAGTTACTTCATGAGGGTGTGCTATGAGTCCCTCAGTTCTGACTGATTTACCTTTCATATGCTGCAGCCTTACAGTAGAATAATTTTACCAGTTGTGCTTTACGCTTTTGACAAAGCCAGGTGTGCTTCTGTGATCTCTTTCCAAGCTGCTGCTACTGCAGAGGGGCAGCTGAAGTTAAAGTGCTGACAAAGACGATAAAAGAGTTCTTTATTTTTTAGGGCTCAAGAAGAGCATTTCAAGCCAGTATTGTTGATGTTAAAATTACCGTTTCCCTTCTCTGTTGTCTCATAATGGTTTTGCAGTTGATGCTTCCATCAGACTCCTGATAGATTAGGCAGCAATTAGAAGGGTGTTAGAAAAATGAAGTTGAAATGTTGTGGGTGTTTTTGGAGAGCAGACTGGCATGACATTGTGGGAGAATATTCCCATGAGTCAGTACTGATGATGCCAGTAGATTCAGGGTTTTGTACTCTGATTTAGAGTAACCTTGTTCCAGATTTATTCCACTAAACTAAACTAATTTACAGACCTTCATGCTGAGCTGCCTAGTGCCCTGGGTCTTTCACTGGCCAATTTGCATGCCCAGAAGCTGTAATATTTCCATTTGAATTAAATGGGCCAGCTCCGTGCCTGGCTGGGCTGGCCGCAGTGCGTGGCTGCTGTCCCTGTGCCAGGTTCTGTGGTGTTGCAGTGACTTGTGTGAGTGTGCCTGTGAACAGGAAAAGGAAATTGGAGAGGTGCTGGTGGTGAGGGAGGAGCTGCACTGCTGAAGGTGCTGTCCTTTCCTCCTTAGTCACCCATGCACAGAGAAAATTCCAGATGAAGAGCTTGGAGGTGTGCAGGAGGGTCGGTGGTTCCTATGCATGGGACTTGCCTTGCTCTGCTGTTTGTGGCTGGGCCCTTGGCTCTGTGATCTGGAGATTGCTGTGACAGTGACAGGCTGTGTCTGGGGACAGTTGAGTTCCCATGTCACACTGCCAGCCCCCTGCAGCTGCCTGTGCTGGGTCCAGAGGTGTGCAGAGGCTGCCAGTTGGATGGGGTTGGAGCTGGTTTGGTGCTTTTCTGGGGAAGGCAAGGTGCAGTCTGTAAAAGGAGGAAAAGGAGGTGTCTGTAGATGGGAACGTTCCTGGAGCAATGACAGGGAGTTCAGAGGCACCTGTGAACAACAGCAGGTGTGCCTGACATGGCTGAGATCTGTGTGGGTCTTTGTTCCCTTCCAGGTGTACGCCTGCATGATGGTCTTCTTCCTGAGCAACATGATTGAGAACCAGTGTATGTCCACTGGGGCTTTTGAAATCACTTTGAATGGTGAGCTCAGACTTTGTTTGAGGGGTGTCACGTATACACATGTGAGGGCTGTGGGGTGTGGAGAATGAGGGATGGTGTCAGTAAATTTGTGATATGTGGAAATTGCCATCCATTTGGATCTTCAGGTGTTGCCTATCAGAATAAATCATGAAAATCATAAGAGTCTTATAAAGCAATTTATACAGATGTCAGATATTCTAGAACAGGTCTGTAAAAACTTTCTCAGAGGGATATTTGGTGCCTTGGAATAACTGTGTTATGTTATTTCTTTGTGTGTGATGGGCATTAAATAAGAAACCATCAGCTAGGGGCATGTACTTTCCAATTAGATGCTTTTCCTGTCTGTTTTGCAGCATGCTATGCTTTGGAATCCTAAAGAATCCATTACTATTACCGGATTATCAGTACTGATGGACAGCAGTACTGATTTTTCAGGTAGAGGGGAATGTCAATGGATATTCTATACCTCTCCATCAATATGATACACTTCTAAATGGAAGCATTAGACACTCTGCTCTCCTAGGTGCGCTGGGATTCAGCATAGCCAGAGGTTGGAAGCATTGTTGATTCGGATGCTTTCCTCAACATAGATCAGTACCAGCTCAGTTTCCTAGAGCTTCTCAATTCCATGTTTACACCAGCTCGGCCTGTTTTCTGATGCTCCCAGTGTAACGGTGCTTCTCTCCCGTGTGTATTCTGCACTAGATGTCCCAGTGTGGTCTAAGCTGGAGTCTGGCCACCTCCCTTCCATGCAGCAGCTTGTACAGATCCTTGATAACGAGATGAAGCTCAATGTGCACATGGAGTCAATGCCCCATCATCGATCATAGCCCCATCGATCAGCACTGAAACTTCTCGTAAGTCTCCTCCAGTCTCCTCCAGTGTGTTTGCCCACGTAAGACAGGCACGCTGGAGACTGGATTTTAGCATTGTGTGTTTGTTCAGTTAAATGTTTTTCTGGAGAATCAGCTCCCATGATGTTAAAACTGCCACATGTGGTGTCACAGAGGCTGTTTGGGTGGGAGGTTTTGGGATGTGGCTCATTCTGCCTGTCTCAGAGCAGGAAGCTGACATTCCATGATGCAGGAGAATGTGTGTTACTACAGGCAGAAGGCCTAATGTCAGTGAAGCTGTGGTGCAGAGATCAGGAACGCTGCTTTGTGCATTACAATTGCCTCTGTCCTGGGGCTTAAGGTCTCCCTGGCTTTTAACCCAGTTGAATTCCAGAGCGTTGGGGAACAGGATGCTGTCTATTCCTTGCTTAACCCTGGAGAGCAGAACAATGTCATGCTCTGGTGTCCTGCCCCGTTCCTCTGCAAAAGCTCCACAGCTTTTGGTAGCGTGGAGTTCACATCCTGTGTAGGTACTTTATGACCAAGCACTTCCACGTCCCTGTGTCACCTGTGGCTTACGATTCCCCACCTTGGGGCTGGCTCAGTGCAGGTGTGCTGCTGTGCTGCAGGGCTGTTGCTGACTCTAACCCAGGTGTCTCTCCACAGGCATTGGGTGGTGGTTCCCGGGCCACGTGCTGCAGACCCATGAAGGCCTGCACTGAAGACAGCTGCTGTTGGTGCAGGCTGGATGCCTCTCTTGCAGCCACGTTGTGCCTCCTGGACAAACACTCAATGAGCCCTGTTTCAGTGCTGGCCAGTCCACACTGCACAGCCACGAGTGCAATAATACTGTATAGTTTTTTTAAGACTTCATTCGACCAGTTCATAGATCAGCAATGCAGGCATTACTAATGGTAACTTATTTTATATTCATGTTTCACACTATGGCAGATTGAGTTGATACCTAATTTTTCCTTGGAAAAAGAGAAGTTTGTTTAATCTGTTGTATTTTATATGAATTTATGTTTTTGTAGTTTAAAATGAAGTTATAGGAGTGTCTGATATTGTCCTAAACTGTTGAGTAATTGATAGCTGTCTATCAAATCTCTTTAATGTGGTTAAAACAGGTTTGTATATTTTTCAAAATCTATGGCAGAGTCGAACAGTGCATTATATACTGAATTATATAAGCAAAATTATATGCGGAATTGTTACATCACTTGGTGACTTCAGTGAAAATTAAGATCAGCTGCTCTTTAATCATGTGGACCAGCTCCAGCAGTTCTTCCTTGGCCATTTGAGAGATGAGCTGGGCCTTCCTGCTGTCCTGAACAGAACCCAAGAACATTAATTGAAATAAAGAGTTCCCATTTCCTGTGTGAAGTACCTGGTTTGTCACCGATGGACATTCTTGGAACTGCAATTGAAAAACTGCATAAAAAGCCAACTTTCCAAAGTTACTGACCTTGTATTTGTCATGTGTATGCCCCTAAGAACCTCCAGTGTGGGGAAGGGTACATGGGGCTTGGTCTTACCCTTTAGGCACCTGCCACAGTTCAGGTGTGGCCTCCCTGGGGGAAGCTGGCCAGGTGCACCCCTAGTTTCAAGGGCAGCTCTGAGAGGCTGCAGCACCTTGAGCCTCTAAACACCCACGGATAGCTCTGTGTTTGCAGTGCTTGAACCAGAGCCCATTGCAGGCTGCAGCTGGTGCTCCCTGGAGCCAAGCATAGGTGATTGCTTTGGGCACTCTGAGGGCATTTGTCACTCTCTGTGCAGGGAACCACCCTGCCTTGTACCTGCAGCTGGCTGAGCTGCCGTAGGCATGGGCACCAGGAACACCTGGGGCTTCCTGCTGATGCCACCTTCTTATCAGGAGCGGCAGAGCAGTACCTGTGTAGCTGTGCCAAGCCCTGGCTCAGCTGTGCCTTTGTGCCTTGTGCCTTCCCGAGGGCTGCGGTGACTACTCAGCTGGGGCTGGAGATAGAAGGGGGCCTGCTCAGGAGCAGTGCACTGCTGTGGAGCACGGGATTGCCTGAGCAAAGCCCTCCCGTGTCTCCGTGGCCAAGGTGCTGTCACTGCGGGCTGGCACCGTGCCCTGAGCAAGACCCATTTGGGGCTGTGTGGATCAGCCCTGGACTGCCCTTTGCTCTGCACCAGGGCAGGCAGGGCCAGAGGAGAAATCCTGCTGAGCACATGCAGGTGCCACAGTGTCAAGGGACTGTCTCTGGCTCATTTTCCCTTACACCACACACACACTGGTCAGAGCTGCTGGGCATTTACTATCGCCTTGATGGAGTTGGCCAGCTCATCGCTTATGTCAGCAGTCATGCAGAGCTCCAGGATCTTCACAGCCTGGCTGATGAGGTACATGGGAGGCTGCATTTTGTTCCACTGCTCACTGGAGGGGAAGTTGAGGCATCCCCGCATCCTGTCGAAGAGCTGCAGGATCTTCACGCGGAAGGCGAGCAGCAGCAGCTCGTCCTCACCCAGCCGGGCTGGAGGAGGCAGCTGGCTGTCGGTGCTGACCTGCAGAACAGAGCACATGTGGCAGCAGAGCCACCCAGCTGGGCACGGGGCTTCCATCTCCAGCAGACAAACCTGCCCCTGGGACAGGAGCCTGCAGAGGAAATGAGCTGCCATGCACCCTGCCCACATGGATCATAGAGCCAGGGTGACCTTGGGGATGTTGCCAGGCATCTGCCTGGGAGTGGAGTCCCACACTGTGGCCCCTTGCAGGGAGCTGGGGCTGGCAAGTGTCCCATCTCCATAGGAGTGGCAGGAATATGTGCATCTCCACAGCTTTCTTTTTGGGGATGGAGCATGGGACAACATAGGGAGCATCCGCCATGGGATACACAGGATAAGCACAGAGGAAGGGGAGCTTCCCTGGCTGCCCCACTCCCGCTGTGGGGAGTGGCTCAGCACAGGAACAATTACCTGCACTTTGGTTCCCATGTTGAGTTTTGCTTGTCGCCCCATGGCGAGGAAGGAGACGAAGATCTTGTCCTGGGCCAGGATCCTGACCCCCACGTAGTGGTTCAGGGAGATGAAAATGGGGCTCAGTGGGACCTGGGGTTCTGGTAACAAGTTCGGCCACATCCACCTTCTTACCCTGTTGCCTGCTTGGTCCAAATACTGCCCACCCTGCATACTCATATTTATCCTAAAGAAAGGGAAATGGAAGCTCTGAGCCCTGTAAGCTCTTGTGGCAGAAGGTCTCTTATTCCTCTGAGGGATGGGACAGAGGCACAGCAGGGGTGGGGTCTGTCCCACCTCTCAAGGCACAGCTGGGTTGCCTTGCTGCTCTGGGGGCACCTGAAGCAGGGCCTATGAGCTGCTAAATTTGTCTCTTTTTGGATACTATTAAAAATAGTCTTTACGGCCTTTGGAATGTCAGTGCACAGAGGAGACAGCAAAGCTGCTGAACGCACCACTCATCTCCGGAAGGGTAATAGCATGTGCTCCTGCCATCAGACTGAAACAGTGCTCGGATTTTGGCTGTCCTTGGCTCGTCTTCCTGTACTATGCACATCAGCTGGTCTCTGGCTTGTGCAATGATGATGGCCAGGTTTCCAGATGGATAGCTGCCACTAGGTAAGGTGTTTGTAACCCCCTGCTTTGCTTGGTTGATCTGTTATTACACACTAAATACTTCTGAGTACTACTTTGGAGTGTAAAAACTGATACATTACCCAGAGGAGAGTGTTAAAAAGTGTGCTGCTTCCTTGGGCTGGGTCTTGGAAGCTACTGCTCATTGGAGCTGGCTGTTCTTTGAAACCTCAGCCCAGGAGCTGTGTCAAGTTTCACTGCTGCTGCTCCTCAGAGCAAGTGGGATCGATGAGCTGGGTTGTAATAAAGCGGACGGGGACACACTTAAAATTAATAATAGACCTGGACTAAGGCAGGCAAGTGAACCCTGTAAAGGATACAATAACTGTGATGTTCCGTCTGGGAGCATGGTAAGGAATTTCTTTCCATTTTTGTAGTACTTCTGCACCAATTTACCCTTCCCCACCTAAGATTGGAAGGATAAAATGGATGAGGGCAGTCTGGCACAGCTGCCCTGTGAAAATGGGCACTGCCAGGCTCTGCCAGCTCAGAGTGCTGACATGTCCAAGGTGCTCCCGTCGCTGTCGGCCGCAGGTACCTGCCTTCTTCCCCAGAAGACTGAATTCGTAGCAGAGGACGCTGCGGGACATGGGCTTCTTGTCGCGCTTGGGCTCTTTCTTGGACTCAGGCTCCTCTTCGGGCTGGGACTCGGGCTCGTTCTCCAGCTCGGGCTCCTCCTCGGGCCAAAGCTCCAGCTCGGACTCCTCCTCGGGCCGGGGCTCTTCCTCAGGCTCCTCCTCAGGCCGGGGTTCCAGCTCAGGCTTCTCCTTGAGCCGGGATTCTGGTTCAGGCTTCTCCTTGGGCTGGGATTCTGGTTCAGGCTTCTCCTTGGGCCGGGGCTCGGGTTCGGGCTTGGGCTTCTCCTTAGGCCGGGGCTCGGGCTTGGCTGCACTTGCAACAGGCGCTGGTGTCCCACCTTCGGGAGATGCGAGCTCCTGGGAAGGCTTGTAGGAAGCGGATCCAGCTTGCTGTAACCCTGCAGAGCACAGGGAGAGGGCTTGTGTGCAGCAGAGAGGGTTGGCAGTGCCCCCCGCGGGGCTGCCCGACACCTCTGCTGTAACTGGGGGAGAGGGAGTTCCTGGCTGAAACGCTCCATCCTGACAGTCTGTCTCGGCTATTTTCTAACAAGGGCAGTCCAAAGTGCTCAGCTATTTCAGAGCACAGGATTATGATAAAAGATAGCATTTTTTTCAGTTACATCTATACACACATTTGTGTAAAGAGCAACTTTTTGGGATAACATTTGGCTCCACGCACTGGAACTGACCATTTGAGATCCCAGTGCTCCAGAAGCCTCACTGCCCTGCCATCCTCTCTGAAAACATGCCCATATCGTAAATCTGGTTCACCTGTCAAAACTCCTCTATCCAAAGGCTGCTCAGTCATCTACAGCCTGGACTAGGAATTGATGGAATATCCACCTGATCAGGCAAAATATGGGCAAGACTCATTTTGGCAGTTCCTATTTCCTAAGGGCTTCGCTTTGCCAACTCATTCTCTCATGTCAGGTTCTGTGCATCTCAGCTGGAAACATCACAGATACATACTGAAAATCATTACAAACTCTGTGCAAAGAGGATGTGCCTCCTCTTGTGCTCATGTGTGAGGACAAGACTTGGAATGATTTGTATCTAATTTAATGAGATTGCTTATCTGACAATGAACGAACATGTCGCTGTATAAAATCCTCCAGTTAGAAACCAGCAATTCCACTGAAGGCACTGTTGAGATAAATGGACAAATCCATAAGGAAATACCAGCTCACCTTTAGTGGCACTCAGCCTTAAAGACTGGTCAGCCAACTCTCTAGCCAGGTGTCTCTTCTGCTGCCTGGAAAATAGAAGTGTTAGAAAGCCACAAGTAGTGGATACCCCTGCTTCAGGAACACAATTTCTGAATCTATTTTTCTCTCTGCTCACAATTCCAAGTAATAAGCAGCACAGCGTCACCAAAATACTCATACCTCAGCAGAAAGGAATTGTGCCCACACAGATTCCAGTGAACAGACTGCCACTGCAGTGGCATCAGCTCTGCTGGAAGGAGAGCTGAATATTTTAATGGGGTTTGGATCAGTATTTTATGTGAAAGAGAAGGACCAGAGAGAATCAGGACTGGTGCCTAAAGCAAAGGTTTTTCTTCTTTCATCCCTCTCCCTGTGGTTTCTTAACGCTCCTATTCCCCTCAAAGCTCCCCGTTGTTCATTACACAGACCTGATCCCCAGTCCTCCCAGTACCTCTGGCTGTCTTGCTCCTTTGACAGCAGCAGGTTGGCTTCAGAGCTGAGGGATTCCTGGGTGCTGACAGCTCTGGGAAGGCTGCTGGCATCCTCAAGCCTCTTCTTCTCCTTCATGATGAACTCATAGAGCTCCCGGCTGCGCTTGCAGCAGAATTTCTAGAGGGTGAGAGAGCAGAGCCGTGAGCGTGGCTATTCCACAGCAAACCCCTGCTTGTCCTCCCTGCCAGCTTACGTCCTCCTGGTCCTCAGAGAGAGGCACATCCTGGGAGAAGGGGAACGGCCTCAGCAGGTTGCCACAGTACTCGCAGGTTGGCTCAGCATCCTCCTCTGCCTGCAGCAATGGTGGGGAGAGCAGGGAGTAAGGATGAGGGGCACCAGCCCCCAGATCCCCAGTTAGCACGGTGAAAATGCAACAGATGTGACAAAGCACCTAAAGGCACTCACGACAGATCCATGTCTGGGATATCTTGGAATGACTCAAAACATTAGGTTCAGGAAACCACCAAAGAGAATAGCAGATGTGTTATAAATAAATCAATAAATGCCCCCAAACAAAGGGAATGATTGGTATTTGTGAGTTCTGCTCCTTCCCAGGGAAGCTGAGAGCATAGAACACTGGAGCTGAGGATTTGAATGCATTACAGAGAGAAAAACTCCAGTTGTGGAAGTTTCTGAGGAAGCACCAGCAGACTTGGTGATACAGAGCTGGTCACATCTGACCAGATGCAAAACAGGCTGACAGCAGGGTGTGTTTTGAGGATCGGTACTGGATATCCTGAAACAAAATTCCCTTGCTCCCCACCTCATGCCTTGAGTTAACTCTTTGGTAACTTTGCTAAGGGTTACGGGGAACTTTGTGCCCTGCTTGTATTAGGTGGCTGTACCTATTTATATACATTTTGTGTCTGATTTAGACAAAATATTCTGCTGGGAAATTCTCAACAGAGGATGCAGCGGGGAGGGGGGGGGCTGCATAGCCTCTTGGTGCCCAGGCTGTTTCAACAGCCTCGCAGAAGAAAAACCTGTCATGAAGGGGCTCCTTTGTGGGCTCGGCAAAGGGCGTTGGTTCCCACTTTTCCACATAGAACCGTGTGAATGAAGCAGCGGGGAGTGCCCACCCCAACTGACCTCGTGGTGTACGTTTGCCTCTGAGGACTCGGGTCTGTAGGCCAGGAGGGTGGGCAGGCCCGTGGGGGTGGGCTGCGGGCCGGCCGGGGGTGTCCCGCACTGCGGCTCTGCCGGGTGGTGTGTGCCCTCCTCGGGGGCCGGGGGCCAGCGGGGCCCGCCCGCCGCATCGTCCGCCCTTCCGCTGGGCTCCGCGGCCCGGCCCGGCCCGTCCATGCCCGGCCCGCTGCGCCGCCGTCTCCAGGGCGACGCCGGCGGCGCGGGGCACGCCGGGACCGCGCGGGGCGGCTCCGCCCGAGGCCCCGCCCCGCCCGGTACCCGGTGCCGCCCGGGCCGGCGCTGCCCCTGCTCCGTTCCCCGGGCGGCAGCTGCGGCTGCTCCGTTCCCCGTGCCCGCCTCGGCGGGGCTGCGGGCGCCGTGCCGGCCGCACCGCCCGGGGCCCGCGGCCGGGAGCGGAGCCGGGGCGGCTCTCACGGGGCAGCCGGAGGCGGCCGGGCTGCGCGGGGCTGCGGGGGCCCGTGGTGCTGGCGGGGGCCCGAGCCGCCGCGCCCGGTCCTGGTCCCGCCGTCCCGGCGCTCCGCGCCTGCCGAGCCCCGGAGCAGCTGGGAGCTGGACTGGGGGTGACACGCGTTACCAAACCCGACGTGACTGCCTGTTCGGACACGACCTGTCTGCACCTGGAACACCTGCCCGAGCGGATTCCTTACACCTGTGTCACACGTTTGTCACACATCTTCCCGATCTCTCCCGTAGGACTTGGCGCTGTCGAACCTCTCCAAGAAATCTGCACATACAGCTCGGAGAATAAAAGAGAGAAAACCGTCTTGCACAAACCCAGCCAGGTTTGGATTCCCCTCGGGAGAGCAGGTGTGTGCTGCTTTAGCTGTGCTGTCGGTAAGAATTCGCAGTGTCTCACTAGCACGTGAGTTCCACAACAGAGGAGTCAGTTTCACTTCTATTTCAGATGGAAAGAGCGTGCTGAGGTGCAGCCAGTGTCTCGGTGGCTCACCTGGTGTCTGTCGGTGCCGAGCACTCCCCATAGCACTGCCAGATCACTTCCATGGTCCCGACAGCAGAGGGCCGGCAGGCACGGCCAGGGCAGGCCCTCGAGGTGAGCTGTGCTCGCTCTAAACTCATCAGTCCCTGACACGTGCATTTTAATTTGTGTCTGAAGTGGAAATAGTTTCTAGGGAGAACTCTAGAACCACAGCAGGTGCTCCTGGTGGGCTGCAGGGCACCTGGCTGGCGCTCTGCCCAGCATACAGGTCTGTCTGCTTGAGCTCTGTCTGGATGTGCTTCACCCTCCCTTTCAAGTGTGAGGGCTTGAGAGGGGTCAGCTCTGTTCCAAGAACCAGGCAGGCCTCAATAACCTCTTCTGAATGTCTTGAGGAACTGTCACACTTTTACTTGGCAAGTCATATCAGCTGCCTTGGGAAGAAAACCTGAAACCTGAGGGAATCCTGAATGAATGTCACCTATCTGCTCAATGACCTGAACTGGAAACGCCTCTTTTCTTGGCAGTGCCAGCTGAGGTATTCCTTATCTTAAACTCAGTTTCAGAAAAGACACGAGGTGATGGGTTCATTTTGTGTGGGTTTTTTTGAAGTGAAATCTAACAAGAGTTTGCCACTTCTTCAGAACTGAGTGTCTGGACAGACCTAATGATAACGTGTGTTAACTTATCTAATGTGGATTACAGGTAACACTGGAGTAATTAATTAATCCTGCTATATTCAAAGACACATTTTGGAGTTTTACTTTATGCAAAAATCCTCTTACGTCCCAGCTGTCAGTAAGAAAACTACCTTCCACTACAAGTTTTACTGAATTACAGAAAAATTAATCAAATCCTTAGGAATTCTTGCTTGATGAATCCTGATGAAAGCACAGGTGGTAACAGGTGTTGGAAGCATGGCTTGACTTTGATCCTGCTTATGCAGGGAGCAATTAGTTCACCAGGCTGATGCTGCCAGAGTTCTGCCAGAGCACGGTGTAAGTGAGACCAGATGTAGAATCTTTAATTGTTGGTGTTCAGTGCCTAGAGAGTAAATCCTTGGGAAGTTTTTTCCATGGCTACTTCCAAGTTCTTGCAGCCAGCCTGAGCTTCCCTTCACTGAGGCTAAACTTATTCTTGTGCACTTTTCTGAGGGCTGGTGATGGCTGCTATGGGCTTGGACACAGCTCTCCCAGGAGGAACAGTCAGGACTGGTTTTCCTCGTTTGTATTGTATTTATTCACACCAAGTCTCACCTGTCCCTTTACCTGCCATTTTCCACCCTGTGAGGCTTCCCCTGGCAGTGTGACCCCGTGGCTCACTGCCTCCCGCAAAGGCACAGGGACGAGGTTTGGCACAGCCCACAGGGAGCTGCTGTTTGCTGTCAGTGATTCAAGCAGAACGATCCCACGGCAGAGGTGGGAGCTGCAGGCAGAGGCAGCTGTGGTGCCAGCACGGTGGCGGGGAGGTGGCAGGGGCAAGGACCCTGCCAGGAGAGCCAGCCCATGCCAGGGGACCCCAGCTGATCCAGCACGGCCGAGCACGCGGCGTAACCGCAGAGCAGCTGCCGCGCACTCGTGGGTTAGCACGGCTCCTCAGCGCAGGTTTTGCAAAATATTTATTGCAAAATAAAAGAAATATGGCAACAAAACTTAAATACCAAATGACAAGACACTGGCCATAAAGCTCTTGCTATATTAAGAATCTTTTACAATAATCAATAGTAGCATGTGTCCCAGGGCAGCTGCACATGGACATCCCTGTGTCTCTGGCTCCATCCATCTGCAGTCTGTGGGACTTGTGCCTCCTGCTTGCACCTGTACCTGGCCTGATCCCCCTAAAGCAGACAGGAGCCAGCAATTCCATGTGAAATGTACCATGCCATACCCCAGCCCCTTCTCTCCTTTTTCCTGTTGAAGCCACCACCACAGCTGACCCAGTGCCCTTCCCTTCTGTAAGGTGTAGCAGGGAATGGAGAAACATTGCTGAAGTACCTACTGTTCCCCTCATGGCATCTCCTGTGAGAGGTTCCTTGGATTTCCTTCCTTCCCCACCTACAAGGAAAGGACAGGCAGCCAGGGAGGATTGTGAGCAGCCAGGGATCAGGTTAGGAATGCTAAAGCCTGAAAGAATTAAATCTGACCAGGGGCATTAAGGGCAACAAGCAAAGCAACCTCTATAGGTACACCGGTGATAAAAAGAAGACTCGGGAGAATGTGGACCCTCTAAGGAAGGAAATGGGAGCCCCAGTTCCCTGGGACATGGAGAGGGCTGAGGTACTCAGCCATGTTTCTGACTCAGCCTTCATGGCAAGCTGCTCCAGCCACTCTGCCCAAGTCACAGGAGGCAAAGGCAGAGAGTGGGAGAACAAAGAACTGCCCACAGCAGGGGAGGACTGGGGTAGAGGAGGTCGAAGGGACCTGAAGGTGCACAAGTCCATGGGACCTAATGAGATGCACCGGCAGGTTCAGAGGGACTGGTGGAGGAAGTGGCTTGGCCACTATCATCCATCGTGTTTGAGAAGTTGAGGCAGTCCAGAGGAGTTCCCACTGACTTTGAAAGGGGAAACATAACCCTCTTTTATTAGAAAGAGGAATAAGGAAGGTCCAGAGAACTACAGGTGGTCAGGTCTTGCCTCAGTGCCTGGAAAGAGCTTGGAGCAGATCCTCCTGGAAGCTATGCTAAGGCACATGGAAAATAAGGAGGTGATTTGTGATAGCCAACGTGGCTTCACTGAGGGCAAATCATGAGAACTTAGAGCTCCTTCCAGTGCCTAAAGGTGCTACAAGAGAGCTGGAGAGGGACTTTGGACAAGGGCCTGGAGTAACAGACAAGGGGGACTGGCTTCCCACTGCCAGCGGATAGGGTGAGATGGGATATTGGGAATTAGGAATTGTTCCCTGGGAGGGTGGGCAGGCCCTGGCACAGGATGCCCAGAGCAGCTGTGGCTGCCCCTGGATCCCTAGCAGTGTCCAAGGCCAGGTTGGAAAGGGCTTGGAGCAGCCTGGACAGTGGGAGGTGTCCCTGCCCACAGCAGGAGGATTGGAACAGATGATAGTCTCTTCCAAACCAAACCCTCTAGTGACACTAAAGCCTTTTCTTAAAGCTCACCAGCATCAGAGGGAGTGTGTACTGCTGATGAAAAGGCTTATAGGTGTGCTCCAAACAGGAGCCTCTTAAGCCATATATCCAATGGAAGCACTCTTTACATAAAATATAATTAAATTATAAAAGGTAACTGTGTGTGTAATCTTCCTAAGGCACCCAAGAATTTTAAAAGACCTTGTCCTGCTCAGATTACTTACAGCACACTCTTGTTCCTCTTCTGCCCAAAGTTGCAACCGTTGGCTAGTCAGAAACCTTAGCATACAAGATGACACAGTTGAACACCGTAAAAAACAGGAACCAAAACCAAACCCCAGTGAAGCACTACGTCCAGCCAGCTCGAGTCTGCTAGCAATGCATCATGGGCAACACATAGAAATTGTCACGTTGATGCCGAGGTTTCCGTTGTCAGCAAAGAGGTGTGCAGTGGCTGTATCAAAAACGAGGCAGTTGCTGTTGCGGATGGCCACGAGCACGCCGTCGTGGATGGAGCAGGGAGATGCCTCCCAGGTCAGCCGGTGGCAGCTGCCGTGCAGCTCCAGTCTGTACTGAAAGTTCTCTGCCTGCTTACGGGTGCCAATGAGCAGCACGGTGGCAAAAAACTGCTGGTGACCTTCGCACTTCTCCTGTTTCTTCAGCACCAGCATGAAGTGCTGACCAAAGCACGACTGCATCATCACCCAGTCCACTGCCCCTGGCAGGTTAATGTCTGTGGCAAGGAAAATGATGTCTTCTCCCTGAAGGGTGGTAATGCTTTTGTGGGCGTGCATGAGGTGGGACATCACGGCTTCCAAGGATCCCTCCCAGTCACAGGAGGTACCGGGGCACGGGCAGGAGTAGGGACGGTACTCACAGATGGCTTCATGTTTTGGCTTTTCTGTGTGGTGGAGGGTCAGGGAGCAGCCTGTTGTGGCATACTGGAAAGAGACCAAACACAAGCCGTCAGGAAAGGCACCAGCACTAGTATGCGCTGCTCCCACCCGTCAGCTGCAAACACAGGTGATCAACCAGAGCTACCGTGCTCATTGCAAATATTACATTACTTGTATGGAGCCCTGGATTCAAGCTGAGCTTTACTTAGTTTTTGTTTCCACTTAAAATGGATTCTTCTTGTCTTTTGTGGTTGTTTTTTCCTAATGCAAGCACTTAGATAAAATGGGCTGTATGGCTGAGTTGTACTTAGATCTGCTGTTGCAGTTAGATCTGATCCGTCCAGATCAGCTGGAGAGGTCCTGGCTTGGATATTCCTTTTCTTTAAAAAGAACAGAGGATTCTAGTTTCAACAACTGGGGTGGTGGGTGGGTGTCCTCTGCAGGGGGATGTGGGGGGTGGTCTGGGGATATGGATGTGGGGGTGATGGCTGGGGGTTTTCGGCAGGGGTGCGGGGATCGGGGTGATGGCTGGGGGTTTTCGGCAGGGGTGCAGGGATCGGGGTGATGGCTGGGGGTTTTCGGCAGGGGTGCGGGGATCGGGGGTGATGCCTGGGGGTTTTCGGCAGGGGTGCAGGGATCGGGGTGATGGCTGAGGGTTTTCGGCAGGGGTGCGGGGATCGGGGGTGGTCCGGGCGGCCCGCCGTCGCCCTGCCCAGCTCCTCATCCTTACCTTGCACGGGAAGAGGACAGCCGAGGCCACCTTCTCCATGGCCAGGTTCCTGATGTTGGGGGTGAGGGAGCCCCGGCAGGTGGGACAGAGGCTCAGCTGCTGCCGGCATTGCTTGCACACCAGGTGCCCGGCCTGGCACTGCAGGATGGGCGGCAGGACATAGTCGAAGCAGATGGGGCACTCGAAGAGAGAGGTCAGCTCCTGCTGCTGCTGTTGCTGCTGCTGGGGGGGAGGAAGAGGAGGAGGAGGGGGAGGCGGCGGAGAAGCCCCGCCGGTCCCCGGCAGGACGGCGGCGGGGGACGGGGCGTGCTGCTGCTGCTTGCCGCAAGGCTTGCTAGGGCCGGGGCCGGCGGAGGACGGGCGGCTCATCGCGCCTCGCCACCGCCGCCACCATCGGGCCGCGCTGGGGACGGGGCAGAGGCGGCGGCGGCGGCGGCGGCGGCGGAGGAGGAGGAGGAGGAGGACGATGGACGGGGCGGCGCTGGGCGAGCGGCGGCTGCGCGCGGCCCCCGCCCCGCTCCCGGCGTGCCCCGCGCGGGGCCGCCCGTGCTGCGCGGGAGCGTCCCCTCCGCGGGACCGTGTCCCTTCACCGGCACCGTGTGCCCTCCGCGGGACCGTGTCCCTTCACCGGCACCGTGTCCCTTTACCGGCATCGTGTGCCCTCCGCGGCACCGTGTCCCTTTACCGGCACCGTGTCCCTTTACCGGCACCGTGTCACCTCAGCGGGACCGTGTCCCTTCACCGGCACCGTGTCCCTTCACCGGCACCGTGTCACCTCAGCGGGACCGTGTCCCTTCACCGGCACCGTGTCCCTTCACCGGCATCGTGTCACCTCAGCGGGACTGTGTCCCCTCAGCGGCACCGTGTCCTGTCAGCCCCTCAGCGGGACCGTGTCCCTTTACCGACACCGTGTCCTGTCAGCCCCTCAGCAGCACCGTGTCCCCTCAGCGGGAGTATCCCCTCAGCGGAACCGTGTCCCTTTACCGGCACCGTGTCCTGTCAGCCCTTTACCGGCACCGTGTCATCTCAGCAGGACCATGTCCCTTTACCGGCACCGTATTCTGTCAGCCCCTCAACGGGACCGTGTCCCCTCAACGGGACCGCGTCCCTTCACCGGCACCGTGCCCTGCCAGCCCCTCACCGGGAGCGTGCCCCATAGCGGGACTGCCCGCCCTCAGCGGGACCGTGCCCTGTCCCTCAGCGGGACCGTGCCGTGCCGGCGGGCCCGTGCCATTCACCGGGACCGTGCCCTGTCCCTCAGCGGGACCGTGCCGTGCCGGCGGGCCCGTGCCATTCACCGGGACCGTGTCCTGTCCCTCAGCGGGACCGTGCCGTGCCGGCGGGCCCGTG
Organism: Agelaius phoeniceus; assembly: GCF_051311805.1. Classification (NCBI taxonomy): domain Eukaryota; kingdom Metazoa; phylum Chordata; class Aves; order Passeriformes; family Icteridae; genus Agelaius; species Agelaius phoeniceus. The sequence continues at coordinate 26,883,917 of NC_135274.1, read as the reverse complement.
TCCCTCAGCGGGACCGTGTCCTGTCCCTCAGCGGGACCTGCCGTGCCGGCGGGCCCGTGCCATTCACCGGGACCGTGCCCTATCCCTCAGCGGGCCCGTGCCTTGCCAGCGGGCCCGTGCCCCTCAGTGGGACCGTGCCGTGCCGGCGGGCCCGTGCCACTCACCGGGCCCGTGCATGCCCCCGGTGCGGCGGGAGCTGCGGGTGCCCAGGGCCTGCAGCGCCGGGGCTGAGCCGCGGCCCCGCAGTGCGATCGCAGACCTCGCGTCTGCTGTAACCTCATCCCGGCCCAGCATAATATCTGGCTGGGTGCCGCGGCTTCTTTTTGTTTTTTGTAAAATTCAATAAATCGTAACCAAGTTTCTGGATCACTTGCAGAAGGTTTATTGTTCTCAATTGTTGTTAGCAACACAGTAAGGGTGTGACTTACAGGTCGTTTTGGAGTAATGACAATGAAAAAGGAAGTGGACAGTGGTTTCTGTCAGCTAGAAACAATGTGCCCTGCCCATGCTTGTCAGGTGAATGTAGGGTGCCAGGATTTGGCAAAGGCAGTAAAATCACTGAATCGCAGAACCCCAGAGCAGTTTGGGTTGAAAAAGCCCTCTAAGACCCAGTAAGTTCAACCATTACCCCAGCACTGCCAAGGCCACCACTAAACATGCTCCCAGATCACACATCTGCACAGCTTTTAAGTCCCTCCAGGGATGGAGACTCCACCACTGCCATGGCGCCTTTGCCAGTGCTTGACTCTTTCCTTTTCCTGCCAGCTGTGATGGGGAGCAGGAGAACCTGCATCCTACCCCCTGGAAAAGGTGTGCAGTGGGACAGGGTTGCAAGTCGCTGTTCCTGCAGTGCATGCTTTTGCAGTGGGTGTGATGCCTTATGGACAGGGTGTCCCTTCAGTGCACCAAAGGCTGTTTGACTGGGGAGAGAGCTTTTTGTCCTCCAGACCGCAGTGACCAGTGCAGCTGGTAGTGTGTGGGAGATGGCAGTACCCTTCAGGAGCGGGGGTCCATCCTGCTCCCTCCTCAGAAGAAAGGGTCTGTCCCGTTCCAGCTGACGGTTGCACCTGCCCACTTGGTCCTGATTGCCATCTCCAGGGCTGGGCGCCTCCTCCCTGGGCTGCAGGGGCCTTCTCTCTGAGCCTCTTCCCAGTGATGCGAATGAGTGTCTGAAGAGGAAGTGAAAAATAAATGTCTAAAAAAATCTTAAAAACCCAACCCCACTCTTAAAGGCTTCAGTGACAGCTAAAAGCAGAAGCCTCTGCAGCTGCATTGGTGTAGATGTGCTGCTGTCCTGCGCTGAGCAGGGCCTCCCGGGCTGGGGACTGCCCCTGCGCCGAGGGCCCCCCGGGAAATTCCGGTGCTCTGAGTGCAGCTCTGGGCTCCTTGCACGATGTGTTTGCATATTGCTTTTCTGGGCAGATGCTCAGATAGTATCTGTGGCCACACCAGGTATCATGACAGTTATCTCAAATCACTCTGCTTCCTTGCAAATTTACCCTTTAGTTTCAAGGTTCTGACTTTGCTTTAAATGCTGCAGTGAAAGGAGAGCAAGGAAGGAGACACCCAGTGAGGAAGGTAAGTGATGCACAGCAGCAGAGAAACAAGAACCTTGCACCTCAAGCACAAAGCCTGGTTCACAACCCAAGCGTTGCTACAGGAGCAGTTCATCCCTCCTGAGGGGATATGAAACTTGGTGGGGAACACGAGGGCCATGGTGGCACCTGGTGCTGGGCAGGAAGACAGACTTCAGCCGCAGCCAGCCAGGCAGGTGGCCCTGCTGCGTGCCAGCCTCGCTGCATTGGTGTGCAGGTTTTGTCTGGGATAGAATTCATTGCCTTCCCTGCATCTGGTATGGAGCTGTGTTTTGGCTTTGTGCTGAACACAGGGTTGATTACACAGAGGTGATTTTGTTACTCCTGGCAGTGCCCCCATAGCCAAGGCCTTTTTGCTCCCACCTACTGCCACGCTGGTGAGGAGGTTGGGAGTGCTGGGCAGGCTGGGAGAAGACACAGCCAGGACAGAGGACCCAAAACGATCAAAGGGGTATTCCAGACCCTATGACATCATGCTCAGTATATGAAGTGGGGGCAAGGAAGAGAAAGGCCTTTTGAGTATGATGTTTGTCTTCCCAAGTCACTGCTGTGTGTGATGGGGCCCTGCAACACCTGCCTGCCTATGGAGGAAGCAAATTCATTCTTTATTTTCCTTGGCTTGTGTGTGTGTGGCTTTTGCTTTTCCTATTACCCTGTCTCTATCTCAACCCACAAGTTCTTTAGCTTCTACCCTTCCAATTCCCTCCCTGATGCTGTGGGTGGGGGTGTGAGTGAGCAGCCACACGGGGCTCAAGGGCTGGGTGGGGTAAAACCCTGGCAGATGGAGAGAATGTTGTTATAAATATTGAACTAATCATGAAACAGTCCAGCTTCCTCGTGAGTTTAAACTTTGTATTGAGTGTTTGTTTAACGCAGGAATGAGTTGTCTGCGCTGCCCATACCTCAGTCCCTGGTAAATCTGGGTCCGTACCTATCGTCAGGTGGGCAGTTTGGGTCTGCTCCTGCTGCCCACTGTAGAAGTACAGGTGGAAAATTCTCTCGGCTTTCCAGTCGGAGAGCAGCCGGCTGTCGGTGCCGAAGAGCACGCTGTGCCTGCCCGAGAGGCTGCACAGCCACACGGGCAGCCGGGGCGTCCGCAGCCCGGGGCTCACCTGCCTAGGGGGACACTTGTTGGGATCCTGGGCTGTGCCGGGGTCCCGCCGGCCGTGGGGCTGTCCCTGTGCTCCCCTGGGCTGTGCCGGGGTCCCGCTGGCCATGGGACTGTCCTGGGGCTGTCCCTGTTCTCACCTGGGCTGTGCCGGGGTCCCGCTGCCCGTGGGGCTGTCTTGGGGCTGTCCCTGCGCTCACCTGGGCTGTGCTGGGGTCCCGCTGCCTGTGGGGCTGCCCTGTTCTCACCTGGGCTGTGCTGGGGTCCCGCTGGCCATGGGGCTGTCCTGGGGCTGTCCCTGCGCTCACCTGGGCTGTGCTGGGGTCCCGCTGGCCATGGGGCTGTCTTGGGGCTGTCCCTGTTCTCACCTGGGCCGTGCCGGGGTCCCGCTGGCCCTGGGGCTGTCTTGGGGCTGCCCAGCGCTCACCTGGGCTGTGCTGGGGTCCCGCTGGCCCTGGGGCTGCCCTGGGGCTGTCCCTGCGCTCACCTGGGCCGTGCCGGGGTCCCGCTGGCCCTGGGGCTGCCCTGGGGCTGTCCCTGTTCTCACCTGGGCTGTGCTGGGGTCCCGCTGGCCCTGGGGCTGCCCTGGGGCTGTCCCTGTTCTCACCTGGGCTGTACCGGGGTCCCGCTGGCCCTGGGGCTGCCCTGGGGCTGCCCAGCGCTCACCTGGGCTGTACCGGGGTCCCGCTGGCCCTGGGGCTGCCCTGGGGCTGTCCCTGTTCTCACCTGGGCCGTGCCGCGGTCCCGCTGGCCCTGGGGCTGCCCTGGGGCTGCCCAGCGCTCACCTGCCGCCGCAGCGGCGCCCGCTCCCAGCGCAGGAAGCCCACGGGGCCCCGCGGGGACGGTGCCTCGGCACCACCGCTCCCAGCGCCGCGCTCCGGCTCCCGGCCGCCGCCGAGCTGCCGCGGGCTCGCCCGGCCCGTCAGGAGCAGGCTGAGCACGGCCTGCGGAAACAGCCCGCTCACACCGGGGACACGGGCAAACGCCCCGTGCACGGGATGTGCTGCTCCCAGCCTGTCACGTCTGCCACAAACAGGGCAATGCCGGGCTGCCAGTGGCATTTTAGAAATTATTGTTACTATCATCATCATCATCACCTGTTTTTTAAGTGCACAGTCATTATTAAAATTGCAAAATTTTTTTTTATGAACTTAGGCTTTTTTTTCTTTGGATTGAAGTTATCACTACCAAGTGATAATTTTTTTCCTAAATTGGGTGTGGGAATAATAAAACCAGAACGCTTGAGACATGTGGCTGATCCTACCTCCGTACAGGTGATGTTTCCAGAACTGATGTTCAACAGAGGAGCTGCGTCACCCAAATCCTCTTGGACCCTGTGTGGCCAAGCAGAGATCATCAGGGCAGCACTGGGCCTGTGCCAGAGGCAACACTGTACCTCCCTGCCTGGCCAACAGAAATGGGAGGAAAGGAAAAGGCTTTTCAGGAGATGAAACTAAACTACAGGAGAACGTTTAAAAAGAAAAATATACCTTTCAAGTGTCCTAGAGAAAAGTAAACTGTATAAAAATAGGATCACTCCATGGCTTCCTTCACCTTTGAACTGAAAAAAGAAATAAGGCATCACAGGGGAGGAATTATGGCCTGTAAATAATATTTAATTAAAACAATTCCTCTGCTTCAATACAGCCCTATGTGAGTGTGTTGAGTTGGATGAGTAAGGTGTTATTCCAGGAATATTTTGTAACTAATTTTGTTTAATAGGATCAGGTAAAAAAAGAAAGAAAAAACTTCCAGTTATTGGCTAAATGCATTTTGTACAATTTTCCCCATATTTTTGCTGAGGCTGCAAAGAATCACATCTTTGAATGATGTACAAAATGCTGCCCTGTTTACCCAGTGTTTGTGGGCTGAAAGAGCTGGAATAATGGGTAAAGTCACAGGGGTTTACATGGGAGCAGAATCCCTTCCCATAGGGAAGGCTGGAAATGATCCATGAACTAACTGTACATTAATTATGTGAACATCCAGATGATGTTAACACTGCTGTGTCCAAAATGCCCAATTTGATTGGGAAATAAGATGTAATCTAGCAAGAAAATAACTTGGATAAAGCAGTTATCCCCACTTACAGAGTTTATGTGATCAGAGATGAACTCCTGAGCAGCAGCTTTCTCTGAGAACTCAAACAGCCGGATCTGTTGGGCATGGGCACCGTGAGGGTGGTGCAAAGGAGACAAGAATTATACCAAAAAGCCGAGCTTTTGAATCTTGTTGTTCCATTAGTCAAGTGAAAGAACAATGCAAAGGTTTGCTCTGCCCCTTGGCCCAGCCGTGGGCTCTGGCGCTGTGCAGGGAGCCAGGGCAGCAGCTTTATGGTGACAGGACTCTCCTTTTTGCAGGAGAAGGAAGATGGGCTTTGGTGCAGGGGAGGTGGATGTATCACAGGCCACAGCAAGACCTGGGTCTGGGGTGATCCCTGTTTGTAGGACAACGTAAGTGGGGGAGCAGGTGCAGGAGGTCCTGCGTTTCAGGCCAAAGGTATCTCTAAGGAAAATCCCGATGGCGGAGGACGGTTCCATACTCACTCTGTCTGTGAAGCTGCTGGCTCTGCAGCCTGCACGTGGCCTTGTGGTGACAGGGGCAGTGACGAGGCACACGACAGCTCTGCCACCTCCTCCTGCTGCCCACAGGGTCTCTGCCAGGGCTGTGGCCAGTGCCTGCCCCTGCTCCCTGTGCCCGAGCTGGCACAGCCTGTGCCAGGGGGAAACCAGGGGCTGTGACTGTGACACCACAGAGGAGGGGGCACATGCCACTGTCCCGAAATCAGAGGATTTGGTGGGAAGAAGCCTTGCCTGGGGCCAGCCAAGGCTTCTCTCCCAGTGCATATCCCCACCTGAACCTGGATCCGGTTTGCCTGAACCCAGAGGCTGGCACTGACCAAGCAATGCATGGAAATCATTTTCATGAGTCCCATGAGGCCCAGCAACTTACCTTTCCAGGTGGGTACATTCTGTCTCTCTTGTGAAGAGCAGGTATGTGATGATGTGTGCTTGCACAGCTGCCAGAATGGCTCTTGTTCCTCCCTAGGAAAAGAAAAACAGCCCCTGCCATCTGAGGAGTCTGAATGAGCACTTGTCACACCCAGCCGTCCCTGGCCAGGGGGACAACAAGAAGCCCTTATGGAGAAGAAGCTGCAGGGTAGCCCTGGCCATGTGCAGGGGCAGCAGGGATCCTGTGGGTGGGTGCCCTTCCTCCCTCTGTCCCAGGAGCAGCCCCCAGCTCCAGGGACCCTCTGTGCTGGGAAGCCCCAAGGTTTGTTTTTTGTCCCCTCTGGCCTCGCAGCAAAGGGACAGAGGTGCTGGGGCAGCCAGGGCTGATGTGAGGCTGCACACAGGAGTGCCTGTGCCCGCTCCCCACCGGGGCTGTGCTCACCCACCGGGGCTGTGCTCACCCACCGGGGCTGTGCTCCCTCCGTGAGCACCGAGCTCTGGAATGCAGGGAGTGGCACCCGTGGTTGTACCTTGCATTCCAGCCCCCGGACAAGGTGGGGGGATTACAGTTCGAGTGTGTATCTTGGCCTTCTGCTTTCTTGGGTGCAGCGTTGTGATGGTAAATAAGGAAGAAGAAAACCTCCATCTCAGAAAATTATAAATTATAGTTTAGGTGACTTCAGTTGTTGGATTTCTAGGTGGAGCAGGAATAATCAGGTAAGTCTAATTCTCAGAAAAGATACGAGCTTTTTGCAACCTGTTGCATCTCTCCTGAGCAGGTGTGCAGGGTACAGGTGTGCAGGGTACAGGTGTGTGGAGTACAGGTGTGCAGGGTACAGGTGTGCGGGGTAAAGACATGCGGGGTACAGACATGCGGGGTACAGGTGTGTGGGGTGCAGGTGTGCAGGGTACAGGTGTGCCGGGTACAGGTGTGTGGAGTACAGGTGTGCAGGGTACAGGTGTGCGGGGTACAGACATGCGGGGTACAGACATGCGGGGTACAGGTGTGTGTGCTGCCGAGGCCCCTGCCCTGCTCCAGCTCCCAGGAGTGTCTGTGGCAGCAGCAGCTGGCGGCAGGTGCTGTGTGACAGTTTCACCTCTCCTGCCTGCAGCGCGTAGGCCAGGGGGGAGCGCGGCGGGTGGAACCTGAAGCGCGCTGCTGCCCACTCGCAGCTGAAGAGCGGGGCCGTGCTCCTGAAGAGCAGCTGCTGCAGCCTCTGTGGAAGAGGAGGCAGAGGGGCCAGGGTCAGGGCTCTCATCCTGGCGTGAGGGTCTGTCCCATCAGGGCTCTCGGGGTGCAGGTGCCGCGCGTGCCCTCAGCCAGAGCTGCCTAGAGCCAGGCCTCACCGCTTCAGAGCAAAGTGATGTTTGAGCTCAGTAAAGGGACTTCACACTGCACTCAGCCACTCTGGTGAAGCTTGGTTGTACATTTACATTTTACATTTGGGTACAGTGCGCATTTTGGGGAAGATTGCACCAGGGCCCATCGTGCCATTGCCTGCAGATCTGCCAAGCTGCTGGACAACAGCACCTGGCAGCAGTGCTTTTGGGGCCAGGCACTCAGCAGGAGCTGAAATCCCTCCCTGATGGTGTTAAGGGCCCTTTCCAAGCCAAACAATTCTAAGATTCCATAATCCTGCCTCCTGAGGCTGTTTGTCAGGGAAGCCTCCAAGTGCAGGGAAATGTTGCCTGTTGTCATTGGACTGGGTCTCTCCTGAGAATTATTGCGTATCAGCTTTAAGGTGGCATTCCAGCCATGTTTGTTAAGAGTCTCCTAAATAATCCATCCCCATTCCACACCCTGTTCAGCTGACAGCAGGCTGAACCCTGCAGTCAGAGCACCAGGAAAGGCTCCCCAGTCTCTTTCCCTTCAGGAGATTCAATTACAGCTCATTCTTAATTCAGCAGGCAGCTCACCATGGCCGTGTCCGGGGAGATGGGGCAGCCACCCATGCCCTGAGGGAGCAGGAGGGGCCGGGGGACGGTGGAGGGCGGCTGTGACCCCGGGGACTCCCCGGCTCCGGGCGGTCCGTGGCCAGCGCTGCTCCGTCCTTGCTGCAGGGAGAGGAGCAGGCAGGGCATCACCCGGGGCCGCTGCTCCCCCGGGCATCACCTGGGGCTGCTGCTCCTCCGGGCATCACCCGGGGCCGCTGCTCCCCCGGGCATCACCCGGGGCCGCTGCTCCCCCGGGCATCACTCGGGGCCGCTGCTCCCTCACCCAGCGTGGGGCATCACCCGGGGCCGCTGCTCCCTCACCCATCGTGGGGCATCACCCGGGGCCGCTGCTCCCTCACCCAGCGTGGGGCATCACCCGGGGCCGCTGCTCCCTCACCCAGCGTGCCCCCAGTGCTCCCAGGGTGGGCACAGCGCCTGGGCTGGCAGGGGGCTGGGGGCACGAGGTGCCCTGGAACAGGGGTGCCCTTGACTTCCAGCTGCTTTCAGACATTCCCAACACATCCCTCCGATCTGATGACTGCAGCAGGTAATAGTGCTGTGTTTGTCTGAATTACAGGGAATACCCTTCAGTGTCTCCCAACCTAAGGGCACAGCAGGCTTTCCAAATACTTACATTTTAGAGATCTTAGTTTGTTTTCTAAAACTCACCATGAAAACCATTAGTTTTTGATGGAAAGGTTAATCAAGTGTAGGACCGGTCTGCCTCTTTGACTTCAAAATATCTGAAGTCTGTTTCTCAAAGAAGCAGCATGAGAAATGAATCTCCATAGATACCTGGGCTGCAGGTATGGACGTGTGCCATCTAATGACAGCCCAAAACTCACCAGACAAACAGAAAATATTACCTTTGGAAAAGGAGTTACCTGATGAGTCGTGCTGTTGATTTCCAAGCTGAAAGCATAAATAAAGTACAAATGAAAACACCCGACAGAGGTATTACTAGCATGTGGAGAAACTGGAGTCCAGCCAGAAGAGAACCCCAGAACAAAGGAAGAATAAGACCTGTAGCATTTATATTACTGGGTACACAAGGACTTTTTGTCATTGTCACATAAGTTTTGTAATAAAACATAACTTGAAAAATTGCGTTAAATAACCACCTGGAATTAAAACTGTTAAAGAAGCAGAATAAAAACCTTACCCGGGGAAACTGAAGATTTCTCTCCATTTGCTGAGGTCAGAGATTCTGCTGGCGATCTCCTGCAGCGGTGCGGGCGCAGCGTGCCCGGCGCCCTGGTCACCCATGGCCCCGAGCGGAGCCGCGCTGGCCCTCGCTGCTCGCAGGCACCGACCCTCCCGCCCGCCGGGCCGTCAGAGAGCCCGGCAGCATCAATGTTTAATGATGCTTAATGATGTTTAGTGCCGCAGGAGCGGCTGCTCGGGGAATGCGGGGCCGGGAGCGGGGGCAGGAGCGGGGGCATTGTCCAGCATGGGCAGGAACGGGGCTGTTTCCCAAAGTGGGCCAGAGCAGGGGCATTGTCCAGCATGAGCAGGAACGGGGCTGTTTCCCAAAGCGGGGCAGAGTGGGGGCATTGTCCAGCATGGGCAGGAACGGGGCTGTTTCCCAAAGTGGGGCAGAGCAGGGGCATTGTCCAGCATGGGCAGGAACGGGGCTGTTTCCCAAAGTGGGGCAGAGCAGGGGCATTGTCCAGCATGGGCAGGAACGGGGCTGTTTCCCAAAGTGGGGCAGAGCAGGGGCATTGTCCAGCATGGGCAGGAACGGGGGCATTGTCCAGCATGGGCAGGAACGGGGCTATTTCCCGAATGGGGACATTGTCCAGCATGGGCAGGAACGGGGCTGTTTCCCAAAGTGGGGCAGAGTGGGGGCATTGTCCAGCATGGGCAGGAACGGGGCTGTTTCCCAAACGGGGGCATTGTCCAGCATGAGCAGGAACGGGGCTGTTTCCCAAAGTGGGGCAGAGTGGGGGCATTGTCCAGCACATGGCAGGACCAGGGGCATTTTCATGGATGCAAGGAGGTCCAGGGTCCATTCTGGGGCTCCCCCAGGGTCCTTCCTGGGGTTCCCTCAGGGTCCATGCTGGGGCTCCCTCACAGTTTGTGCTGGGCAGACCATACCTGCTCTTCCAGCGTGCCAAACCCACAAACATTGTCTTCATTTTATTTTAGCTGGTAAGAAGTTGTTGTTTGCCTCAGGAAGAGCGGGGCTGATCCTGGGGTGCCGGGTGGGATCTGGGGGTGGTCAGGCCGGGCTTTGGGCACAGGGACCCCTGTGAGGACTCCCAGACCCCAGGTTGGGGCTGCTCTTGCCTGCACAGTAAAGGAGTGGTTTTGGGTTTGCCGTGTAGTAAACAATACCATAAGATGCAACACAAATTATGCTTTAAGAATATACATTAACATTAGGAGGAATATGCATATGGTTTATGAAGAAAATGATGAAAAAAGCTGGGAGCTGTGCTGACTTGCAGAAGCCCTTCCACATTGATAAAATCCAGGGAGATGGGGAGGCAGAGCTACCTTGGGAAAGATGCAGCTGACAAACCTTTGCAACAACCCGGCAGTGTTTTGCCTTTCACAGTAAAAATACAAAAAATGACATCAAAGTCAGTAAGGCCTTGTGGGCTGGTAGATCCTGAAGCACAGAGGGCTGTGATACCTGAAACCTGGGTCTGATCTGCACCTGGGCACTGGGTGGATGCTGGCAGGGATTGCTCCTCACCCACAGCTGGGCGCAGCAGCCCCTGCAGATAAATGGGGCAGGGGCTCTCAGCCTCTGTTTGTTTCTGTGTCCTGTGAGGAGCAGCTCATCTCCAAGGCACCCAGGTAACCCACAGAGGCAGTGTTTGGTGGTGTGATGCTCTGCCTGGGGAAGCATCCTGTGCTTTAGCTGACTTGGGGCTGTCCAGGGGTGAGGGTTGGTGTGTCTGTCTGCTCTGGCTTCCCATGCCAGGCCCTCCCGTGTTTGTTCCTCAGTCCCTGCAGAGCTGCAGCCTGTCTGCCCTTCACCAGGGGTTCTGACAGGGTTTATTGGTACTGTTTGATGAGAATTTGCAGGGCTGTTCTCTGGAGGGGGCAGTGGAAGGTGGAGGTACCTGGGCTCAGTCCCATGGCTCTGCCCTGGGAAATGCCCTTTGCATTTCAAGCAAACCCCAGAGGGTTTGTTCAGCTCTGCCAAGCCTGGCTGCCTCCCTCAGGAGCAGCAGCAGATGTGGCATCTCCCCTGCATCTGCTGTGCTGTGTCAGCTTTGTCACCAAGCTGCAGCAGCTGCTGGGGAAACGAGGGCTCCCAGGACTTTGAGTTTGGAGTAGTTTGTTTTGTTAAAAGGAAAAACCCAGAGAGTTTCATGGAGATAAATGATGCTGTTGCCCTGCATGTGGAGCCAGATCGAAGTGCAGGAGTTAGGGCTGTGCCCCCTGAGCGCTGCAGCTGAGCTGGGGTCTGAGTGTGCTGGGCAGTGCCTGGGGGCTGTGCTGCCCCGTGCTGGGTGCCCCTGGCCCTGCTGCTCTGACGGGGTCACGGCTGCGTCCTTGCCTTCACCAGGGCTGAGGGCAGAGCTGCTGCTGGTCAGTGTGTGCTTCTACTGAACCCATTGATTGGACCTGCCAGATTCAGGGCAATCCTACTGAGATTCCTATTTTTCTTCATACCAGCCACTTTTTAAACAGTTTACAGGAAAAAAATGTTTTAGAGGGCTTTTCCATCCAGGCATCACCATACAGCACATCTTCTTTTGTTCACTGCTTACACCATATAAACACTTATTTGAAACTTTCCCTTTTTTTACCTTCTCTAGGACAATCATTCACAAGTTGGTACATCTGGTGGTTGTTGATGTAATAGTGACAAATTTCTTTGCTAGAAATGTTCTTAAATCCCATCATTTTAATACATCAAGTCAACTGCTCCTGTAATTGTCCCTGACTCTTTTGATTTTGAAAAGGGAAATTCAAATCCAGCAAATCGGATTAGCAGGGCGTTGAGGAAGTGCACCAGGGAGCAAACCAGGATGGTCCAGAAGGAATTTGCAAACTGCTCACTGTGAGTCTTGAATGTAAAAGTTCCCTCTTTGAAATTAGCAATTTTCTCTGAAAGGTGGTGGATCTTCACTTCTGAGGAGAAGAGAATCATGATGAGGCAGCCACAGGAACCTGGAAGGGAGGGGGAGATGCTCGTTACCTCAGGATCCCTCAGCTGTGCTGCACGATGTATGCTGCAGCCCAACACCACAGGGAGAATGTTTGTATGGCCACACCGCTTTAACAGGGATTATTTTTGGAATCCAAGCCAATGGCTATTGAAATGGGTAAGCTTTTCTAATTGAGTTTGGCTCAGGACCAGGAGTATTTAGCATGGCTGCTTTAGTGCCCTGAGCTAGTGAGGTGTCTGTGTTCATGTTCAGCTTTAAGTTGCTCATTGTCCCATTGAGCATGACGGAGCTGTCTGCATGCCTGAACATAAATCTGTACTGAAGTCCTCTGTGAAATGATGGTTGTCATGTGTAACACCTTGTAAAGCTGGGGTAAATCTGCCTGTCAGCCAGGCCAGCAGCCCAGGGAGCAGGTGTGTGGCTGTTTTCCCTGCATGGCAGTGGTTCTCCTCAGAGACCACGAGCTGCTGCCAGCCTCTGGCTGCTCAGCTCCCCTGTCCTTGGCAAGGCTGTGCTGCTCTGTGTGCTGGCCTTGCTCACGTTGTCTGGAACCCTCCTGTGGTGGAACCAGCTGCATCACTGGCATATTTTGGTTGCTTTCTGCCCCCTTTTCCTACTCTGGGGTGGCTGCTGGTTCTGACTGTGTGTGGGGTGTCAGTGATGCCAGCCCAGCTCTGGGTCGCTGGGGCCCTTCTGCCATGGCTCCTGCAGCTGCTTGCCCATTCCCATCCTGCCACCCACCCTTTTGTGGGGTTTCCCCAGTTTATCTCCCAACTTCAATTTGGAAAACATGTGTTTTGACGTGGCAGAGCCACCCGCCTTCCTGCCTGGCTTGCTTTTGCCAACTGAGAGCCAAAGCAGGCACAGTTTAGCCTGAGCAGTGGGTGATGCTGGCAGTGCCAGCCCCAGCCCAGCCTGGTACTCACAGGAGATGAAGCTCCACAGGTACAGCCCCACGGGGCCGTGCAGCGTCTCGTAGGGGCTGCCAAAAGCGTTGAACATGAAGAACCCTGCTCCCACCAGGGCAAAGACAATCAGTACTGTGCAGAAGAGAATGACACTGACATGGATACTCGCAGGGATAATTCTGAGCAAATCTGGAAAAACTGAAAACAAACAAACACAACATTATTATACACATTAGGCAAAGTTGTCTCTCATTAGGCAAAGTTGTCTCAAAGTTGTCGGGCCGGGGGTTCCTGCTCATTTGTGATAATTGTTTTGATGCTGCCCTTCTAAATGCAACCAGATGAAATAATTCACTAGAAATGGTTTTTCATGGATGTTTGGAGGCAGAAAAATTCTGTGGAACTCAGAGGCATGACTGGCCAGGAGGGAGAGAGACTAGCTCCAGGAAAAGCCTCTCCTCCCCTTCCTGAGGGTGCTCTTTGGTCCTGAATGTGAACAGCATCTTTTGGGGACAAACAAGGAAGCTGTGATTGAGGAGGCAGGTCTGGCACAAGGTGTCGCTGAGATCTCTTCCAGTGCCAGTGTTAGGGGCTGATTTCCCTTGGCTGAAGGCTTGGCCATCCCCTCTTCTCTGGGACTTGGACAATAAATCTTTCTTTACACTTTTTTCATTTATGTTCATGAGGTCCCACAAAGGGTTGTGACGTGGGAAAGGAAATTGTGCTGTGATTGTGGATGCACAAATTCAGGAATAATTTACTCTAAATATTTTAATGCAGTTTTTAAGCTACTGTTTCAAATTGTGGTCCTGTTTGTCTAGGACACAGCGATAGACATTCAGAGAGCAAGAGAGAATGATATTTAAAAATTCCTGTTTGTTCGGCAAAAAGGAGGTGTTTTGGAAGGAACTGTGAAATATACTTCACTGTTCCTGATCTATGGGGGCATGACTAAAGTGAGGCAATAATGCCTGGTGCTGTTTTGCTGTAATGTGTGGAGAATAAAGCAGCCTCACATCAATTACTCCTCCGTGTAAAGTTTGTACCAGCAAACTGCTCTGCAGCTCCACGCAGGAGCACAGGGCAGCAGGTAATGAGGTACCAAATGCATTTATCCCCCTGACTAAATGAAAGGGAAATCAATGAAATGAATGTCTCGTGGAGTTCAGCCAGGCCCAGTGCAAGGCGCTGCCTGTGGGGTTGCCAGGGCAGTCCCAGCACAAAGCCCGGCTGGTGGGACCGTGCTGGGAGCTGCCCCAGGAGAAGGACGGGGGGCGCTGGGGGGAGAGGAGCTCCCCGTGCTTGGGCCAGGGGCTCTGGCACCCAGAACCTGCCCTGGGCTGAGCCCCAGCGGGGCAGGGGGGATTCTGCCCCTCTGCCCTGCTCAGGGAGGCAGAGCAGCCCCTCAATGTCCAAACAAGACAGAGCTGCTGAGTGAGCCCAGAGGGGCCAGGCTGGACCTCTGAGCCCCTTCCAGTGCTTCCCTCTGCAGGATTCCTACAGGGAATAGCATCAGTTCCTGTGACAGTATCTGATGCTTTGGGAAAACATGCAAAACTCTGTATTTAATAATGCAATTTCGTATGGTTCGTTTTAAGAAAACAAGTTGTGGCATGGTATTGAATCCTCCCCTGGGCACCTGCGTCTACAGCTGATTCTGTTATTAACATTTTATATGTGATGTATTGGGAAAAATTACTTCCAGAAGCAATGTTGTCTTGAAAGTAAAGCATTCCTTCATGGTCCTGAATGAACCCTTGTGTGCTGTGCATGGCAGAGACCTTTAGAAAATGAACCATTGACCTAGAAACTGATGGGAATGAGTGGGAACAAATGGAGCAGAAGTTTTCCCCAGCTGAACTGGGTTTGCTGGCAGAGCAAATTCATATTACAATTAAAAGACATGCAGTGGTCAGAGGGGAGCACTTAATGGGAACAAGCACAGAACTAAATCACGTAGCCTATTTTCCATCTGTGTTCTCCTCAGGCGTGCTGAGGTGCAGTGAGTGCATTGAGCTATGGCTGTGTATTTTATAAGTTTGTCCTGCTTTCTGGAATGCTCCTGGTGAGCTTCCAAGGTACTGAGGTGATGGGAGGGGATCAGCATCCTGTCCCCAGTGCTCTCTGGGGTGAATGCTCCTGACCCCTCACAGCTGTCACTGACTGAACCTGAGTGTCAGTCCCAGAGCTGCTGGCAGCTGGACCTGCCCTGGCTCATAACTGTCACCTACAGCAATCCAAATCCTCTGAAAATACAGCCACGGTGCAAGAACTGCACACTGGGATGGCACACAAAGCAATCAACAGGGAACTTCAGCAGTATAAACAGAATAGTGATGGAATTTAGAGAGAGCAAATACTAATACTATATCAAATTAACTTGGTTTACTATTTTTGGAAAATGTTGTATAGTAAATAATTTCTGGTACCTAGTCTGGCAACCTTCCCTTGCATTAAATAACAGGTGTAAGCAATTCACGTGTGCTGTTGTAGCAGAATGATTGTGATCTGTGTGCTGTAGTAACTTCAGGGGAGGTATTGCACACACAGCAACTGGCTTTTACTGCCTGTTCTGCCTGCTGCTGGATACAATTGTGTCTCACTTCATAATTCTCTCATTGATCTTCTTATCCTTGAAGATTAATAGGTTATGAATGTAAAGTGAAGCCATTACTAATAGTTTGACACTCTGTGTCAGGTACCGAGTCAGCCAGCATTCCCCAGACAGCCTCCCCCAATCCTTCTTCCAATTACTGCCACAGATTGCAAACTTTTGGGCTGCTTTGTTTCTCAATAGCAGCCAGTGCCCCAGCTCTTTCCTGAGGTTCTTGCTGGTTTAGCTCATTCTTCTTGACAGCACAGAGGTAATGTTGTAATGCTGGCACACAGAGGAAGATGACAGAGATTAATTAACCCCCCAAATAGTCTTTTTAAAGAAATAGCATAAATCTCTCGGGAGGTGGCTACCCGTGTAACTGCAGTAATTGAAGACATGAGGCAGGCAGTATCAGTACCATAAATAAGTTACTGACCCTGGCGATCAGCGCAGGCCGGGGGCTGCGGGCTCGGTGTCCCGCCGGCCCCGCGGTGTGGGCAGCTCGATGGCCGCGGGTACTCACATGAGAACTGGGAGGCTCTGCCCCCGAGCCCGCACTGCCGCACCCGCTGCCCGGAGAAGAGCCCGTACTGGATGTCGCCGATGAACTTGTGCAGCTCGGGGCCGCTGGCGTTGACGAGCAGCGCTCCGGTGCTGCAGAGGATGGAGCCCCTGACCCAGAGCTGGCTGCCCACGGCCGCCGCCGTGCCCAGCGCGCAGGCCAGGCTCAGCAGCCCGGCCGTGCAGAAGAGCAGCCTCTTGTGCTGCGGCGGCATGCTTCACTGCGCTGCAGGACGGGCTGCGTGCGGCGCTGCAGCGCCCGGCCGGCCCCTGCCCGGCTGAGGGAGGGAGCTCTGAGGGCTCTTCTGCCCCGTGCCCGTCCGCACAGCCCGCAGATGTGCCAGTGCACCCCCTGTCACTCGATAGGGAGGGTTTAGGATGACAGATCTCTGTAATTTGATGAGTGCTCTGCTCGTCCCAGCCCCCGGGCAGCGGATGAGTTGGGGGTTCAGGCGATGAGCTTGGCTGCTCTATCTGATTGTCTGCTCTCCATAAAGAAAGCTTCCAGAGGGTTTATTTTTGCAGGTTTTCTTCTAAAGGTAGTAATGCTGAGCTGCTCTCTTGTATATTTTGGTTGTTTTGTTTTCTTGGTTTTGGGATTTGGTTTTTCTTTTTTTCCATCTGGGTGTATTTCTTTTTTGCTGTTTTTTAAGGTAATGCCCAGGTACCATACAGCGCCCTGCCAAGCTGGAGGCCCCACTTCAGTATCCAGTTGCATTTGGGCACTCGCTTTCCGTGTCAGGGTGTTCTCTGGCAGGGGCCGTGTGTCTGTTATGCACACTGCAGTGTGCAGGATGCTCGGCAAACTGTTCAGACCAGGTTTCAGATATACACAAATAGGTTTTCTCTTACAACTTGACAGAAGGCCCAGCCCACCCTGAGGCTCAGGAACGTGGGGCTCCTGTGTCTCACGTCCTGCTGCTGCTGCTGGGCTCCTGCCTTGCTCCTCTCTCGGGCCGGGGCACGGCGGCCCCTGGAGCGCGGCCAGGGCGAGTTCCAGGGCACCGCCGGTGCCACAGCACACACAGGGCCGGGGCTTTCTCTGAATCACATCAGCTGACTGGTATGCACACGCTCTGCAGGTGGTTCAAGAATGTTATATCATCTGGGCTCAAAGACTGAGTCTGGTGAACTATGGAGGTGCAGAGTGCTGGATGGATGGTGCCTGTGCGTTTTGACATTTGAACTTCCAAAGCCCCAGGTAATGGTTTGGAAGGGACCTTAAATATTGTCCAGTTCCATCCTCCTGCCATGGTCAGGGAACCCACACATCCACCTCACCAGTGCAGGTTCAGGTGTCACCTGCTGGGCAGGCTGTGGTGAGCACCTGGCAGCCCTGCCCTGGTCCGGGGGATGAGGGGAGGGCATTGCCGGGGCCTCGGGCAGGGTGCCGGGGCCTCGGGCAGGGTGCCGGGGCCTCGGGCAGGGTGCCGGGGCCTCGGGCAGGGTGCCGGGGCCTCGGGCAGGGTGCCGGGGCCTCGGGCAGGGTGCCGGGGCCTCGGGCAGGTTCCCGGGGCCTCGGGCAGGGTGCCGGGGCCTCGGGCAGGGTGCCGGGGCCTCGGGCAGGGTGCCGGGGCCTCGGGCAGGTTCCCGGGGCCTCGGGCAGGTTCCCGGGGCCTCGGGCAGGGTGCCGGGGCCTCGGGCAGGGTGCCGGGGCCTCGGGCAGGGTGCCGGGGCCTCGGGCAGGGTGCCGGGGCCTCGGGCAGGTTCCCGGGGCCCCGGGCAGGTTCCCGGGGCCCCGGGCATGGTACCGGAGCTCGGGCAGGGTGCCGGGGCTGCCCAGCCGCCCCACGGCCGCTGGATGTCGGGCGCTCCCCGCGCTGCGGGGATGTCACCACGCGCGGTGCTGTTTGTCTTCTTTTTGTCTCCTGTTTCCTTCCCCTTCATAAACTTCTGCTTTCCCCTGGCAGAGGAGGCCCCAAGTCACGAGGTTGCATACGCTGTTTTCAGCCGGCAGCTCACGTAAGCCTTAAGGATTTTTTTTTGTAAATAGGATGTCCACAGCTAGGACATCTGCCTAGTGACGTTGTTGTTGTTAAAAATGTTCTTTGAAGGACAGCTGTCCGCTGCCCGTGTTTTGATGTAAGCCCAAGTGAAGCATGTTTGGAACCTATTTCCTGTCTGTTTTTCCAGTTTTAGTATCTTGGTTTGAGCCTTTACCATGGATCATGCGTGTTTTAGTGGTGGGCTTGCAGTGCTGTCCTAATGGTTTGATGCGATGCTCTTAGAAGCCTTTTCCAACTGGAATGATTCTGTGATTCTGTCCCAGCTGGCTCTTGTGAGGCAGGTTTCCATACAGGCAAGGGGCTCCCAGCAGGACTGGGTACAACCCAAACCCAGCACTTGGTGTAGCTGACAGAGGCTCAGCTCCTTGTTCATGAGGTTTCAAATAATGATAGCAGCTGTTGAAGTGTTTTGGTGGGAAGGTCTGATGGCCCATAAAGATGTAACATCACAATGAATACAGGAACAGGGTTGCTGCCTGGTGAATGTGGCCATGTGCACTGAGCCATGAAGGACCTCTCATTCCTGGTTCTCTTTGACTTGTGTGGGTTCCTCAGGAGATTTGCCTGAGTAGGGGGACTCAAAATATAGAAACCTATTCTGTGTCATAAAGCAGTAAATTCACTTTCTTTTTAGATGGGATTGCAGAGAAAACTACTGACCTTACTTCTGGCCACAAGCATTTTCCATGTGACATTTCCTCAACTCAAATCATCTCTTGTGCACAGCTCCAGAATGATTTTCACAGTGGTGATTATTGTCAAGGGGTAAATCCAGTAAACAGTTTGTATTGCTACTGTACAGTTTTCAGTTGGAATAAATTGTATTACACCAGTCCAGACTGGAACACCTGTGACTCATCTGCAGCCCCAGCTGGGCAAGGAATCCCTGTGAGGGCAGGAGTTGATTTGGGCAGGAGCAGAGTCCTCAGAATGGTGATCTGGAGAATGCAGTAGTGACAATGACTTTCTCATGTCTGTAACAACTCCTCTGTGAGTTCACCTGTCATTTTCCTAGGGCTTAAACCCACTCAAATTTCCCCTAACACTTGAACTACATGTATTCTATTATCTGTCATAGTCTGTCACAGCTGCCGCCATGGAAGGGAACTGAGAATGAATGGTTTTTTCACATCTTTAATCCATTTTAAGGTGTTTAGAATGGTTGGTGAAACCTGATCTTGTCAGTCTCCTGTGTAGCAAAATACAGCCTGGTTAAGTATAGCTCAAAATACCCCCCAGCAGTGGGGGGATCCCTGGTAATGCAGCTTGGTGGCAGGATTTTCTAGCCAGTGTGCAGTAGTGAATGTGATGCGACGGAAGGGAGTGATTGATGTTTTTAAGGATTGATGTTGAATTTCTTGAAATCACTATGTAGAATCCCGGAACTCCATGGATATTTATGCACTTAGGTCTCTGCTTCTAAGGCTTAGGGCTCTGTACTTGTATTTAGTCTTGTTCTGATGTTGTCTTTGAAGTCCGTCTGAATTCTTATGATGCCAAGAAATGTTTTTCACTTTTTTCACAGAGTGAGAAAGTCCTGTTTTGAATGTGGTTCTCAGGAATGGGGCCTGTGACAAATGCAGAGAGTTGATATTTGTCTTTCTGAGATCACTTTTCTGGAAATGACACAGACAAACAAAACTCCCCACCCCACTGTGGGAAAGGAGCTCTGACAGGTCTTGAAATCACAGAGCTTCAATTTAACATTTGTAACTACATTTGTGAGAGACCCAAATCGGAGTGTGCTGGGCTGCCTGACAGGAAAGAGAGACAAGATGAGCAAAATAATATCTGCAGAATCAGTCTGTTTCCCCAAGCACTGAGGAAGTGGAGCATGTTCTGAACAGTCTTGTAATAGTTTTAATAATGCAGTTAGCATTCCTTCGGTTGCTCAAATTGCTTAGTTACCTGTCCGGGTGTTTTCATCCTTAGCTGTTCTAGCAAATCCAACACCAGGTTCCTGCTCGTCTAAAGGAGTTAAAGTACAGAATCTCTCTGGAATGAAAAAATTTATTCTGTGACTTGAATAACTGACAGTGACCTTGAGAGGAGCACACAGCTTCACGTCTGCTTTTCCTTGTGACCCTGCTGCTGCTCTCTGGGGCAGCAGTTTGAGCCCCTCTGGCACAGGGTCTGTGCTTTTCCAGGCCAGAGTAGCTGCAGTGCAAGACCCCAGATCAGACAAACCCAGAGCCTGGTTAATCCAAGAGGCTGATGCATCCTGAGTGTGTGTAAAGGTGGTGCTGGGAGGGAAAAAGCCCTGAGGTACAGCCTTTGTCACACAGGAAGCCTTTGTGTGGCTCCACATTTGTTATTTCCAGTCAAAAGTGAAATGACCTGTTTGATGGTCAGACCCTTCAGCTTCTCTTGTCTCAGCTGCTGCCAGGGCCCTGAGTTCCAGGAACACCCAGAGTGGGAATGGCTCTGGCTGTGCCCAACAGAAGCCTGCATCAGTGGAGAGCAGAGTCTTTTGGGTGTTCTGCATTGTCTTCAGAAATCTGTAGCATCCCTGTTCTGTTGGTAGCTGACTGATCTCACCACAGCAGTGGTGATGCCATCGTGTTGCTTTATTTGGGTAAGAGAAAAGCATTTCCCCTCCTCCCTGCACGGCCCTGCCCCAGCTGTGTGTGTGTGTGCACAGCAGCCTTGCTCAGCACAAACTTGTGTTCTGTTTTCCTGAGGGGGGAAGCTGGGACACCTGTGAAGCAGGAGCTTCCATGCCCTTGGGTCTGTAATTCCCAATCACTCTGAGGGAAGTGTTCACTTGCTGGGGGTGCTGTGCTTGGCTCCAGCCCTTGCGGTGGCCACTGCTCTCTGTAGCTTCCATTGATCTTGGGGAAAGCAGGAAAATCACATCTCTTTAGTTTGCAGGTTGGTGTTTTGTAGTCTTCAGAGATGGTGGCCAGCTTGGGAGGGACAAGTGAGAACAGCAGAGCACACAGGGAAAAAGGACTGGAAATAAGCACATTACATCCCTTTACTGCTCTGTAAATGCAGGGGTCTAAAGACACATGGTGTTTCTTTAAAATGTCAGAAATAAAATGGGGCTTTTGGGGAGTTTTTCAACCTTGGCTATCTGACAGATAACATCTTTAGAGTCAGGGGGTGTTTTGTTGTGTTTACTGTAATGTGTCAGTGTGATACAAGTCGCAGCCTGGAAACAGACAGGAGGGCTGGAAGAATGAGTGTGTGAATCCTGTGTGGTGAGTGGACTGGAGCCTCTGTGGGTACACTGCTCCTCTTCCTCTTGCTTCACAAAACCAGTGAAGGATGATGTGCTTTGTGAGCAACTTTATCATAAGGTAAAATTTTGACTTGAGTATCAGCAATATGAAAACTGGGGATGTGAAATCTTTCTCTCTTTGGCTTCTAGCTTATATTTCATATGAAATTGTAAAGAAAGCAAATGTGTGCAAGTGACAGCAATGTGTGCATTGGAAGCCCAAAGCACAGCTCATTTGGCTTTTCCTCCTGCAGGGCTGCAGGCTGTTGGGTCAGAGCAGCTCGTGGGCTGTGTGAGTGAGGTGGTTTCTCTGTCCTGCCCTGCACAGGCAGCCCCAAACGATGAGGCCATGGTGATGCTGCTCTGTGAGCTGTAGGAGCTCTGGGAAGCACAGGGCCATGGCTTTGTTCCATCTGTAATTTACATAGACAAGAGAACTCTCCTTTTGTATTCACAGTGGTCCTAGAAGTTGCTTTCTGATCAGTAAGCCAAAATGATTAAATAAAACACCTTAGAACTAACCGAACTAGTTAACAGGAAAAGCCTGTCATTCTAGAGTGAGTCTGGACTTGATGCAGAGGTAAGAGAGTCACACGTGTGGTGGCCTCATATGCAAATGCTGGGGATATTGTGTGCATTTGTGTATAGAAATGTGGTGAATCTGAAGTCCTGGATAAAAAGAAATGATGGGTCTTACACTTCTTATCTTCCTTTTACAATTCACTTGAATTTTCTGCAATAACATGCTGTTAGCTTTTCTCATATTCATTGAGGCAGCAGCAGGGAGAGACAGTGGAATTTGGCAAGAAGAAGAAATTTATTAATGAAGCCTGCACATGTGGTGTAAGCAGATACAATAATTTTTAATCAGTGCAGTTTAAAATCCCTTTTTGGAGTAAATAATGCCCTCTGAAATGCTTTTTGATTAATCTTGTCAAACCTGCTTTGCAGCTGCAGAACTGCTGTTTAGTAATTTCTTCACTTGATAGCACCCAGTCCTTTAATATAGTAAATGCGCAATATTTAACTTAGTAAAGGTGGGTCCAGGTGTCTTCCATAAATAATCCCAGGGTATATTTGAGTCTGAACGTGTATTCTCACGCGTTGCTGATGCCTGGTGGGTATTCACTGTTCTTTGAGCTGTTGGTGAAGGCATTTCTGGAGGCTGTGTGTGCTCGGGGTGCTGTGTGAGCGGTCACACAGCGAGAGGTGCTCCTTGCTGGTGTTTTCCTCCTGCCTGGGCTCATCAGAAGTGCTGCCAGCAGTGCTGCCACAGCTGCAGTCCCCCAGCAGCTGCCAGTGATGCAGGTGGGCTCTGCTCTGCTGCTGTTTCATGGGCAGGGCTGCAGCTCTGCCCTTGGCTCTGCTGCTGTTTCACGGGCAGGGCTGCAGCTCTGCCCTTGGCTCTGCTGCTGTTTCACGGGCAGGGCTGCAGCTCTGCCCTTGGCTCTGCTGCTGTTTCACAGGCAGGGCTGCAGGGCTGCTCTTGGCTCTGCTGCTGTTCCACGGGCAGGGCTGCAGCTCTGCCCTTGGCTCTGCTGCTGTTTCACAGGCAGGGCTGCAGCTCTGCCCTTGGCTCTGCTGCTGTTTCATGGGCAGGGCTGCAGGGCTGCCCTTGGCTCTGCTGCTGTTCTACAGGCAGGGCTGCCCTTGGCTCTGCTGCTGTTTCACAGGCAGGGCTGCAGTTCTGCCCTTGGCTCTGCTGCTGTTTCACGGGCAGGGCTGCAGTTCTGCCCTTGGCTCTGCTGCTGTTTCACGGGCAGGGCTGCAGCTCTGCCCTTGGCTCTGCTGCTGTTTCACGGGCAGGGCTGCAGCTCTGCCCTTGGCTCTGCTGCTGTTTCACGGGCAGGGCTGCAGGGCTGCTCTTGGCTCTGCTGTGCTGTCTCTGTGGCTGTGAGCGCCTTTGTCTCCTTGGGGGCTGCGAAGGTCTCAGTGAATTTCAGCCTGAAGGCCTTGGACAGGTGGTAGTAGAGCACGGGGTCGAGGCAGAGGTTCGAGACGGCGAAGAGCAGCGTGGCCTCCTTGGCCTTGAAGAGCACCCGTCGCAGGGGGCAGCTGGCGCTGGCGCTGCCCTGGCTCAGCGTGTAGGGGATGCGCACGGCGTGGTAGGGCACGAAGCACAGCAGGTAGGCCCCTGTCACCAGCAGGATGTGTGCCAGCGCCTGCCGCGCGCGCCCGCCCTGCTCCCCGTGCTCCCCGCGCCCGTGCCGGCGCAGCTGCCGCACCGCCAGGCAGTTGGAGATCAGAATCACCGCCGAGGAGTTCAGGAATATCGCCGTGCAGATGAAGTTGGTGAACACGTGCCAGTCCCTCCCGAATTTAGTTTTGAAGTCGATGCACCCCACGCCCGGCCGCTCCTCGATGTGCTTGATGGGAATGGCCATGTTGGGCACGGTGATGAGCAGAACCATGGCCCACACCACCGCACACAGGGTCTTGGCAAAGCCAGGCTCCTGGATGCGGTAGATCTTGGAGCTGTGCATCAGCTGCAGGCAGCGATCCATGCTCACAAATCCCAGAAATATGATTGATAAATACATGTTCAGATAGATGAAGCAGGCCGTGACTTGGCAGTGGAATATTCTCAGATTCCAGGATGCAATTCCTAGGTCAACAATAATCTTCACTGGCAGTGTCAAAGTCAGCAGGAAATCTGCAGTGAGGAGGTTGATCAAGTAGATGCTCATGCACTTCTGTTTCTGGTCCTTCTGTGTGAATGCCCACAGTGCAAAACAGCTTCCAATAATTCCCATAAGAAAAATCAAGTAGTAAAAATAGGTAAAAGGTTCCATTTCTTCGTAGAGGTGACATTCAGAAATGTTGCTTGACATTGTAAACTCCTTGTGTGAGTTGGTTTTGCTGACAGGAGATATCACAGACCTACAAAAGAACCAAGAGGACATCAATGACATCAGCCTTTCCTCAGCAACAGCAGCTATTCTCTTAGAATTTTGATTAATTCTAAAAAAAAATAGAGTTAGGAAGAAATATTTTTCTCTCTCTTCATGATGCTTCCCAAATATTCAGGAGAGTTTTGTTCTCATGCTGGAAGAATTAGGAGTGTATTCAGATTTGTTTCTGAAAGAATAGAGCCTTCTGAGCACCATTTCCACTACAGCAGCTTTTCTGGCAGTGTTTGGTTCAGCATCCTCCTCCAGTCAGAATGCTAGAGAAAAAGGTTTGAATCTATTTAAGCATCTGGTTAATAATAATCATACTGAAACATCATAACCTTTGAAGGATTGAAGCTATGCCTGGAAAAAAAAAGTAGTATTTGTAGCATCCCCTTTCTGTAAAAATGCATTGGGAGTTCTGAGGGAATGCACTGCCCAACCAATATACAGATATATCCGATGGGTGAGCAAATGATCCTCATCAGCCTTTAGGCTGCAAACTGCTCTCCATTCCTGCTTGAACAGAGAGCTTGTATTTTTATGAAGCCTTTAGGAAAAGCACATTTTGAAAGAAGCAGATAATAGATAATTTTGCTCGTTTCTTTTGTAGGCTTCAGTAGAAAAGGAAAGTAGAAAATTTTGTTCCTAATTTAAGTAAATACCACTCAAAGACTGAGGGGTTTTTGTTTGTTTGCTGCACTGTGTCAGCCTGCTACAGAGAATGGCTGTGGGAAAGGCTGTTCTTTGAATTTCTTGGAACCAACACATTTATGCCTTGAGTAGCATCAGACTGCAACACTTCTATTTCTATATACTGCACAGAATACTTTATACAACATGAGAGAACTACTGCACACGTAATTTAGTCTGTTAAATTGTATCCAGATTTGCATATTTTGTAAAGCAAAATGATTGCAGATCCTCCAGCGGTTTAAGATGTTGGAGAAAGCAGCCTGGTCCTTGCAGCTGGCTCTGTGCAGGTGTCCCTGTGCTGAGAAGGGGTTGAAGTGGCTCTGGGTGGGGCAGGCAGCGCTGCTGGTGGCTGGGCTGAGGCTGCACGGCTGGGAGAGCCCAGCTTGGCCCTGTCCCTTGTGGGCAGGGACACCCAGCACGCCCAGCCCTGGGGGCTGTGAGCAGTGCCAGGGCTGCTGCCCAGCCAGGGCCTTGCCAAAAGCTGAGCCCAGCCTCTGGCAGCTGGATTTTGGGCTGTCCATCCATGGAGACCTGAACAGGCTGTACAGACAGGGACTGAGGCCACCTACCTGTGCTGGTGGCCAGGGCTGTCCTGAGCATGGTCTGCAGAGCTCTGGTGTCCCCGAGGGCTGCTCTCCTCCCGGGCTGGTGTGTGACCTGCTGCCCAGGCTGCTCTGCGGGCCCAGACGGGGCTGTGGTTTCCAGAGGGGCTGACTGACGCAGTTAAACCCGGCGTTCAAGCAGCTGAATCACGTGGGGATTACCCAGAAGAGCAGTGACAGAAAGAAATAAGCACTCATGGAGCTGCCCCGAGCCCTCGCTTTCCTGTTCTGGGGAGAGGTGTGTGGGGGCTGTATCTGTGTGGCATCAGTTCCTTTGCTTCTGTTTTCGTAAGTCTGGAACTCTCCTTCCCCCCGTTCCCCACGTGTATCTCACATTTAAAATCCACCTGAAATCAGGACTTTGCAATGTTGCTGCTCCTCAAGGTTCTGGCGATCTCATGGTGTTTGTTTTAGAGTTACACCTTGCCTGGCAGGTTTGAAGACACCTTGGGGTGTTCTGCTGATTGCAATGAACATTCTCAATATTTGGATATTTTACAAGGACTATTAAAGTAACATGGCATATTAGGGAAGTCAGGGAAATTTTTATTTTTTGTTTGGTTGGTTTGGGAAACTATGAGAAAAGCTCTGACCTGTGCTGGGGGTGAGGTGCTGACAGTAATACTGAAACTCCAGCTGGTGGCCCTGGGTTGTAATTGAGAATCCACAGGAATTTACAAACCCTGCACCAGAGCTGTGTGGAGGAACAGATGAAGAATGTCTGGTTCTAGGTTTAGTCATGAACTGAAAGTTCAGACCATATTTGTCAAAATGTTTGCAAAGCTTAATAATTGGAGTGATCCCGTGTCCAGCTGCAAGCAAACATCGACTCATTTTGTAGTGTTCTGCTCAGGCAAAGCTGATTTCCTATACTTGTAGGGGTTTTTTAAGGCCAAACTGCAGCAGTGGCAGTTGTTTCTGTCTGTGTGTCTCTGTCAGTCACTCTGCCCTTTTCTGCTGAGTCAGTTTACAGATCAGGGAACTTTTCCAGGTCTAAAAAGACAAAGTGATGGTTCAATGAACCTTTACTGTGTAATGGTCTGCCCTTCCTGCAGAAGTGTTACGGGAAGAGAGCAGATCTTGGAATGTGAGTAATTCCCCGAGTGTGGGAGCAGCTGGCTTGGGCTGTCTGACCCCAGCTTGATGTGCTGGGAAAACACCGAATTTTTAAAAATTTTTCACCCTTAGATCTGTTTGGACTAAGACAAAAAGCAGTGGCAGAAAGGTATTTATATTTCTATAGCTTCTTTATTAAGTAAAATGAAGACAATCAGCTCCAGAGCCACTCTCAGAAAGCTTTAGTGGATACTTTAGGCCCTGGTATGTTTTTCCTGTACAATAATAAAATCAATTTTAAAAAAGCTGCTCTGAAAAATAAAGTTATAACAGAGATTATATTTGTATAGAGCAGGTCGGTGGCTTTCAGCTGTTATCTTGGTACAGACAGAAATGCTTTACTGCTGTGTAAAAATCACGGGAAAGCCAGCAAACCATTCATTCTGGATTTCAATGTACCTGAGTTTTTACACAGCTGTATCTGTGTGCTCCCAGCTGGCTCCGTGGTGTTCTTGCCTCTTGTTGCGGCAGCACTGAGGGAGTTGCTGCAGTTTGGTGTGGACATGTTTCTGTTCATGGAAATCCAGATAAGAAGATTGGTGTGGTTTTGGGTCTGTTGGATGGTGCTGTCAGAGACCCACGGCCTGGAGCTGCAGAATGTGCTGTTCCAGGCTCTCCTCTCTGTGTTTCTGAGATCCAGATGGGTCGTGTCACACCCCAATGCCATCAGGGCATCAGCTGGAGCAGCACACAGTGAATATGTTGGCACATGCAATACTGGGTTTAGGCAGAGAAGCAGCACCTGGCGTTTTGCTGAACCCCTCTCCTGCTTGTTGCTGGTTGTCATGTGCTCTGTTTCTTTGGGACATTTGTGTTCATGAATAACTTCCTGAAATGTGCATTATTGTGGAGACACGAACCTACACTATGTTTATGCTTTCCGGAAGTGTATTTGATCTTCTGGATTTAGAAATTTCAACGTCACTTGAAGCTTTCAGCTTGAGATGCAGTTTTTGATACAGCTTTTCTCTAAAGGGGAGGCAGAGGAAAAAATAAATAATGGGGTCAAGGCAGACATTTGCTGCAGACAGCACCAGAGTGAACTCCTTGGCGTAGAACAGCGATTTTTGGGACTGGCAGGTGAACTGGGAGCTGGTCTGGCTCAAGGTGTATGGGGTCCTGCAGAGGTGGTAGGGCACAAAGCAAATGACAAACACGAACATGATGGTGAATATGTTCCGGCTGGTTTTTCTCTTGGCCGTGTCTGAGCTCCTCCGGAATTTTTTGTAAGAGCTGTATATTTTTTTGGATATAGAAGTGTAAAATATGATTAGCAGGAAAAAAACAATCCAGAAAATCCCTGTGCAAATGTAAGTTGTTGCTTTGTGCCACTGTCTGCCAAGCTCGCTTTTAAGACCTATACATTTTGTGGAGTAATTGTCCTTAGTGATTTCATTAGTTAAAATCATATTTGGAAATGACATAATCATTAGTAACAGCCATATGATTACAGAGACCACCTTGCTGTAGTTAACTGTGTGAACAAAGGAGGTGAACAAAGGCTTCACGATTTTGTAGTACCTGTCAAAGCCTATGAGGCCAAAGAAGGTGATCCCGATGTACATGTTCATGTAGAACACGACTGCAGAGTACCTGCACACGAACAGGCTGAGCTCGGCAGGTGCAATTCCTGAGTCAGCAAGGATTTTGAAAGGAAAGGTCAGGCTCATCAGGAGGTCGGCCACAGCGATGTTCTTGAGATAGACAATAAAGCTCTTGGTGCTGGACACGTAGAGGAAGACCCAGGCTGCCAGGGCGTTGAGCGAGAGCCCTGCAAGGAAGATGAGGCAGTAGAGCAGCGGGATGACCGTGGTGGTGATCACCGTGCTGTGGCTGCAGTTGTTTCCCGAGGAGCTGCTGCTGGAGTTGAGCATCTTGCAGTATCCTCATTCCTAGAAGCAGAAAAAGAGTGTCTGAGCAGGACAGGGTGGCGCTGGGCTTTCTGCTACCTGCTCTGAGCTTTCTGCCCTCACTTCCAAGCAAGCTCGGTGTGCCTCAGAAACAGCCACGTTCCACACCTCATCATTCCCAGCAGGGAATGGAGAGGATTTTCTGAGCAGTGCCATCTCACTTTCTGTTGATGTTCCGTGTTGTTGCTTTGAACAGAGGATGCATTTCCTTCTCTGTTTGACTTTAACCTGTTGCCTTCCAGCCCAGGGCTGCCCCTTTCCTGCAGGCATGAGCCCCCATGCTGCGAGATGGGACTGACCCATGGCAATCTGGTGACTCAGGGTTAATGAGATGTGTTTTTTAAACATTAAATGTGGATTTTTAACATTGATTTGCCATGAAACATGAGGGATATGAATATTCCTGGTCAAAATGTTCTGTAAAATCTCCTGTTAGTCAAGGCTGGAGATGCCCAGCTATGGCAATATATCCCAGTGCTCCCTTGCAAGGAACTTGCATGTGCAGCTGGCAGAGTTCACTTTAAAATTCCAGCAGGCCAGCAGTGTGTCTGTGTTAGTTTGTAATGTGAGAGTTTGAGCTGGCTTCTCAAGTCAGTCAGATTTACATTTTAAAGAATCTCCAAGAAGAAATCACATCTGTTGTCTGCTTTTCTTTGCCAGAATGTTTGTGGGGGTGGATTATCCTCTGTGGGGAGGGCAGAACAAATATAGATATAATTATAATGCTGCTGTGTTTGGCAAGTGAAACCCTGGGCAACTGGAAAATATGTGCCTTGGAGCTGGGAAAAACCCACCTTGTCTTTTAGAAAATAACAAATTTCCTTTTATCCCCATTCTGAGTCAGTAGCTGATGTCTCTGTGGAGTAGGTTGGAGCCTGAATGCAACCTTGCAATAGCTAGAAATTGACATTTTTTCTCAAATAGGTGAAATGGTCTCCTTTGGTGTGTTTGTTTTCTGTACCTCTTGCAGATGGTGTGAAGGCTGATCAGCTTAGGTGTGTTCTGGAGCATGGGGTGGGTGTGTTACCCTGAGCACACCCAGAGCCTGCACTGAACCTCGTCCTGCTCATTATCCTGACAGAGCAGCAGCTCTCCTCCTTTGTCATCAAGGCATTTGGTTTTGTTTGGCTGGGGTTCTAAATGATAAAGATGGTTTGGAGAGTAGGTATTACACTACCACATGTACAGGTGTGTTAGAGCTGGGAGGTTATGAGGGTAGAGCTTGGGGTGATGCTGCTGAAATCAGAAGCATCTTCTGGAACAGCACTAATAGCAAATGGCATTTTAATTTAAATAGTAACACACTGTATTTAGGAACTGTTCTCTCCTGCTGTGTTCCTGTTCCCTTTCTCCCTCCAGGCTGTCTCAGCAGGACCCTCTCTCTGCACGTGGTGGGTTAAGAACTTGCTCCTTCTCTGCAGGGTTTTCTACAGCCAAGAACCCCCAGGTGGGTCTTTCTGTGCTTGGACTTGGGGGTAGGTATTAAATTGTTTAGAAGTTCATGAAGTGTGAGGCATCATACAACAAAGGATTATTTCAGAACTGTATGAGTAGAGATTGGACATCAGATCTTTGTGATGTCCACTGCGTCTGTGCAGCCCAGGGGACACCCTGGACAAGTTTTACATCTGATACCAGCAGACTGACCAACTGGCTGCCACTGAGAGGGGCCACAGGCCAGGCTCTGTCCATCTTTCCCTGCCATTGGCACGTCCTTACCCCCCCTCAGCTGCCTGCTGCGGGGCTTTGCTGAGGGTCTGGAGCACTGTCCGTCCCCAGGCACGGGGCTCTGCTCTTGCTGGGACAGCTGTGGGAGAGGCAGACACAGCCCTGTGTCCTGGCAGAGCACACCTGCGCTGCTGAGGGGCACAGCACAGCACTGAGCAGTGCTCAGACATGGCTGCAGGTCCCTCAGGAGACCTTCAGACAGGGCTGGGGACAGACATGGAGCAGCCGTGCTCAAGCTAAAGCCTGTCACTGCCTGGGAAAGGCAGGAGGCTCCGGTGTCCCCTGCTGAGCATCACAGCTCAGTGCTCTTGGCCGGTTTTATCTGTTCTTTGTGTCACCTTGTCACACTGCTCCTTTTGGAGGGTCTTGTCCTGCTGCTGTCATTAGTTCAGCACTGACAGCAAACGCTGTCACCTTCCTGCCTGTCCCCTCTGTCACTTGGGGGCCCAGAGTGGCTCCTGCAGTGGCAAAGGGAACATGCTAGCATTTAGGAGTCTGTGCCATTTGGGAGGGTGGCACGCAGCCTTTTGTACTCAAGCAGCTGTTCTTGTTTGAATGCTTGGGCCAGCATAAAGTACATTGATTCTGTGTGAATAATGTCAGCTAGTTGTGCAAAGCCAGCAAACTTGATTCACCATATGACCAAGATGGATTGGGTAAAATATAAAAAAGTTCTGAACTTTCTCAGTGTGTAAATCGTGTTGTCTTGGCACAACACACCAAAGGGAAGCTGCATAAACCATTAGAAGTGCTCTGTCTCTTCTGAGGTCAGTCCTGTGCTGTCCCCTGTGACTCTTCCACAGTAGCATTAAGGCAATTCTTGACTTCTGTGACATGACTGTCAAGTTTCAAAGTTCACCCTGCTTTACTAAACATAAGAATAATATTTATAAGTTGTTTTTTAATTTATTTACCCTGGCTTTACCAGAGGTTGTGTTGTTCCAAGTACACATTTTAGCTATTTATGGAAACGAATGCAGCTGTTTAATAAATATGTAATACAGTTACTGGGTCAGGAACTGGTGACAGTGGTCACTATTGCCAGAACTCTTTTTGAATTGCAAAATGGAGGTAATCAGGGGAGGCTATCAGGCTGGATGGCACCTCTGATGTTAGGAGGAAGCTGGAGGAGGAAGAGGCACAACACACACCACAGCCATTGCAAGTTGTGCTGAGTGTGCTAAAAGAAGAACCTTATTTTAAGCTTTTCTCTCTAATGTGGTAGGAATGTTGGTGCTGGTGGAACTTGCTGTGTGATGCAGTGGGAAACTGCTGTGGGTGTCCCTGTGGGGCAGGGGAGGGTGAGGCTCAGGGGCTGGGGGAGCCTCCTCCCCAAACACCAGGACACTTCCCGGCCTCAGGGTGGTCAGGGCTGCTCTGAGCCTCCTCTGTGTCCCCAGAGAGGAGCCCAGCCTGGGGGTGTGTGCCAGGGGGAGACACGCAGGGCTCTGGCCAGGAATTGCCACTCTGCTCTGGAGGGCACTGCTCACAGTGACTGTGGGGATATGTTGGTGCATTGGACTCGTTGCGAGTTTGCCAAGAGACTAAAATTTTGTTATTTACTGTTCTTATTATGACATTTGTCATAGGGCAATGTCTGGGCTTTAATACTTAGGAGAATAAAAGTATGCAAAATAATGGGATATTTTAGCCTCTGGAAATGGCATGTTGGATGGTAGCTGTTCTTGTTTTGTGTAGAATGTAGTGGAGGAAAACGGGATGAATGCTGGAATTAGGATGGCAGAAAGAATAGGTGGCATTCCTGTTGCAGGAGGCAGTGAGGGAGGGGATGTGCCCTGGTGAACGTGGGATGAGTTAGGAGGGCAGAAGAAAGAGGTGGTGTTCCCATTGCAGCTAGGGAGGATCTGCTGTGGGTCAGGCAGGGGCCCTCCTCCAGCAGGGCTGAGGGCAGCATTGGGGCAGGGCTGAGGGCAGCATTGGGGCAGGGCTGCGGGCAGCATTGGGGCAGGGCTGAGGGCAGCATTGGGGCAGGGCTGAGGGCAGCATTGGGGCAGGGCTGCGGGCAGCATTGGGGCAGGGCTGAGGGCAGCAGCGATGCAGGGCTGAGGGCAGCATTGGGGCAGGGCTGAGGGCAGCATTGGGGCAGGGCTGAGGGCAGCAGCAGTGCAGGGCTGAGGGCAGCAGCCAGGCAGGGCTCAGGGCAGCCGGGCAGGGCTGTGGGCTGAGGGCAGCAGCAGTGCAGGGCTCAGGGCAGGGCTGCAGGCAGCAGTGCAGGGCTGAGGGCAGCATTGGGGCAGGGCTGAGGGCAGCAGCGGTGCAGGGCTGCAGCAGCGGTGCAGGGCTGAGGGCAGCAGTGGGGCAGGGCTCAGGGCAGGGCTGCAGGCAGCAGTGCAGGGCTGCAGGCAGCAGTGCAGGGCTCAGGGCAGCAGTGACCAGTGCTGTGTCTCGCCCTTGCCCTCCAGCTCCTGCTGTCTGGCCCCCTCAGGTGTGCTGTGCAAGGACAGAGGACACAGAGCCGTGCCTCTCCTCAGCTGCTCCCTGTGGCAGGGGCTGAGGACAGAGCGTGTCCTGTGGTGTGGCCCTGGTGACACGGGGTGTGCTCTGTCTGTGCTGCTGGCAGAAATGGGAAGGACAGGTGGGGCTGCCTCTGCCCACGTTAGCAGGACATCCCCCTTGTGATCCCAGAAGGCCAAATCCGGGATGCTGTGGTGAGGAGGGGCAGTGGGTGACCACAGTGTGGCATCAGGGAGATCAACACTGTTATGGCATCCATGATGTTCCCCTGGCACCTGCAGAGCTGCTGGTGCTCTGAAGGACACGGGGAGGGAGCCAGCAGGTGCACACAGAGGGGGAGATAAGGTTCTGTATTTCCATTACAGCCACGGCTCCTCTGGGTGCAGTGTCAGGACACCTCAAGGGCAGAACTGTGCTTCTGTCTGGCAAAAACCACCAGTGACTGTTTCATTTCTTCTTCCTGTCCAGCAGTCTCTGTGCTCTTTGGTATCTGAAATTCAACAGCTTTGTCTTCCTCATCAGCTAAATTTTTCATTCTCTTTTTATTTCTGATTTTTAGACAAGAGTATGCATTATTCTGAGCACGCTTTTAACCTTAAAAGATTGTAGACTGTGATGTATTTGTGCAAACCCTGATACTTGGAAACTTGGGCAATGCTTTGAGCTCTTCACACACAACATAATTTTCAGGTCTAATTCAAATACTCAGTTTTTTAAATTAAGTCTCAAAATTCCTCCACTGAGATCCTTCCTATCTCACATCAATTATCATACTGGAATTAGGGAGTGGTGGATGAGAGGAAATGTTAGGTCAGGTAAGAGTAGCTTAAAAAGTTAACAATAATAACAATAATAATTACAATAGATTGTAATGAAGGAAAATAACAAGGAGAGAGATAAACCCCAAGAAAAACAAGTGGGTCAGCTTTCCTGGCATGCCCTCCTGCACTGGCAGGGCATGAGAAGCTGCACCTGACTTGGTGCAAGCCCTGCTCATCAACAGCTAAACCATCAGGGTTCATTGGAGAACCATCGCTCTCATCCCAAACCCAAACACATTTCTGTACCAGCTACTGGGAGAAAATTAACTCTATCCCAGCTAAAACCAGAGCCCTGGGTCAGTAAAACATTTTAGAGATTATTAGTTGCATTGTCCTAAAACTGGGTTTTTTAAAGTAGTAAAATGTGGCTCAGAAAGTTTTTCCCTTTAATATTATATTTTAATGGTAGTATTTGTCATTCAAATATTTTATTTTAAATTCTATTTTCTGATGATTTAAGCTATGTTTTTCATATAGTTATATGTTCTCAGTCATAAATTAAAACAAAACTAGTTGCTTAAGAAAAATATCTTTTTAAGGCAGACAAGAAGAATCCTTGCCTGCCGGTTCTCTGTCTGCTGGCACAGCTAGAGTCTGCTCCATAGCTGAAACAGTCGTTTCTGTAGTTAGCTAGTTAGTTAGTTAAAACTGCTCGTTTGTGTTATTAGTTGTTAGGGGTTTGCAGAACGCGCGGACGCTCGCCTTATTTGCCAATTTAAAAAGTAAAATTGCGGTGGCAGTTACTTAAAAATACCCGAGGGTGCTGGAGAGCGTTTGCAGGGGACGGGAGCGGGTGATGGAGGCAGCGACTCACCTGGGCAGCAGCGCGGGATGGCTGCGCGGTCCCTGCAGCGCCGCTCCGACAGCCGGGGCGCGGGGCTGGGCGGGGATCGCTCCGGGAGCCGCTCCGGGGATGGATCGGTCGGGGAGCCCCTGCCGGGGATGGATCGATCGGGGATGGATCGGTCCGGGAGCCGCTGCCGGGGATGGATCGGTCCGGGAGCCGCTGCCGGGGATGGATCGATCGGGGATGGATCGATCGGGGATGGATCGATCGGGGAGCCGCTCCCGGTCCTGCCGCGCGGAGCCGCTCCCGGTCCTGCCGCGCGGAGCCGCTCCCGGGGAGCCGCAGCCGCTCCTGCCCGCCCGCCGTGCCCGCGCCCCGCCGCTGCCCCCAGCGCAGCCCTGCGAGGATTCCGGAGCAAAAGGGGAAGGGCTGGCGAGCCGGGCCGTGCCCCTGCCCCTGCCCCTGGGCCGTGCCCCTCTCTGGCCGTGGCCCGGCTCCCGGCCCGCAGCTGTCCCGGCTGCAGAGCAGCGCCCGGCGGCTTTCGGGACAGACGCAAGTGCAGCTGGCACAGCAGCCAGAGGGCTGGACTGCCGGGCTGGAGTTTGCTTTTCCTAAACTGTTCCCAGGGCTGGCTGCGACCTTTGCTGTGACGCATCCTGCCCCGAGAGCCGCGGCTCTGTGCTTGGGAGGTTTGAACCGGAGCCATGGGCTGGGAGATGGACTCTGGGGATACGTGATGGATCTTTGGTGTTTGGCTGTTTCCTTTCTCTTCTTTTTTGTGCTATTCTTTTCTTTTAAGCTTAAACACCTACTTGGCTTCCTCCCTTCCCGTTCCTCCCAAAAATTTTCTGTGAGGCTTTGAAATCAAGCACAGAATTAGTGGAAATGTATGGTAATAGAAGAGCTAATATCTTCTCTGTGGAAGTAGGAAAGGAGTATATTCTGAGAGAGAGCTGAGGTTCGGGGAGATAGATAAATCGAGGTTTAAATGTTTATTTAAACACTGTGAAATATGTACATTGTGTACCTTAGAACAAGTAAACATTTAGTGCAGGACTTGAGCTCTGCTTGACAGTGTGTCACCTAAACCCTACAGAAAATACCCAATTCCTCATGGACTTTGCTTCTGTGAGGGTTTATCTGTGTAGAATGAGGGCCTAAAGGCACAGGGAAACACATGTACCTTCTCCCTGAGTGTTGCTGCCATATCCACATCCTTTACATGGGGCCACTGTGAGCTACCCTGAACCTCCAGTCCCTTCCTTCCCCAGATTTCACTGAACATCTCTCAGTGCAATAAGGGGGTATCTTGAGAGGCAGAATTGTCTGCACATTCTTGCCAGTACTCTTGTTCCTCTCTCCATCCTGAGACTCACAGCCCAAAGCTGTAGAGGTCAATCCATGGCTTTGGGCTTGGGTTTGGGTGTTGGTTTCAGTGACAATTTTGTACTTTCCCCATGGATGGGGCAGAACAAACGGGGCACGAGGCTTCTCAGGGGCTCCCCAGAAGACACCAGGCAGCCAAGCTATTCTCTCTTTCCATGCACCCTGTGGTCATTTCTTGAAGCAGGGACGGGAGGAGTGAGTCAGATAAGGCTTTGGTTTAAAAGCCATGGGCTCTCTAAGATAGAGGGGAGCACGGGAAGCCCCAAAGGAGAGGAGGTGCAGTGTTCTCCAGTGTAAGATGCCAGTCTGTGATGGATTAGATGTTGCAGCACAGATAATTTTTTGCAGTGAGAAGTAAGCAGTTGTCCAGGGCAGAGGATTAAGGGCTTAAGCAGAGGGTGGGATGCCTGAGCTCTGTGTACAGCTTCACCCCATTGGAATGGCTCTGGGCAGCAGGGCAAACCCAGGCATTGCTCTGTTGTACAAACATGGGGATTTTTCCAACATGCCAGCCAAACCCAATGTTTAAGGATCTCAAGATGTGGCTGCTGTTTCTCAAGGGTTAGAAAGTAGGCAGTGAGCATGGTCACTAGAAGGCCCTGCACTTTGCCATGCACTTTAGGTGGCTGAAGAACAAACTGATAATGTATTTTACCTTTAGCCATACAAGTCTGCTTCTTCCCCCAAAATCCAAAATTCCCAGCTGCTGTTTGTGTTATTGAGAGAAGCTGTTAACGCTTTGCCTGAGCTGAGGGCCTAAGAAGGGAGTCCTTTTGCAGGATCCTGGTGATGGGTTTGTGTCCCAGAGAGGGGAGAGCACTGCTGGCGTGTCCCAGCAGGACTGGGGCTGGCTTGGTTCCTCTCCTGGCTGCTGCAGCAGTGCAGGGAGGGTGGCAGCTCTGCAGGCCTTGCTGGCAGGATGGGGCTGATGGGTCCTGCCTCAAGGTCAAGCCTTTGCCATGGGGAGGGGGTGTCTGTGACCAGGGTCTCACCTGTGCCCTCCCCAGCCCTGCAGACAGAGCTGCCAGTGCTTCCAGCCCTGCTGAGCACGGAATCACGCACGTCCTGGGGTATCAGTGACCAGCTCTGGCAATTGCTAAAAGCAGGATGAACAAAACAAAGGTTTTTTAGGATAATCCCCCCAGAAGCCAGCTAATTACAAAAGTATTGCAGGACTTCTAGCTGTGTTTCTGCCCCATTAAATCTGCCAGCAAATGTTTTCTGCTCAGTTTTGTTTGGGTGATGGATGGGTGCCTTCTGAGCCCTTACAAGGATTTGTCTGGAGCTCCCTCATCCCTCCCTGAGCCTGTGCCCACGTTCAGGTGGCACCACTGCTGCTCCCAGGCTGATGTTTGGCCTTAGGGGGTGGCAGGAGAGGGGTGCTGAGGGAGGGGACTGTGCTGCACTGAACTAGAAAATGCCTCATGTGGGATTTGATCAAGTAATTTTCCTTACTTAGTCAAAGCAGGCTTTCCTGCAGATCAAAGCAGGCTCTCCTGTCCTTCAGCCACAGCCAGCAGTTTTTCTAGTTGCACACTTGCACTTCAAAGACCATTGACATAATTTTTGTAATTTCTCCTGTGTCTCTTTCTCAAAGGACAATTGTGTTTAGAGTACCTCATTTTCTGACTTCAGAATCATGCATTCTACATCTGTAGTCTCTCCAGGAAATGGGGATCTTTTGATTTCCTTTAGTGTGAAAGATAAACTCTCCTCAAAAACTGCTCAAATAACTCCTTTATCTTTTCCACATTTTTCTTTCCTTTTTTCTTTAACCTTCTACTGCCTTTTTCTCATCCTTCCACCATTTCTGGTCACAAGGTTAATATCTGGTCACAAGTGTCTTGATCACAAGCCTAATATCTGGGTCAGCACTGGGCATAGATGAGGACAGAAATCTCATCAAATGGTGCCTCTTCTGGGCAGGTGAGGAGGACAAACCCATCCGTCTGTCCCTGCAGTGTTGTGCTGGATTCTCATGCCCCAGTTGGATGTAAAATTTAATACCTCAGTAACTCCTGATGTGTGAGGTTCTGTGGGTGGGACTGCAGTCAAACCTTCCGGTGTCTGTGGGTGCCTTTGGCAGGACATCTGTGTAGGTAGGGGTGGGTTGGGTTTACAGAGCATTTCTGGTTAACACAGACCACAGGACCTCCATCCGGCCTGGTGCCTGCACCACAGCCTCCTTGGCGTGTTGAGTTTTGCATTTTCTTCACTGTTTTTTGCCTCTGGCCCTGACCAAGCTGGGTGAACCTGTCATGGCCACTCTGCTTGTCAGTGTTTCCCACTGCTTCATCCACCTCGAGAGTGGTGGGTGCCAATGCAAGGACAGATTTTTAGAAATTTGGGTGGGTTTAATTTCCTTTTTTAGGATTCCTGTGAAGCTGCACTGGTGGAAAGTCACAGGAAAGGTCACTAGTAGAAAAACCACAGAAGCAGAGTGCAAAATAAATGTGATGACAAAAGTCCTGCAGCAGTAGTGATCTGGAGCTGGCTCTGAGTACAGGCTCAAATCTCATTTCTGCCACAATAATGCCCTGGCATGGAGACCTCTGCCTTGGCTATTCAATCAGAATATGGAAGATGTAATTGCATTTGAGTTACAAACACTGTAATGCAAATCTTCCTGAATGTAAAAAATCCCAAATGTTAATGAATTGTTCAGGAATTGCTCCTTGCATTCTTGGGTCAGATCTGCTGTTGTAGTTCCACCAGAAAACTGTGCTTCCTCTTAAAAATGGGACTCTGGGACTGCAGAGCCACAGTTTATATCCACCCTGATGTGGCTCTCTGAAAGGGCTGTCACAGGTCAGAGACTTTCCACACAACTTCCTTGTGGCTTTTTCTTTCAAGATGAACTCTTAGAGACCAAAATTCCATGTCAAATCTGGATAAATTAAATATAGTTATCTGGTATTTGGGGACTGGGATGTTGTTGTA
Source organism: Agelaius phoeniceus (assembly GCF_051311805.1). Lineage (NCBI taxonomy): Eukaryota > Metazoa > Chordata > Aves > Passeriformes > Icteridae > Agelaius > Agelaius phoeniceus. Next base: position 26,845,552 of record NC_135274.1, on the reverse strand, counting down.
CAATTCATATTTAGCCCTGGGAAAATACCTCACAAAGAGCATCTTCAAAGAGCTGTCACGCACGTGAGTGTGCACAAGGCAGTGACCAGATTATCACAGATACACCCTGGCAGGCAGAGCAGCCTGCTCTGGGGTGGTTCTGCAGTGCTGCATGCATGCGGGGCTCAGGCTGCATGCGGGCCTCAGGCTGCAGTGCTGCATGCATGTGGGCCTCAGGCTGCAGAGCTGCCTGCATGCGGGGCTCAGGCTGCATGCGGGGCTCAGGCTGCAATCAGGGCTCAGGCTGCAGTGCTGCCTGCATGTGGGCCTCAGGCTGCATGCAGGGGCTGCTCCTGCCTGGCCTGTGTGCTGGGGCTGCATGGCTGTGCCTTCCCTTCCCACATTTCACGTGGATTTCACTTCTGGGACCCTTCCCAGAAACTGCTGATTGCTTCATGCTTCATGTGGTGCCTGCACAGGGGGCATCTTCAGGCTGAGCTTTGGAGGGCACCATCCCATCACCTGAGTGTGGCTGCTTTGGGTAACAGATTTTTTAGTGGAAAGCTCTTATGAGGGATGAGCAGTGGTGTCTCTCTAGGAGGAAACACCATGAAAATCTGTCCTTCAGTTAAAAATTCGTGGGTAATGAGAAAGGTGGTGTGTGTGCATCCTGTCGAGAGGGCACACAGCACATGGGGGATGCAGGCTCCCCTCTGGCTGTGTTTGCAGCCACCCTGCACTGCACCAGCAGCTCCACCCTGTGCCAGGGCCCACCCCAGCCCTGGTCTGCCTCCTCAGCTGCCTTCAGTTCCTCCGGCTGGGGACCCACAGGGACAGTGCCCCTCAAGTGGCTCTTTGGGCTTTGCTGGGCTTGTGTGGGAAATCCACCATCACCTGGGAAAGGGTCATTGTGGATTTAACAGAGCAATCATCAGGCACAATTTAACGAGCCATAAACCCTCGGTGATTTACACTTGTGGAAAGGAGACCAGAAGCACTCAGCCTTGATTTGCTTTAACCATATAAGACCTGAGAGGACAGTCTTTGGTTAGGAATGTCAGTTCTGTGTGCAGATCTTCCAGTCCTAAATACTATCACTCAATTTCATCTGGTGCTTGTCAGAATTTAAGCTATGCAACCCAGTCCCCAGACTGGCTCTCTTAATATGGTTTTGTATGTGCATGGACTGCTTAGGGTGCAAGATGGCAGATTTGGTCCCAGAACTTGTCTCCTGTGTGTGAACAGTTTTCTATGAAGCTGATTGGGAAACAGGGTTTATCTGTGGTATTTTAGCTATTTTAAGTATTTTTATTTAAAGTAGGATAAGTAGCCAAAGTATTCTGACTTCCTTTCCAGAAATGTTCTCTCCTGATCATGTAAGTGGTTTCATAATACTTGCATTAATCCAAATATTATCATACTTACATTTAAACTTCTTAATTATTCATAAACCAAAATCTAAACCTAAACCAATAGTGTTAAAAAAAAATAGAAGAAAGAAACTGCTCTTTCAGTGGAAAGCTTTATGAAAGATGTTCTCATGCAGAACTTAATTTTGAGTGGTGCATTTTGGGGATTTTCTTGTCAAGGATTTTCTTGGTTTTTTTTTTTGTTTTGTTTTGGTTTTTTTTTTTTTTTTTTTTTTTTTTCTTTTTCCGTGTATCAGAAGGGAAGTGGTTCTGAGTGTCAGCGCTGGCCGATGGACTGTTGCCATCTCCTGCCGGTGCAGCTGCACTGCAGCCGGGGCTGGCTGCGAGCACCGGCTGCTCAGGGCTCTGCACGCTCCTGCCAGCTCCAGCCTGCCTTTGCCAGCTCGGTCGGTTTTTGTCCCAGCAGTTTTTGCTCTAAACAAGCCTGATTCAATCCCCAGTGAGTCCAGGACAGACAGACTGACCCACGTGGACATCACAGGGTGCAGAGGGTTCAGGGCAGGCACCGGGTGAGGGACAGGGAGCCCTGGGGCTGGTGGCACAGAGCTGTGTGGCACCAGAGCCCTGCCCTGGGTACACCGAGGATCCCCACGGATCTCCTCCTGCCCTCCCTTCCCCTGCTGCCTTCTGCCAGACCCGAGGAAGCTGATTCCTCCCAGTGCGTCTGCTCAAGGCCAGAGAGTCCATCCTGGCTGCAGCCTCCTGGCCCAGGGCTGCTTTCTGAGCCGAGACAGCCTCCTGATGGCCCCCAAACCAGCCAACCCCAACCAGCCAACCTGCCCAGCTACCAGAACACCCCCAGCCCCACGGAGTGAGCCTGATCCCTGCAGGGATGGAATTTGAGGTGGATGGTGGTGAGCTGGCACAGAAAAGCTGAACGTGTCTGCACATCCCTTAATGAGCTTCTGTGGTCAGACACTTAGAGACATTTTATTTACATGATGTACAAGCACCCTCGCAGGTCAGCACAGTCTCTGGGGTGCCTTCAGACGTCGGTGTACTCGTGGTAGATGCGCACCTCTGACCTCCTGACGCTCTGCAGGGACCTGATGCTCTCACTCCTGGTTCTCATGTTGGATTTCCTGAACAGCCTTCGAGAGAATGATCGACACATGAAAAAATAAATGATGGGATCCAGACAGACGTTGCATGCGGACAGGAACAGGGTCATTTCCTTACAATAATACAAGATTCTATGTGCAGAGTCATCTAAAATTTTGTCCAGATGACTAAAAGTGAAGGGTATTCGGCACAAATGGTAGGGCAAAAAGCAGGTGAAAAACACAGCCACGACAACCCTTATACTCTGGTTGTGCTTCCTCTTCCGGCTGGAGGAGCTGATGAACTGTTTGCTGGATTTGTAGATGTACCTGGAGATGGCAATGTAGCAGCCTATCAGCACTATCAGCACCACCACGAACATGCAGGTGTTGATGTAGATGACGGCCGAGTGCCACTTGACTCCCAGGGGAGACTTCAGCTTCAGGCAGTCGTCCACGTTCCGCCTGGTGGGGTAGCCGTTGGTGAGGATCAGGTTTGGCAGTGCCAGGAACGCCATCACCACCCAGACGCAGGCTGACAGCACCTTGGTGAAGGTGATGCTGTACATCCTGGAGTCCCCAAAGGGCTTCACCACCTTCAGGTAGCGGTCGATGCTGATGAGGCCCAGGAAGACGATGGTGGTGTACATGTTGGCGTAGAACAGCACGGTGCTGTAGCGGCACAGGAAGGAGTTGAAGTGCCACGGCCCCAGCCGCGAGTCCTGGATGATCTTGAACGGGAACGTCAGCGTCATGAGCAGGTCTGCCACCACAATGTTCTTGAGATAAAAGATGAAGCTGGTCTTGTTCCTGATGTGGAAGAAGATCCAGACGGCCAGGCCGTTGAGCAGGAGGCTGGCCAGGAAGATGAGGAGGTAGAGCACGGGCAGCACGATGGTGGTGAACTCATCCCGCGCCGCCGAGCTGCCGTTGGGCCAGCTGCTGTTCTCGGGGCTGGGGCGGCTGTCTGCGGGAGAGGGAGACCATGGTAAGGCTTCATGGTGCTTTATGGCTGGGGCCAGGTGAGGGGAACAACAGGTAAAGCTTCACGGTGCTTTATGGCTGGGCCAAGTGAGGGAAACAACAGGTAAAGCTTCATGGTGCTTTACGGCTGGGGCCAGGTGAGGGGAACAATGACAAAGCTTCATGGTGCTTTATGAGTGGGGCCAGGCAAGGGAGACAACAGGTAAAGCTTCATGGTGCTTTGTGGGTGGGGCCAGGTGAGGGGAACAACAGGCAAAGCTTCATGGTGTTTTATGGTTGGGGCCAGGTGAGGGGAACAATGGTAAAGCTTCATGGTGCTTTATGGGTGGGCCAAGTGAGGGAAACAACAGGTAAAGCTTCATGGTGCTTTACAGGTGGGGCCAGGTGAGGGGAACAACAGGTAAAGCTTCATGGTGCTTTATGGCTGGGGCCAGGTGAGGGGAACAACAGGTAAAGCTTCATGGTGCTTTACAGACTTGGCCACTTTGGAACTGCCCTCTCTGGGCAGTCTGAGGCTGCTGGGTAAACCATAAATCGGAGCTGTGGGTTGTCAGCTCTTGGCTTTCTTGACAGAGTGTGACTTGTGAGCTGAGATGTTTGTCATGGGACAGGGCTCTGGAGAGACTCCGCAGGCCTATCAAAACGTGAATTTAAACTTGGTTTACTTAAATGTACTTAAAAGTCACAGTCTTTGGGGGATTTTAAGATTTCATATGTAAATGTTTGTGAAAAACTTATAAACTGTGCCATAAAATGTCAGTATGTTTTGTTTCATGTTGTTTATGCTCTGGCCTTGTCTGGTGAGGCAAAGCAGGCTGGCTGTGGGGCAGGCTGGGCAGTGCTCACACAGCCCGTGCTGCAATGACCGATTTCTTTCAAATGTTGGTAGGAACTGACAGTAATAAAATAAGCACTTATCAATCTCTTATATTTCCAGTGTTATTTTACCTGGCAGTTTTCCATAGGACAAATTGTACCCCATCCTTTGCACTGCTGTAGGTTTCCAGCTGAAATGCTCCTCAGGAGTCCCACTGACAGCCGTGGATCCCGGATGCAGCAGGGCCTGTGCCAGGATGATGTTCTGGGGAAAAAAATCCAAATTAAAACCAAAGGAAAATAGAAGAGCCCACCTTCTTCTCCCTGCATGGAGGGGAGCCCTGTGAAAGGAGCTGCCTCTGGAGTTCCCTGTGAGGGGCTGGCTGAGGACTGCACAGTGGTTCTGTTGTCAGGGCTTCATTGCCCTCTTCTTGCTCATTTCAGTGACGGGTGACCGTGAGTAGATATTGTTTTTTTTAAATCATCACTCACTTCTTGAAGTGAAAAAGTTTTATCAGTAATGATGAGATATGTGTGTATAACTTCATGGTGTATTCCCCAAATTGGGGTGGAAATGAAAAGTTCCTGTTCCTTTTTCATAGAAACTGGCACACAAGGAACACTGAAACCTGCAGAAACTCAGTAATGCCATATGGCATCACAATGTTTGATACTGTTAAAAGGGATTTTGCCAATACCAGTTTGCAATGCTGTGCTCCAAATTGCTCTTTCCTCAATCAGTATGCAAATGCAGTAACTTTTCTGGGATTTGTTTTTTGCTTACAAGTTTTGATAGGAAAACTGGCAAAATGGTTCAAATCTCACCAATTTCACAAGACCTGACTGCTCTCATGGGAATGAAGAGAGGGTGGGATTCCTGCAGCCCTTTTGCAGATCAGAACCTGTTTTAGGTGCCATCCCCATGTAGGAACTGTATTGTGTGGCACTAGATGGCACCAAAGCAAGTAATGGTGGGTGAAAGCATCAGTAAAAAACTTTAATTTTTGGGTATTTCAACCTTTTTATCAGTCTGGCATCTTGGCTGGCACTGTTTGCTCTGACAGTGACAAGACTGTCAAAGGTGTTGCAGGTATTTTGTTTTCTGTGTCTGAGCAGCAGTAGTCCATCATTGCTGTAGTTGTAGTAGTGCATCCATTGCTGTTGTTGAGGATTTGCAGCTCTCTTTTCTGCCCAGGAGGCAGAGATCAAAAGGGTATGTGATTTTCTGAAAAGATGCATATCTAACTCCTCATGTAAATCAGGTGCTTATTTCCCTGCTTTTCTGAGTTTCTTTTAAGTCTGCATAATTCCTGGCCCCTGGAAAACTCCCTGTTCTCAGGCTCTGCAGGCAGGTGCTCCATGAAACCCTCAGTGCAGAGAAGTCAGGGAGGTGCTGGATGAGCTGCCTGGGACTGGAGCAGAGCAGGAAGGGCTGCTGTGTGCCCTGCTGCACCCCTGGGACTGCTGCAGCATGGCTGGGGCTGGGGCTGGGGCTGGCCCTGTGTGCCCTGCGCTGCACGCAGCCGCTGTTGTGTCCCCATTCCTGTCGTGGCCCTGCTGAGCCCTGCCCAGGGAAGGTGTGACCACCCTCGGATTGCCCAGGGACATCCAGGCCTCTGGAACCCATCCTGGGAGCTGTGTGCTGGGGTGCAGACCAAGCCTCTCTGTGTCTTCTTCTTCCTGATGGAATTGACATTAAAATGTGTTCCAAAATTATCTCAACAAAGGGTGGTTGGAAAAAGAAAGCAGCAAATTCTTCCCCAGTGTAATCTGTGCCAGCTGAGCTCTGGGCCCTGTGCCCTGCCAGCACACCTGAGCTCAGCATTGCTCTGGTGGCTGCAGGGTGGAGCAGAGAGGCTGCACCTGTGACTGCCTGCCCTCCTCACACACCAAAGGCTCTCCTGCAGCTCAGAGCTTTACAGGCTTCACCAAACAGGGCTGGGCAGAGCTGTGGAGCAGGGCTGGTGGGATGGTTCTGCAGCATGGAGCTGGCTGTGTGATGGAAGGTGGGATGCACAGCCATGGTCCTGCTCAGACTCAGCAGTCCAAAGGTGTTCCCAGAGTCTCCTACCAAAGTCTGTCAGGCTGAGGGGTGCTGTGGTGGGCAGAGCACTGAGAGCAGTGTGGCTTCATTATTTACATACTGGAGTGGGTGATCAAGTGTAGAGCTGGGGTACCTGTACTCTGTAGCTTCATTCTTTCCAACAAAGCCTGCTATATGGCAGATGCCAGGAGCAGGATCACATTTATTATATGGAGAATTCACTCTTTTTCATCTGTTTCATTGCAACAGGATATGAAGATTGTGTTCTCCTTGAAGAGTATTTTAGGGTATTTTGTAGATGCTCACTGACTGTGTACTCTAGTTGTGGATTTTTTACTTGTCTGAATCCAGTATTTTCATGCTCAGCAAGGCTGCCTTTCCTCTCCTTGTCCAGTTTTCTGGACACTTTCCTCACCAATTTTATCCTAAGCAGCTGTCTCAGTCTGCTATACAAATATTTTCTGCTTGGAAGGCTTTGAAGATGCACTAGAAGCTGCTGCTTTATCCGGGCAGCTTTGTAAAGCAGAATACATTTTACTTCTTGTAGCTTCTGTACTTTGTCCGTGGTTGATGAGATAATCTCTTGCTGCTGATGTGGACAGACTGGTTTATGTGCATGACTGATGTAACCTCAGAGAAGAAATGAAATAATAGGCTGCATGGCAGCCTTCAGTGTCAGGTGGATGGGGAATGACTGCAGAGTTTTTCTAGTGACTAAGGCTTTAGGTTACCTTCCTGTTTAAAGAAATTGTACATCCTCAAATCTAATATTTTTTCATCTTATTTAAAACTTTTTAGAGTCAGAAAACTCTCTTTGTGACCTAGACCAGCTGTTCTAGGTCATGGGGCTGCAGAGTCTTGAGCAATGTTTTTTATTGGAGCCCATAACTTGTGGATGTCTGCCTCCTTGCCTCTGCTGCACTCATCACCAAAAGGGTGGGTAAATGGCAGGCTTGATGCAGCAATAGACATGTGAGGCAGATATTAAACCTGCTCTAGGCTGGCTGCAATGCTCTTCTTTCCTTTGCCCATCAGAACCAAATCACAGAGTTGTTTGTAAAGATGCAGGGGGAAGGCACTGGTCAGGGTAAGAGCAAGTGTGCATGAAGCTGCTGCAGGCAGGCCTGAGCCTGTGCCACTGCTCTCTGTGTCACCCACAGCTGTCCCATGTCCCCTGAGCCTGCTCCTTGCTCCCTGAGCAAGCCTCCATGCTCTGGTTGGCCCTGCCTGCATCTCTTTCTTTGTCTGAGTGTTGTCTCCTGCTCACTGCAAGCCCAGCCCCAGTAGCCATGGCACGGCCACCTTTCCCTTCCTTGGAGGCTTCTCTCAGAAGTGGTCCAGCTCCCTTTTGTTGGAGGAAGATGTTAATGTGCTGGTAATGCACGGTGGAATAACCTGAAATTCCTGTTTGAGTCGCTGCCTGCCTCGGTGAGTTGCCCTCCTTGCTTGGGCTGTGCACACTCGGATGGTTCTGATGTTTTGTAGCCAGAACCTCCTGGTGCTGGCCCTGCAGGAGAGGGGTGGGAGCTCCTGGGGTCCCCGTGCCCTGAGCACCCCTGGTACTGAGCATGGGGTGTCAGACCCAGCACGGGTCCCTTCCTCGGCTGGGAGAGGGTGAGGGCACAGGGCTCCCCCGTGTGCCCCCCGTCCTGGCACTGAGGCCACCGTGGGCTGGCTCCAAGTGCCAGCAACCCAGCCCTGCTCAACCAGCCAGGAAGGACTGGGTTATCACTGTCCCAGCTGTGGCTCATGCTGCCCCTCTCCTTAGTCCTAGCCAGAAATAGGAACCTGCATCTGCTCAGAAAGCTGCTCCAGCATCTGGCACAGCACCCCTTCTGTGTTTCAGGTTCCTCCTCGGGCTTCCCCTCGTGTCCGGCCCAGTTCTCCTCCCACACGTCTCAGAGCAGCATCCTGCCTGGGGAAGCTGCTGTGCAGCTGGCTTCCCTCTGCCTTCGGCTGCTGCCTCTGGGATCCTGGCCCTGCCCTGTCCGTCTGTCCTCAGGACAGATAGGAAGGGCAGTGGTCAGGGTGCAGCCCTGCCCGGGCCCTGAGCTGGCATCCAGCTGGGGATGCCCACGGGGGCAGCCCTCCCTGGCTCTGTGCTGGGACCAGTGTCCCCATCCCTGCCATGCCCAGTGTCCCCTGTGCCCTGCAGAGCCCCCGCACAGCCCCGAGTGACAGTGAGGGTCAGTGCTCCCCTGGGACTGCCACGGGGGGCCCCGGGGCTGGCTGTGCCCAGGCTGGCTGTGTCACCTCTGGGGGTCATGGCAAGGTACAGCTGCACAGCTCCTGAAGACTGCATGGAGCTGAGAGCTCTGCCCACAGAGCTGGCACCACCTGGGCAGCGGGTGAGCAGCTGCTCTCGGTGCAGGAGAAGCTGGGTTGCAATTGCTGGCTCCTTTTTGGAGGGGATAAAAAAAAAGAGAGCTCAACACAGTGGCTGGCAAAGCTGGGATAATGAATGTTTTCTCAGTAAGGCAGGCTCTAATTAGCAAGGAGGAAAGGAACTCTGGAATGCTTCCTTTGCTCCTTTCTAGAAGATGCTGCTGTTGGTTGTGGCTGCAGTGGGAGCAGCCTGGGCCCTGCACAGGGGCTTTCCCCGGCCCCCACCCAGGACTCACCACGTGAGGTGCAGCCCCCGTGCACAACCACGGGCAGGGCAGGGGCCCAGAGCTGCGGTGCAGGTGAGCAGGGGCGCCCTTGGCACTGCTGCAGAGCGCGGTGCCACGCTGGCAGTGCCCTGTCCCTGTGTCCCTGTGTCCCTGTGTCCCCGTGTCCCTGTCACCAGTGACACAGCTGCCGTGGGGGAGCCGTGGCTGCCACGCTCTGCAGCCCGCCAGCAAGGGCCACGGCTGGGGTGCCCAGTCCTGAGTCAGGAGTTTTTACTGAAAAGATCAGCTTTTAGGTTTGGTTATTTGTACTGTGCAGTGAAAAACATTAAGTAAAAATTTCAAAATGACACTTTAAAAAGAATAAAGGTGTCTGGGGCACAAACACAGAAATGCAGCTGTGTAATTGGTAGCATTGCACCTTCATCTGTTGGACCTGTGTCTGCTGTGCCTCTATCACATCCCTCAGGGGGCACTGTGAGAAAATAGCTTGGAAAACAAAAATAATTATTGGTATGCGTACATGGCCAGTGCCATTTAAGTCTTTCAGTAACTCCAGTCTAACTTTCAGGCATTTTTCTTTGTGCTGAAGCAATTTCTACTGATTTTTTTGCATGCAATCCTAATTCACATCACAGAAGCACCAAGAAATCCTTGTGTGCCTGTTTCTCTGTGCTCCAGTCCATCCTGCTGCCACACTGTGCCATTTGCTACTCACAGCAGCACCACTGCCTGAAAGAGGAAGGAAAAGGACACGGGGATTTCAGGGAGAAGTCCAGCCTGGTGCAAGCAAGGCCGTTTTTTCTTGCACAGCCCGGAGAGTCCTGCTGGCCCTGGGCAGGGCATCAGGCACAGCTGTGAGAGCTGCTGCTCCTCCTGGCACCCAGCTCTGGGCTCCTTCCACAGTGGCGGCGCCTGCTGCTGCAGGGAGGGTGACACAGGCTGGTCCCAGTGCAGTCTGTGCTGCTCAGCATCAGCTGTCCCTTTGGATGCCACTGACACTGTCTTGAGGAAGAGCCAGAAGCAGTGGTTGCTGCAGTACCTTGTGTGAGGTTCATTGTTGGTCAGAAGCGGAAACACAGTTCTGATAATTGGCAGTGCAATGTTTGAGTTCATTGAAGATGTTATGGTATTTTTTTCTGTTGGAAGGGATTAATGTTGAAATGTAGGAATGGATGTTGCCTCTTTCCTCTGGAGTTCTGCCGGCAGCCCTGGGGTTGGTGTCTGCTGCAGCCTGGGCTGCTGTGGAGCTGAGAGCTGTGCAGAGGCTCTGGAGCTCAGGCTGTGTGTCAGGTGTGTTTCCACCAGCCCCACGCTGTTGATAAGACTGCACAGTTCAGGTTCAGTGCTGTAGCTGGGGCACAGGGGGCTTGCCTGGCTTCTGCTGCTCACTGGATCAAAGAGGAGGTTCTTGGACTTTGCTTGGAGCCTGGCTTCTGCTGGTGCTCACTGGATAGAAGAGGAGGCTCCCCTTGAGCTTTGCTTTGGGAAGGCAAGCGGGGGACTGCTCACCAGGTGAGGAGAAGGAGCATTCCCAGTGCCTGGCTCCTTTCCTGAGCACTCCAGGGCTCTGTGCCGGGGGTGGGAAGGAGCCTGTGGCCTCTGAAGTGCTGCTGTGGTGCGGGGCAGTCTGGACGATGGAGCCTCGCTGCCCTGTCCCGGCGGGCCTTGCTGCCCCTGGGTGTCCCCAGGCCGTGCGGGGCCCCGGGCGTGCCCGGTGTGGCGCTCTGGAGCCTGTGCCGGGATGGGCTCCGCGCTCCCTCCCTGCCCCGGGGCTGGGACACGGGGCTGAGCCGGGAGAGCCCCGAGCAGCCCGAGGCCCGGAGCCGGAGGGCTGCGGCTGCTGAAATGCGCCGCTTTTCCCTCCCAGCCCAGCGCAAACCCGCGGGGGATGCCCGCGCCCCCTCCAGGCGCTCTCCCCATGCCCTGCCCGGTCCCTCTGTCGGGGCTGTCCCCGGGGCTGCCGTCCCTCCTCCCCACGGGATGGGGAGGCCGGAGAGGCTCTCCCGGAGCCTCGGGGCTGCTGGCCCGCCCGAAGGAGAGCAGGGGAAGCTTCTCCCAACCCGAAAAGTGCCGGTGGCTTCCCTGCCCAGGGCCAGTGCCTGCGAGTGAATCAGCGACATCAGCCAAAGGCTCCCTGGCTTTCCTGGTTTCCCTTTCTAAAGAGGGTTGCAGAATTCTTTAAAAAGATGGAAAGAAGCGTGAAGTGCTGCCAGTTTCCAGATGGAGCACGCAGGAGTGGCTGCAGGCCCCAGAGTGCACAAACAAGTGATTTTTAACAAACTCTTGAATCGTGCTGCTGCTCCCACTGCCCCGTAACCAAGAACAACCTTCCCAATATGAGATCGCCCTAAAAGACAGAGGTTTTTGCAAGCACCTCAGATATTTCCCAAGCTGTAAGACTCATCAGATCTCGTCTGCTCATTCAGAGCTATGTGGTTTTTCCAGTGAACCTGACAAGTTTTAACATGACTTGAATGAAGTACGAAGGAAGAAAACATTTATTCTCTTCATATAGTGAAGAGAGCTCAAGTTTGCTTTCTTGTACTGAAAGAGGTGAAAGGGAATATAGTACAAACCCTTTTAAAGCAAATTCAGGTACTGTAGTTACTGAATCTTACTTTATATGAGTTAAGTTCTGTCAAGAAGCGAGTTACTGAAACAATGGACCCACCTGCACTTTGAGTCATATCTGAGAAGGAAGGATTAGTAGAAACTGAACTTTTTTGCCACCAAGAATACCATGTATGAGTGAACAAAAGGTTGGTAAAGGCATGCTATTATGAGAACTTTTCAGTTTATGGTTCCAAGTCTGTCTTTCAGCAACTATATCTGAATTCCTGTTTTTCCAGCCGAGGGTGAGAAAGTGCTAGCAGATTCACTGAACAACTTATCGAATGCTTTTCGGATGATCAGAGCTCACTTACCTGTCAGCATCGTCGCCTTCCGCTCTCGGAGCTGCATCCCCAGAGTGCCTCAGACTCCTGCAGAACGCATCCCGGAGCTACAATGGGCAGGAGAGTAATTCCTGGGAGAGGGCAGCCGAACCAGCCATGGCTGCCAGGAGGATTTTTGGGCTTCCGATGGCTTTTTTTTTGGTGATACCTGATCAGAGAGTCAAAATTCCCCTGGCCAGGAGCAACTGGAGCAACTGGCTCTCTCATTCCTGGGAATGACTCACATGCCAGGGTAGGTGAGCGCTCCGCTCACTTCCTGGCTCCGGCGCAGCCCGGGACGCAGACAGTGATTCACCTGGGAGGTGGGAGCGTGCTGGGGAAGGCTGCAGAGCCTGCAGGCTGCTCCCGCTGCCCTGCCTCTGCCTCCCGGGGCATGCCGTGCCTCTGGATTCAATGTCAGCCTGAAAATCTGGCGCTGAACAGGTGAAAATATCTACTAATCAAGCTTATCTTGTCAATTATTAATTTGATTATATTTTTATTGCCTTTAGTGTTGTGCTTTGAACAGATCCTTCCTTCTAAATAACGTGCAGGATGAAAGTGGAGCTCCAGGTCTGTCACTGCAGCTAAAATGCCCTGAGTGTCTGTTTCCTGCCATGGTGCTCCTTGGGCCTGACTGAGCCCACTGCCTCTCACAGCCCTGCCCTCAGTGGTCCTGCCTGTACATATGTTTACAATCAGGCTATTTGGTGCCTCTAGAGCACTGAAATAATCATGGGGTAAAATTGGGACATATTATACTGGGACTGTTCTATTGGGACAAAGTTCTGCTTCGTGTCAGTGGAGGATGAAGTGGGTAATTTTCCATATCTGCTGCCTACTTTATAAAAGAAAGCAAATTCCCATCTCTCTCATTAAAAATTCGGGAGAAAAGAAAGAATAATCCCCAGTGCTCTGAGGGCAGTGGCTGCCAAGGCCATGTTCTGTCTGTTCTGCCTGGACTTTTCCATAGACATGTTCAATCTTTTTCTCAAATACCTGAGGGGCTGAGCCCCTATGGCCCCTCTGCACAGGAGCCTGCAAGGGGCTGAGCCAGAGCAGGACCCACCTGCTGCCCCCGCAGAGCTGAGCAGCTTCTGCTGGGGCCCCTGTGCTGAATCCCACATTGCTGCTTGTGGGCAGACTCCAGAATTTCCTCTTGCCCCCCGGGACCTGTCCCTCGGATCAGGCACAGTCCCTGATCACACAGACTGCTGGCACAGCTCGCCTTTGAAGCCCAGCTTTTGCAAGGCAAAGCAGACCCATGCAGATGAGGCTGCAGGAGCACGGGCTCACTCTGCTGTGTTTTCAGCTCTGTTATTGCAGGCTGCCAAGCTCATCCCAGGAGCTGCACACCCTGCCAGCAGGGATGGTCCTGCTGCAGGCACACGGCACCCCTGAGCATGGAGGAGCCTTTCCCTGCAGCGAGGGAGAGGAGACCTGATGAAGCCTTTGCCTCGCTCGTGCCTGGGCAGGACAGTGGGTGCTCCCCTTTGCCTTCCTGCAGCTGTCCCTTGTGCTCTGGGCTGTGGCAACTGCCTGCTGGAGTGGGGGAACAAAGCTCGGAGGGTCTGGAGGGGTTTGTACCCTCCTGGAACCATCCCCTGCACGAGGCACTGAGCTCCAGAGCCAGGGCTGTGCGGAGCACAGCTCCTGCATCCCTGCCTGGGGGCACAGCTGGGCTCAGGGGGGCACAGCTGGGCTCGGGGGGCACAGCTGGGCTTGGGGGGGGCACAGCTGGGCTCGGGGGGCACTGCTGGGCTCAGGGAATGCAGCCACTCCTGCACTCCAGCATGGCCCAACAACATGTGCTGCCTACATTTGTGCTGCTGCTTTTCAGCACTGCCAGTGCTGGTGGTCTCCCAGGCTGGGGTCTAAGAACCAGGGCAGCAGGATGTGCCGTGGGGAAAGAGAGAAGAAATTGAAAGTGAAAACTGAAATGCTTAAAAAATGTGATTTTATTGCTTACAGAGACCCAAGAGTTCAGGGGTTGGCACTTTGGGAGTAGAGTTTACACACCAAAACTGGTGTTTTAGTAACGCTCAAATAATAAATAAAATCTGCACCAGAATGGGGTTTAGTTTTAGTTTTTGAATATGGCGCAAAGGCACATTAACTTTTCTTAAAAACCGCTGTATTTTGGTGTGCCAGAAGGACATGATGGGCTGGAAGCTGGTGCCCTGGCACCCCGGGCAGGCTGGATGCAGACGTGCTGCTGCTGCTGCCAGGCTGAGCAGGTCGGGACGAGCTGACACACGAAACGCTGGAAATGGGGAGCTTGCCCTCAAAACAGCACAGGAGAAGTGCAAGGTCTGATGCAAAGAACAGCTGAAGGTAACCTGTAACTTAACTATTGTTCACATTATTTACAGGCTGGATGTCCCTTTTTGTGTTTTGATGATTAGAGAGTAACTCTCAGATTTCATAAGAGCCCGAACAACGTTATTACCACAATTACTGTGTTGCTTCATTTTAAAATGTCTTCACTGCCATATTTAGCAATGTGAACTGCAAGGTTATGTTGAAGCAGATTCATCACCTGGGTAATGCACAGGACTGGCTGTTTCTGCTTTTTAAGCAGAAAAGTGTGAGCAAGATCAGAGCTTGCAACACGGGGAGGATTCTGCAGTGTTGGAGCTGAGATGTGGAGGTGGAGGTGCTGTTGTCAGGGGAAGAGTCCTGGAAGAGCTGCCATTTCCCCTTTCCTGGTGTGGATTACTCCAGTCCCTGTGTGATGCCTGTCACTCAGTGGGAAGGAAGGAGGAAAGTATCTAATTAAGAACTGACATTAAAAGCTTAGTTCTTTTCCCCTCGAGTTCCTCACCGTGTGCTGATAGGGAGCCTGGAGCTCCAGGCCTTGTCTGGCTGATGCTGTCTGTAGGCTCTGGTCTGTCCTGGTGCCTGCAGTCCTCCCCTGTGCCCTGCTGGCTCTGTGCATGTGCCATCATGTGGGTCAGACCTTGGCTGCTTGACTTGTCTGCCCAGCTCTGGTTAGGATGCAAATCATTGGTTTGCATTTCTAATTAATTGAAGCATGGCTGTGTGTTGTGAGAGTTTTCGGAGCCTGGATGGAGGGATGTGTGTAGCTGTGCCAAGGGTCAGGATGTCTCTGCAGAGCAGTTTGTCTCTGGGCACCCAGGAATTGCCATGCTGTCCCTCTGAGGAGAGGCAGGAGGCTGCATGTGAGGGTGCAAAATACTTCCTTTATCTGAAACACAAGGAAAATAAAAAATTTGTATAAGCCTGTATGTACACAAATGAGTGATTTCCTATTAAACACACCTGCTGAGTGCCCTGTAGTTCCCTTTCCAGGAACCCAATGACCTGCAGAGATGTTTAGGACAACTGTCAGTACTTTGTGTGTGGAGCTGGCCCATGGGAGCCTGGGCCAAGGGTCATTTCTGCAAAAGGTTCAGAGCCTCATGCCAGTTTTCAGTTTCTAGGTTGTCTGGAGTGAGGACAAGCCATGCAAGGGAACATTTGTCTGTGGGAAGGAAGAGCTCTGCTGCTGCCTGTGGTGTGATGGGCTGGAATGAGCACAGGTGGGATGGGAATGGTGCTGGTGTTTGCTGTCCTGGCCAGCACAGGTAGAATGGAATGGTGCTGGTGTTTGCTGTCCTGGCCAGCACAGGTGGGAATGGTGCTGGTGTTTGCTGTCCTGTCCAGCACAGGGGGAATGGGAATGGTGCTAGTGTTTGCTGTTCTGTCCAGCACAGGGGGAATGGAATGGTGCTGGTGTTTGCTGTCCTGGCCAGCACAGGGGGAATGGTGCTGGTGTTTGCTGTCCTGTCCAGCACAGGGGGAATGGGAATGGTGCTGGTGTTTGCTGTCCTGGCCAGCACAGATGGGATGGAATGGTGCTGGTGTTTGCTGTCCTGTCCAGCACAGGGGGAATGGGAATGGTGTTTGCTGTCCTGTCCAGCACAGGTGGGAATGGTGCTGGTGTTTGCTGTCCTGTCCAGCACAGATGGGATGGAATGGTGCTGGTGTTTGCTGTTCTGGCCAGCACAGGTGGGAATGGTGCTGGTGTTTGCTGTCCTGGCCAGCACAGGGGGAATGGAATGGTGCTGGTGTTTGCTGTCCTGGCCAGCACAGGTGGGATGGGAATGGTGCTGGTGTTTGCTGTCCTGGCCAGCACAGATGGGAATGGTGCTGGTGTTTGCTGTCCTGTCCAGCACAGGTAGAATGGAATGGTGCTGGTGTTTGCTGTCCTGTCCAGCACAGGTAGAATGGAATGGTGCTGGTGTTTGCTGTCCTGGCCAGCACAGATGGGATGGAATGGTGCTGGTGTTTGCTGTCCTGTCCAGCACAGGGGGAATGGGAATGGTGCTGGTGTTTGCTGTCCTGTCCAGCACAGGGGGAATGGTGCTGGTGTTTGCTGTCCTGGCCAGCACAGGGGGAATGGGAATGGTGCTGGTGTTTGCTGTCCTGGCCAGCACAGGGGGAATGGGAATGGTGCTGGTGTTTGCTGTCCTGGCCAGCACAGGGGGAATGGTGCTGGTCTTTGCTGTCCTGGCCAGCACAGGTGGGATGAGAATGGTGCTGGTGTTTGCTGTCCTGGCCAGCACAGGGGGAATGGTGCTGGTGTTTGCTGTCCTGGCCAGCACAGGGGGAATGGAATGGTGCTGGTGTTTGCTGTCCTGTCCAGCACAGATGGGATGGAATGGTGCTGGTGTTTGCTGTCCTGGCCAGCACAGGGGGAATGGGAATGGTGCTGGTGTTTGCTGTCCTGGCCAGCACAGGGGGAATGGAATGGTGCTGGTGTTTGCTGTCCTGTCCAGCACAGGTGGGATGGAATGGTGCTGGTGTTTGCTGTCCTGGCCAGCACAGATGGGATGGAATGGTGCTGGTGTTTGCTGTCCTGGCCAGCACAGATGGGATGGAATGGTGCTGGTGTTTGCTGTCCTGGCCAGCACAGGGGGAATGGAATGGTGCTGGTGTTTGCTGTCCTGTTCAGCACAGGGGGAATGGTGCTGGTCTTTGCTGTCCTGTCCAGCTGCTCTGTCAGGGAACAGTGAGGGGTTTTCTCAGGGCAGCACCAGCACATTCCAGGTGGGCTGGGACAGAAACCAGGTTTGGGAAAATGGTGACTGCTGTATTGAGTATGCTGGTAAACTTTGCAGAATTCCACAAATCCCTGGGCAGCCCCGCAGGAATGTGGGGAGTCCATGGCAGCTGCTCTGGGCTTCCTGCCAGGGGAGAGCTGCTCTCCAAACACGGCTCTGTTTGATCACGTGCAAAGGAAAATACTGCTTGGGGTGTTTGTTTGAGCCTTAAAAAACAGAGACCTAAACTTTGAGCCATTTTAACAGCTGTGATTTTTACTCCATCTGGAGGCAGCGATCTAAAACTTTGTAGAAAAGGTGTGCAAAATTCCAAGTGCTAGCATTCAGGGACTTTTCCCCTAAGTGCATCAAGCAGGTGTTCTGTCCTTGCAGTCACCTTCACTTCTTTGCCACAGAGTTTGGTAGCTTTGGCTGCCTTTTACCTACCTAAGAAGCAACATCTGAAAAACAGATGATTAAGACTCCTCAGAAACCTTTGTCACACCCTTTATTTAAGGACCAACTCATCCCATTTTGTGGTTACACCCACCCTAACACGGGCTCTCAGCTGTGTGAGCTGCCAGTGTGTGTGCACAGCGTTGGATGAGCCTCGGTCACAAGCAGAAATCGCAAAGTAAAAGAAATTTCTGTTCTTCATCTTCTTAGTTTCTCAGTGCCACCGTGCTCTGCCAGTCCAGAGCTGGATGCAGTGAGTGCTGGAGTCCCTGGGGCTCTGTGTGAGCTGTGCTTTGTGGAAGGCCACAGACCCTCCTCTGCCAGTGTTTGGCTCAGGCCCCTTGGTTAATTGTCAGGATGTGTCAGCAGCTTGGGAAGAACATTTCCAGCTTCCTGTATGCTCCTCTAAGCAGGTACTGAAGGGCTGACTACTTCAGCAGCTAAGAATTTATTATATTTACTTTTCCTAAAGGAGCAAAGTTAGTCCTGTTAACAGTGTATGTGTGTGGGGAGAGCCTTTAATGCAACAACATTTAATGTAAGAGGTAGACAATGCTGAGATAACACTGATTTATAGGCAGATCCAGAATCAATTGAAAGCTGATTGGAGATTAGTTCAGTTTCCAGTTAGGAAGGGTGTTCCAGCTGCAGAAGGTGTGTAACATGCCTGGTGGAGGAGAGGAAGTGGGTAGAAGTTGCTAAATAAGACACACATCTCCCTGTGTGGCAGAGGCTGGGGAACCCCAGAGGCAGAGATAATTAATGCACAGCAACCTAGAGCAGCTTTGAGAAAATCAAGCTGTATGGAGCAACCTGCTGTGTTGGATTAGGCTGCTGTAAACAATGAATTTCTAAAAATAGCAGTCTGGTGGTGATCAAAGTGTCTGGCACGTGTGAGAGAGTGTAAAGCTGGCAGGAGAGCTGGAGGAGAAGGGATGGTTTGGGGACACTGCAGTCTTGAAATAGTGACATAAATTCCAGAATCTGGGGTTAAAAAGTGTTTCTGTGCAGGCACAGTCCCTGTGGGATCGGCGGGGAGAGCCCTGTGAGTGGTTTGGTGAGCTGGGTGGAGGGGCATTCTCTGGATGGGGAGGCTCAGGCTCCTCTGGCTGGCACTGGGAAGGGTGAAGGTGCCACCAACGGGGACATCTCTGGGTGTTCCTTCCTGGTGAGGGTAGCGTGGGGCTGAGCCCCACATGGCTCAGGGTGGGGGATGCAGTCCTGGCTGCTCTGCTTGCCTGGACAAGGAGCATGTCCTGGGAAATTGGGGTGCTGAATGGGGGTACTGAGCTGGGGTACTGCCAGCACTGCCCTGGGAAATTGGGGTGCTGAGCTGGGGTACTGAGCTGCCAGCACTGCCCTCCACCAGGTGATGCTGCTGGTTGCAGAGAGGAAGGTGGTGAAGCAGCGTGGGTGGTAGGAAAGTGATTACATGTGTGAGAGGCGAGGAGGGCTGGGAAGGGACCGAGTCCTTCCCTCTGCTCCTCCCCTTGCCTACTGTTGATGTGCAGCCAAGCTGACACTCAGGGTAGGAATTACTGACATACACAGTCACCAGCTCTGGGGTTTG
This sequence comes from Agelaius phoeniceus, assembly GCF_051311805.1. NCBI lineage: Eukaryota > Metazoa > Chordata > Aves > Passeriformes > Icteridae > Agelaius > Agelaius phoeniceus. The sequence continues at coordinate 26,826,643 of NC_135274.1, read as the reverse complement.
CTCCCAAATAAAGCTGGATTGCCCTTCAGAGCAGCCAGAGTCGGTAAGATGCTCGGGTGGTAGCAAGTGAGTTGGTTTAGTTTAAAGCAGAGAGAATTACCCTGTGGATTGTCTTTGCAGTTTGAGCAAGAGCCTTTTAGCCATTAAGGCTATGCAGTGACTGTACTTAGAAAATCCATTTTGCTGCATTTATTGAGTGTTACTATTACTTGGCAAACACCCTTTTGTGTTCTTCAGCAGAAGTAAACCAAACTATTTTTCAAGTTCTCTATGAAGAGGCAGAGCAGAGTGTGCAGCTGCAGAATCAAGACTCAGTAGGAGATACTCGTGTGTCCAGCTCTGTTTTTGGGTTTGCCTGGGCTGTTCTCTGCAGAGCCCTTACCCTCCTGTAGAAGACCTTCTCCAGGAAGGGCTTGCACAGGAGCAGGTAGATCAGGGGGTCCATGCAGACGTTGGAGGCTGCCAGCCACAGGGTGCTCTCCTTGGCCACGAAGAGCTGGTTCTGCAGCCGGCAGTCCATGTGGGCGCTCGTTTGGCTCATGGTGTAGGGCACCCTGCTGAAGTGGAAGGGGGCAAAGCACAGGAAGAACACGGTAAAAATGATGAATACTTTCCCCTTGATCCGTTTTTCGCTTCTGTTGCCTTTCTTCTGTGTTTTTACGTAAGACTCATACACCTTTTTGGCAATGACTATATAAAATAGCAGCATGAGGATGAGGACAGTCCAGAAGATGAACTGACAGACGTAGTTGACAGCCTCGTGCCATTTGAGTCCGAGGTAGCTCTTCAAGGAGGCGCACTTCCTCACGGACTGGGGCGTCGCTGCCTTGTTGGACAGGACCATGTTGGGCAGGGAGAGAATGAGGAAGAAGAGCCAGACCAGAGTCGCCAGGATCTTTGCTGAGGTCAGATTCTGCACCCAGAACTTCCCAAAAGGTCTCACAATCTTGAGAAATCTGTCGAAAGCAATGAGCCCCAGCAGCACGATGCTGATGTACATGGTGTCATAGAATATCACGGCTGAGAAGCGGCAGACAAAGGCCTTGAGCTGCCACGGCGCCAGGCCAGAGTCTGTCAGGATCTTCAGAGGAAGCATCAGTGTCATGATGAAGTCAGAAACTGAGATATTTTTCAAGTAGACGATGAAGGTTGATGTGCTTGGAATGTGGAAGAAAGCCCAGCAGGCCAGGCTGTTCAGCAGGAGTCCCAGGAGGAAGATGAGGGTGTAGAGCACCGGGAAGAGCAGGTGGGTGACGGTGGTGTCACGCTGGCACTGTGCAGAGGAGGCTGCTCCACTGGTGTTACCCACAGAGCTCGTGTTTGCTGAGCCTCCCATCGTTGGAAACAGACTTGGGGGAAAAGGAGGGAGAGAACACAAAACACACCCTTCTGTATGTAATATTACATGTTCCTTGCAGTGACAGCAGGTTTGCATGAATAAACACCAAACCCAAGTGTGTGTTAAACAGACCAACCAATTTCTCTTCTGATTCATGGAAAATCCAAATCTTTGCTGAAATTTAAATTGTTTGCAAGCTAGCAACCACTGAAGAGTTAAAAGGGTTCACAATTACTTTGGAGGCCTAGGGTAATGTCATAGCAGGATATAAGAGCAGACTGCCTGGAGCACTGTTGGCCTTTCCATGGAAATAGAAATATTTTAGTGTTGAATAGAAATGTTAGAAATATTCTATATCTCTAACATTCAACACTAAATAGAAATTCAACACTAAAATAGAAATATTTTGGTGTTGAATATAATATAGAAATAGAAATGTTAGAGCTGTGGCCCAAAAGCCAGCCACTCCTGGGTAAGTGACTTCTGGTGATTCTTTCCAAGCACCCACTCTTTCCCTTCTCAGCACGGCTTTAGATAGCATTTCCAAGGTCAGCTGCACACAGGTGGCTCCCAGCCCTGAGCACCAGCTGCCCAACCACCCCATCACACCCCAACACTCCGACCCTGTGAGTACCTGGGCAAACCTGCAGCGGCTGTCACAGAGCCCTCTGTGGCTGTCCCCATCTCATCCGCTGCTCCTCTGCCAGCAGAAGCCTCGAGCAAAGTGTTAGAAGTGGGGAAATGTGTAGAAAGATGAGACGTTTTTCTGCTGGTGTGTGGCTTCCTTCCTCATTTTCAGTGTCGCCTGAGCTGGTCACATTGCTATTGCTTCTGTCTCTTCCCTTTGCTCTGTGTGAGAAAGCACAGCATCTGCTCCTGAACTGGGAAAGGAAACCTGAGCCTGCCCCTTAGGACAGACACATTTCTGGGCTTGTGCATGGGACCTGCTGCACCTGGACTGGTAGGAAGAACAAACACAGAGTGTTTCCTGACAGCATTCCAGAATAAGCCTCAAAAGTAGCTCCTGGTTGTTGTTTGTGTGTGAATTCCATGTTCTAGATGGCACCAGTCATTGCCAAAGCATTGCAAGAGTCTGCTCAGAGCCCCCTGACAGGGAGGGGCTGGCTCCCCTGCCCCTGGTGTCCCTGGCACAGGGCCTGGGCTGGGCTCTGCCTCTCCAGAGAGGATTCCTGGGGTAGGCAGGGGATGCACCTTGTGCTGCTTGCAGCCCCTTTCTGCCCTGGCAGGTCCTGCTGCGTGGAGAGCTGTGGGTTGCTGATGGGTTTGCTGGGTGTAGGCTGGAACTGGGTGCATTTCTCTGAGAGCAGAGCTGCTTGTGTGAGTTTATTGCTGCCTGTGGTGGGACAGGGCTCGCTGCCCTGTGGGCAGTGCTGCTGCTCAGGCCATTTCCTGGGGCAGCTGTGGATTGCTCCAGAGGTGCTCGGGCAGCTGTGCCAGGGAGTTTGTGCATCAGTAGCTGGGACATTTTGGCTAATGTAGGTGCTGGTGTCAGTGTTAAATGGCTGCTGGGAGCAGGCAGCCCTGAGGATGGCTGGGCTTCAGTCACGCTCAGCACTGTCACCAGTGGGGTGTGTCCCTGGCTGTCCCTGCCTTCTGGTCCCCACTGGTGACCACACAAGGGTGTCACAGTCCATGCAATGCCCCAGGAGTACTGTCCTTCCCAGGAACAGTGCCTTCTGTGTTTTGAGCTCTTGCTGCTGTTCCCAGGTGTCAGAGGCAGCAGGTACCTGTGCACATCCCACCCGTGGTGGCTCTGGGGGACAGGTGTGTCTGTGGTGCCTGTCTGGACAGCTCACCTGGCCAGGGAAAGCAGCTCCTGCCTAATTGCCACTCCACGTGTAGGTGCCAAATGTGTGCAGAATGAGTTCTGGGTGGGACTGGGGCATGTGGCACTGCCCTCCCTGGGCATTAATGGGGACTGAGCTGGCCTAGGGCCTGTGGGCTGCTGGGGGAGCACGCTCTGGGGTGGCTGCATGCTGTTCCAGGGAAATCCTGGTGCTCTGTGGTGGAGCCCAGTCACTGCCTGTCTCAGCTGGAGCAGGGCACAGTTTGAGCAGGGTGGGTTCATCCCAGTGGGCTGTCAGAGATGCACAGACCCCAAGGCCGAGGGTCTGTGAGCAACAAGTGAAATTGGGTTGCAGAAGTGCCCTGGCAGGCAGGGACACGTCCCAGGAAGGATGGACAGGTGATGGCTTTGGCAGGCTGAGCTCTTGTGTGCTGGGGGCACACACTGCTCAGCTGGAGCTGTTGGCAGTGGTGATAAATGAACCACAACTTATTCCAATAGCCCACAATCTATTTCATGTGTAATCGCTGTGATACCTCAAAATGTCATGTACTTGAAAATACTTCCCTGGTTTTTTTCAATTTTCCAAGTGCAAAAGGGAAGTGGTTGAGTATTTTGTATAGTGGAAAAAGCTGCCCTTAATCATCAGTAAAGAAGTTAGCATGAGCCTGTTTTTCCCCAGGGTCTCAGTAAGATTTAAATCGAGTGTTTGTATGTTTTCTAATATAATGTTCTCTGTGAAAACATACAGTTTTGTTTATTTAAGTAGTAAGGGGAAGGATTTGGGGATTTAATTAATATCAAGATAAGCCTGATTAAGAAATAATTTCATCTGAAATACAGCTATTAATTATTGGTCAATGGATTAGGAACTGCAAGCATAGAATGAGATTAGAAAAGTGTTATTCTGTTACCAAAAATCTGCCCAAATGGCTCTCTCTATGTTTCTGTTTGTCTGCCAGTTGCATACAAGATGACAACTCCCTGTATCAAAAAATGACATCTACTGTGCATTTTATCTGCATTTCTCAGGTCTTGTGTTGTCATGAACTTTACTCTGGCCCAAATTTAGCTATTTCTGCAACATCTTTACAGTTCATGGTATCATCTGTAGCATTTCATGACTCTGTTTTAAGTTTTTCCTCACAGTTCCACCTTTCAGTTCTGACTTCTTCCCATCAGTTCTGACAGCCATCAGTGGAGGCCGGGGAGCTCTGGTTTTGGAAGGGTGGAGGTTGGGGGGACTCCTCTGGTATTTATTTAAGCTTTTTCTTTTCGCAGGCAGTGGTGGTGGTTCCAGGGTGCTCGTGCTTCATCTGCAGGGCTGTTTCTGAAGAAGTCAGTGAAGTTCTGGACGCTCCTCGTGGCTCTGTGCTCCTGCCACCCTCAGTGAAGGTGTGTGGCCAGGAAGGTGAGAGGAGCCCTGGGTTCTAGAGCGGGGTCTCGTCAGAGTCATCCCCCTTTGTCTGTGCCCCTGACCCTGCCCTGTGCTTGCACAGCATGTCCAGCAAGGATTTCCTGAAGGACTTGCACAGGAAAAAGTAAATGAAGGGATCCAGGCAGGCATTGAGGGACGTCAGCCACAGCGTGGTCTCCTTCAGGTAGAACAGAGCGTTCCGAGCGGAGCAGTCAAACACATCTCTCGTTTGGCTCAAGGTGTAGGGGATTCTGGTAAAGTGGAATGGCACAAAGCAAATAAAGAACACAGCAATTATTATGAAAACCTTGAGATTGACAGTCTTTTTAGATGCCTTCCCTGTGCATCGAGTCCTTTTGTAGGATTTGTACAGTTCCTTGCTGATCAGGATGTAACACACCACTATGACTGCTAAGTTAACCCAGAAGATGAGCTGACAAATGTAATTTACAATTTCATGCCAGACTAAGCCAAAGTCCGATTTCAGGAGAGCACACTTCCTTACGTTCTTGGGTGTTTTCTTCTTATTATTTAGAATCATGTTGGGTAGCGAGAGAGCGAACATGGACAGCCAGATTGCTGTGGACAGGACCTTGGCAGCCAGGAGGCTCCGTGGAGTGGTGGTTCTGAAAGGTGAGGTGGCTTTCTGGTAGCGATCAATCGTTATCAGACCAAGGAACAGGATGCTGATGTACATGGTGAAGTAAAACACCACCTGCGTGACCTGGCACACAAACCCTCGCAGGACCCACGACACCAGCTTGGCATCGCTGAGGATTTTAAATGGAAAAGTCAGGATCATGAGGAAGTCAGAAATCACAGTGTTCTTGAGGAAGATAATGAAATTGGATTTACTGGGTACTTTAAAGAAGACCCACATTGCCAGGCCATTCATGGGGATCCCCACCAGGAACAGAAATGTGTAGAGTAAAGGGAAGATGACTTGGCTGATCCTGCTGTCGCTGGTGCAGTTGCTGTCATTCCTGGAGGAGCTGAACTGGGTTGTGGCTTTCATTTGCATTGTGGTATCTCTTCTCCCTGGAGAAACAAACAGAAAAAAAAAGAAGAAAATGAGAGTTTTATCTGTTATGAGGCTTCAGCCTTTTCAGTCAGCTTTGAATTGTTGTGTTGTGAACAAGTGCACCCGGCTGGGCCAGGGCAGCTCTCAGGTGTGTGGTGATGCAGCTGGTTCTGTCTGTCTGGGCTCTGCCCATGGGAAACAGGCACTCGGGGAATTGATGTGCTCTCAGCTGATGCCCAAATCCCTGACAAAGTTTTATTTCTTCCTAGAAAGTAGGAAAAAAAGGCTTTTGCTTTGAAGATGAAGCAGGTTGATGAGCCAAGCCCCACGCTGTGGGAGCAAGCCCTGGCAGAGGTGGGCACGTGGTGCCCCAGGGCAGGCGCCAGGAGGAGCTGGGCGCTCTGGGCACAGGCTGCTCTCAGCCAGGGGCCCTTGGCAGCCCCTGCAGCAATCAACACGGGGCAGGGCAGGGCAGGAGGGCTCCTGGGGAGCCCCTCGGAGCAGGCAGAGGCAGGAGGAGCAGCTGAGCATCCCTGGCCTGAGACCCAGACCTTGTCCTGGCTCCAAACTGCTTTCTTAGCCAGGGACAGCTGCAGATTCCAGATGATGCACTAGGAGCTTCTGCTTCTGTTTTCTGTAGAAAAGAGAGAGAAATGAAATGTTAAGAAATAATTAGCAGATTCCTTCCTGCCTTTGACTGACTCCCAGAGACATTATTTGTAAAGGGAACAGGGATTTGTCAGATTGTGCAACTTTTCTGAGCACAGAGCTGCATTCCTGTCTGCTCCTATTGGCCTTGTGAGTCCTTAGTGTTATTTCTGTACACAGCCTTGTTTCTTAAAACTCTTAAAGAACTTGAAAGAAGTAGTGATTTGTTACTTTGGAGAAAGTTATTATTGAAGGAAATATTTCTTCCTTATGTGACTTGTAGAACAGTGCTTCAAGTTTTAAGCTGCATACAGTAGGTCAACATTATATGATACATACATGTAATTGAAAGACTAACTATAAACAGTTACAATGAAATAAACTACACATATTTCAATTTTTTTGGGGTGTACAAGACACCACTTTAGGAGCTGCATCTTTTTTTCAATGGATTTGTAAGTAGTAAGTGTCACAGTTTCTAAACATCTGTCTTCTGTTTACTGATCTGCTGCAGAGTATTGATCCAGGGCACAGTTTGAATAGGGGGATGTGCAGTCCCGGGGCTGTTTGGTGCCCGGGGGCTGTGCGGTCCCTGGAGGATGTTCAGTGCCCGGGGCTGTGCTCGGGGAGCCAGGGCTGTGCGGTACCCGGGGTATGTGCGGTGCCCGGGGCATGTTCTGTCCCCGGGGAATGTTTGGTCCCGGGAGATGTTCGGTCCCTGGAGGATGTGCAGTCCCGGGGCTGTGCTCGAGGAGCCGGGGCTGAGCAGTCCCTGGAGGATGTGCGGTCCCTGCGGGATGTTCCGTGCCCGGGGGATGTTCGGTCCCCGGAGGCTGCGCGGTGCCGGGGCTGTGCTGGGGGTCCCGGGGCTGTGCTGGGGGTCCCGGGGCTGCGCGGTGCCGGGGCTGTGCTCGGGCAGCCGGGGCTGTGCGGTCCCTGCGGGATGTGCAGTCCCTGGGGGCTGTGCGGTGCCGGGGCTGTGCTCGGGGTCCCGGGGCTGTGCGGTCTCCGGGGGCTGTGCGGTCCCTGGGGGCTGTGCTCGGTGTCCCGGGGCTGTGCGGTCCCTGCGGGATGTGCAGTCCTTTGGCGCTGTGCGGTGCCCGGGCTGTGCTCGGGGTCCCTGGGGGCTGTGCGGTCTCTGGGGGCTGTGCGGTCCCTGCGGGATGTGCGGAGCCGGGGCTGTGCGGTCCCTGCGGGATGTGCAGTCCTTTGGCGCTGTGCGGTGCCCGGGCTGTGCTCGGGGTCCCGGGGCTGAGCCCGCTCCCGCTCCCGTTCCCGCTGTGTCAGCCCCGGGGCTGCCCTGCCCAGCTCGGGACCGTCCCGGGGCAGCCCCGCGGCACCGGAGCCCCCTCGCCCCCCGGACCCCGCTGCCCCCGCGGGCTGGGGCGCCCGGCTGGGCTCTGGAGCGCCTCGGCTGCAGAACAGGCAGGGCTGGACGGCGAACCTGCCCAATCTCTGCTGCGGTGCTCTGTAAAGGCTGCCTTCGGTGCGGGGAGAGGCACAGACGGGCTTGAGTTTGTGAAGTTTTATGCTTGAATGTTCAGTTCCTTGATTTTTAAGTTAAAAAAGAATTAGATTCCCGTATGGCATATTTTTGGCTTTTACCTTTTAAAGGAGGAATGGAAACCCTTCAGATACAAATCCACATCTTGTAATACTCACAAACTGCCCCAGTTGCTGTTTCCCCTCCTGGTTTGTGTCCCTAGTTTGGGTCTGCATAGTTCAGGTTTGTGGCTCCATTTCATAGGGAGCAGGAGAGTATTTCTCAGTAATAATATTTTAGTAGGTTTACAGACACCTGGCAGCAGTAGCATTCATTTAGAAACACCAGGAAAAGGAAATAGGAAATATAGAACTACACAAGTGTCTATGTTAATTTCTTCTGCTTACAAGCTAAAGTTCAGTAACACAACAAAAATAACAAGTTTTGTTAAGGTTAATCTACAATAACAAGTCAAAACAAGGTCTAGTAATAATACAGGGTAATAAATAATTTATTAAAGATATGATACACAAAACTTGTTTGGAAGCACTTTTTTTTTTTTGTCAAGTGGAGTTAGAAATTCCTGAAAACTGTTAATAAAATTTATGTATACAATTTGAAACAGCTATATTTAAGGTAAGAACATGACATTCTTGTTGGTCTCCTTTCCAAGCACCCAACCCCTGTATGTTCACAGGAACATTTTCAGCTCCTTTCTGGCCTGCTGTAAGCCCAGCTGTTTCTCTCAGTCTGTTTGAAGCGATAATAAATTACAATTCACAGATGCTCACGTTTAGAGACTCACCCTCTGTGGGTTGCTGTGCTCTGGTCTCCTCTGCAGAGTCTCTGAGTGTGCGTCAGTGAGGGAGGGATGTGTTTGGTTTCGTGTGCCTGGAACAGTTACTTATCTTCTGAAAACTTCCTCTTTTAAAATAATTCTTTCACTTTTTTTAAAGATTCTGTCTCCTGGCCACTCCTTCAGTGTTGCTTCTGGTGCAAGTGCTGTCCCAGAGTGGAACACTCGCTGGATTTCTGTCTTTGCTGTGGCACTGGCTGTCAGAGCAGAGGGCTGACATCAGGCACTGCCCTTGTAATTAATTACCCGCTAATGACCTCGTCCTGCTGCCCTTTGGTATCAGGATGTGGAGCAGCAGGCAGGGGCTGGCAGTGGCAGGGGGTCCCAGGGCTGCAGGAGATAGTTTAACTTAACTTCAGTTTATAGATTCTTTTCAGTAATGAGAAGTCTTCCCAGTTGGGCTAATTAGTGAAATTTGTCCCTGTGATATAAAACCTTATGCTGGAGACAAACGCTCCTTGGAATATTTTGGGTGTGAAATTTGCATTCCTCACTAATACCTATTTTTCTCCCTCAAGAAAACCACTTCACATATTGGTGTTCCTGGCCTGGGACAGTACTTGCCCTTTTGTCTAATCATTAATATCAAAATATGAGCTTTAAGTATCTTTTCTCTAGATACTGATTTCCAGACCCTGTCTGTTAAGTCACCTTATTACCAAATGTAGCTTTTAATTTGGATAAATTTTCTCATTTCTCCTTAATGAATTCCCTCTGCCCCACTGCAGCTCACTGGGTCAGGACACCTGGAGGGTGGCACTGTTGGGAAGTGAGGTTCTGTGCCCTGTAGGGACACCTGATGTCCCAGGAAGATGCTGGGGAGGAGGATGTTGGGCCTTACCCAGCTGCTCACAATTTCAGTCCTAGAAATGTCCAGGAACTCATTTGGAAATTCAAGACTTTGTTTGCAGGAAAACTTGAACAAACTAGGTGTAGCAGCCTTGTTATCTGGTAGATGTTGCTTATCCAGAATGAGTTTGAAAATGTGTCTGAAGTGCTAACCCAGCAAGATTTTGAAAACATGTATGAAATGTTAGCCCAGCAGGATATGGAAAACATGTATGAAGTGTTAGCCCAGCAGGATATGGAAAACATGTATGAAATGTTAGCCCAGCAGGATTTTGTCATGGCAGCCGCTTTCCTGCAGTGTGCATTTGCAGGCAGCTCTGGTTTGGCTCCCAGCACTGTGTGTTCCCAGGTGCAGCAACACCCAGACCCCAGCTGCTGTGGGACCAGAGCTCGTGCTGGATTTCCTGGAGAGCCCTCAGCTCCCAGCACGAGCTCCTGGAGGCTGCCCAGGGTCCCGAGTGCCAGGGCAGCTCTGCGGCAGCTGAGCTCTGCAGAATTCCTTCCTCCTGTTTGTCCCGTGCCTGCCTCTGCAACCCTGTGCACTTTCATCCCTCTTGTGAAAATGTATAAAGTACTCTGAGTTACTGTGTTAAATCAGTCTGAGTCATTCCTCAGAAGGGAGGAAGGAGCAGCAGGCCTCGCTGTCAGACTGTCAGGAGCAGCTTGGTACCAGCAGTTGTTGTTGTTTGGCACCAGCAGTTGTTGTTATTTGGTACCAGCAGTTGTTGTTGTTTGGTACCAGCAGTTGTTGTTGCTTGGTACCAGCAGTTGTTGTTGCTTGGCACCAGCAGTTGTTGTTTGGTACCAGCAGTTGTTGTTGTTTGGCACCAGCAGTTGTTGTTTGGCACTAGCAGTTGTTGTCTGGTATCAGCAGTTGTTGTTTGGTACCAGCAGTTGTTGTTTGGCACCAGCAGTTGTTGTTGTTTGGTACCAGCAGTTGTTGTTGTTTGGTACCAGCAGTTGTTGTTGTTGTTTGGCATCAGCAGTTGTTGTTGTTTGGCATCAGCAGTTGTTGCTGTTTGCTACCAGCAGTTGTTGTTGTTTGGTATCAGCAGTTGTTGTTGCTGTTTGGTACCAGCAGTTGTTGTTGTTTGGTACCAGCAGTTGTTGTTGTTTGGTACCAGCAGTTGTTGTTGTTTGGTACCAGCAGTTGTTGTTGTTATTTGGTACCAGCAGTTGTTGTTGTTTGGTATCAGCAGTTGTTGTTGCTGTTTGGTACCAGCAGTTGTTGTTGTTGTTTGGTACCAGCAGTTGTTGTTGTTGTTTGGCACCAGCAGTTGTTGCTGTTTGCTACCAGCAGTTGTTGTTTTTTGGTACCAGCAGTTGTTGTTGTTGCTTGGCACCAGCAGTTGTTGTTGTCTGGTACCAGCAGTTGTTGTTGTTTGGTACCAGCAGTTGTTGTTGTTTGGTACCAGCAGTTGTTGTTGTTGTCTGGTACCAGCAGTTGTTGTTGTTGTTTTTTCTACCAGCAGTGTTGTTGTTTGGCATCAGCAGTTTTGCTGTTTCAGACTGAGCAGCCCAGGACAGTCCTTTCCTGTTTAAGTCTGGAAATGAGGGAAGGTTCTGCATTAGGTCCTTGCCTCCTATTATGATGGGTGTTTTGTTTATTAAATGTGTAATTCATAGATTATGGATTTTGTCTACACAGCTTTTGAAAAATCTGATTTTTAAAAGTAATAAGAGTTTTTACTGGGGGAATTGCTTTAAACTGGCAGAGACTAGGTTTACGTTGGATGTGAGGAAGAAATTGTTCCCTGTGAGGGTGGGCAGGCCCTGGCACAGGTGCCCAGAGCAGCTGGGGCTGCTCCTGGATCCCTGGCAGTGCCCAAGGCCAGGCTGGGCACTGGGGCTGGGAGCACCTGGGGGAGTGGGAGGTGTCCCTGCCATGGCAGGGGTGGAATGGGATGAGTTTTTAAGTTCCCTCCAAGACAAACCAGTCTGTGATTCTCTGGAGTGTGGGGCATCCTTGGCAGGGCAGAGCAGCTGAGAGGAAGCAGTTTTGTAAGAGCACAAAGGGGAACATCTAAATGCAGCCAAATGAGTTTCACTCTAGAATAGAGAGAACATAACTGGCACTGGGGTGAGTCAACTCTGCTGTTTCTTCAGCTGTTACATAACCCTGAATCATGCCCCAAATCCCGCATTACACTGTGTGGGATCTCTGAAGTTCTTTAATGCCAGTAGATTGTGTGGCTGGTCTCCCTCCTGAGGGCAGTGCTGGCTGGGCAGGGGCAGGGTCCTGCAGTGACACAGAGCTGGGCAGAGGTGCCCCACACGCCTCTGCCCCCGAGCTGGGTGCCTCGCACGCCTCTGTGAACCCACGGCTGCTTTTTGATGGCTGCGTATTTTCATGGGTGAAAATATCCACAGTGCAAGTTCAAAATCACAGATGTTTCACTACTGATGATACCAATAACCTTAATTATTTGGGAAATGGTTTGGATGTCAGTAAAACTAGAGGAATTTACTGAAACTTATTCATTCTCTGCACCTGGCAGTGTTGAGAAGGGCAGAAGCACTGACAGGGATACACCCTGTGCTGTCTGGGAGCCTGACATGGAAATGGAGAGTAAGTGTGATTTCAAGCATTGACAGCACTTAATTTTGCCTCATTTGTCATGCAGGTGAGGTAAGGGAAGTAATTTCCTAAATCTGTGGTGTCAAAACCAACACAGGCTTCAGTGTCTCATCGTGGTTAAGTTCCCTGTTCACATGGACACAATGAACCAACAGGCTCCATTTTCCCATTTCAGTGCCCACAGCTTATTTTGATATTAATCCATCATAACCACATACCCCAGCTGAATTAATCACTTACCTGTTAGGCTGCAGTTTCAATGCCAGAAGATTAAATTCTTTCTTCAGCTCATGAGCTTCTGTAGCTGTTCTGGCTGAGGAGGATTTCGCACAAAGGAAATGTTAGTTGATAAAAAATACCCATTTTTTACAAGATTTCCTCTTCTTGGCACAGAGAAATTATTTTCTGGAATTTGTTCTTCTTGTGATTGTCACCTCTTGGCTGCTGCTCACAACAGCATCGAAGTGGGGGCTGTGTGTGCGGTTCTGAAGGCAATTGTGGTGCTGGGTAAGGGTGTGCAGAGTCCTGTGTGGGGTGTTCATGGCAGTGTTTGTGTGGGAAACAGCTGGTGCTGGCTCACTGCTGGGGGAATGCTGCTGGGAAAGGAAGCCCTGGGAACAAGGCAGGAATGTGGCTGCTGTTGTGTCCTGCAGGGAGCAGAGCCCAGGTCAAAGCCACATTTCCCTGTGGCTCAGCCCCAGGGGAGGCTACAGGCACGTGTGACTGTTCCAGATGCTCATCCTGACCTCCATCCCCGAGTCCCAGTGCATTTAAACTCAGGCAAGTCCCTCTCAAATATAGATAGGAAATAGGGTCTCAGATGGGTTTTCTGTGTTTTGCCACAAATCCTGGGTGTCTGCCATTGTGGGAGTTGCAAAAGCATCACTCTGAGCAGCTCTCCACGAGTGGTGAGCTCTATTTTCCTGTAAGTAACTGCCTTTGGTTTGGCACTAGTTCAGCTTGTTGGCACCCTGCATTCGTAATTCAAAATTTTTACTGGCTTTGCTGAAGAAAAGCATCAGATAAATGGTAGCTGCTGCAGGTCAGTGCTGACAAAGCAGCTCCAGTTTTATCAGAGCATTCTGGGGTGGCTTTGGGTTCATGTGGCCTTGGTGCCACTCTCCTCATTGTTTTATCTCCCTGCCAGGTCCTTCCTCTCATCCTTCCTGGCTGAAGGAGTGGGCTGGCAGTGAGATTGAGGGGCCACTGGTCAATTCTGTCTTGAACTGCAGAATGTTAATAAATCAAAGGGAGAGATAGCACTTGGAGAAAGGACATCTGAGAAGAGTGGGTCACATTCAGGTGTGGAGCAGCTCCCTGAGGGCCCCTGAGCTGGGGGATCTCAGTGCAGCTGGGCTGGCTGGGGCTCTGCCTTCCTGCCTGTCCTGAATGCCTCTGCCAAGACTTAAATTGACTAAAACAGAAACAGACACAGATGCAGCAGTGCCACTTTAGGGGAAAACGGGTAGACAAAACAGGGAAGGGACTGAGGATGGGAAGTACCAAAATAACTCTACTAATGCAGTGCTGTGTTTGCTTCTCCTAAAGCTGTCCCTGCTGAGCCAGCAGCCCTTCCTGCCACTGGCACTCACTCGCCTTGAGGGTCAGGATGAGCAAAGGGAAGGGCTCCTGGCACCCCTGCACAATCAGGTTCCTCAGGTAAGGCAAGCACAGAGCTGTGAGCACCTTTGTCAGGTGGGTGTGTGTCAGCAGTTTTATGTCAGCAGTTTGATGGTGTAAACCCAGGGAAATTACAGTGCTGTGCCAAAAGGAGCAGTCCCAGGAGGGGAAAATGGGGAGGCCTTGTTCCTCTTGTGAGTGTGAATACATCTTTTCTCCTAAATTTGTTGCAGAGAAATGTAATGAACTGGAGTCTGATTTCAGTTCTTTCTAGGAAAAACAATAAAGGTGTTGGCCCTGAGAGCATGTCTTCCCAGCCCCTTCCTTGATCCTGGAACGTTTGTATAAGTTTAAAACTGTCCTTCTTTAGGAAGACCTGTCACCCTCTGCAGCTGGCACAGAGAGAGTGCTGAAGAGTTTTGCATACTGTGAACAGCAGCATTCCTGGTCCCAGACTGGCTGCTTGAGGCTCTCCTGATGTTTGAAAAGATGCAGCAGCTGCTGGGGAGGAGGTGAGGAGCAGGGAGCTGCAGTGCCCAGCTCTGGGGGCTGGCGAGCTGTTTTATTCCAGAGTGATCCCAGTGCAGCCCAGAGTGGGCATGTGTGACAGTGCAGGGAGCACCAGTGCAGCCCAGAGTGGGCATGTGTGACAGTGCAGGGAGCACCAGTGCAGCCCAGAGTGGGCATGTGTGACACAGTGCAGGGAGCAGCACCAGTGCAGCCCAGAGTGGGCATGTGTGACACAGTGAGGGAAGCACCAGTGCAGCCCAGAGTGGGCATGTGTGACAGTGCAGGGAGCACCAGTGCAGCCCAGAGTGGGCATGTGTGACAGTGCAGGGAGCACCAGTGCAGCCCAGAGTGGGCATGTGTAACACACAGTGCAGGGAGCACCAGTGCAGCCCAGAGTGGGCATGTGTGACACAGTGTAGGGAGCACCAGTGCAGCCCAGAGCGGGCATGTGTGACAGTGCAGGGAGCACCAGTGCAGCCCAGAGTGGGCATGTGTGACACAGTGCAGGGAGCACCAGTGCAGCCCAGAGTGAGCATGTGTGACACAGTGTAGGGAGCAGCAGTGCAGCCCAGAGTGGGCATGTGTGACACACAGTGAGGGGAGCACCAGTGCAGCCCAGAGCAGGCATGTGTGACAGTGCAGGGAGCACCATTGCAGCCCAGAGTGGGAATGTGTGACACAATCAGGGGAGCACCAGTGCAGCCCAGAGTGGCCCTGCTGCTCCTCCAGGGATCCTCAGGGGCTGCAGGTCTGCAGAGCAGCAAGAACCTCTGCTCTGTTCTGACAGCTCTCTCCTGTCATTACAGCTTTAAGCCTAGGTTGCATGTGTGTAATTGTTATCTTTTTCTCCTGATACTGCTCCATTCAGAGGTTTAGAGGTTCTGTGCTGGCTGTGCCTCCATTTGGGAAAGCACTGGAGCCTTTATTCTCTTTTCCTCCCCAGAGCATTTTCCCTTGTTGGACGCTGTAATTGCCCCTGGCTCTCTTGGCTGGCTGTGCTGGCAGCTGCCCTGGGGCCTCTGCCATGGATCAGATCTCTCTGGGCCTCCTGGCAGCCACAGCTCCCCAGGATAACGTGTGTCTTCACTTCAGGGAGTTGTTCACCACCGTGCTGGACATGCTGGGGGTCCTCATCAGTGGGACACTCACCTCAGACCTGTCAAACGCCTCCCAAGGAGGGTCTGAGCACAACCAAAGGACTTACAGGCATTCAGTGAAGAAATTAAAAGTAAGTGCCATGTGTGCCATTTTCAGCATTTCCTTTGAATTGCTTTCTGTGCTCATGTTTTAATCCTGTCATTCCTAGTGTCTGGGAAAAAGAAGAAAGTGTCTTTTGGAAAAAGAAGAAAGACTGAAACATTCCCGGTGATAACAAGAAGAAATAGAAGAAGATAAAAATACAGGAATGTGGGCATGGGAAGAGATTTCTAGGATTTTTTTCATATTCTGTTAAATTTGGGAACCCTGCAAGACACTCAGTTACTTTTATTCATGGTTGGGGCACTAAACTTGCATTATGTACTTTCTATGTTGCATTTAAAGAAGAGATGAAAAGAAGACTTACATTCTTCAAACAAAGAGAAAAACCCCAAAAACCTTGCAAAGCCACTTGCTTAAATTTAGTAAAAGTACAAGGAAATGATTCATGCAGAAAGTGGATGTTTTCTAATAGTGAAAGCAGCGTGGTGTTGTGCCCTGGCCCTGTTTCTGTCTGGCTGATGGGGGTGTGTGCTCCCCAGAAGGCGGTGGGGGCACAGGGGCTGCGAGAGCATCACCAGGGCCTGGCAGCCCTGCTAACTCTCACCCAGGTCTGTGTGTGCTTCCTCCTGTCTGGGGCAAGCTGTAGCTGTTACTGCAGGAGCAGCTTCTGAAATGCTTCCTGGTCATGCTATCTTGACACCAAACACGTTGGTTTAAACCCAGGTCCATTCAAATGGAATCAGTTTGGAAAAGTCTCACACACTAAACTGCTAAACCCAGGCCCCATTCAAATGGAAGCAGTTTGGAAAAGTCTCACACACTAAACTGTCCTGCTGTGCAGCCTGGTCTGGTGTCTGAGACGCTTTCCCTCCTGTTGGGGCTGGGGCTGTGGGTTCCTGAGCTGAGCAGTCACTTAGAGCAGGATTTTGGAAACGATGCCTGGCACCAGCGTGGCCAGGCTGGTGTGGGTGTGCCAGGATTCCCTCAGCATCCAGCTGGGTAGCCCAAGGATATTCCCTCAGCATCCAGCTGCATTCCCCATGTGCTGTGGCTTAAGTAGCTGTAATTCTAAGATGATTTTCTGGCCTTTTTGATGTTTCAGTGGTGTTCTTCATGTTGCTTATATCCCGATGCTTTGAGCTGTCCTGGTGCTCCACCTGACCATGCCTGGAGAAGGTGCCTGCTCCTGAGGCTGGGATGTGCCTGGAGCTGGCAGTGGGAATCACCAGACCTCACCTGGAGTTCACATCACTGCCAACAACAAAGGATGTGTCTCTGTCTCTTCATAATTCAGTAGGAAAATGGCCATTACTTATGAGTTAGGAAGGTATGAATTCACATTTCCTTCTGCTGTGTATTTTAGGACCATGCACAGGCCAGCTCACACAGAGTGCGTCCTCCTGCTCCTCACTGCCATCCCTGCTGGCTCACACAGCCCCTGCCCTGTGGGGGCACAGCCTGGGGGTACAGCCTGGGGGTACAGCCTGGGGGTACAGCCTGGGGGTAAGCCTGGGGGAACACCTGTGGGGCTGCAGCCTCGGGGTACAGTCTGGGGGTACAGCCTGGGGGAACACCAGTGGGACCCCTCCCCAGCCCAGCCTCCTCCTGCACAGCCAGCCCCTGGCCCAGCTCGGGAGCACAGCCTGCAGACTTTGACCCGCTCCTGTTTCTCGCCCCGTTTGGCTGATTCCTTTGTCAGCTGGGGGGGTCTCAAAGGGCTTTTCTGCTCTCAGTTGTAGCTCTGTCTCTGCCAAGGCGCTGAACTTTGTGGAGGGATAAGCCAGAACAACTCCTGTGGTGGCAGTGTCAGAGCTGGTGGGGTTCTGTGCTGAGTGAAGGGAGAAATGGACAATTAAAGGAACAAAGGCCCTTTGGGTTATTTCCTCTGTGATTCATACCAAGAGCCATGGTGGATAATTTGCCATCTTCTAGCTGTAATAAATCCACAGGCTCACATTTTTTCAGCATTTCAGATCGGTGCTTTATTTTGTGGGGCATTGTCTGTTTCCTCTCGTTAGTGAATTAGAGTTTTACAGCGATTTGCTGGCTCCAGAGGGCAGCACTGTGTGACGATTTGAGAAACATTCCTGTGACTTAGAGCAGCAGTTTAAAAATTTGGTTCCAGTAATAAATATTAAATATTCCTTCCTGAAGCTCCAAATACAACTAACCTGTATAGTAGCTGTGTAAAGTCTTCAGAACATAGTAGAGAGTGGCTAAAAAGTTTAAGGAAATGCTGCTTTTGAAAACAAATGTATAAGATGACCTTTGAAGTCTGACAGAGAGATACATGGTTTTAATCAAGCGGCAGAGAGTGCATAAACTGCTGCCATATCACAAAATTGGCTTGAAATATTAAGATGTTCAGGCCATGCTTTTGATGTGACACACAACTTTTGTTCAGCAGCAGTAGCAAGATGCTTTATGTGACACAGAACATAGAGCAGCCCACAGTCTTTGAGCTTTTTCTTTCTCATTCACAAGTGGCAGTTTTCAAAGTTGCTTTGCCCATTTAAATTTTCAGGCCAGAATCGGGTTTAATCCAGGCTGTGCCTCTACAGAGGTGGATACTCACAAGTATTTCCAATAGCTGCATCACTGGTGATTTTTCTCCTCATCTCTGTAAGGATATCCTGTCTAGAATGGCAAAGGCTTTGTTGGAGGACTTGGATTTGTGTTTGGTTCTATGGGGAACTGGCAGCTGTGGGAAGGATCACTGCTGCGTCCAGCTCCTGCCTGTCCCTGGCTTTTCTGGTGGAATGGTTTTAGAAGTGGCCAAGTGCAGCCGTGCAGCATTCCAGTCACACAGGGAACACACGGGGAGAGAGGAGGGGAGGGTCAGGGGGGCTTTGTCCCCTGTGGACAGAGAAGGGAGCCCCTGACCAGGTGAGGCGCTGGTGGCTGGCCCTGCTCCCTGTCCCTGTGCTGTCCTTGGGGAGCATCCCTGCTGCCCCAGCCCCTGCTGTGTCCCACCACAGGGCACGGCTCCTGACTTGGGGCCCTTGATTTTTGGGCTGTACTGCTAACAGGCTGGGGGGAAAATGGGGTTTACTGTTTGAAGATCCTTTTAAATTAAATTGTTAGTAATAAACCAGAGTTGCATGAAGACAGCCAAAAAAACTGAATTCCTTCTGAGACATAACTTTCTGCTGGATTGGAGCCTTTGCTGGATTAGGGAATGATTTTACCCAACAACTGTCACTGACAAATCCTTTTTAAATCTCATTATGCTTGTTTCCTTTATTTCCACAGTTTTTCCAAACATATTTCAGGTAGGTGAGGATAACTAGGAAAAGTTTGCTATAGAAAAGTAGAGAAAATACAGTCATGCTGAAATTGCAGCTTTTGAGTTAAAAAGCATTAATCTTATATAATTTGCATCCATTTTTGAGGGTTTTTTAAATAGTTCTTATATGTTGAACAAACTGATGGGAGAGTGTTGTGGCAATGGGCACCTGCCTGGTGCAGACTCCTCTGCCAGCACCTGCACAGCAGAAGGTGCTGTGGGCTGGGTTTATGCTCCCCAAAAACCTCCATGTGCTGGTTAGTGCCTTTGATAACCTCAGCAGTTCCTACAGCCTGGTAGCCAGGAGATTACACATGTTTAAAGTGAGGGATTTGGTTTCAGAAAGGGAAAAGATGCTGAAGTCTTGTAAAACACTGAAACTGCCTTCAGTAAGCACCAGGTTTTGCTGAGCAAAGCTGGGGCGGTTTCTGTAGCGCCCACGGAGTTATTAGGGTACAGGATTACTCCAGTTTTATTCAGCACACCAGATTTCCAAAGAATCACTTAATTAAAAGCATTAGAAGCACGTGCATTTTCACTGGGTCTAATGAGAAAAACAGTTGTGGATTGAGGAGGCAGATCTGTAAAGCTGACGGCCCAGGGACGGATGGTGGGCGCTGAGTTTGGGGTGCTGATCCTGCTGTGCTCAGCGCCACAGCTGCAGCGGGGCATCCTGAAGCCTTCCCTTCTGCAGGCTGAGCGCCCCTGCTGGGAGGCTGCAGGGCAGGAAGGGAGCCCTCAGGTGTTCTGAGAGTTCTCAGGTGCTCCCTGCATCCTTGCTGTGCAGGACACCCTCCTGCCCTCGCTGCCCTCCCCACCTGCTGGCCCCTGTGCCAGGGCGGTACAGCCTGTGGCTTGGGCTCAGGTACTGTGGGGTTTGTTCCTGCCATGGCTTGGGCACTGTGGGGTTTGTTCCTGCCGTGGCTCGGGCACTGTGGGGTTTGTTCCTGCCATGGCTTGGGCACTGTGGGGTTTGTTCCTGCCATGGCTTGGGCACAATGGGGTTTGTTCCTGCCATGGCTTGGGCACTGTGGGGTTTGTTCCTGCCATGGCTTGGGCACTGTGGGGTTTGTTCCTGCCATGGCTTGGGCACTGTGGGGTTTGTTCCTGCCATGGCTCGGGCACTGTGGGGTTTCTTCCTGCCATGGCTCAGGTACTGTGGGGTTTGTGCCTGCTGTGGCTCGGGCACTGTGGGGTTTGTTCCTGCCATGGCTCGGGCACTGTGGGGTTTGTTCCTGCCATGTCTTGGGCACTGTGGGGTTTGTTCCTGCTGTGGCTTGGGCACTGTGGGGTTTGTTCCTGCCATGGTTTGGGCACTGTGGGGTTTGTTCCTGCTGTGGCTTGGGCACTTAAGTGCCTTAATGTTGCTGTCCTTTAAATCCCCTGAACATGGAGAGAAACAATGCTAGGAAATAATGCTGGAGGTAATTTTCCCTTTCCTCTCTCCTTTTGCCCAGTGACTGCAGACTGAATGCTGTGATGTGCCCAGGCACTCAGGTGCTTGTGGCTGCCTTTGATTGAAGCCATTGCAGGGCTGAGCCCAGCCTGGCTGCAGCCTGTGTTCCCCACCATTCCTGCTGTGTTTCTGGCTCAGATGACGTGGATGTAGGTGGCTGCAGTGTCAGTGCCCAGAGGGTTCCTAGCTGTGCACCTGTACGTGCCAGAACTGGAGGGCTGGGGGTTCTGCAGGAGCAGAGTTCCCGTGGGGTGGAGCAGCTCGCCCCCAGAGCCCCGGCCCTGGTGAGCTGTGGAGAGAATGGAATGGTCAGGTAACTCCCAGGTGATTTCTGGCTTGGGGATGCCCAGCACGACGCAGTGGAGCTGAACTGCTGCCCCTGGCATGGTGTGGATGGCCGGGGGGGGTCTGCCCATGATCCGCGGGGCGTAGGCTGCGACCATGACAGGGATGGTGAGGGAGGAGTCCCCGGCCTCGTTGTGGGCCCGGCACAGGTAGCTGCCTGTGTCGTGGGGCGAGGCTGCCCCGATGACCAGGGTGCCGTTGTCCAGCAGCAGGAGCCTCCCGCTGAGCTGCGGCCGCTCCAGCACGCGCCCCCCCGGCAGCGTCCACGCCAAGCGGGGCCGGGGGCTGCCCTCGGCCAGGCAGTGCAGAGACAGGGGCTCCCCGCTGACCCCCCGCACCAGCCCCGCAGGCCGGGTCAGGATCCTGGGCTTCTGGGCCACCTCCAGCACCATCAGCTTCTCGATGTAGCCCACCTGGTTCCGCGCAGCGCAGCGGTACCGCCCGGCGTGCTGGCTCTCGGGGCTCAGGATGGTCAGGGCGCCGTTGCTTCCTGTGACAAACTGGGGTGTCCTGATACTGCTGGAAAACCACGTGCCGTTGGGCAGCATCCAGCTTATATCCGGGGGAGGGTTTCCATCCACAGAACAGTTCAGTGTGATAGGTTTCCCAGGTTTTGCTATTATTTTTTCATTGAAAGGGTTTTTGAACATTGGTCTCCGTAGCATTTCTGTGACTTCCACCTGCACCACCAGCACAGTTTCTCCCCCATCATTACGTGCCACACAGGTAAAATCCCCCATGTCTGAGGGCCTGATGTTTCGAATCTCAAGTGTCCCATTTTTGTGCACCACGATCCTGCTCCCGTAATATGGGGCTGTTAGGAAAATGTTGTCAGGCATGATCCACATAATCTGGGGAGGAGGTGTCCCTTCTGCCCGGCAGTCGATGTGTTTCTTGGAGTGCCTCACTGCCGTCACCTTCATGATCGTTTTGTTCCCGTGTACACCATTGATGATGGGGGGTTTAGCAGCCACACCCAGCCTGTACAGCCTGCTGTCGTCCCCGCCAGGGTTCTGAGCCACACACAGGTACTCCCCAGCATCCAGCAGGCCAGCCTGGCTGATGGACAGCGAGCCGTTGGCGTGCAGGGAGTGCCTGTCTGTGGACGAGGAGATCATCTCACTGGAGGGCAGCAACCAGAATATCTGTGCCCTGGGCTCTCCAGCAGCCTCACAGTCCAGCAGGGCTGTGTCTCCAGCTGTCACTGTGACGTGTGTCTTGTGATTGTGCTTTATTTGAGGGGCTGCCACAACGACCGTGACGTGGATCTTCATCTCGTCCCTCCCCAGAGTGTTTTGGGCGTAGCACGTGTAGTCTCCTCCTTCTGCCACTCCAGCTTTGTTGAGGTGCAGAGTGCCGTTGTGGAAGAGGACGTACCTGCGAGCCCTGTGCCCGCTGTCGTCCGCCAGCATCGCGTTGTTCACCACCGTCCCGTCCGGCAGGCCCCAGGATATTGCTGGGGTGGGTGAGCCTGAGGCCTTGCAGTCCACTCTGAAATCCTTCCCGTATGGCACCAGCTTCTCCAGCTGCTGTTTGTGGTCAATCCTGGCTGGTTTCATTGTGATGCTGACTTTCATCAGGATCAGATCTTCCCCGATTCTGTTCCTTGCGACGCACAGGTAATCACCTGCATCCTTTTCTGTAACTGCCTCAATAGCCAAGGATCCATTGGGGTAGACATGGATCCGACTTCCCATTCTGTTGGGACAGAGAGAGAGGAAAAGAATTACGGCAGCAAGTGCTGGGGGTGAACACTGAGCTCTGGAAGGGACTGACTGTGTTAGCAGCAGGGTACAACACAGGAGGCCTTTCCACAGGTGCTGTGCCCATGCCTCCTGCCCACCCAGCGCGTCCTGCCCTGATGTCGCTGCCAGGTTTGGAGCTGTGTGGATGTGAGCGGTGCTGGCTCTGCTGGGAACACCCTGAGCTGGGGCTGTCTCTCCTGAGGTGGAGGTGAGTGTTACTGTGGGAGGGGGTGGGGGACACCCCCAAAGGCAGACAGGGCAGAGATGAGAGAAACCCCTCCCTCCTGAGCCCTGCTTCACAAATCTGTTACAAATAACTTCCCCTCCTCTAAACTGACAGCAGCCAGCCAGTGCACGGTGACAGTAATTAATTACCTTAATTCAAATATGACTTGTACCTGTTTTGAGACCTCATTCACCTATGGCAATTGATGTAATCTATTAATAGGTCTGTTATTAGATATAGATGCTATTAGAACAGATGTTTCACAACTGTTAAATGCTTAAAGTTTGGTTTAGTTTACAGTGTATTAGTGCTGTATTAGGCTCTTACATGAGCACCAGAGCAGACAGTGTTTGAAGCTCCAAAGAGGAGGAGGAAAAAAAGGGTCATACCTGTGCCACTGGTCCACAAGAGCCTTGGAGGGCAACCTCCAGATTATCCTGGGTGTGGGCTCCCCATTTGCTGTACAGTTCAAAAGCAACCTCTCCCCAAAGTTCAGCCGCGTCAGTTCCTGGGAGGCGGTGGCAATTGTCGGAGGTGTGTCTCTGTGCTCCACCACGAGGCTGACCACCCTCCTGTCCGAGCCCGTGGAGCTGGTGGCGATGCACTCGTAGGTGCCGCTGTCGGAGGGGCTGATGCTGCCCAGGAGCAGGGTTCCGTTGGCGAGCAGGACCAGCCTGGCGTGCAGCGCCTGCAGGGGTCTCAGCGCGGCGCCGCCGGGCAGCACCCAGTGCACGCCGGGCTCGGGCTCGCCGTGCGCCGTGCAGGGCAGGCTCAGGCTCTGCCCCGCCGCCCCTGCCACGCTCTGTCTCTTCTCCTCCAGGATGGCGGGGGGCGCCGCCACCACCTGCAGCCGGAGGGGCAGCGCGTCGGAGCCCGCGGCGTTGCGGGCCCGGCAGGTGTAGGTGCCCCTGTCGTAGACGGTGACGGCCCGGATGAGCAGCGTGCCGTCCGCTCGCACCCTCGCCCTGCCGCGGCCCGCCGAGCCCGGGCGCAGCTCGGTGCCGTCGGGCAGCAGCCAGGAGATGCGGGGCGCGGGGCTGCCCCGGGCCCGGCACGGCAGCGCCGCCGCCGCCCCGGAGTGCGCGGTCAGCGGGCGGGCGGCGGCGATGCGCGGCGGCAGCGCCCGCACGGCCAGCGTGGCCAGCAGCCGGGCCGAGCCCAGAGCGTTGGCAGCCGTGCACAGGTACTGCCCGGCGTCCTGCGGCCCCGCCCGGGCGATGGCCAGAGTCCCGCTGGGCAGCACCGACCGGCGGCCCGGGGCATCGCCGTGAGCCACCGGGGCATCGCGCCCTGCGGAGCAAGGCACGGACAGTCACTGCCTGGGGCACGCTGGGACTGACTGGGACAGACTGGGACTGACTGGGGCACGCTGGGACTGACTGGGACAGACTGGGACTGACTGGGATAGACTGGGACTGACTGGGATAGACTGGGACTGACTGGGGCACGCTGGGACTGACTGGGACATACTGGGACTGCCTGGGACACGCTGGGACAGACTGGGATAGACTGGGATAGCCTGGGACACACTGAGACAGACTGGGACTGACTGGGATAGCCTGGCACTGCCCGGGACAGACTAGGACACACTGGGATAGCCTGGCACTGCCTGGGACACACTGGGACATGCTGGGACACACTGGGATAGCCTGGGACAACCTGGGACACACTGGAACACACTGGGATAGCCTGGGATGCACTGGGACACACTGAGACAGACTGGGACTGACTGGGACACACTGGGACTGACTGGGACACACTGGGACAGACTCGGACAGACTCGGACAGACTAGGACAGACTAGGACAGACTGGCACTGCCTGGGACACACTGGGACAGACTGGGACTGCCTGGGACAGACTGGGATAACCTGGACAGCCTGGCACTGCCTAGGACAGCTGGGACAGACTGGGATAGCCTGGCACTGCCTGCCTCTTGTTGCATTTTCCTCAGTCCCAAATACCCTGACCTGCTCTGCTCTGCCCAAATAACCAAGACAACAGTGATAAACCAGAAAGAAATCAGAGAATTCTGCATATAGACTGACAAAGCTTTAAAGTAAGAATGAAGCTGAATCTCCAGTAGAGACAAAGTTTGGATAAAGCACACAGGGCTTTGCAATCCAAACCTGGCACAGCTCTAACTCAGTTTGAGTGGTTTTTACCACATTTTTGTTTTTGTTTGTCTCACTGTCCTGGAATAGCAGGTAATGTAGAATAAATGCTGAACTTTTCCCACGATAAGCAAGGAATTATAATTAAACATAGATTTGATTTTTTTAATCATTTCACTAAAGAGCTCTTCCAGAATCAGCACTAAGTTGCTCCAGTGAGTCTCTGTCACTGTTTCCAAGTTTGCCTTTCACTAATATTTCACAGTACTCTGAAATGAAGCAATGCTTGAGTTCGGCACACAGAAGAGGTGACAAATTACAGGGGTAATGGAAGGTAAATTCTAGAGAGGTTTATCAAGCTCACCTGATGGTATCTTGGTCCACTGTATTGTTGGAGGGGGGTTCCCAGTAGCTTCACATGGAATAAAAGCATCAGAATCTGCCAGCACAGTGAAAGCAGCCACTTTTCCTCCGACTATCCTGGGCTTTGAAAAATGTTCTTTGCTTGCAGATCCCAAGGTGATGGGAGTGGGCAGGGTGGTGGTGTCTCGATTGTGCCGCCCGTCAGACGAGGCGCTGCCGGGGCCGTCCTTGTCCCCTCGCCAGGGAGCTGCGACCTGCGGTGCCTGCAGCGTGTTCCCCGTCTCGGAGCCCTCGGGAGGCGGCCTGGGCTGCAGCTGGGGCTGGCCGTGCCCCCGGGGGGCTGGCAGGGGCCGGGGGTGCCGGGTGCTGGGAGCGGTGACCGCGGCGGGGGCTGTGGCCCGGAGCGCGGGCTGAGCTTGAGCTGCGCCCTCCCCCGGACCCAGCTGGGGCCTTTCTCCTGCCCCGGCAGTGGCTCTGGTGCGCTGGGCAGGTCCTGGCCCCGGCGTGGCACTGCCGGCAGCAGGTGGGGCACCGGTGGCACCAGGGGGCTCATCCGGCCATGGTGAGGTTTGGGCACCCACGGTGGGGGTCAGGGCAGGTGCCGTGGCCAGCCGGGTGCTCCTCTGTGAGCCCGGAGGGGTTTGGGGTGCCATGGGGGGGCTCTGGGCAGCCCCACTGCCAGGCAGTGCTGTTACTGACAGGGTGCTCCCGCAGGTGCCCGGGGCTGCTGCTGCCGGCGTGGCTGCCATGGGCCCGGGCTGAGGGGCCTCGGGGCTCCCAGGGACCCCCAGAGCTGCTGTTCCAGTCCTGGAGACTGCACCGATGCTCCCAGGGAGAGCGTTTGCAGGTGCAGGGCTTGGGGGCACAGCTGGTGAGGTAGGAGCTGTCACTGCAGGGGTGCCTGTGCTCGCTGCAGGGGGGGCTGCAGTGCTCTGGGCTGCAGGGGTTGCATTGCTCTGGGCTGCAGGGGTGGCTGCAGTGCTCGTTGCTGCAGGGGTGGCTGTGCTCGCTGCAGGGGTGGCTGCAGTGCTCTGGGCTGCAGGGGTGGCTGTGCTCGCTGCAGGGGTGGCTGCAGTGCTCGTTGCTGCAGTGGTTGCATTGCTCGCTGCAGGGGTGGCTGCAGTGCTCTTGGCTGTAGGGGTGGCTGCAGTGCTCTGGGCTGCAGGGGTTGCATTGCTTGCTGCAGGGGTGGCTGCAGTGCTCTGGGCTGCAGGGGTTGCATTGCTCACTGCAGGGGTGGCTGCAGTGCTCTGGGCTGCAGGGGTGGCTGCAGTGCTCTGGGCTGCAGGGGTTGCATTGCTTGCTGCAGGGGTGGCTGCAGTGCTCTGGGCTGCAGGGGTTGCATTGCTCGCTGCAGGGGTGGCTGCAGTGCTCTGGGCTGCAGGGGTTGCATTGCTCACTGCAGGGGTGGCTGCAGTGCTCTGGGCTGCAGGGGTTGCATTGCTCACTGCAGGGGTGGCTGCAGTGCTCTGGGCTGCAGGGGTTGCATTGCTCACTGCAGGGGTGGCTGCAGTGCTCTGGGCTGCAGGGGTGGCTGCAGTGCTCTGGGCTGCAGGGGTGGCTGCAGTGCTCTGGGCTGCAGGGGTGGCTGTGCTCGCTGCAGGGGTGGCTGCAGTGCTCTGGGCTGCAGGGGTTGCATTGCTCGCTGCAGGGGTGGCTGCAGTGCTCTGGGCTGCAGGGGTGGCTGCAGTGCTCTGGGCTGCAGGGGTTGCATTGCTCACTGCAGGGGTGGCTGCAGTGCTCTGGGCTGCAGGGGTGGCTGCAGTGCTCTGGGCTGCAGCCACACGCTGTGGTGCAGGTGTTTTAGGAGGCCTCTTCCTCCTCTGACCTCTCCTTCCTCCCACTCTGAGTATTTTGCTTTTGGTGGCTCTGGTGTTGGTTTGAGGAGTAGTAACCAGTGTAACTGTGGGCTTCAAACCCATCACACCCAATCCACTGGCTGCAGGAGTGGCAGTGTCCTCTGCAGTGACAGACACCACTGTGGCAGCAGCTTTTGGCCTTGCACCACGTTTCTTTTCCTCTTCCCTGAGGAAAGCTGTGTTTTGATGGGTACCCACGGGGTGCTCCAATGGCATTTTCATGGTGGAGGGGGAGGACTGGGGTGTGTCTGGGCTGAATGGGTTGATGGAACTGCTGGAGTTATTTGAGGTTGGTACATTTGATGCGTAGTTCATATTAAGTTGGACACCTGTAGCCACAGCTGTACTTCCTCTGGCAGACCCTGGTCTCCCAAAATTGTATCGGGGCTCTTTCATTCCTGGGACACGTCCTGGTCTAACAATTCGTCTCTGACCAGAAATTTTCCTTCGTCTTCCATGGTGCTGCTGGAGCTGGGGTGGATGAGTTGGAACGCCCTGAATTTGCTGATGAGTGGTGAAAGTCGAGGCAGGTGGATTAGGGGTTCCTCCTTTCTGAGTACTATGAAAATAAATGGGGCCAAATTCAGAGCTTGGTGCATTGACTGTCGCCACAGGGACCTGGTGATCTGTTTTGGTGGAGACATTATCAATGGAGTCAGTAAGAATATGTAACTTGTCTGCTGTGCTTTGGGGAGTTACAGCCTTGCTGGTGCCTGTAGCTTCTGTCATGGGTGTCATGGATGCAGATTTTAGGTGCTGGTCATCACTTTCCCCAGAATATATTGACTTCTGCCCATGGGGGAAGAGTGTGGCTGTCCCACTAGGTACAGTTGGCTGTTTTACATCATTTGCTGATATTTGACTCAAAACAGATCTTTCCCATGAGTCTGTAGGTTTTGGAAGTGTTTGCAGCCTTTTGCTGGCAGGCACCCCAGGGTGTGGAAGAGGTGAGGGTTGGGGAGTTATTGGCTCTGTGAGCAGGAGGGAGGTGCTCCGGGCAGGAGGGGGATTTGCATTTTCCTTGGGCCCTGCAGTGATCGTGAGCTCTGTTGCTCTGCCCAGAGCAGATACTGGGGATCTCTCTGTTGCTGCTATCATGAATTCTTCTTCTGGAGATACGAGATCACCAGATGTCTCCTCCTCATCCTCAGGTACCTCTGAGAGCTTATGGGCTTGAATGGGTGGTTCTGTTGCAGCTTCTCCTCGTTTGTCTGCCACGGTCGAGTTCCTCTTTGTTTTCTCCAGCAGGGCTGCCCAGCGCTGTGGATCAACTCTCCTGCCTGAGGAAACAAACTGTCTCCTGTGTGCCCTGAAGCGCCGGCCTGTCCTGTCTGTGAGGGGCCAGGGAGGCGTTTTCCCGTGGCTGTTCCTCGGACGTGTGCTCTGGCTGCTGGCTGCTGGTGCAGCAGGTTCCCCGAGAGCCCTCCGGGTGCCTGCAGTGCCCGAGGGACGTCTCTGTGCTGCAGCAGAGCGTGGCAGCTCATTGCCAGAGCCTTCTTCCCAGTCTCCCACAGCCCCATGCTTTTTCTTCAGAGTGGTTTCATCCTGTCTCACCAGCACTTGGAAGACCAAAAGATCAACACCGAACCGGTTGGCCGCCAAGCATCGGAAGTAGCCCTCGTCCCGCTGCGTCACCCCTTGTATTCTCAAGGTGCCATTGGCAAAAATGTGTTTGTTTCCAGCAGACTGATGGAGAATTGTGTGCTCAGGTAGCACCCAGGTGATGGCAGGGTCTGGGGCAGCCGTGGTTGTGCAGGGGAGGTGCAGCGTGCTGCCGAGAGCCGCCGGCACCTGGGCTCCATTGACACCGTTGTGTCCCACGTGAGGATCCACCACAGTAATCCGGAACGTGAGCACGTCAGCATCCTTGTGGTTGGTGCTGATGCAGTGGTAGAGGCCCGAGTCGAACACGTCAGCTGTCCTCAGTGTCAGCACGCCGCTCCTGAGGACCAGGATCCTCCCATCCTCGCTGACGTGAGGAGCTCGCACCTTGCTGCCATCAGCCAGGATCCACTCCACGGCAGGAGCTGGCTGCCCGGCCGCCCGGCACCCCAGCTCCACGGAGCCCCCTGCCAGCACGGCACGCTCCGTTTGGGTGCTGTTGTCCCTGGAAATGATGGCCCAGCCGTGTCTGCCCTGCTCCTTGTCCTGGCTGGGCAGAGGCACCCGGGCCTGGGCGGTGTAGCGGAGGTGCAGCGTGCTGAGCGTGGTGGCCGTCCTGTCCAGCTGCAGGGACACCTGCCTCTGCAGCAGCCACGCTGGCTCCGCTCGCAGCTCTGCCTCGATCCTGGTGAAGAGCTCATCTTTCTCGCTGTACACCTGCTTGTATTTGTAGCTGACTGAAGGCTCCCCGGCTGCCCGCACAGTTTGCTCCAGTTTCAAGGGAGAGCTGCTGTACAGTGCCAGGATGCTCCACAGCTGCTGGATGTGCCCATAATCGATACCACACACCAGGAATGCTGAGAACGAGGCTTTGAGCACTCTGCTGGGGCCACTTTGGTCAAATGAGATGGGAGACATTTCTTTAGGGCTCTGGACATTGCAAACCAAATTGCCTCGATTTCCTGCCTGGTCAGTCATATTCAAAACCACAGATCCTATCGGAGCCATCAAGTCCTTGGGAGACACAAAGCTGAAGTCCCCATCGTCTGGCACTGAGAGGTTTCTGGATTTCAGGGAGTCATGGATGACTGGCTTAGTGCAGGTGAAAGATGCAGAAGGGAGATCCACTAAACTTTTCCCATTATGAGTTTTGGGACTAGCACAGACTGGGCATTGCTGGACACCAGAACTTCTCTCTTTTCTGCACTTTATAACATCTGAAGAGAAGAAAACTTCAGTAAGTTTCTGTGCTACAAGTTTTAGTATTAAAAATGACATATAGCTACTAACAAGTGGTTCTTTCGAATAAAATAAAACCAAAGCTTGAAGTGACATGTGAATGGCAGCAGCAGAGAAAGTCCTAGAGTCCCCTGAGTTCCTGAATTTCTTTTAAAGAAGCAAGTGCAATGTGGCTCTTGCTCTTGCCAATTCCACAGAAGCTAGCTTGTTCCCTGTGGATTCTCCCAGTGCACAGAAGCTTTGAACTGGCCAAGGAAAATTCTTATTAAGAAAAGCTGCACTTGGGAATGGCCACAAGATCCATTTAATCTGGGAAATGCAGTGGTGTTAATCTCTTTATCCTGATTGCCCACACCTACACAAATCCTACCTTCCAGTCTTTTCTGGGAGAATAAACAGATGAATAAAGGACAGTTACCTGTATCAGGAAGAGCAAGATGCTACAACAGGATTAAAGAGCATGAGCAAAGCCTTCAGCTCACCTGGTCTCTCCCGTGCCCACCCTGCAAACCCCTGCAGGCTGCAGTCGCAGGACCAGGGGTTTCCGTGGAGGTAAATGCTCTCGAGCTCTGACATGTAGGAAAACATCTCTTGTGGAAGTGAAGTCAGCGCATTGTCAGACAGAGAAATGTGCTTCAGGAAGGATATTCTGAATATTTGGCTATAGCGCAAGGTGACAAAAGTGTCTGGGTGCAGCTGCTGAAGGAAATTTCCATCCAGGTGGACCAACCTCAAGGAAGTGAGCCCGTAGAAAACATTGGGATTCACAAATTCAATTTGATTGTGGTCCATATGCAGCCGTACCAAGCTGTTCAGACCATAAAATACATCCTGCTGAAGCACTCTGACCTTGTTGTAACTCATTTTTAAGACCTGTTCATGACAAAGTAAAAAATGCATACTATTAAGCCAAAGTTACAGGACCCCTATTAAATGCTGCTGAAGGTTGCTCTGTGCAGTGAAAGTTCTTCACCAGACCAGGAATGCCAGCTAACTGGAGTTTCTTTAAAGAACTAAAGTGTTTATATACAGTATTAAGTTTCTGCACAGTTTGGCCTTTTTCTCATGAAGGCTAGAAAGGGACAGGATTGTACTGAAGGGAAAGGGAAACCTCAGTGGAAAAAAATCCTCAAAAAGCCCCAAACTGACTAACAAATTAACAATGACAGGTTTCCTTTCCAGACACAGTAGTTGGAGCTTTGCAATCTTTCTCCTCTGTAGGAAGAGAGTTTTGACTGCAGTTGCCTGCTCAGGTACAGCTGAGAGATACCTACCAAAGTGTTTGTTGTGCTCTGCACCCTGCACCTGAGTGCCCACCTGGGAAGGAAAGACATTCCCCACCAGGATAGGGGATTTTGAAGGCTGTTGACTTTCACATGAATAAGGTAAGAAACAGGAAACTGAAATGCTGCAGAAGGCTGCCCTGTGGCTGCCTACCCTATCACTGAGAGTTAAATCATAACCAAATTAACATTGGCTCATTTAGCTCTTACCTGCAGCGAGCGTAAATCACTGAACACCTTCTCAGGGATGGCACTGATCTCATTGCTGTGCAGCATCAGTAACTCCAGCTTCTCCAGGCCAGCAAAGTCCGTGGGGCTGAGCTTTCTCAGGCTGTTGTAGCTGTATGGGATGGGTTTAGTCAGCCCCAACTTGCAGCTTTTAAATCCAACCAACCCAAAACAAAAGAACCACTCTTTGGGAATGGCTGAAGGTAAGCAGCACTCCCCTTGCCAAGAGCAAAGTGAGTCATTCCTTCAGGCTGGCACAAAAGGTGGTCACTTTTCCAGGACAGGGTTCTGATGGTGAATTCCCAGTGGGTGGGGTGAGTGACAGCAATGAAACACATTTGTCTGTGTCCACTTTGCTACCACTTCAGTGAAAAGTGCCTTGTGTATTCCTGCAGACACATCTGGATGGTTCAAAGGGTATGTGCATCAAAAGGGACACACAGATCAGACAAATACTGCTGATGGGTCTCATCATTTGATTTAAGAGAGAGGACACTTGCTGGAAACTGCAAGAAGGGGCCAGACAAGCCTGGGTATGATCTATTCCCTGTTCCTTTAACCACTCAGAGAACGGAGCCACCGTGGAGGCTGACATGGCCAGACAAGTGAAATTTCCCTTGAACTCAGCAGATGAAAGCATAGACCCCAATGCTGTGGGACATTCTGAGTGACAGAATCACAGAACAGGCTGGATCTGAAGGGATCCAGAAGGATCTCTGAGTCCAGCCCTTAAGAGAATGGCTCACAGGGGGATCTAACCCCCGACCTTGCTGTTGCATCACTGCAAAGTCTGAGCAGATTTTAATATCTGTGCTCCTTTTCCAGACCACTTTCTGAGCTCTGGACTATCCTTCCCCAGAGAGAAATCTATTTCAGCCTTCTTCCAGGTTCCATGCTACAGACACAACACATTCAGGTAATATAAAGGAAAGTTAAGTACAAAACGTTCTGAAGTTCTCATGTGTCCTGTGCTAGATCCCCAAAATTTCTCCTTACTGTGGGTGGTCTCGGGCTCTGCTGGCTGTGGCTGCAGCCCCTGCTGAGCGCTGCAGAACATTACAGACTCACCTATTGCTGTGGTTAACATTTAGCCCTAAATCTGGACGGTTAATTACTGCTGTGCAAAGGGCCGAAAGGCAGGCGGGGTGCTCGGGTGGCGCAGCTCACGTACCCCAGGTTGATGCGCTGCACGTCGGGCGGGATGCGCGGGGGCACGGCGCTGAAGTAGCGGAAGGTGCAGTGGAGCTCGGCGGGGCCGTGGCAGGCGCAGGGCCGGGGACAGGCGCCGGTGGCCGGCAGGGAGGCCAGGCAGGCGGCCAGGAGGGTCCCCAGCCAGCGGGGCCCCCATTGCCTGCGCGGGGCCCCCATCCTGCGGGGATCCCACGCCGCCATCCCCGGCGGCGGCGGGCGGGCTCCGGCGGGGGAAGCGGAACACGCGGGCGCTCCCCGCGCCAGCCGAGCCGAGCCGCTCGGGTTTAAGCCACGAGCAAAAAGGAATCCTTAACTTGAAGCAAAAACCCGCCCACGAACCAGCCCCCAACTCTCGGGTTTCCCCTCAGCGACGGGTCCGTGTCATGGCCCAAAGCGCTGTCGTTTGACAGCTGCCCCGCTGTGCCCGTGCGATGCGCCGGGAGCTGCGGGCGCAGGAGGGGCCGGAATCCCGCAGGGAGCCGGGGGCAGCTGCAGCGGTGCCCGCCCGTCCCCCGGCCCGGCTGGGCCGAGCGCTCCCGGCCCCGCCGGCGGCTCATCCCCCGGAGGCGTCTCCACACGTCAGCTCCTTCCCCGCCAGCAGCAATTCCGAGCAGAATTAACTCATTTCGCATCCCTCGCACAAACCCTCCCCAGCACCGGCACCGGCCGCCCGCTCCCACCTGCGCGTCCCCACCTGCGCGTTCTTGCTCCGGGCAGGGGCAAACCCGACACCGCCTCCTCCTCGGGGCACCCCGGGCTCCCCGCAGCCCCATGGGCACCGCTCGCTGCGAGGCGGGGAGCGAGGAGCGCCCGCCGCCTCCCCGGGGATGCTGCGGGAGAGCCACCGCCGCTCCCTGGGACCCCCGCACAGGGGAATCCCGCACGGGAATCCCGCATCCCCGGCCCCGCATCCCCGGCCCCGCATCCCTGGGACCCCCGCACAGGGGAATCCTGCACGGGAATCCCGCATCCCCCGGCCCCGCATCCCTGGGACCCCCGCACAGGGGAATCCTGCACGGGAATCCCGCATCCCCCGGCCCCGCATCCCTGGGAACCCCGCACGGGAATCCCGCATCCCTCGGCCCCGCATCCCCGGCCCCGCATCCCCGGCCCCGCATCCCTGGGACCTCCGCACAGGGGAATCCCGCACGGGAATCCCGCATCTCCCGGCCCCGCATCCCCCGGCCCCTCACGGGAGCCCCGCATCCCCGGCCCCGCATCCCCGGCCCCGCACGGGCTCGGCTGCCCGGCACTCGAGGAGCGTTCGCTGTCCAGGGGGGTTCGGGCGCGACCCCTCCCGAGAGCGGCCGGGAAACGCTCAGTTCGGTTTGGAGGACGTTTCCTCTCCTTGCAGAGGCGTCTGTCGGTGCTTCAGGTGATTTTTCTCGGCTCAGAGGTGTCTGTGACAGCCACAAACTCGACTGACAGCATCTTTCTGCTCAGAATGTGTCATTCTAGGGCAAACCTCCTTCTAGGAGTCCA
This sequence comes from Agelaius phoeniceus, assembly GCF_051311805.1. Taxonomy (NCBI): domain Eukaryota; kingdom Metazoa; phylum Chordata; class Aves; order Passeriformes; family Icteridae; genus Agelaius; species Agelaius phoeniceus. The sequence goes on along the minus strand of NC_135274.1, from coordinate 26,792,898 downwards.
ACTGGAGATGTAAGGGCAATACGAAGCTTTAAAGACGAGATAAAGATTCAAACATCTTTTTAAAGGTTCTGCTATTGTTCAGATGAGTTCGAAATCAAACGTGAGCTGTGGGAGTTCAGGAGGGCTGGCAGGACCGGGCTGTTCTGTGTAATCCAGTCAGAGCTTTACTGGTGGGATTCGCTGGCTGGTGTTTGTTACCTCGGGGTTGGATGGTCCCACCTTGCTCCAGCACGGGAGCTGGGGCCGAGAAGCACTGCCCCACTCACTGTGTCACTGGCACTGGGGTCAGGAAAAGGGACAATGCCTCGGCTGAGCCCTGCACTGAATCCTGAGGTGGCATCTTTAGGTGCTACCCTAAGAACAGGGAAAATCTTCACAGCTCACACTGAATTCTGTTCCCCTGGGTGCTAGGGAGGGTGAGAAAGCTGTTGTTAGGTGCCTTTTCTCCATCTTAATTACTGTCTGGAAAGCAAAGCATCAATTGCTCTCTTTCAGTTCATCAATTTTTTTCTTCTGGAAGACGGAGGTCAAAGCTTCTGGAGCAACACATTCCAATGCTGTGCTTCTCTGAGTTTAAACACAAGGCAAAAGACATTTTTAAATTATTTGTACCAGTCAATTTAATTATTTGTACCAGATAACATGGTAGACAAGGAACTGAAGTCACTTCTGAGAGCATTTTCCAAAATCACATATCTGAAAATCTGCATTAAAATAAAAACAAATGTTTTAAATGTACGTGGACCTTGTCAAAATTTTAAGAACAGGGCTTTCATCTCAGGATGTGCTGTCTGTTGTCATTAAGCTGCAGCTCTCACTGCTGAGAGGCAGAGCATTAAATTACAAGAGATACAAAGCTCTCCCTCTGGAAGGTGGCTGAGGAACATGTGGAATATTTTATTATGATGTGGCTGGGATCTCCCAGGGCAGCCTTACGGGGAGCACAGTGTCTGTACAAACCCCAGCTGAGCTCGCTGCTTCGCTGGCAATTCTGGCCCGTGTCTGACTTTGAGACATTGGTTTAGCTGGAATTCATTACAAGGGAGAATGAAGGGAGCTTTTTGGGAAGTGAAACTATATTTTGGCAAGAAAGTGTGACTGAGTGTGAGCTCAGGAGTGCTGGGAAGGGGAAAGCTGAGTGAAGGAGGTGTTCGTGAACTGGATCTGCATAGCAAATTGTACCTATCAAAAATGGAATTTCACAATTTTAGCTCATTTTTCAGCAGTTCAGTTCCTAACATACCTGTCTGTGGAATAACCTGGCTTTGCCCAAGCCAGGAGGGAAGGCAGAGCTGCTCCACAGCTCATCTGTGGGCTTTGTGTGCTCCTGGGGCACTGTGGGCAGGGACAGCGGGCAGGTCAACAGAAATTCAATTAAAGAGGCAGCTTTGGAGAACACCACCCTGATGTGTTTCATGCATCAGTGTCAGCAAACGGGTTTTTTATGCAATTCTAGTCTTAATTAGGTACCTGAATTATGTATCTGGGTTTTGTTTGATGATGTTTGGTTTTAAATTTGTTCTTCCATTGCAGACGTGGGCTGGTCCCTCCCTCATCCCACTGCTCCCTTGTGATACTGTCCCTGCTGTTTCCCAGGCCAGCACTGCAGGTGCTTCTGTTCCTGCAGTTCCCCTCTCGTGCTCTCTCTCTCCACATTGTGCCAATTCTCCTCAAAGGCCCGTGCAAAGCGTTTTCATGTTGTTCTTTTCCTTCCCAGCTTCTTGCTGGCCCAATTCTCCCAATGCCTGCTGGGTGGCTGGATGCCTTGGGAAGGATGAGGGGACCCTCCGAGGGCCGTGTTGGGATTTTCACAACAACACTCTTAGGTACAGCTCTCCTGGGGCTCAAGGCCACAGTCAGGCATTCTAGCTCCACTGTAATGAGCTGGACAAGCTCCCAGCAAAGCAGCCAGGGGCCCTGGCAGCAGGGGCAGTGCTTGGAGCTGCTGGGGTGTTTGTGCTGACATTGCTTTGGGACAGTGGTGCTGTCTGCGTGGGCAGGGTGCTGCTGAGCTCAGGGCACCACTGCTGCCCTCCAGGAAGCCAAGCAGCACCTCAGAGGAATGCAAGCTGGAAAGGGGCCTGGGCCATGGCTGCCTTCCTGTCCCCTCCTGTCCCCTCCTGTCCCCAGCCGATCCCTTCTGTCAGCAGATTCCTTCTGTCCTGCTGTGCTCCCAATTCCTTCTGTCCCTCCTGTGTCCCCCTGTGCTCCCAATTCCTTCTATTCCCCTGTGCTCCCGATTCCTTCTGTCCCCCCTGTGCTCCCAATTCCTTCTGTCCCCCTGTGCTCCCAATTCCTTCTGTCCTTGCTGTGCTCCCGATTCCTTCTGTCCCCCTGTGCTCCCAATTCCTTCTATTCCCCTGTGCTCCCAATTCCTTCTATTCCCCTGTGCTCCCGATTCCTTCTGTCCCCCCTGTGTTCCCAATTCCTTCTGTCCCCCTGTGCTCCCAATTCCTCCTGTCCTTGCTGTGCTCCCAATTCCTTCTGTCCTTGCTGTGCTCCCAATTCCTTCTGTCCCCCTGTGCTCCCAATTCCTTCTGTTCCCTCCTGTGCTCCCAATTCCTCCTGTCCCCCCATGCTCCCAGTTCCTCCTGTACCCCTGTACTCCCAGTTCCTCCTGTCCCCCTGTGCTCCCAATTCCTCCTGTCCCCCTGTACTCCCAATTCCTCCTGTCCCCCTGTGCTCCCCCAGCCCCCGGGTTGGAGACAATCCATCCTCTCTGGGAGGGATGGGCTGTCCTTGATGTCCACACCAGGTGTGAAGGGCCAGGGACCCCCGTGGCTGCTGCTTTTGACCTGCATGCAGCAGAGATGAGCTGGGGCTCTGTAAATCATCCAGGGGTGGGCAGCCTCAGCAGCAGCTCCTGGGGCTGCCTCTCACCCAGCACCTGGTGAGTGGAGAAGGGGTTTCTGCGTTTTCTTGTCTGGGAAGCTGTGACACCGCTCTCTTGCCGTGGGCAGTGCTGGAGGTGGGCAGCAAGGGAGGGGTTGTCTGTCCCTCCAGTTTAGAGAAAAGCCTGTTTAACACTCGCTGTGCCCGAGGAAGATCTGCTCTCCTCATTACTGCAGCAGGTCCTCAGCCGGGGTAATTCCATGTTTGATCTGCTCCCACAGGGGCTCCTGTGCTCTCGAGGAGATCTTTAATCTCCTGTCAGGCAGAGACAGGCACCTGCAGATCCACTCCAGGCCCTCCTGCTAAAGCACTTCTGCAGGTGCAGGCTGGATGTTTTCAACACTCATCTTTTACATTAGCTGGAAAGGTTTTTTCATGGTTTGAATTGCAAAAGCAGCACTGAACCGGATTTTGGAGGTCTCTGTCTTGCTCTCTGCAGTTGTTTTGTGAGGGTGATTAATCAGGCATGTTCCTGGTTCTTGATGGCCACTGTACATCATGGATTTACATCCACAGGATAAGGCAGCAAGCCTACAAATCCATAGCCCCCATAACCTATAGGTCTAATGCAGTAATTAAAGGAAAATGTTCTGCAGTTCGTTAACAAGAACCTGAACTGAAAGCAAACCAAAAGCTGATCTTTGCTGCACAAGTTTTGCTTGTTCTGAAATAACAATTTGTCATCTGCTGAAGATAACCCTGAACTCTGGTCTTTAATTCAGCTTTTAAATTGCTGAAAAAACAATCAGAAATCCCCCCAAAAACCCAACCAACCCCTGCCCTCACCCAAAGAAGCCAACAGAAAACTCTGGGTAAGGGAGATGAGGCATGGCTGTTTATTCCCAAGTTACGGGTCAGAGCGTGTTTCTGAACTCTGTTTTATTTCCCAGTGACAATTAAATGAACAGTTTCAAAGCAGAGCCCAGGTGTCAGCTGCAGCCCTCCCCTGCCATCAGTTTGCCAGCAGTCTGATCAGGAGGGAGCTGCATTGCCCTCAGGTGCCAGGAGGGCACAGGTGCCTCCTGCCAGGCTCTGCCCCTGGCAGGATTTAGGGCAGGCGCAGGGGCAGAGCCTGTTTGGCTGGGGCAGGGGCTCTCTGCTGTACCTGAGTGCCTGGCTGGAGGCTTGTGACTGGAAACCAGCAGTGGCAGGGTGTGAGAAGCCCCATGGATGTAGGAATTACTGCATGAGTCTGTCAAGGTCAAGACTAGAAAATGAGAGCTCCTCTGTGCTGAACTCTGGGGAGAAGGGAAGCAAAGGTGCCTGTCCTGCAGGTGAGGAAGCCTCAAGGCTACCCCGGGGTCTTCATGTTGGCAGCACAGGGAGGAAGAGTGGTTCTTACCCAGGGAATGTGGTTTACTGAACCCCGTGATGGGTGTCCCAGAACTGGACTGCACTCTCCTGGGTGAGTTTAACTTGCACTAGCAGGCTCCAGTAAACGTGTGGGCTCTGGGGCTGCGTGTGCTAAACGAGCAGTGCTGGGCTGGTGGAGAAATGATAAGCTGATGAAGGCAGAGGGGATGCTCACTTGCTGGGCCATTTTAAAACCCTTGGTTCTAAGTGATGGAATAGTTTTTCTCTGGAATAGCATGTGAGGAATTGTTTGGGAGGAGAAGGCATGTGAAAGTGTGATAGGGATTGAAAAGTGAAGAGCTCAAACTTGTCACTTTCTCCTTTTTCTCCATTTGTATGCTCAGCAGAGTAGTTCTCCACCACTTTCAAGTAGTTGAGAGTACCTAATTTAAAATCCTTTAAAAATTGTAATTCTCCTAATTGAAACAATGAGGTCATAGCTGGACAATGATCTCCCACTGTCTCTTCTGCTACTTTAGTCTTAACAATATTTTCCTATGGCTTCTTGAATGGCTCACAGGGACTGCTGTGTGGCTGTTGGCTTTCCAAAGCTCTGGAAGTGGCTGTGTCCTATGGCAAATTAAATGCTCATGAGCTGCTCTGCTTTGAGCTGTGGATGTGGGGTGGTTCAACATTAAACCATGCTGGAGCTGTGGTGTCACTTATTAGACCTAATAAGTTTATTTGTGTTGTGGTTTAGAGTGGATCACCACAGGCAAAATCAAGATCTGGTCAAAAAGCCGCTTCACAAATGTCTGCAGATGAGGTTTCTGATTCTGTGTCAGCCAGTTCTGCTCCAGCATTGAGTAAGGCTGTGCATTGTGTTTCTCTGTGCTCTGCACACTGGTTCTCCAGGCTGTGTTTGACCCCATGCCCGTGCAGAGAGGTTTCTGAACTGTCACACAGAGGAATGTGACTCGGTGTGTTTAAAATGGGTGTTTGTAAGTGCAATGCTGAAAATGTCGGGAGCCTGCCGGAGCACATGAAGAAGTTCAGTGTGACAGGTGCCACGTTTGATGGCCTCCCTCCTCGAGCAGAGTGACCTGGGCAATGCCAGGGGTGAGCAGGAGCAGCACTGCTGGACTGGAATGGCCACCAGTGGCTGGAATCCCAGTGAACCCAGTGAAGGTGCTGGCTCGGGGCCTGGGCTACGCCTCACTGATTGCAGGAAAGGGGCAGTTCTGAATTAATTATATCACTAAGGGGATCTCTAGAGCCTTTTGAGCTTTATCTTGTTGTGGTAGCTCTGAGCTATGGATGTGTTGGTAGTGGCACAGATCCAGCTCCCCTGGGCCCAGAGGCTCAAACAAACTTGTTTTTATCAGTGAATTCCACTCCAATTCCAGGAAAGCAGGGCCCAATCTGACTCACCAAAGAAGTTTATAGATGTCTATTTGTGAGAGCATTTATTTGCCTATGGAATGCCTTTTGGTGCCACTGCAGTGCCAGGTGTGGAGTAGGGCCTTGCCTGGCCCTGGGCTGTGAGCTCTGCCCTGCCCAGGTGTGGGTGCTCTCTGGGAGGAGGTGCCAGCTCTCCCTGGCACCTGGCTCCAGGTGTGGGTGCTCTTTGGTGGGAGGTGCCAGCCCTGCCCTGCCCTGGCTCCAGGTGTGGGTGCTCTCAGGGAGGAGGTGCCAGCCCTGCCCAGCCCTGGCTCCAGGTGTGGGTGCTCTCAGGGAGGAGGTGCCAGCCCTGCCCAGCTCTGCCCAGCCCAGGTATGGGTGCTCTCAGGGAGGAGGTGCCAGCCCTGCCCAGCCCTGCCCTGCCCTGGCTCCAGGTGTGGGTGCTCTCTGGGAGGAGGTGCCAGCTCTCCCTTGCCCCTGGCTCCAGGTGTGGGTGCTCTTTGGTGGGAGGTGCCAGCCCTGCCCTGCCCTGCTGGCCCGTCCCTGGTGGGGCTGGGCACCCCTCAGCAGTGCTGGATGGAACAAGAGCTCTCTGTCACTGCCGTGTAAAGCAAGGAGGGGCTGGTGGGGGCAGAGCATTTCCTGTCTGGTTCCCTGGGGGCTGCTCTCGTGCTCCCTTTGGTTTGGAGTGGGTTTCAGGCTCCTCTGTGGTTGGTTTGTGTCGGAGCTGTCGGTTGGATCAAATGTCCTTTCCATTACTGACTGCAGGAAGCTCTCCAGGGATGAATGCTGCAAACCCTTCCAGAGCACTGTTTTGTTCCAGAAGGCCTCCTATGGAATATCCAGCTGCAGTGCTGGAGTCAGGAAATCCATTTGATGCTTTTGTACCTATCAAAGTACAGCAAGCCTCCGTTTCTTCACCCTGCAGCTCGCTCTGGTTTTTGCCCCCCTGTTGCTGTTGGCACAACCCTTAACGCCAATTCCATCACTGGGGGCTCGGGGAAGGGGCAGGGTGCTGGGCAGCCCCTGTGCCAGGCTGGGGGCACTGTGCCCCTCCCCTGGCCTTTCCAGGGCAGGAGATGCTGCAGGGTCCCCCGGGACACCTGGGCAGGCCGGGATCCTGCGGGAGGAGCCAGGCCCTGGGTTTGGGATCCCTTGCGTTCAGCCCAGCGGGATCTGGTTTTATTTATCCTGTGAGGGATGTGGGATAGAGAGCCCTTGGAAGCAACTCGACAGCCACTAAAATAAATGTTCTTTTCTGTTTATTCCTTGGCTTACATCTGGAAATTAAATGTGCTGCATTAGGAATCTCAAACTTTGACTGTCTTCCTGAGTCTTTAATTGAAGACAGGTCAAGCCCAAAAGCATGACTGACTTCTGTTGCTGCACTAGGAAAAACCACTGATTTTGGAGAGGCTGTGGGTGCAAGGCATTGCTGCTGTAGGTACAATACATCACTGCTGTACAGAAAACCTTTGCTTTGATCAGGACATGGCAATGGCTCTGGTTTGGAATGGTTGGATCTCACAACAGGAAATAGATCAAGAAAGATTTAATGCTGGTCTTGGGTAAAACTACAGCAAGCTGTGAATGCAGGCTGAGAGCTTTCTGTTTAAAGCTGGTATGTCTCTGCTAAAAACTGGTAAATTTTCCACAATAGTCAGCTTAATGCTGCATTTTTTACATAAAGAAAATTGTTGAATCAAGCTGAAAGGAATGTGTCCTTAATTCTTTCGGCAGTTCTTGAGCCACACGTTCAGCAGCTCTGTTCACAAGCCCCAGCAATGTTGTTCTTATTTCTACAACATTTACCTCAATTTCCTGTTTCCAGCATTTTTTGAGTTGAAGAGAAAATGGCTCTTTCCTCAATGGTGTCTCGGGGCTGAGGCAGCTGTCAGTGTTTGTGCAGAAATGATTTCCCAGGGAAGCTCAGCCCTGCAAGGTGCTGGAGCCTGGGCTGGTGCAGTGGCTGAGCCCCAGCCCCATGGCCAGAGGCTGCTCTGGGTCCAAGTCCAGAGGTTTGTCCCTGAATTGTCCCTGCCAGCGGGGACTTGTGCAATTAAACAGCTTTTAAACCTCTGCCAGCATGTTAATAAAGCCTTGTTTATGTGCAAAGCACTTGGAAAACAGCTCTAAACACTGGATTTATTTGCAGTAAATGTTGGACCTAATCTCAGAAGATATTCTGCGTTTGCAAACACGATGCACGTTCTTGCTGTGTTTCATAGCGCAGCACCAGGCCCCGGTTCCCTGCTGGAAGGGGGCGGGTGGGTGGCTCTGGAGCTGCTCCCTGGCGCTCCTCCTGTGCCCCCTGTGCCTGGCACTCCCTGAGGAGCAGCCCAGGGCAGAGCTGGCAGGCCTGGGGCAGCAGCCTCAGAGCCCCCCTGCCCCTTCCCCTCTGCAAGCAGGGGCTGCGTCCCCAGGGCAGCTGGGGAAGGGCTGTCCCAGGGCTGTCCCAGGCAGCGGCCACAGATGGGAGAGCCCAAAGCTCACCTGGGCAAAGTTACTGCTTTTCCAGCATTTGAATGAAATGTAGGCTTTCCTTCTCTAGAAAAGGACTTTCAGAATTCCTTTTTCAGTGTAAGAATGAAAAAGGACAGCTTGGCTTCTGTCCCTTTCTAAAAGACTCAGCTCCTTTCTGAGTCCTTCCTGGAAAAACATTTTCTGATGTTGAAATTAGCCAAGACCAGAGTTGCTGCCTGGGAGTAGTTAGCTGTAAATTCACATGCTCTTGGCCTCTGGTTTGCTTTATCTCCTTGTGTTTAGCAGAAAGCCTTTGGCTTTGTTCTGGTTTTGCTGACAATGTGAGGTCCAAAGTGACTGCCCCAGAAGGATGTTACAGTGCTGAGATTTAACTTTGGGTGTGTTGGGCAAAACTGGGAGCTCCTGTGCCCCACTGGTGATGGGGTGGCACGATGTGTCAGTGAAAATTGGATTTTATTCCAGTTTAGTGCTTGTGTCAGTCCCACAGCAGCACCAAGTGTCTGAGCTTCCCTCTGGGAGCTGCAATTCCTGCGGGGGGAGCAGGGACAGGTGGTGGAGCTGCTGCAGGCCCCAGGGAGGGCTCGTGCTGCGGGCTCCGACAGCCCTGGGGTGATGGGGTCCCCCCGGCCAGGCCGTGCCCGTGCGTGCCCTGGGGCTGGTGCTGGCACATCCCAGCAGTGCCTGACCAGGAGCACCCTGGGGCTGCTCTCCAGGCGCTGGCACAACCCCTCTGGGCCAGCTGGGAGGAGCACGGGGGATGCTGGAGGTCCAGGCTGAGCCCAGGCAGGCTCCAAAGGGCTGCTCTGACCCAGGAGCTGCACTCTGCTCCCTCCATCCACCTCTGGTCTCAGGAGAATGAGACACATCTGCCAGAGAGGCCACGTAGCTGAAATCTCTGATGTGCAGATGCTGGGGAGAGTTGTGTACAAACAAGGAGCTCGGGTTTTCTTTGCTGCTGAAGCCTCTGACACTTTCCCTGTGCTGAGCCTCTGCTCAGCCTGGCTTTCTCCTGGGCATGGTCTCCTGCTGGCTTCTCCCTTTCCCTGGCAATGCTGGCTCGAATATAAACCGAGGCCAGGGTGCCACGGGGCTCACTCTGCTCCTGCTGGCGAGTTTTCCCTTGTGACTACATGGAGAAAATACCTGGTTGGTTGTGCAGGAGCTGGATTTCATCTCTGGGTCATGGTAAGCAGGGGTGAGGGGCCAAATTCTGATCCTGTGATGACATGGGTAAACTCCCACTGATTTCCTAAGACTGAATTGGCTGCAGAGGGCTGGGTTTGCAAATCCAAGTGCCTCTGACAAACACATTTGGCTCCCTTGCTGCCAGCACTCCATTATTTTTTCCCCAGCTCAGATGTTTATGTGAGTGCTTGCTGGCTCGAGAGGCTGAATGTGTCTGGTTATATTTGAGGGGATAAATGAAACTAAACATATCTAGCAAATGCCACCAGCCCTGCTCAGCTGGAGGAGCCCTGCAGGGCTCTGGCACCCTCGTCTCAGCTCTGCTGTTCTGGTTTCCTGGCTGGGAGGATGCAGGTTTCTTGTAGGAGTTCCCACAGATCTGCACAGGGGCTTAACCCCCCTGGCCTGGTGTCCCAGGGGAGCCTGAAATGGCAACCAGGCTGTGGGAATGGCACTGAAATTATGGTGGGCAGAAACGCTCAGAGACAAACCCCTCATGTCACATGGACAGATGATTTTTTGCAGCATGAGAAGAACTGATATTAGTGGCACATGTCTGTAGTAAGCAGTGCAGAACAAATCTGGGGCCAGAACCTTTCCTGCAGTGCAGCATTGAGCCAGTGTGATTTGTTTACCCTGATTCTGAGATAAGCAACTGTTGTGGTTTAAGCCCCAGCCAAAGCCAGCACAGCAGTGTGTGTGTGTGACAGTTTCTACCATTTTATTCCATGTATTAAGAAGACAATGCAATTTATCTGCACGGCAATGAGAGGAGCAGTCACCTCAGCAAAATGTGCTTTCAGCAGCAGGAGTGTAGGAGGGACCCGTGGTGGGAGAGCATAAAACTGAGCATAAAACTGAGCATAAAACTGAGCACAAACACCTTCCCCGAGCAGGGTGTGAGGGGCTCCTGACGTGCAGAGTTCCGAGGCTGCGAGGGCCAGAGCAGCCCCTGGATGGGGCAGGGCTGGGAGGGCTTTGCACCCCAGGCTCCCCTGCAGCTGCAGCTCCGGGGCTGCGCACGGGCACAGAGCGCTTTGCCTTCATCATTGCCTCCTCTCCCTCCTGGCCTGGCTGGACAGGGCATGTGGAGATTTCTCTGTCCTTCTGGATGGACACACTGTTCTTGGCTACTTTACTCACCAGCATTATGAGCTGCAATTTTGTGTTAAAACCAAAGCACTGCATGGAAACAGCAGCCAGCAGGGAGTCGAGGAATGCTGGATGTAACAACTTTCACAGTTGTTAAGCCATTGCACTGAGCAGTTTGACTCATTGGTGCTTCCTCCTCTCTGCTTCCTTGGATATCAAATGCTATCCTGGTTTTTCTTTGTAGTTTCCTGGGTGTTTTTAGCTGCAGTTCCTTCCTGTGGTCACTGCCACAAATGCAGCATTCTGGGAGTGCCAGTGGGCATCAGGTGCCCTTTGCATTGCATCTCCTGGGGCTCTGTCCACGTCCCACTGCCCTCTCCTTGTGCTCTGGAGGAAAGCCCAGAATATCAGGAAGATTTTCCTTCCTGAGCTGCTGGGCCTGGATGGAAGGAGGGAGCCTTTTCCACCTGCAACAGCAGATTGTGTTTAACTTGTTCATCTGTGTCATTAGGAGGCTGTGCTACATTTCCAGGTGCAGTTTTTGAAATAATTTTGTTTCAAGACCAGGACAAGCCAGAGACCCTGGGTAACTGGATGACATGTCTGGCTCGTGGGCTCCTTCCCAGAGATAGTGATTTCCTTGCACAGCTGGGCGGGATCCAGCTGCCATTCCCTAGGCTCTGCCGAAGGGAAGTGCTGACCTTGCTGAGGTGTGGGAGCGCTCAGACACCCAGGGCTGGCGCTGTGGGTCCGTGGGTCCAGCTGGGACCATTGCTGAAGGGAAGCGCTGACCTTGCTGAGGTGTGGGGAGCGCTCAGACACCCAGGGCTGGCACTGTGGGTCCAGCTGGGACCATTGCTGAAGGGAAGTGCTGACCTTGCTGAGGTGTGGGAGCGCTCAGACACCCAGGGCTGGCGCTGTGGGTCCGTGGGTCCAGCTGGGACCATTGCTGAAGGGAAGTGCTGACCTTGCTGAGGTGTGGGAGCGCTCAGACACCCAGGGCTGGCTCTGTGGGTCCGTGGGTCCAGCTGGGACCATTGCTGAAGGGAAGTGCTGACCTTGCTGAGGTGTGGGAGCGCTCAGACACCCAGGGCTGGTGCTGTGGGTCCGTGGGTCCAGCTGGGACCATTGCTGAAGGGAAGTGCTGACCTTGCTGAGGTGTGGGAGCGCTCAGACACGCAGGGCTGGCGCTGTGGGTCCGTGGGTCCAGCTGGGACCATTGCTGAAGGGAAGTGCTGACCTTGCTGAGGTGTGGGAGCACTCAGACACCCAGGGCTGGTGCTGTGGGTCCAGCTGGGACCATTGCCAAAGGGAAGTGCTGACCTTGCTGAGGTGTGGGAGCGCTCAGACACCCAGGGCTGGCGCTGTGGGTCCGTGGGTCCAGCTGGGACCATTGCTGAAGGGAAGTGCTGACCTTGCTGCGGTGTGGGAGCGCTCAGACACGCAGGGCTGGCGCTGTGGGTCCAGCTGGGACCATTGTCCCTCTGTGCTGCGGCTGGGCTGGGTCCCTGCGGGGCCGGGCCCTGCTGGGCGCTGGAGGCTGCTCTGCCTGGGGAGCCCTGGAGCTCTGCCCCTTTCCCCGGGCTGAGCAGCCTGGCTGCTCCTGGGGTGTCAGCCTGGGAGCGCCTCGGGAGGAGCTGGCTCTGGCAGCCAGAAAGAATGCAGCCCATGGAAAAACCATAAACGTTCCTGGTGGTGGCAGGATTACAGCAGGGCTGACAGTGAAAGCTCCTGCTTGGAGCAGGATTACAGCGGGAATAAATTTCTCAGGAACTCAGAGTTTCCACTCAAATACAGACATTGATAATTTTATATTTGCCTGTTTGTGGCTTGAAGTCAACCTCTTCCCGAAGTTGATTTTTCTGTTTTGTAGAAGCTAAATCTTCTGTAATGCATTTTATAATTTTACAAATCCTTTTGTTGTAAAATTGTCCTGCTGGCTGCCTGGGTGGGCGTGCAGCACCTGCAGCAGCCTGGGGAGAACTGCACTCAGTTAAATGCACAGGACGGGTGCCAAGGCCACCAGGCTGTCAGGGGCTGGGGCAAGAAACTCTGATTGCTGGGATTGTTTAAAAGCAGGGGCTGTGGGTGTTTAGTCTGACACCCTTCACATCCTGAGGCTGTTTCTATGAGTTTTGGTCAAGCCTTTTGGCCAGTCCTTGGTAAAATCCCAGCAGAAATCTCAGTCCTGTTAATATTTTAATTGTTTTCCTTGTTTTCCTCGGCTCTGTTGGTTATTGGCAAAGGCTATGGATTCTCTTGCAGCATTTTAATGGTTTTACACATGAGAAAATGATGGGATGCACTTTCCAAAGTGCTTTTGTCAGTGATGGGGCCACAAAGGGAGACTTGCCCGGGAGCTGCAGGACCAGCAGCCAGGTTTGCCTCTGTCCCCTGGCCTGTGCAAAGCCATGAGTCAATTCCCATCCCTGCTTCACCTTCCCACAGGCAAAACATGGTCTTGGAGCTGATTTAATATTTGGAGAAGTGGTTTGAGAGCTATTTGCTTAGCTTGCACTATTATTATTAAAGACAGAAATGGGTTTTTAAAGGTCTTAGTGAGTTATAATTGTAGATGGTTTCCACTTCAAATCACCCAGTGGGAGCCCTGGGCCTTGCTCTGCAAAATGGGGAAACCTGAGCAGCAGCAGGGATGAACCTCAGGGGCGTGGGTGCTTCTCTGCAAACCCACTGCAGCTGCTTCAGGACCACAGAACCTCTGAGGCTGGAAAAGAACCCCCCAAGACCATCGAGTGCAGCCTTTGAGCAGTGCCCACCCTGTCACCAGCCCAGAGCACTGAGTGCCACATCCAGGGTTTCCTTGGCCACCTCCCTGGGCAGCCCCTGCCAATGCTCACAGCCCATTCCGTGCAGAAATCCTCCCTGGTGTCCAGCCTGAGCCTCTCAGTGCAGCTTGAGGCCATTTCCCCTTGTCCTGTCTCTTGTTGCTGGCCTCAGCCTCCTGTCAGGCAGAAATATCAGCTGCAACTTGAGAATTTGGGTCTTTTCCTGGAGCCTGAGCAGGACCCTGCAGCAGCACTGCAACCCACTGGGCACTGCAGGTGCTTTAAGCTTAATAAAAGCCTCTGTAATGAACATTCAGTTAGTAAGTGCTAACAATCAGTTGTTGCAAATTCATGTCCTTGATGCTTATTAGAAGCATTTGACATTGCAACACTTCCCAGAACTGTTGTGAGGCCAAGCCCTGTGTGTCCATTCTAGGAACTCCCTGAGAGTGGAGCACAAACCCTGCATGGACACAGATATTGCTCACCCCTTCCTGCAGGGAGAGTTTATGGACAGGGCTCTGCTTGCACAGAGGGGTTTCCCCCTCACAGTGCATCTACTGCAGTCGTGGATTTTCTGCTTTGGTTTTAAACAGTTTCAATTTTAACATCACCCAAATACTTTCTGCAGTGTTTTCTTCTAGTTTCGTACAGCTTGGGTGGATTGGGAGGTGGAGGCACTGTACGTGGTGCTGGCTTGAGTCCCCGTTCCTGGGCCTTGCACAGTGAGATTGCTCCAGGAGCGTTTCTGCTGCTCAGCTCTGAGCAGCCAGGGGTGCCCCACAACCCCAAATGCTCTGCAGGCTGATTTCAGAAAACGCTCTGGGGGTGCCTGGTGTGACCACGGACGTTCAGCTCCTCTGAGGAGCCTCAGTCCCACTCCATGTGCCCTGGTGTGCCCTGGTGTGCCCGTCCTGTGGGTGAGTGCTCCAACCTGGCTGGCTGGAGCTCCAGCCTTCCCTGGGCATTGCAGCTCAGCCCAAACTCTCTGCCCTGATCTCCCTGAGATTCCCAGCGCTCCTCAGCTCCAGCCTGGCCACAGAGGCTGGAGAACACTGGCTCAGGATGGGTGTGAGAAACAGGAGCAGGGGGAGAAAATGTGTCCCCAAATGAGAATACTGGGGGCTTGAGTTTTCAGGTTTGTGTTTGATTTTAGCCAAATGACTGATTTTGTTACACTTTGAGAGAATGAAAAGTAGAATGAGAATGTGGGGCTGCCTTTAAAAATGCAGTTACTGAGAGCTAGCCTTTCAGTCTGATCTGTGTGGAAACAAGATGAAACCTGCAGGTTTCACATGCTCTGCACATGTGAGATGCACTGCACAGGTGGCTGCTGCTCCAGTTCTGCTGCTTCTGAGTGCAACTCTCACTGCAGGGCAGCAGCAGCCAGCAGGACACAGCCCCACAGCCCAGGGCTGCTGCTGAGGCAGCCCCACAGGCAGGGACACAGCCCCAGAGCATTTCCATCCCTGCCCAAGGGCAATGCCCTGCCTGGGGGCTGCCCAGAATGGGCTTTCTGCTGGCACACGGGGCATGGCCCTGTGCTCCTCCAGAGCACTGGGATCTCCCAAAGGTCACTGAGGTGATTTGAGACCCATCTGAGCTGTGGAACTCCCCCTGCTGAGCCCCCAGCTTCCAGTGGGAGTAGGAGCAGTTGAAATCCACCTGCCTGGCCCTGCTGCAGGGAGGGCCCCAGGGGATGGTACCTGGTGGCACAAGGGCTTTAGCTTTACCTTTCTCTTACAAATGCACAGCCCAGTGTCTGTGGCACTTTGGCCAAACCTCCTCTTGCATAAAGAAACATCCTCGGGGTCTTTTGTGTTGGTGTTTCCAGCAGCTGGTGAGAATTACTCCTGCTTGTTTCCTTTCCCTCTTCTATTCACAAAAGGAACAAATTAAGAAAGTCAAGATTTTTCTGCTTACAAAATGAAAGAAAAAGCTTTGTAGAAATGAGGTCTGGGCAGAAATTGTGGCTTTGTTTTGTGCAGCAGCCCCTGCTTATGCAAGGGAGAGCCTCTGGCAGGGCCCTGCAGGGAGGTGGGCCTGGGGCAGCTTTGGGAGAAACAAACAGCAGAAGAGAGATCTGTGGAGGAGAAAACATGAACTGCACCTGGGGGGCACGCTGTGTCCCAGGAGCCCACGCTTTCCCCAGGACACTGAACTCATTCAGCACAAGCCATGTGGTTACCTCCTGGTCAGTAGAATCCCAGTACTGCTGCATATTTGGTTTATTGTATGTCAGATCCAGTGTAAATGGGTACTTTCTGCTAGTCCTGTGGCTTTATCTGCTCAGCAGCAATACCAGAGTGTCCCCAGCACATGGGAATCCCCATCCCTGCTTTCCCATTCCCCTGGTTTTGGAGGAAGCAGTGGGGGCACGTGGGGTGTGAGCAGGGCCAGCCCAGCAGGGCAGGAGCACCCCTGGCAGCACAGGCTGTGTCTGGTCAGTCCCACATCCCCATCCCATCCCATCCCATCCCATCCCATCCCGGGTGTCTCCCAGCCTGGACAGCCCTCCTGGCCCCTGGGGCCGTGTGAGTGAGGAGCTGCCCTCCCTCAGCCTGCAGCCTTTGCTCTCAGGCACAAACCTGCAGTGACTGCCCTGAGCCCAGGGACTGTGGGGTAGAACTGCACCCAGAGCAGGTGGGGCTCTGGATAACCTCATAGTCACCCTTCAGAAACATCCCAACGTGTTCATTTGGTGACGTAAACAGCAAAAGTAATCCAACCCTGGGCTTCATCGTGCTTTTTTCTCATTTGCTACTGCAGTTCCAATTCAGAGCTTAATCCCCCAGTGCCATGGCAGCTCAGCTGGAGAAGCTGTGAACCTCTGGTTTGGATAATGTCCCTCCTGTTCCCCATCCTTGGCATGCCTGGTGGCCCTGCAGCTCCAAAGTGAAGCTGATTTCAGAATTCAGCCTCCAACATGTGCTCCTGCTGGTGCACATCTGTGCATTCTCAAAGCCAGAGACGTGTTTGAGTAAACAAACGTTTCCCAAATGGTCTCTTCCCTATTCGTGGTCTTTCAGGTGGTCATTCCCCTTCCCAAGTGACTGCCTTGGGCTTCAATTTTATAATCTAATTTTTAAAATTTACCGCTTTAACTGTGTGTAAGATTCCTTCTGACTGTCCCTCAGGTTCCTCTCTGCCTTCTCTGTTCCCCCAGGATGGCAAATCCAGCTCCAGTGAGCTGCTGCTGGATCCAGAGTTCAGGAACTGTGCTTGTTTTTGTAAAAATGGGAAATTGTATGAGAACTGGAACTAGATGGACATTGAGAAGCTGGCAGTGGGAGGTGTGAGCTACATGAAATCCTTGTTATATGTTCAGGTTCCGTAAATTACTTTGAAGCACAATCTTTAATGTGAGGAGAAGCTCAGTGAGGCAGCTGAGGGTGTGTGGATCCTGGCTCTGTGTGTGCTCACTGAGGGCTGTGTGCTGGTTCAGAGCAGGATCTCTGCACTCCCAGGGAGCAGCTCTGGGCTGCTGCTTCGCTTGGAACAGAAAGAGTGAAAGGCAAAAGTGCTGCTGCCTTCCTGCCAAACAGTAAAAAGCTGCGTGTTTAAAAGCAAGATTTCAGTCTAAAAGCATCAAAGCAAAACACTGACTTACTTGAGAACCCCTGTTGTCTTATCCTGATAATAATGTTCTTTTTAGACAGAGTTGGAAGGTGTTTTATTGGCTGCTTTAATGCCTTCATGAGCACAGTGTGTTTCTGAGCTGCTGCTGTGTCTTGTGTTCAGGAATACTGCATGTGCCATACTTCTGCTTGCTAAAGTTTCAGAGAATTGCTTTTTTCAGTTCAGGGTATGAATGCATTGTCAAATAAGACATTTGTTTCCATTTACACAACTTGCAATTTGGTAATAAGAAACAGATGAAAAAGCAGTGTCCAAATTCTCTTGTACAAAATTTCTTGTGAATGCCATCCCTTCATTTCACAGAAACAGGCCAGTTTTCAGTCCTGAAATGTGAGTAGCATTAAAAGTACAGATACCAAGAAAGAAGAAAGCAAGCACAAATAACTGGAGCTTAGTGAAGTGGTATGAAATCTAGCACTGGCTTCTGAATATCAACCCAAAAGCTGCCTGGGGTTGAATACCCCAGACTCAAGGGGTGTTTTCAGCCCCGTGCTGCTCTGACTGTACTGACCAGTCAGTGGGTGTCCATCAGAGGCATTAAAGGGCAGAGTAAGTCATTTTCGCTTTTTACTACAAGGTTGCAGCTTAACTGTCTGCAGGCAGACGAGGCCGCATCCCGTGGCTCGGGTGCTGAGCGTGCTCCTTTCCCCTCCTGGAGCCCCCAGGCGCCCGTGCCTGCCCCGCCGGGGAAGGAGCGCCCGGGCCGGCGCTGCTGCCGCTGCTGCTGCTGCTGCGGGTTTGGCGGCGCTCGGTGGAAGGCAGACGGTCTGCAGGGCTGCACTGCCGCCCCGTGGCTTCTCCCTTCCCTTCCGAAAAGCTTCCTGAAAGCA
The DNA here is from genome assembly GCF_051311805.1 of Agelaius phoeniceus. Classification (NCBI taxonomy): domain Eukaryota; kingdom Metazoa; phylum Chordata; class Aves; order Passeriformes; family Icteridae; genus Agelaius; species Agelaius phoeniceus. The sequence continues at coordinate 26,775,296 of NC_135274.1, read as the reverse complement.
CGGGAGCCCAGCGCTGCGGTGGGCAGCTCTAGTGCCCACACCTGCAGCCTTTCTGCCTCCCCTTCACCTGCGCGGGCCCAACTGTGCCCCTCCTGCTGGAGGTCCTGCCGGGGTCCCGGGGCTGTGGTGTCGTTTCCCCAGTCCCTTTCAACACCCCTGTCTCCATCCCTCTGCCCCAGCCCTGCAGGGCCATTGGCCACCAGGGCAGGCTGTCCCCAGCTGACCCCTCTGTCCCCAGCAGGAGTGGGGGGCTCTGCTGTCCCCAGCTGACCCCTCTGTCCCCAGCAGGAGTGGGGGGCTCTGCTGTCCCCGTCTGACCCCTCTGTCCCCAGCAGGAGTGGGGCTCTGCTGCCCCATCACCCAGGGGTACCCAGGGCCCTGCCAGCCCTCAGTGCCACTCTGGGCAGCTGTCACTCCCCAGCCCAGAGGAGATGTGGCCCTCCTCAGCGTGGGTGCACCACACCACTGCTGTCACCACGGGCTCTGTGAGGCAGCAGGGCTCAGCCAGGGCCACAGCAGTGACGTGCCTGAACATGAGGCCGTGCTGGCACCTGCACCCCAGGGCAGGCTCAGGCTGCACGGTGGGAAATGATGTCCACAGGCTGCAGGTGGCTGTGGCAGAGTCCCCAGCCCTGGAGGGGCTGTGTGGATGTGGCACTTGGGGACATGGGCTGGTGGTGGCCTGGGCAGTGCTGAGGGCATGGCTGCACTCAATGGTCTTGGGGGGATTTTCCAGCCTGGATGATTCTGAGACTGACAGACAAAGCAAGGGCTTGTGTGCTGTGAGGGTGCAGGCAGTGGGGATGCAGTGGGGTGGAAGGGGGTGAGGAGGGACTGCTCTACAAACAGATGTAAGGCTGTAAGCCTGGATTGCTGTTACAAACAAGGTGTAAGGTTATAAACTTACACAAATCTCCTTTCCAAAGCACAGTTTGAAAGCTCAGTCTGATGTTGCAATGCTTATTTTTTGCTGGGCTGACTTACTGAGGCGGCATGTCAGCGCCTGACTGAGTCCATGCCCTCTCTGCACAGCTGAGCACATCCAGGCAATCCTGGCTCTGATTGTCCATGTCGTGGAGCACAGGGATGCAGGGAATGCTGGCTCTGAGCAGGGGCACACGCTGCCTGCTGCTCTTCCCATTGCACTTTTAGCCCTGGCTTTAGCCTGCTTAACCTTGCACTCATTTTTTTCTGACACATCAGCAGCCTGGACATGCTGGGGACATGCAGAGGGTGGGAAGCAGGGCATGCTGCATGGCTCTTGGTACACTGTGTGCAGGAAAAGCAGCAATGTGATGTTTCATCTTTGTATAACTTCAGAATGGTTTGGGTTGGAGGAGTGGCTTAAACTTGTCCCATTCCACCCACATGCCGTGGGCAGGGACAGCCTCCACTAGACCAGGTGCTCCAAGCTCCATCCAACCTTACTGAATGAAATAAATAAGGAGGGAAAGGACTAAAGCAAATGTTTGTTTGCTTTAGAAGGCTGTGAGTGGTGGGGAGCAGGTGGTGCACAGCAAGCCAGCAGTGCTGGTGCTGGTGTTGGGCTGAGGCATGAAGGGTAAGCACTGCGTGGGATGGATCTGGATTTTAACATTCACATGCTCCATTTGGCACCTCATCCTGTCTGACAGAGGTCTTGTGCTGTCCCAACTGGTCCCTTTGACTGAAAGGGCTCTAACAGAATTGGCATTGGAGCATTTCCATATTGCAGCTGATGCTGTACGGTTCCTTTGGGTAAATCAGTTTAGGATTTCCTCTATCTGGGAGTGCTGTGGGTTCAGGGAGGTTGCTGGGGAGGTTCACTGGAGGGCAGGGGAGTGGCTCTGGCATGAGATGAGACGTTGGTCTTTCAGGGTTAAGCACTGTGAGCTCCTGCCCTAAGCCAAGGGTGACCTCAGGGCAGGAGCAGCACCCTGGCTGTCACTGCACAGCCACGTTCCACCTGGAGACCAGCATGGAAGGAGAGTGGGAAACCTTCCTTAAGTGCAACAAAATGAAACACCAGTTTTGGTGGTTCCAGTCTGGCCTCCTCTTCCTCTGTGCTGTTTGCCTGTGCCAGAGCTGTCCTGGGAACTCCTGTTCTCCTGGGAGGGACAGGGCAGGAGAGGGCTTTGTCCTGCATGCCCTATCATCAGCTGTGCCTTATCTTCCCATGCCACCTGAGATCTGGCTTCTTTCCCTCTGTTTTACCTCTCAGCCTCTGACAAAGGACCTGAGCTGTGCAAAACAGGAGATGGGTTTGCTGCTCTGTGCCCAGCCCTGTGTGTACACGTCAGTGCTGGGACCCAGGGCCAGGCCACCCTCACCTGTGCCCTGCCCAGCACCTGGCACTGCAGGGCAGGTGGAGTGGCCATGGAGCTGTGTTCTCTCTTGGTTTTGTGGGAGTGGGGTGAAGAACATTGGGCTTTCACTGGCTATTGTGCTGCAGAAGGACTGAGGAGAGAGAGCACGGATGGATTTTTAAAATACTTGAATAGTTTGGAGGTGGCAGAACTTAAATGTCTGAAAGTCTGACTAAGGGCCAATCTTCATCTGTGTTTGGGCAGGTGGCACACGGTTCAGCTCACAGCTTTCTGTGATATTCCTGCTCTGCTCCTCCAAAGGCTGCTGCACCCCACAGGCTGCTCAGCCAGAGAGCAGGAGGCTGCGCTGATTTGCTGCTGGTGGAACTTTCGCCAAAGAAATCACCTACATTTCAATCTGAAAAGGTAAAACCGCTGTGTCCCAGGCTCTGCTCGAGTCCCTGCCTCGCAGAGCGGCAGCTCGGTGCCCCAGGACACCCGACAGGGCTGCCTGCACCCGGGCGTCACCGAGCGGCTCCCGAAGGGCTCCCGAGCGGCTGCGGAGCGGCTCCCGAGCGGCTCCCTCCGCTGCCTGTCTCGGGGGACTGGGGCAGGTGACGGGGCTCGGTTCGGGGCTCGGTGCGGGGCTGGCAGTGGAGGCTCAGTGCGGGATTCAGTGCGGGGCTCGGAGCAGGACTGGCCGGCTCGGCTGCTCCCGGCGGCTGCACGCCCTGCTGGTGAAACCTGTTGTTTTGGAAGCTGCACAGTGGAGTAACCTCTGCCCGGGGTGATACGACAAGAAATCACCTCCTGGCCGGGACCCAAGCAAAACACGGGATTAACTTTGCCCTGCGCTGGCTCGCCGGGAGGCGGTGAGAGGGGGAGAGCCGCTCCGGCAGCGCCAGAGAGGATCCTGCGAGGATGGGGGCCCGGCTGCTGTGCCTGTGCCTCCTCACCGCCCTCCTCGGCTACTACATCTACAGCCCGCTGCCGCAGGAGCTGGCCCAGCCCGGCACCGTGATGCTCGCCTCGGCTGCCCTCCGGGCCCTGGGGCACCTGGTGAGCCGTGGGGCAGGGCAGGGGGGTTCAGTGGGCTCGGGGACACGGCACGGTGTGTGTGTGTGCTCTCTGTGTGTGTGTGTGTGTGCATGGTGTGTGTGTGTGTGCTCTGTATGTGCTGTGTGTGTGCTCTGTGTGTGTGCTCTGTGTGTGTGTGTGTGCTGTGTGTGTGTGTGCTGTGTGTGTGTGTGTGCTCTGTGTGTGTGCTCTGTGTGTGCTCTGTGTGTGTGCTCTCTGTGTGTGTGTGTGTGTGTGCTGTGTGTGTGCTCTGTGTGCATGGTGTGTGTGTGTGTGTGCTCTGTGTGTGTGTGTGTGTGTGTGCTGTGTGTGCTCTGTGTGTGTGTGTGCGCACTCTGTGTGTGCTGCATGTGTCACACGGGGACGGTGCTGCAAAGACCCGAGGGCAGAGTCGCTGAATGGAGCTCTGAACTGACTATGATAGAAAGAAATGTAGGAAAGGTTTGGTCTTGCAGCCTTGAGAAAGGGCCGCTCCGAGTAACGAATGGGACGTGGGATGTGACTGGATCAACAAGCACAGACAGGCTTGTCTCGCTTTGCAGGGCTGTGCAGCTCCAGCCCTGCTGCCTGAATCATCCCTGGCTCCTGTGCCCAGCTCCCCCGCCAGCGCTGGCTGTCCGGGGAGGGAACACTACAGCAGCTCTCACATTCTATTGATTTCTGTGGCTTCATGGAAATCCACTGGCAAAAAGGCCTGAAAACCACACAAAACAACATCTCTGTGTGAGACAGCCCCTGCTGGCACGGGGTACTTTTCAGGGCTGTCCAGTCTGCAGGAGGAGGGAGGATGAGGAGTTTTTTGGTGTGTGTCAGGGACTCCTGTTTTGATTTCGGGGGCTGAGGCGGTGGAAGATGAGTGGTGAGAAGGGAAGGAGCTGTGGTCAGCAGTGCTGGTGTGCTGCCTTGCTGCTTCCCCTGCCACATCCCCTGCTGGAGGGGCCTGCAGGGCGGGCGGGCACGGGCAGCCCATTGCCGGGTCACACCGTCCCTCAGCAGGACCCTGGCACAGGAGTGGTGTGATCTCCCTGGAAGGTGGGGCTGTGTCTGCTGCTGCTGTCCTGCCTGCCTGGGCTCAGCCGGGCTCTGGGCAGGCGTTTTGTAACCGGGCTCTCATCTCCTGTGAAACCATAATCCCAAGGGATGGGCACAGCCACAGCCCCCCTGGAGCTGCACTGGTGCAAATCAGAGTCAGGTGGCCCTAAATTGTCCCAAATGTATCCTGAATGGCCCTGCAGTTACTGGGCAGTGACTCGAGCTCACCTGGGGCAGGGCTGTGTTTCAGAGGGGGCCCTGGTGCAGTCTCTCTGACTCCCTGATGTTGGTTTGAACAAAGGGGCCAAAGTGCCACCCTCGAGTGTTCCTGGGCAGTAGAATTCTCTCTGGGCTCCCAAAAGGGTGTGCCACGAGCCCACAGCATGGCACATCTCCATGCCCTGTTGTGGGGGCTCCTGGGGAGCCCCCAGCCCTGCTGGGTGAGCTCAGAGGCCCTCAGTGCCCCCTCTTTGCAGCAGGGAGGCTGGGAGCTCTCCCTGGCCTGTTGATGTTCGTGTCCTGTGTCCATGTGCTGCCAAGCTGGGGAACAGCCTCTGAGAGCACACCTGCCACTTGCTGTGGTGTTTGAGCCCCCAAATCCCTCAGGTATTTCAGGAAGTGCCCTGTAAATGCCTGGAGAAGGTACAAAACACAGCAGGATGTTTTTGCTGCCGTTGTGGGACATCCCCCCAGAGCTCCCCCCTCCTCAGCCCAGCTCTGTGGAAGCAGAGAGCCAGACTGGGCCCTGCTCACGAGCTGCCCTGTCAGGGTGATGGGGAGCATCCCAAGCACTGCCCCTCTGGAGCCCTGTGGCACTGCCCCTGCCCGGGCACAGCCAGGCTCCCTTCCCTGCACAGGGCTTGGCTCTGTCCTTGCTGTGGGGACTGGGGAAATGCTTTCCAAAGCACAAGGAAAGTGCTTGTGCACAAGGAAAATGCTTTCCAAAGCACAGGGATCCCAGCCCCAAAGTGGCAGGCTTTCCTGTTGCTCCATAAGGCCCAATAATCTCACACTGGGACAATGAGGATTTTCAGATGAGGGCACCATTTCCTTTGATTGATAATGGCCTGGAAACCACAGGCAGCAGCCCAGTGGTTTTCCACAATGTAAATTGTCCACTTGTGGAAAACAGCTCTGAGAGCTCTGGAAACCCTCAGTGCTGGGGCTCAGGGAATTCCTCCCACCACGGGGCCTTCACAAGCTCGTTGGAGTCACAGCAGGACTCACTTTGACTGAGATATTTGTTTTTTCAAGATGTTAATCCCTGGGGGAAAAGCAACAACTGAGACATGTTTATGTAAACTGTGTCAATGTGGTGGCTAAAACGGCAATTCTGGCACGGGCTGTGTGTTTGTTTGTTTTCATGGAGCTGATGGCAAGGACCTGTGCTTCCCTTTGCCGTGTGCCAGGGCCTGCCCACTCATCTCCCTCCCAGTTCCAGCACTCTGGGATTGGCAGGGCTCCCCCTGGCATCACCCGCTCCAGGCCTTTGGAGAGAGGTGACTCAAAAATGTGCTGACAATCAAGGGCTGAGCTCTGTGCTATTCCAGCTCCTGAAAAAGAAGGTTATAGCATGGAATCCCAGAATCCCAGACTGGTTTGGGTTGGAAAAGATCTTAAATTTCATCTCATTCCACCCTCCTGCCAAGGTCAGGGACACCTTCCACTAGACCAAGTTGCTCAAAACCTGGTTATATGTAGATGATGATGAAACAGTTGATTTAAATACAATTTGAAGGAAAAAAAAATACACCAGGCGGGGTCAGACTGTATGGCTTCCACTATCACAGTGGGAAGGCCAGAGGTTACACCTATCAGCAGATAACCTGTCAGTGTGGGGGTTCCACATTCTTCCTGGGGACAATAAAGCTTCTCTGGGACACCAAACTCCAAACAGGTTCTGCACCAGGCTCGGCTGTTTTCTTCCTTTTAAAACTCAAACCTGCTCTGAACTTCATCTGTTTTCACCTTCAGATAACATGTAAGAGCTTGGCTTTATTTCTTATTGCTTCAGTTGTGGTGTGGTGAGGCTAGAGTGGGAAGAGGGGCACGTCCCATTGCTGGGGTGCTGGTGGAGGAGCCCAGGTGCTGGTGCTGGCAGCAGTGCAGAGGCTGTGGGTGGCTCTGCATTGTGCTCCCAGGGCTGTGCCCATGCCATGCTGGTGCTGGGTCTGTGGGTGGCTCTCTGCACTGTGCTCCCTGGGCTGTCTGTGCCCACTGGTGCCAGCAGCAGTGCAGGGGCTCTGGGTGGCTCTGCACTGTGCTCCCAGGGCTGTGCCCATGCCATGCTGGTGCTGGGTCTGTGGGTGGCTCTCTGCACTGTGCTCCCTGGGCTGTCTGTGCCCACTGGTGCCAGCAGCAGGCCAGGGGCCGTGGGTGACTCTCTGTGGGACAATGCCCGTGCTGGTGCTGGTGGCTCACTGGGCCGGATCCTGGGCTGCAGAGGTGACCCGCATGAACACCAAGCAGGAGCCTGAGTGTGGCACGGAGCAGCAGCCCTGGCTGTGGCTGGGCTCTGGCCTTGCTGGGCAGCTGGTGGCAGTGTGGGCACGTGCCAGGAGCGCTCCTGGCACTGCCAGGCTCGGGTGGAGGCACTCTGCTCTGGCCTGTGTGACTGCTACAGCAGCTTCACACACCTGCACAGAGCATCAAAGGGCTGCAGGGGAATTCACCCTGAGAGGAATAGGCTGCCTGGAAACAGCTTCCCCTGTCTTGTGCTGCAGTCGGAGGCGGCTGAGCTGCTGGGGCTGATGCACTACATGGAGGGCCTGAGACTGATCACGACTGTGGAGCTGGTGGCTCCCACGTCCGACGAGAACGTCACCGTGACAGACACAGAGCTCAGCGGGGTCCCTGTGCGCCTGTACCTGCCCAAGAGGCCACCTGGAGGCCTCAGGAGGGCCGTGCTCTTCTTCCACGGCGGCGGCTGGTGCCTGGGAGACGCAGGTGAGCCCTGCACGTCGCTGCTGGGTCTGTGCCACAGATCTCACAGCCTGTCAGGAGCTGCCTTTTGCTTTGTGGGGTGTGTGTGTGTGTGTGCCCATTCTCACACACACTGGGCTTCCATTCCAGGCATGCACGGCTACGATCTCATGTCACGGCGGATTTCAAACGAGCTGAATGCTGTCGTGGTGTCAGTCAAGTAAGAGCTCTTCTCTGTCCAGATCTGTTTCAATTAACCTGATTTTTCAATGTTTCTGCATTTGGTTGCATGCTTTCCTGCTGACTTATACACATTTGTGAGCAGAGGCTGCCAGGGTGACAGAGAATTGTGGTTGGTGGCTACTTTGGCTTTATGGAGATGGGTGGGTAATAAAGTGGATGCCCTGGGACAGGCAGTTCCCACTTCTCTGGGCATGGAAACAAACATCCCCCAACAGGGAGACACGAGCAAGCCCTTCTCTTTATTAACAGCAGGTACTAACACACTTCTCTTGCCTCCCCAGCTACAGGTTGGCCCCTCCACACCGTTTCCCTGCCCAGTTTGAAGACGTGTACCTGGTGACCAAGTTCTTCCTGCAGAGCAAGGTCCTGTCCCAGTACGGGGTGGACCCTGCGCGGGTCTGCGTGGCCGGGGACAGCGCCGGGGGCAACCTGGCTGCAGCCGTGGCACAACAGGTACAACACAAACGGTTTGCAGCTCAAAATCAGTGTTTGTGTAGTCTCACAACCACTAAGGAAAGCTCAGCTCGCAGCACACACTGCTCTCCTGGTCTGCCAGGATGTCACAGCCTGCAGGGTTGTCACAGGGACCAGGCAGGCAGCTGTGCCTGAGCCACCCAGTGCCATCACAGGAGCTTTATGCCATCCAGACATCTGTCCCCTAGAAAAGGCTCTCTGCCCTCCAGTCGGGCCTTACATCACTCTAACCTTAAGCTCGTGTTGTCTGGTTTAGGTATGATGTTTGCAAAGGGAATTTTAACTATGTGACTCATGAAGATGCAAATAGCAGGGAAAACAAGCAAACAAAAAAACCCTCACTAAATTTTGTGGTGTCTGAGCATACAGTCTGGTGCCTTTTGCACTTCTCCTTCAGCTTTATTAAATAGTCAGCACGATGTTGTTGCTCTCTCGAGAAGCTGTTTGGGCTGTAACGAAACCCTGGGAATGGTGGTGAATTTGCTGCGGATGCTGAAGGCATAAAATGAGGGAGAAAATGGAAAATTTATTAGTGAAGAGGGGAAAAGGTTGACATATAAGAAATGTCAATGTTCAATTCGTCACGTTTTATTTGTTACATCTCTAAAATGCACAGAATTGTGATTGCTTGAGTTGTAACATCTCAGGGTTAAAAACCAAACAGATGAGCATGCTCTAAATTGTGTGAAACAATAAGGAGACCCTGAAATGATAAGAAACCTGAAAGTTTCGTGATGTAAGAATGGAAATTTTCAGTAGCTATAGAAAATCTTCTGTCAATACCTCAGAAAGCATCAAAATTTAAGAAAGAGTATTTCCCAAAAATCATTATCCTTCAATATAAGAAATAAAAAGAAATTATATTTGATGTTTGAGAATTTTTATTACAGCGTGCTGTTTTAGATAGCCTGCCTATAGATTCAGACTTTCTTTATCCTGGTTTTATTGATAATCTTATTTTGCTCACGTTGCAAAATGCGTGTTTTCATTCTCCACCTCGATGATCTGTCAGCGTGGGAGAGTCGACACCTTTACTGATTCTTTGCAACGGGTTCTGGTTGTTTTTGCAGCTGTCGGAGGACCCTGAAGTCAAAACGAAGCTCAGAGCTCAAGTTCTGATCTACCCAGCCCTGCAGGCGCTGGACCTGGACCTGCCGTCGTACCGCGACAACGCGCACAAGCCGCTGCTGCCGCGCGCGCTGATGGTGCGGTTCTGGAGCGAGTACCTGAGCGCCGACCCCGCTCTGCGGGCGGCCATGGCCTCCAACCGCCACGTGCCGCCCGAGGCCGGGCCCCTGCTGCCGCTGGTCGACTGGAGCCGCTGGCTGCCCGCCGCCATGCGCGGGGCTCACGCCTACCGGCGCCCGGCCCTGGGCGCCGCGGGGCCGGCGCGGCGCTTCCCGGGGCTGCTGGACCCGCGTGCGTGCCCGCTGCTGGCGTCCGAGGCCCGGCTGCGCCGCCTGCCCCCGGCCTTCGTGCTGACCTGCGAGCACGACGTGCTGCGGGACGACGGTGCCATGTACGCGGCCCGGCTGCGCGCCGCCGGCGTGCCCGTCACGCACCACCACGCCAAGGACGCCTTCCACGGCGCCATGACCTTCCTGGCCTGGCCGCTGGAGCTGGCCGTGGGCCACCAGCTCTTCAACACCTGCATGGACTGGCTGAAGGAGAACCTGTGAGCCCAAGTCAGGCCCTCGCGTGCCCAGGCGTGACTGGAGCTGGGCCGGATTTTGGCCATGACCGCCGGTGCTGGGGCTGGAGCGTTTCCCACCTTGTGTGGCAGGAAATCAGTCTGATCCCAACCCACACGTTCCTCCAGTGCTACCATCCGAACTTCAAGCCCCCAGACCGCCAGGACTGCCCCGGGTTCCTCCTCTGGCTCTGCAGCCTCCGGGCTCTGGTGTCTTGTCTCTGTTGCTGCTTCTTTCTTCCTATCGCATCTTCGGTGCAGGGTGTGTGCCCGAGGGCCAGGTGGCTGTGGGCACACGGGACGTGCTCAGGGCTGTTTCTTCCTGTCCCCTTTGGCTCCGTGGGATGTGGCAGCAGGGCCCCGCTGCTGCCAGGGCTGATGGCCTGAAGGGAAGCCCCAGGAGCTGCAGGGGGCTCGGGGCAGCTGCAGGGACCTGCCTGTCGCAGGCTGGGCTGGGGCTGCTGCTCCTGCCCTGCACGGCTTGAGGGAAGGGCTTGGAAACCCAGTGGGAGGGCTAAAAATTGTGCAAGTGTTTTGGGCTTGGCTTGTTTGTTTCTTTTGGGGGTTTTGTTTATTTGGGGTTTTTGTTGGTTTTTGTTGTGGTTTTTTTTTTTTTTTTCTTTGAAAAACACATATCTTACTCCTACTTCCTTTCTTTAATCCTTGCACTAGCAGGAATTAGAGAATCAAACCAGCACTGGATATTCACTGGAAAAAGGAAGCTGTGAAGGTCCCAGACTTAGGATAACACTGCTGCATGGTCTGTGCTCTACTTATCTGTTAAGTCTTGCACTGGGTGTTCTAATTGTCCTTGAAATTTTTTATCAGATTTCACATATGATTTCTTAAAAGTAGAATTAGCTTAGAGATTTTATAGGCTTGGAAAAGAAACATAGTTCAGCTGGCTGTGTGGAACAAATAACCTCTGTGTAATTGTTTTGTGTGTTAAATATAAACCCTAAAACTTTTGACTGAAGCATGAATACAAGGGTTGACTGTTGGTTTAAGTAAATCAACCACTGGGCAGGTACTTCATGTATCCTGCTTTTCTTTTGCATAAAAGATACTGAATCTTCAATAATTCAATAATGGGTTATTTTCCTGACTGCGTGCGGCCTGTTCAGATGGCATGTGTAAGGGATGATTGCTGCTTTCCATCTTTATTCAGATGAATATAAACATTAAACTCGTTTCTGATTCCAGAGCAGTGTCCTGTCCCTCGGGTGTCCCATCCATGGGGAGCAGAGGCAGCTGTGCTGCAGCTGCAGACAGCCCCAGTTCAGGCTCTGCCCTCCCTCCTGCTGGGGCTGGGCTGGGCTGTGCAGGAGGGAAGCAGCAGTGCTTGGGTAGGTCTGTCTTGCCCCTTTGCACACCCTCTGGATGCACCTCTGCGCTGGTGTGCCCAGTCCCAGGGGTTTGGGGGTTGTTCCTGGGGTCTCCCTGCAGCGCTGCCAGCACAGCCCAGCACTCACCACAGCCTGGGCTCCTCTCTGCTGCCACAGACAGCTCCACTGCACTTTTATTGCTCCCACATTTGGGATTAATTAACAGCCTCTTAGAGTTCCTGAGGAAGCTGGACTTCGGGGTTTTGCTCATTAACACCTTTGGTTTGATTTTCTGTACAGTTTTAGGGTCACATCCACAAGAATGTTCCCTGGGATGGGCATTTCTGGGTTGTAAATGCCAATGGAATGAGCCCAGCTGGGGTTTCCAGGAAGATAACCTTGCTGAAGAGGTGCTCAGGGAGGAGGGCTGTGCTTTGGGTTTGGAGGGGACATGCCCACCTCACGTCCCTCAGCCCTGCTGTGGGCCAGAGTGGCTTTGGTGGCTCTCCTGCCCCACAGCACTGGGATGTTGCTGTTAGGGCAGCACTGGGCTGAAGTGTTGGCCTCAGTTGGCTTTGCCTCCCCTCAGGGCTGCTGGAGGAGCCTGTGCCAGCTCAGCTGGAGCAAACCTGGGCCACCCCCCTGTCCACACTGCCACCAATACTACTGTGCTTCCTCCATCGTGGCATCAGGGACACTCAATGCCTGCCTGTAAGGCAGGAGAAAAATTTATGTTCTAAGAAACAATGCCAGTCAAAAATTGCCAACCTTCTGTGTTTTTATAGGGTGCTCTTGGAACCAGAAGTAAATGGCTTTTAAGCACCAGCACCTATGGACTCATGATTGATTGGGCTGTATGTTTTTGTTTAGGTTCCTAAAATAGACTTTTGGGATTGGAAATGCCTGGAGAGGCACAAAATGAGACAGTGAAAGCTGCACTATTGATGTTGCTGGCAGGAGAGGCTGGAGCTGCAGTGAGCAACCCGTTTATCCACACCAAAAACAAGACAAACCACCACAAGGGAAGGCTTTGGTACATCTCCAAAAGCCTCCCCTTGAAGGAAGGATGGGGTTTGGTGGTTGACAGTCAAGGACAAAGCTCAGCCTCGCCACGGTGGGTTCACAACCCTGTTTGGAGCCAGCTCTGGGTGCAGAGATCAAACCTCCAAGGATGCCCAAGCACAGGGAGACTGATCACAGACTCCCCTACCACAGGGTGCAGTGGGAGCTGTATGAACAGAGGGGGTTCATGCCTGCAGGTGAGTCAAGGAGGAAATGAAGCATCCTCAAAATATCCCCACCAATCTGGGCTTTCCCATCACCCTTTTCTTAAGAATCCTTAACTTTTTGTTGCAGTACTACACTGGTTAAAAAACCCAAAAATTCCCCAACAAACCACCACCAAAACCCCAAACCCCAGAACTGGGCAGTGCTCTTGTGTTTCTGGTATTTCTGGCAGTGTTGGTTGATTGCTCCCAGTGTGCTCAGCCCCAGCAGAGGCCAGCAGGGCCCCAGCCTGCCCTGCCAGGAGCACTGGGAGCTGCAGGCCTGCAGTGGCAGCACACAGAGCCTGCTGTGAGAGCCCAGCTCAGGTGCTCCTTATGGACAGGGCAGCTGAAAGGCAATGGACTGCCAGCATGTGCGACTGGGACAGCCTCAAAATAACCAGGGGATAGAAAACTGCTTAGAAGTACAACCAGCTGAGGCAATGGTCACTGAGCTGTAAAGCAGGGACCAATCTAAACCTACTGAAATGAACATTTCTTGCTCCCTCACCAGTTTTCTGAGGAGTTACTGCAGCAGGAAGGAAGAAATGCTCCATTTCTTCAGCCCTATTTTATCCTTCAGTGCAACAGCAGTTGCCTGAATGAACAAGATATTTAAAAGCTGGTAAATGAGAAGCCAGTGTTGGTTATTAGCCATGGGGGAAATTTCAAATCGCCTTCTGTAATGGCTAAATATGAGCTGATTATTTGGCCTTGTCCGCAGAGAAAAGCTACAATAGCCTTTCATATGTATTAATAGGGTTAATGTTTGCTAACTGTGCAGCACATCACAATAAAGGGGAGGGAAAGGTGGAGAAGCTGTGGCTGCCCCATACCTGAGGATGCTCAAGGCCAGGTTGAATGGGGCTTGGAGCAGCCTGCTCCAGTGGAAGTCCGTGCCCATGGCACAGGGGTGGAACCATTCGCCCTGGGGGTGGATTAGTCGCTGTGGGGTGTGGTCAGTCTGCATTAGCAGCATCATTGTATTTTTGTCTTTGCCAATCATTTATATAGCGCTGGCAGTAGAGCAGGGAGCGGTGGAGCGGTGATGTGCTGCTGTGTGAGGAGCTGGTGCTCCGCTTCCCCCGGCTCTGCCCTCCGGCAGCCCCTGGCTGTCCCAGGCCTGGCATGGGAGCAGGGGCTGCCCTCTCCTCGGGCGGCCCGGCTGGCTCCCCGCGGGCTCCTGTGAAGGGGAAGTGCCGCTCGCAGCCCAGCCAAGCAGGTCCCGCCTTGCCCTGCCTCGTTAATGATTGAATGAGAGGCGGCGGGGCTGCCCCGGCTCGCTCAGCTCGGCCCGACCCGCGGCGAGGCAGCACCGGCCCCGGCCATGGTAAGGCTCCAGCCACGGGCACTCTGCCGGTCCACATCCCTGAGTGGGCTCTGGCTGCTCTTCCTTCTTACCTTAAAACTGATCCATCATCCTTTTCCCAACAACTTGCTAAATTAATGCATCTGTCTATAGCGCACTTTCAATTATTGTTGCTATTTAAATTGCTGATGTCTGTGATGTGCTTTCTAGACTTAGAGCCTCACTAAGGTGTTGAGTTTCTCCTCAAGAAGCGAGCAGACAGGGCTCAGCAGGAGCAGCAGGTGAGGTCTGAGCAGAGCAAGGGCTCTCTGTAGCATTTCTGTCTCCTGGGAGGCACAGAGCAAGTGTTGAGACTTGATGGAAATGGCTTTATGGAGCTTTTGCTCTGCCTCATGATCTCCCTTCGAAATGAAACACAGCTGATCTCTGCTTTGAGGACAGAGACCAGTGAACAAGTTCTTGACACCAAAACACCTTTGGAAATGCTTAACCTTAGCTTGGGTTGAGTTTTGATCTATGTCCCAGTTTCTGGCATTTGGTTTTCCCTGCTTTCCAGTTGTTTGCTGACACTTTATCCAAGGCTCTCACTAAAAGCTGTGTGTGTCCTGTGGCAGGGACAGGTGGCTTTGCTGAGGAGGGAGAGGAGTAAACACTTGAGATCCTGCTCTATTTCTTTCCCTGAAGATGAAAGCATTTTTTTTTAACCAGCCTTTAGAAAGAAAGCAAGTTCATGTGTGGTGCAGCTTTGAAGGAAGCTTTGGCAGAATGCACAGGAGATGGGCTCCATCCTCCATGCAATCCTGGTACCCAGTTTCCAGCACAGCTCACAAAGTGCTCGATTAAGGGCTGGGTTAATTTAACAAACACATCTCTCCTGGCTCCCCAGCCAGTTCTGAGCAGTGCTGCTGCCTTCATCCCTCAGCAGCCCTGTCAGCTAACCTCTGCTGCAGTGACAAGGCAGGACCCACGGGACTGGTGTTGGGTAACAGGGGCAGATGACTCCACGAGGCTCTGACAGGGCACCCATGGGCTGGTTTCACTTTCCTGGCCCCTGGCACTGCCCTGGCTTTGGCCAAGCTGGAATGTTGTGACTGATGCCTTCATTCAGGTGATGCTCCCACTTGAGTTCCTCACACAGGTCTTTGCTCAGGAGAGTTTTCATCTCCTTCTGTAACTGTGATCAGTGTCTGCAAGTACCAGTTCTGTGTGTGAGAGACGTTTGAGGTCACATATCTACTTACCCTGTGGGCTGGAAGGAAATTGCAGGCTGCATTCACTGATTACAGCAATGATATAACAATAACTGTGCTATGATCTTTTACTTGGGTTTGGTGTTTATTTTTCTTTTGATTTTCCAGGCTGTGAATGAGACCAGTGACTATTTTCTGACAAACAGAGTACTGGAAAAGTATTATCTCTCCACCATGTACAGCCTTGAGTTCATTATAGGTGCCATTGGAAACACCATCGTGGTGTTTGGCTATGTTTTCTGCCTGAAAAAATGGAAAAGCGGCAACATCTACCTGTTCAATTTATCCATATCAGATTTGCTGTTTCTGTGCACTCTGCCAAATCTGGTGAACAGCTACTCCAAAGATCAGTGGGCAAAGGAGAGCATTCTGTGCCACAGCAACAGATTCCTGCTGCACGCCAACCTGTACAGCAGCATCCTCTTCCTCACGGTTATCAGTGTTGACCGGTACATGCTGATGAAACACCCCTTCAGGGACCACATCCTGCAGAAGAGGAGCACAGCTGTTATGGTGTCTGTTGCCGTATGGATCGGGGTGATCCTGGAGCTGCTGCCTCTGCTGCATTTCCTGGAGCCTATAACGCCTGACAATAACTACAAGTGTCTTGACTACGCGAGCTCCGGAGACCCCGTGACAAACCTCGTCTACAGCATGTTCCTGACCGTCTTTGGCTTCCTCATTCCCCTGCTGACCATGTGCTGCTTCTATGTGAAGATGGTTCGTTTTCTCCAGAACAGGAGCGAGCAGATCCACTCTGCCCTGACCCTGGAGAAGCCCCTGACCCTGGTGATCCTCACCGTGGTGATCTTCTCCCTGCTCTTTACTCCCTACCACGTCATGCGCAACGTCCGGATCGCCTCCCGAATTCCGGCCCTGAACGTCTCTGAGTGCACCAAGGGAGTCATCAGCACCATTTACATCATCACCAGACCCTTTGCCTTTCTAAATAGTGCCATCAATCCCGTTTTTTATTTCCTGATGGGTGACCACTTCAGAGAGATGCTGATGGCCAAAACAAGACAGCTCCTGGGCAGGCTGACAAGCACTGGGAAGTGAATGAGTGAGCAGTGCCCTTGTGGTGGGAGAGGTCTGGGAGGAAACTCTCTGAGGGAGAGCATTCAGCAATGTGCCATTGTTTTAGATAACTTTATTTATGCAATAGAATAGGTATGAGCTGATTGTGTTCTCTAAATGCACTGTCACCTCATTGTACAGGAGGTTTCTGCTGAGCTGCCTGCAGCACGCCAGGAGGGATGCTCTGCCCCGTCCCAGCAGGACAGCAGCGGGGTACCCACAGCCCATTGACACTGTCATCAAAAGGCCATCAAGCCAGCTCTCTGAGGGAAAGCACACTGCTCTCAGACAGCTGCTTTGTGAGCCATAACGTGGGCCTGGGCTGGGACAAAACGTGCCCTCACAGGTCACCAGGACAGCCAGGCACACCCACATGGGCACTCACACAGCCACTTACCAGGGCGTGCAGCTACCTATCCTCATTATAGCTGTCTATAAGTGCCTGTGGAATCTATAGCCTGAAGCAGAATTCAGACCTCAGAGTTCAAACTTTATTAGCAGTTGCACTAATGAACCAGGAGCTAATGAGGAGCCGGTCCCTGCCTGATCCCTGCTCCACACAGAGCCCCAGCACCTCAGAGGCACTCAAAAACCTACTGGGCTCTGTCCTTCCCCCTTCTGGGACAGCCCTGGTTTGTACCTTTGATTTAGTGGCAATCTCTAAAGTCTCCATGACTTCCACTTACCTAAACTAATGAGTGAAACTTCTGATCATTACACAATTAACTGTGATGCTGCTGGTTTTGCAATTAAAAATGTGATAAAAAAAGAGAATATAAACCGCTATGTTCAAGCTTCACATGCATGTTCCTCTCTGCCTAATTCCTCTACTCCTGAGTGGTACATGGAGAAATTTCAATTAATAAAGCTCCAAAGCACTACCTGGTTCACCTGAGCTGGGCTAAGCAGGACCAAGGTGGGTGCAGGTTCCCCCAGGCAGAGCCACATTGGGCTGCAGGCCCTGGCATCAGCACAGCTGGGCATAGGCTTTGGTTCTGATTCAGACAGGGCTTTTTTGGTTTCATTTTGTTTTGTCTTTCCTAATTTTGGGTGTGGACTGAAAATGCCTCCAGAACAGGAATTCAGCTGTGAGTCAGCCTGAAAACAGTCCAAGTATGTTTTAGTTGCGGTAAGTGACCTAAAAATAACTGTTCCTGGGAAGAGGGTGAGGGCAGGGCCAGGGGCTGGGGCTGCCCCTGGCTCTCCCTGAGCCACTTTCCCAGGCACACACAGGCCAGGACACTGGGCTGGCTTCAGTCTCCCCTTTCTTTAGGTGTGAGCTGCAGGAGCCTGTCCTTGGAGGGAATTCACAACCAGCTCCACACCCACGAGAAAAACACACGGATCTATTTCTTGTTCATTCCAAACCCTACCAAACCTCAGGTCCTCTGCAGCTCGGAATGTGTAAAATGTCCTACCGCGTTGTTCCTGACATTTAGAGGGAATTTCCTGGGTTTGCTCTTGTTCCCATCACCTTTTGCCCTGCCCCTGCCCAGGCAGTGCAGCTCTGTGGTCAGCTGCCTCTGCTCCTTGCCCCAGCTCTCTGCAGTGCTCTGTGCCACAGCAGCTGCTGCTCTGCAGTGTTTTAATAATGATTTATGAGAGCATGTCTCCCGAAGAGCAAGGCTGCCCACACAGGGGCTGTGGATTCAGAGCAGCGCTGTGGGAGGGGTGGCTGCCTGGCTGCCCTGGACACCTGCAAGGAGCTGGCACCAGCAGAGGGGTCCTGACCATGTCACTGCCACACCGGCAATTCAGAGTTTAACTGCTCATGTTGACAGTAATGAAGATACTAATTCAGCTGACTTCTGCTTGGTTTCAATTTGGTTTTCACTTTCTAAAAATACACGAGCTAAAAATAGTCTTCCTGGAGCCAGGAGGAGCTTCACCCTCTGGGCAGTCTGTCCTTTGGTGTGAGGTGAGGGAGCTCAGCAGCCCCCCGAGGTCTCTGGGCAGCACCCAGGTGTGCAGGCACACTCATGGAAACACCTGGAGCTTCACCTGTTTGTTCAAGCAGCGTTTGGACCAGCAGCATCAGGGTCTGAGCCAAGCACACCAACACCTGGGGGCAGAGCACTGCAGGGATCTGATGCCACAGCAAGGTGCCTGCAAGGCTCATTTTCCTTTCAGTTTTCTGTGTCTTATCGAGATTTTGACCCACATAAGTGAAGTGGAACATTTAAGTGCTGCTTTGTTCATTCGTGCACTCTTGCCTCACTTCCTGACACAGCCACATAAGAGTCACAGGATGGAAGGGCTCACAACCGTCCAGATGAAGCAATGAGGTTATTTGATAAATAAAGCAATCCAGCAGTTTGCCTGCTGCCTTTTGAAATAAATCCTGTGCTTTTGACTGCTCCAAGGCTTGGTCTTAGGAATTCTTTTTCCTTCCCAGAGGCCTGTCCTGTTTGGTGAATGCTGTTCAGGGGCAGACACAGCCCACTTGCTGCTGGCCCAATTCCTTCTTTCTGATGGGCAGGGTGGGGGCTGAGCCTGGCACAGCCCAGCTCTCCAAGCACCCTGGGGGGAACAGGGAGCTGTTAGCCCACCCAGCCAGGTGATGCAGGGCTGGGCACAGGCTGGGGAGTGTCCTCTGCCCGGGTGAGGGCCAGAGCAGCGGGCAGTGCTGATGAGCCAGAGGAGACAATGGGTCCCACCTGCCCCAGGAGCTCATCAGACAGGATGTGGGGCCCAAAGGGTTAAATAGGAGCTGTGGTGCTGCTTCCCTGCCTGCAGAAGGATCCTGTGCTGTGTGTGTGCTGTGCTGGTGGGTGCCACAAGGAAGGAGCAAGCTGAACAGGTAAGAATGAGGTGACAGTTCTCAAAAGTCTTTTATAACTAAAGTTACAGCAGAAAAAATTACTGCAGAATGTGGCACGTCTTGGGGAAGCCTGGTTGTGTGATCTGCTGGAGAGAGAGCTTGTATGTGCATTGTGGTGTGGGGCTGTGGTGGGACAGTCAGATGGAATCAGGAGCTCCTGTAGAGAAGGAAAGGGACCCAGTTTGGTTTATGGGAAGCGTGCAGCAACGTGAGGGGAACTGCCCTGTGCTGAGGCAGGAGGGGTGAAGGGAGGCTCCTGCAGGTGTGGTAAGTGAGAGGCAACGTGCAAAAACACCAATCCTGTGAGCTGGCTTACAAGGGAAACCACTGGGAAATGTCCCTGTAAATGGAGGTACAAGGAGCAGCTGTAAGCCCAGGCACCTGCCTGGAGCTGCCCCAGGCTGAGCAGGGACACACGACAGGGACACAGAGCAGGGACACGGAGCAGGGACACACAGCACTTCTGCCTCAGCAGGGACACACGACAGGGACACAGAGCAGGGACACGGAGCAGGGACACACAGCACTTCTCTCTTCAGCTGGCCTGGCAAAGGGCTGGGGCTCTGGGAGTGCTCCAAGGGGCTCCCTCCATCCTTGGAATGGTAGCTTTAAAAGCAACTGGGACTTTCTCTTTTGTTCTTTAGACAGTCCCCACATCTCCTTTCCCCTGCTCAGCCTATGGAGAAGCTCAAAACAAACATGAATTCACCTGGTGGACCTTGGGCTGCTCACATCTCCTTTGTCATTGAACAGCTCCTGGCACTCGAGGGGTTTTCCATTCTCCTAAAGCAATGCAGCCCCTGGGATGCCTGGTTGTGCTCCCCTGGCAGGTTTACTAGCGGAAATCCTCCTCCTGCAGGAGCACAATGGCTGGGGGCTCTCCAGGGTGAGCAGCAGCCAGGGAAAACAAACATCATCCTGTTAGAGCACATTTCTACAGAGGCCTGAATTTAAAAACCTCATGTATGAGGTTCAATTGCCATGATTTTATATCTAGCAATACATTTTTGACAGGAGAGGAAGTACTTCATCACCCTAATGTTTATTTTTCTTTATGGTGTATGGGGATATTCTGGTTTCTGTGTATTTCAACCCAATATTTTTGCAGGGAATGTTTTAGCTATTGACTGCCCTAGGAAATGCTGGCTTCGCTGAGGTTTGTGTCTATAGTTCTGTCACAGAGAAATAAGCTTTCCCTGATCCCTGGGAGCAAATTACTTTCAGTGCCCATTTGTCTTTCAGGGTGTTTTTTCTTATTTCCTTTTAATTAGCTGTTGTGCATTTCAGGGCAGTCATTACAAAATGGTGCTGCTTCATGCTGCTCGTTTTGCTTCATTGAGGGAAGTGTCACAGGATGCTTTTGATGGCTTGGTTTCAGAAAGGCCCTTTGGATGCAGGGTTTGGTTGTGTCTCAGGAGGAGGCTGTGACCCCACGTGCCTGTCCCAGCCCCATCCCTGCCTTCCCTCAGGACCTGCACCCCCTTCATCCTCATCCGTGCATGCAGCTGGACTTGATGAGCAGATGCTCTCTCCTCTGCTTTGATTTCTGTTATTTCCTAGAAGCATTTCAGTAGTAACCTCAAAGGATCCTGAAATGGCTTTTCCTGTTCCCATCAGAGATTAATTCAGTCTTTGTTTTCTCCTGCCTGCAACACCTTTGGGCAGAGAGTTTGGTATAACTTGGCAAGGGAAGGAATAACATCAGAATTGACCTTGTACCAAAATAAATACAGAGGAATTAATGTTTAGTTACAATTATCCTGTTCTCATTAACAGTTCCTCTGCTTGCTGTGACATACAAGCTTCCAAGGGGTTTGGTGTGACTTTTGCCATATTTATGAAAGCAGCTTTTCGAGACCTGCCGCCTGTGTGAGGAAGAATAAGCCTGCTTGCCTCCTAAAATGCTTTTCAGACCAGTCTATGTAGTACCTAGTATTGCTTTACACAGATAAAGATAAAAATAAACGGAGTTAAATGGTTCCTCTTAGCTACATTATTCCTATATTGAATTATATCAGAGAAATCAGTTTTTCTTAAAGCTGCTGCCTATCGTTACAGTGATTCAGCCTGTTGTACTGATAGCATTGAATGTAAGTTACTCCAAAAGTATTTCTTAGCATGATAGACTTGATTTTGATTCCTTGGGCTCCTTAAA
This sequence comes from Agelaius phoeniceus, assembly GCF_051311805.1. Lineage (NCBI taxonomy): Eukaryota > Metazoa > Chordata > Aves > Passeriformes > Icteridae > Agelaius > Agelaius phoeniceus. The sequence continues at coordinate 26,754,371 of NC_135274.1, read as the reverse complement.
TCTTGTTTTAAAGCAAGTTTCTGGTTCATGCCTGTAACATGCAGAATGTAAATCTGTTGAATGCACTCACTGTCTGGATGTGCCACTTCTTATTTATTTTTCTCTCCTGCTGTAATAGTATCTTTCATATTTTTCTTTCTATACTTTTCAAAAGCACAAGAGACAAAGGATGCCTTTTTCAGTAAAAAAAAAAAGCAATTAAAATATGACCTAATGATTAATTACTTGCAATCTGATTTTTATGACACGGAGCTATAGTCACTCCTTAATTAGAAATAATACAACTCCAAGTACCGAGTTAGAGAAACCAGCTGGTGTTTACAGAATGAGCTGATCATTAACCCTGGCCCTGGGGCTGTCACCCTGCATCCCAGCATGCCCACTGCACCCATTGGTCTGTACTGGGCACTGCTCAGGTGTTCTGTCCGTGGCATGGCAGGCTGTGGAAGGGCTGTGTCCCACTGGAACAGGGCCAGGAGCCTGGACACTGACCAAGGGGATGATGGGTGCTCTGTGAACAGTTGTGTCATAGAAAAGCAGATCATGGAAGTTCCTGGTTTGTATCAGAGAGAAGTGTGTGGCGTGTTCTGTCTGTCCTCTCTGGGTCTGTGCTTGTCACCGTGCTCTGGTTAACCAGGGGCCCATCATCCTGTTGGCAGTTCTTGAGCAATGTGTGATTACAGAAGAAAACCCTGAAATTGTCTTCTTTGACTCAGCCTTGATGAGAACAAGACAGAAACAACACTCTTGTCATCTTCCTATATTTTTATTCAGATTATTTTGCTTTGGGCCTGACAGGATGGGGCTGGTGCATCCAGGTGAGGGCTGCCAGCCAGAGAAGCTGCTCCAGTGAAGTAACGTGGCCTCTCGTGTGCTGTGAACCTCCCCAAAATACTTTATCTGTATTGGTTAATTCCTCAGGCTGGGAAAACATGCAATAAAATGCTTGTTTGGAGGGTGTCTCATAGCAGAGGATGTGTCTGAAAGTAGGTCTCAACTAGACCCGTGTGAATTAGCACAGTCTTCTTGAGAAATTGGGGACTGTGGTTTCCTGAAGAGACAGAAAGATAGATTGATTGGAGTGTTTGCAAGGCTGGAGGAAACCTTTAGGGATCTCTTGAAAATGTGTCAAAAAGGCAGGGCCTTCACCCAGGCAGGGACATGGAGGGTCTGGGCTGTCCCACGCACCTGAGCACCCTCTTTGTGGCCAGCATGCCCGAGCCAAGCCGGGCGGCTGTCGCGCTGGGAGGCTGCGGTCCGTCCTGTCCCGGGGGGCAGCTCCGGGCTCTGAGCACATCCCGGCTGCCCGGGGCCAGGGCAGCGATGCGCGGCCCGGCTCCGGCCAGGCTGCGCCCCGAACGGGGCAGGGCGGGTCCTGCGGCCGCTGCCAGCCCGGAGCCCGCTCGCCGGGGCCGGCTGGGTGCGAGCGTTCGCGCTGAGCCTCGGAGCGGAGCTCCCGGTGCCCCGGCCCCGCAGGGAGCACCCCTCGCTGTGGGAGCCGCGGCGGGGACACGCCGGGTGCCCGGCCCCGGCCCCGCGGCGCTCCGGGCAGGGCGTTCCCGGCCCCGGCTGTCTGCGGGCAGCCTGGCGACACCGCGTCCCTCCTGCCGGCTGCCGCAGAGCCGCCGGCCGCGCTTTGCTTTGCCTCCGTGCCGTGCTCCCGCTGCCCACCGTGCCCCTCCGGCGGGGCTCGGCCCGGCACCGCCCCGGGCAGGGCAGAACGGCGCCTCCCTCCTGGCGCCCGAGCCCGGCGTCCTTGGAGGGCAGCGGCACGGATTCGGCTTTGCCGGAGCCGGTGAAGGGCTGTGACCCTGACACCGCCGTGCAAGCACGCACACGGTGCTGGCAAACGGTGCCAGGCCGGAGCTGGGCACTGCTGGGGCCAGTGCTCGCTAAAACACGGGAGAATACAGCATCCTTGTCATCTGGCTAAAAATGTGAGGGTCACTAAGTCACATCTGCCTCGCTCCTTATACTGTAATATTTCAGTGTGGGCATAAGCCAAGTAGCAATAACCCTCCATGGCCACATAGAATTGAAGCCAGACTTTGAAATGTAATTTTCATGTCCTTCCTTGGCAGGAGGGGACTGTTGCTCCCTGCCACTGCCTGCTGGTCTGTGCCCATGCTGGAGCATGGCTGGGTTATACAGTGTGGGGCTGTTTGAAAGGCTGTGCATTACTGCTGTCCTTTGGAAACATCTCCATGCCTGGAATTACTGTGTTCTGTGTGAAGGCAGCCTCACCCTGTGCTTCCACTTGTGCCCCTTGGCAGTTTGACAGCAGAATACTTTTAAATGTAGCTGTTTTGGGTCACAGATGCACAAATCCTCTGGAAGCAAAAGGGATGCTTTGGTAAAACTCCACAGCTTTCACCAGAGTAGCATTTCTTGCCCAGCAGTAGCTGTGCTTTGGGTTAAATATTGAGAGCAGCTAGTAGGTAGCTGGCTGTGGTTTTTCCCTGAAGAATTTCTTTGTTTCTAAACGTGGCTGTGAGCTCTGTCATTTAGGGGACAGGCAGTGCCCCCCAGAGCTGGGCAGCTCCGATCTGCGATGGTGGGTTTGGAGATGGGATCCAAGAGCCCGAATGCTGGTTGTACAGGGCGTTTGGAGATGGCACCTGTGTGCTGAGGTGGCAGGAGGTGTGCAGGAGGTGCAGCCCCCACTGCACCCCGCTCTGGGCTGGCAGTGCTGCGGGCAGCGCCCTGAATGCGCCACAGCATCGTGGGCACCGCACTGCGGCCAGCCCAGGGCCTTGCCCAGGGGACATGAGAGAAACCAGCAACGTTCCCAGGAGCTAATATTTGATTTGGCTGCACCGCTGCGGGCAGGAATGTGCCATTGCTCTGGAAGCCCAGGGAGGCTGTGAAAGGCAGGGAAGGGGGGAAGTTCCATGGATCTATGCCAGGCACTGGGATGATAACAAGTAGGATTGAAAAAGAAAATTAAATAAAGTCCTAGGCCTGACAATCTGCAAACTTCTTAAATCTATCTTTTATTTTATACCTGGATGCATTTAGTAAAAAACGAAAAGACAAAAAAAGGTAAAGAATACAGCGGGAATGTCTTTAGTAGCATCACTGTTTGGGATCTACCTTTTGAAAGGGAAAAAATGCCAAACAAAGCAAATAAGAGTCTGTTGTTTCACCTGGTGCATTTTGCATTTACATATGAATTTCACTTTTGGGACTTACATGTTTTATTTTTTGAGCCAACCTCCTCCTCCTTTATGGTTGGACTCAAGCAATCCTTCCTGGGATGGAGCTCAGGGATGCTGAGATGCTCCCACTCCTGCTCAGTGCCAGCCAGGCCGGTGTGCCCATGGCAGGTCTGCCTTGGTGACACAATTCCTCACAGAAAATACAAAAGGTGCCTAAACAACACAAGGAGGTACAAAAGGGTCAGTTTATTATTATTTCACACTGGGGTTTAATATAAAAACATGCGGATCCTGCTCCTCGTTCCCATATCAGGGGAGAGACCTTTGTTTCCAATCTGGATCTGTTTGACACGATATCCAGCAGGAAGGCAAAGCTGTTATCTCCAATGCTAGGATGGAAATGAGGAGCACGGATACTTTATCTCCTAATGAGGGAGAGATGAGATTGTCCATATGTTTCCCACACTTCCTCTGATTCAGATAATCTTTTACAGATTAACCAGAGACTTATTCTCTGAAAACAAAACAAAATGCTCCTGCCCCTGAAAACTTTAACAGTCATTATTTTTCAAAACAAAGATGTGACCAAAATTTGGAAAAATAATAAGAAGGACAGAGTGGGGTGATTGGTCAGACACCATCAGCTTTAATGAGAAAGAATTAAAGCTCCTGAAATGCTGGGAACATAAACCCCTTCAGCAGCACCATGACATGGGCTGGCCTTGCTGCCTTTCTGAAGGAATTCATTATTTTAATAATTGCAGCCTAAGAAAAACTTCAGGCTTTGGACTCCTCAAGAATAATAACAAAAAAAAAAAAAAAGAAAAAAGCTGGGCAGTTCTGTCATCTGTGCCACCAGCACTGCTCACCCTGCACAGTCTGGGGCTGATGACACATTTCAGCTCAATTCAGAACCAATGCCAACAAGTGTGTCTGTGGTGAGTATTCAGTGAGCAGTTTTACTCACTCAGCAGAGCATGAAGACTCCCCCTGCTGCATGTCTGACACCACAGGGAAGGCGGGTGGGCCCTGCTCTCTGTTTGTAGCCCGGGGAATCATGTCAGATTAAATGGGGCTGTTTGCTAGCTCACCGTGCCTGGCAGTGCCACAGCTGTATCAGGAGAAAGGAGAAAATCTGTCATTTCAGCCAAGAATTTCAGACTAGACATGGGCCCCTCTCCATGGAGGCCTCTTTTCTGATGGAGGCCTTGAGGATGTTGGGTTTCTGCACAGACAGCTGACACCCATGGGAAATTTTATCTGTTGTCTCTCTCTGGGTGAAATTTCTGGGTACCTTTCACCCTTATTGGGGGTTTTACTCTGACCAAGCTACGGAATCTCTGGGAATCCCAGAGAAGGGACCAAGGTGCCTGCGCTCTGCTTGGAAAAGGCTTCAGGATGGGAAGAGACCCCTAATGCAGAGCATCCCTATCCCTGACAAAACACAGAAAATTCTGTAATAGGAATGGATGTTTCTCGGGTGACTATTGTATTTGTCATTGTAATTGATTTTATTATTTATTAGTGATTGAAATCAGGACTCAGGACCTGTCTTTGTCACACAGGGCAGTTCTTGGGGCAGCCTCAGTGGGGAAGCTGTGCAGACACAGGGACCTGCTGCCCCCACTCTGCTGCCAGTGCTGTGGCCAAGCTGGGGCTGTGGCTGGCTGGTACATGCCACGAGCCAGGCTCAGGGACTCATGGAGAGCTGTTCCCTCAGCTCCTGCAATATCCCATAGGGTGGGATGGTGAATCCAGCAGTGCTCTGCAGGGCAGGAGCAGAGGGGGACACCGGTGGAGGAGCGGAAAGAAATGACAGGAAATCCTGTGCATGGCTGTGCTGGCTGCAGGGTTCCTCAGGCTGCTCAGCCACGTGCTGCACCCCCAGCTGCACCTGCAGCACGCCCCGAGCTCGGGCACTGCAGGGCCCGGGTCCGGAGAGGCGGCTCCGCTGCTGGCACGGGGGCTGTGGGTACAAGCCCCCAGCTCTGGCTGCACGGCACAGCTGGCACAGCTGGCACAGCCGAGCAGAGCCACGCGGCCCTTCCCCTGCAGCACTGCCACACGCCCCTTGCCCACCATGGACACTGCTGGGCAGGAGCCACTGCACGGTGTCCCAAAGCTGGCATGGCCAGTGAAGTGGGGCACCATGGCATTTTCCCCCTGCGCTGAGCGAGGGACATTTCTAGCTGGCCCTGAGTGCGGCAGAGCTTTGGGTGGAAGGCAGCTGCCTTTGGAAGCCTGGAGCTGGTGGTAACCCCCGCGGAAAGAGCAAAAATGGCTCTGCAAGCCCCTGGCTGGCGAGGCCGGGCCGCCGTTATCTGCGGCTTGCAGCAGGAAGGAGCCCTGGGCACCGCCCCAGGCATTGCCCCATTTCCAGGGAGCGCGGGCCATGGCCCGTGTCAGCGGCCCGAGCCCGCTTCCCCCAGCAGCAGCTGCCAGCGGGCAGATTAATGGGGCACAGGGAGACTGCGACCGCGTGTCCGTGTCCCCGACGGGCGTGAGCTCCCGTCAGCGAGCCGGGCTGCAGCGCCATGCAAAGCACTTCCTCTGCCGTGGCCTTTTCTGCTAGCAGAAAGTGACTTTTGCTTCCTTAAGAAAATACATGTGCAAAGCCCAGCCCGTGGCCGTGGTTAGCGCTGCAGGAAGGGCTCACTTCACTCCTCGGCCCCCTAGGTTTGGTAAGTGTCATTCTCCGGCCTGTCACCGCTTCCCCAGGCCAGGCTCTCACCGCAGAGAGCTGCTGCTGTCATTGGCCCCGCGGCCCGGGGGCGGCGGCTGTGCCAGCAGCGCCGCTGTGCCCGGAGCAGCACCGAGCAGCAGCCCCGGTGGCACCGAGCCGCTGCCCCGGCGCGGGGCTCGCCAGCCCGCCCAGCGCAGCAGACACTGCGGCCCGCGGGGACGGACGGTGAGTTGTTCGCAAAGCCGGACGGTTCCGTTGTCGGCTTTCACTGCGCTGCTTTCGCATACGCGCCTCACGATCTTGAGTTAGTGAAGCTTTGAATAATTTATTAGAGAAATGAACACTAAATGCAAGATGTTTTTATGCAAGGCATGAGTAACAAAACCCTGTGGTTCTGAAGAGCATTAAAAGTTGCAGTCAGACCCACCATAGACCCTCTGTGGTGTGTGCTGGGGGTCCACTGGGACCCCTGTGGAGTGGAGGAGCTGCACCCTGAGTGAGCACCAGCCTGCTCCCAGGGACACGTGGAGCAAGCACGGCGCGGGAGCCACTGCCATGGCGCCAGCATGTGCGTCCCCTCTTTCTCCTGCTTTTACTACGGTTTTATCCATTCAACACCTGTGGTGCTTACTGCGCTGGAAAAGTTGAGAGAGGTTCTCACATGCTTACAGGAGCCCTGTGAGCTGGTTTAAGATCTGTTGTGTTCTGGGGATAGAGCGGACACAGGGCTGGTGAGGCACCCCGCCATGGCTGTGCTCCATGCACTTTGGGTGCATTTCCCAGCAGGTTTAAGATCTGTTGTGTTCTGGGGATAGAGCGGACACAGGGCTGGTGAGGCACCTCGCCATGCCTGTGCTCCATGCACTTTGGGTGCATTTCCCAGCAGGTTTAAGATCTGTTGTGTTCTGGGGATAGAGCAGACACAGGGCTGGTGAGGCACCCCGCCATGGCTGTGCTCCATGCACTTTGGGCTCATTTTCCAGCGGGGCCGAGTGCTGGCCCTCCACATGGGTGTGGGTGTCCATCCCTGGAGCTCCTCAGCCCCGCTCTGGCACTCTGGGGGGCTGTTGGTTAAGCACGTGGGAGACTGAAATGACATTAATCCTCTGAGAGTGACCCTCAGCTTCCTACTGTGAAATCCGCTGCTGCTGCTGAACCTCCCGCCAGTTTTCTGTGACTAAACACCATGTTGGACTGCACACAGCAGCCCGGGGCTGAGCACCCACACTGCTCCATGGGGCTGGGGGGGCAAACAGGTGCATGCTGGAGGGGCTCCAGCATGAGCTGCATGGAAGGAAAGAAATTGCCTCTGCAGAAAGTGAAAAAGCTATAATGTGTATCACAATTATTTGCTAGGAATTGCACTGTGGATTCTTCTCATTTGTGTGCTTGTAGACTAGGAGAGATTATTAGTATCTTATTGCTCTCAACAAAAATACTATCACACAGTAGTTGCAGGAGGCTTTAAAACAAAAGGACAAAACAGTGTTAAGGGCCAAGTCAGAAATTTGTGTGTTATATTTCCAGAAATGCAGATGAGCTCATTAAAACAGAAACAAATGTGCTCTGGCCTGGCGGGAAGCGTGTTCTGTGCACAGCGGCGGGAGCGGGCTCCGGAAGAGCAGGGAGGCAGCAGGGCCTTCTGTGGCAGCAGCACTGCAGCTTGTGTCAGACCTTTTTGGGGAACTTGAGCTTCACCAGTGTTGCACAAATAAGGGCATCAGGAAGCAAACGGCTTCTCCAGGGTTGCGGTCGTGTTCAGTCCGGGTTTGAAGCTACTCTGTGTCTGCCTTTAATAAAGGCTCAAGGAGGGAAGGAAGATCAGAGTGTAGGTTGATTTAGTGACTGCTGTATGGCAGCTATTTGGTGCGATAAAATGAAGACACAGGACACACTTGGAGCTCAGGTGGTTTCTGTCTGTGTGTGAGGGCAGGTACAGAGCCCCCCGTGCTCCTGACAGGTGGGAACCCTGCAGTGAGGAGTGTTTCTATTCTGCTCGAGGTGCAGCTGTGAGGAGGATGCCACAGGCACCCTCGTGTCAGGCTCTGGGACACACTGGTCCCAGTGCACGTCCGAGTGACCACTGGCCCTGCTGCCTGCCAGGCTCAGAGGGAAGGGCAGGATCCTTGGCACCAATTTCACAGGCCAGCCTCTCGCCTCAACAGCACCAGGGCTGCACTGACTCAGCCGGGAGAGCTCCTCTTTCTTGCTCCCCTTGTGTTAGCAAAAAGGGACTCTAAAACACAAAGTATCCCTCAAAAAACTTTCTTAGCACACAGTGTTTCTCTGAGAGGCACACAATGCTGAGTGTGCAATGACATATTTCTTTATCTTTGCTGTAAGACAATTAGTCTGTTGGAATCGCAGGTGGTGATTGTTGTTGGTATTGGATGATGACCTGGGAGACCCCTGGATCTGAAATTTCCTCTCGGTTTTCTCTTTACCCTCCCTGCCTGTACATTTTGTTATGACAGAGCTTGTGCCTGACATCCATGCCCTAGGGTTTGATCCCCTGTAACCTGCACAGACCGATGTGAATGGAATGCATTCACTTTTCAGGATACAGTGAGAAATGCCCTCACTGTGCCCAGCACACTGCTCCAGTCTCCCAGCACCAAGACACTGTCCCACGCCATTATTTAAGAAGAATTTGGGCAGGGAGGAGTTTGTACAGAAACTTTGTGACCAGAACGAGTGCTTTGAAAAAGCCTAGCGCGGTGATGTCGGTTCTCAGGGAGGAAACGGCCCAGGGAGCTCTTTGTGCTTGAACAGGAACAGGAAGAGCACAAATGGCCCAGTACAATGTTCACTCCCAGGCCCATCGGGCTGTGCAGCCAGGGACACCTGCACTGCCCCACAGTGAGGCAGGTAAATATCAAATACCGTGGCATACCAGTTGTCATGGATTTTATGCTGCTCTGGATTAGACTTCATTGAAACACAAGTGTAAGAACACGACATTTTTCTGAGAGAAAATGGAATGCTTCTTTGTCCTTTCAGTCTCCTGTTTCTAGCAAAAAGCCATCAGAGCTAACCAGCAGGTATCAGAAAGCTCTCCCAGCCAGGCCCTTGGGCATGTGGCACACCTGGATGCTCCCCAGGCTGGGCAGCTCTGAGGAGGGATGCTCACTGAACCCATTCTGTTTCCAAAGTGCTGCCTGCTCCTTGCAGGGGTGATTAGAGCACAAGAAAAGCAAAGTTAATTATATCTCCTCCAGGCTGTCAAATAGAACAAAAAGCCTGATGAAGGAAGCAGCTGGAGTTAGATCTTGAGACCAGGTAACCAAATCTGTCTCTCAAAGTAAAGAAAGGAATTATTGGTCATTACTTCATCTCACAAAACATAACCCTCTGCTCACGTGTCTGTGTTAAAAGATGTTTAACACTATATGACACTGGAGAGAAACTCTTTGTCTCTTTCCTTGTCTCTTTCCTTGTCTCTGTCTCTTTCCGTGTCTCCTTTCAGTTTGTTTGTCTTTCCTAAACTGTGATTAGCACCTCGGGGGTTTGACGAGCCCTTCTCACATGGCCCTGTGTGCGTGTCCTGGCAGGGGGCACACCGATACCCCTCTGGCTCATCTAGACGACTGCGTGTCCTTTTCTGCACTCTGCAGTCGGTGTCACCCACACGGCAGCACCGACACGTGCCCTGTGCCGGGCAGAGCGGACCTGTTGGCTCGGCGGTGGGCTGCCGCCGCTGCTGCGGAGGGCCGGGACGCTGAGCTGCTGATGGTGGGTGCCGGGCGAGCCCTGCCAGCCCCCGCAGCAGCCGGCGGAACAGCCGCTCTGCAACGGCTGCTCTCGCCGAGATGAAGGAAGAGCGGGAGCCGGGAGGAGAGCAGGGTGCTTCTGCCTGCCGTGGGAAGCAGATCCTTAGAGGATCGTGTCCTCAGGAACGGCCTTGGGGGGGTGCGGAGCCACCGCGCCGGGCGCCCTGCGGACACGGCGGGGCCCGGGCAGCGCCGCCCGCCCCCAGGCCGCCCCTGCCGTGCCTCCCCCGGCCGGAGGCGGCGGGGCCGGGCACGTGTGCGGGCCCGGGCTCGGTGACTCATGAGGCGCCGGCCGCTCCGCCGCGGGGAGGATGAGGGAGGGCGGCCCCGGGGGAGGGCAGCCCGCCGCGCCGCCGCCCCGCTCCGCGCCTTCCCCTCGCTCCCGCGGCGCCCGGAGCGCGGAGGCCGCACCGGGATTAGGTGAGCGCGGCCGGGCCGGGGCCGGGCCGGGCGCCCCGCGGGCCCGGGGCTGCCGGCGGGGCCGGGGCCGGGTGGCGCTTCCGGGCGGGGCGGGGGCGGCGGCGGAAGCGGGCCCGGGGCTGGCGCGGGGAGCCCGGGCCGCCGCTGCCTCCGCCCGCCGCGCCGGCGGCACCGTCAGCATGAGCCGCTGAGCCGGGCGGGCCGCGCCGGCAGGGCCCCGCCGGCAGGCCCGGGTGAGTGCGGCGGCGAGGCCGGGCCCCGCGGCGGGGGGAGGCGGGCGGCGGCCCTGCGGGGCGGCTCCGCGGGAAGGGGGGCTCGCCGGGCTCCGCGGGCAGCGGGGCAGCGTCGCTGCGCTCGGCGGGCCGGGGACAGCGACCGTCCTCCGCCAGGGGCCGGGGCGCGGCCCCGCTGCCCGCGCGTCCCTGCGGCAGCGCCCGGCGCGGGGCTCCCCACGCGGGTCCCCGCCCGGAGCTCGGAGCCCGGACCCGCCCGGCCGCGGGGCGAGCGGCGGCTCCGCAGCGCCGGGCCGGGGCTCGGCCGTGCGCCGGGGCTGCCCGGCGGGCGGTGGGTGCCGGCGGGGCCGGTACCGCGGTGCGGTGTCCGAGGCCGGCGGGGAGCCCGGCGGGGCGGGAGCAGCACACGGCGGGGCGGGCGGCAGCGCCCCGTGCGCACTCCCCGCACGGCCTGGCCCCGGCAGCCGCCGCGGTAGCGTGAGGGAAAGAGAGCTTTTTGTTTCATTTTTGGAGAAAGTTCTTGAATTCCGAACTTTGGTTTGCAGGTGCGAGCAAGTCAGTTTGTTAAGACGCTGGCATAGTGGAAGAGGTAAATGCAGGGATGTTTGTGTAAAATGGTTGTCTTGGAAAAAGATGTGGTTGTTTGTTTTAGAAAGAAATAATTTCTTTTGGTGATTTTTTTGAGGTTGGGAATATATGCCCCAGAGAACGGGAGAATCAGGACAGGGGTGACAGAGATAATGAAGTGCAGGAGAGCAGGTTCAGGGAAGGGATGTAACGGGAAAGAGGGATGGAAGTAATGAATAGTAATGGTGAATAACTTAACTGGGTTGTATTTTTTTTTGGCACTACGGAGAAGGGGTTCTAATGAAACGACGACATATTCCAAAGTGACAAGGAAATGATTTGCATAATGAATAATTAACCGATGACACTTGTTGCTGCAGGGGAAATTTGGGGTGAGAGCTGAGGAGAGGTTGCAGGCTTCCCTCGGGCTGGCTGCATGTGACACTGACCCCGGGCAGGCCCACTGGCATACAGCAGTATTATGATAATTTAAAGTAGATAAAAGAGGAAGAAATGAAAGGCTTGGTAACCCCGTGCTCCCTGCAATGGTGACAGGACTGCCGCATGTGGAAGGCTGGGATGTGCCACTGCAGGAACCAGAGGTGTTGGGCGTCTCTCTGCTCTGGGCTGAAAGCAGGCATGGGCAGTAGCCAGCTGGGGTGTATCCCACAGCTGCCTCCAGCCTGGTTCCCGTGGGTAGGAGGGTCTGTAATGCCCTCCTGCAGTCTGTCCTCTGAGGGCTCTGTGCAGGGCAGGTGAATGCCCCATTCCGTGGCCTTGGTGCGATGTCCCAGCCGTGTCCTGCTCCATCCCTGCAGCAGGTGCTGCTCTGACCTTCCTGTCCTCGAGCTGCCGGTGCTGGAATCCTGCAGTCTAAGGGTGATGTCCAGGAGATGGAGATGGGTGCCAGAAACACTGGAGCCCGCCCTGGCCGTGGGAGGCTGCTGCCCTGCAGGGCCAGGGTTTGGCTGCCCAGAACAGACAGGCTGTAAAAGCCACATGGTTTCACCTCACTGTCCAGAGGGGTTTCTGTGGCCGCAGGAAGGTTCTTACACGTGTGGTGTAGATGAAGATCTGATGGTCAGTGCAGATTAAATCATAGGCCTCCCTCCCTGTTTTTATGTCCTTTGAGTACTTGTTTTATTCTGCTGCTTCAGTGTCAGTGGGGAGGTGGTAGTGACAAAGGGATGCCTGTAATTAGGGGCATGAGCCTCAGCACCTCTTGATTCCTAAATAGTGGATGATTCCTGCTCAGGAGCTGGTGGATAATCTGCAGGCATCATTTTCTGACACTGAGGAAGTCATGCGTGTTGGGCCGTAAAAGGCCTTGTGGTAACTCCGTTACTTTCAAAGGCTCAATGTGTGTTTTCCTAAGGCATATTTTCGATGGGAATGCTGTAAACAGCATGTTAGCTAAGGCCAGCTCCTTAAGGTAAAACTGCAGGAAAAGTTCTGTTCCCATTCCTTATGATTTATGTTCATGCCAAGGGTGATTTTTGCAACTATGAGTTTATCAGCAAATTCCTGCTACTACTCCTGTCCGGAGGGAAGGGAGAGGGAGGATCTGGCAGAGTTCAATTGCTTCCCTGGGAATTCCTTCACTTCACTGTGTCCTGCTGTGCTCAGCCCTACACAGGGGCTCTCCTTTCCCTTGCATGACTTGTGGTCTCCACTGTTTGTGTGCTATAAGGATTAGAGCAGTTGCCTATGATTATTATTTTTAAATTTAATTTTTTAAACAATTATATACTGTAAACTTAGTTTCTCAAGTTATGCAGCAAAGTAAACAATGTTTCTTTCCTCCTACCCCATAGCTATTTACCAAAAGAATAAACATGTAAATATGTTCGAGTGCTGTCCTCAGTGACATTTGGAGCCTGCTCTGCTGTGAATATGTGCAATTGCAATTCCATTAGTGTCAAAGAGAGTTCCCAGCAATTAACAAGGAAAGAGAAGGGACTATTAAAACCGTGTTGTAGTTGTGGTGAAACTTCAGTACCTCCTAAGATGAGCAAGTACAGGTAATGTCCCGAGTTGTGAGGTGAAGGCTTTGTGTGGCTCCTGTGGGGATGCTGGAGCCCACTCTCCCTTCAGCAGTCTGTGCAGGGGCAGTGTCCTTAGTCAGTACCTTGCCAGAGACAAATGTTGGTTTGCCCTGCTCTGGGCATTCAAGACCAGCAGTAGGTTCTGCTGTTCTGAAGATGCTCTGAAGTCTGTTCAGTGGTTTCAGAGGCAGCAGCAGGAGAGTGACAGCAGCACCCTGAGCTGGGCAGGCTGACAGATACGAGGTTTCCTATGTCCACGGGCAGTTTGGGGGCTGGGTGTGATGTGTGCTGACCTCAGGGTGAAGTCCCACTATCTATCAGAAGAATTGCTTTTCCTAAGGGGTCAATTAATTTTTTTAATGTCCACTTTGTCAACTTCTACCCTGTGAAACAGTCCATGTTTCAGATTATGTGCATGTAATTGTTATAGAAGAATATTTTTATCCAAAATATCTTTGTTCCAAGTAGCTGGGAAGAAAAAAAAAGTTTGCAATAGGTATAATCTGTCCTTAGTAAAATCTGATTCGAGTTCTCACAATTCAACTTGATTAAGCTTGAAATTTTGGAGGTAAAATTGCTGTTGGTACAAATTAGTAAGAGCAGCAGCTGTGTGTAAGGTGACAGCACTTCTGTCAAGAGGGTGCAAAATCCTGCAGCTTGAGTTCATTTTGGTTTGAATGCATAGGTTGTACAGGGAAACTGAAGCAGCCAGGCCCGAGGAAAATGCAGCTGGGCCTGAGTTTTGTGTAGGCAGATTATAATTCCCATAAGGCAAGTGCACGACCAGCATTAGCCCAGCCTGGGGAATGGGCCAGCTCGGCTTGGGTCTGTCTGTCCTTCCAAAGCCCCACTACCTCCTGGAGCTGCTCTGATCTGAGCACTGTGATAAAATGTATGACTCCTGTGCGCTCCCTTTGCTTTGGGCAAATAGGCCAAATACTTGTTTTCTCAGAAAAATATTTTGGTACATAAATATGCAAGGTGTATATGAATAGCTGAATGGAGTGTATTTCTGCAGAATAAAAAGCAATAGGTACTAGATAGGTTGCTCTAAACACCAAAGGGCTGGGCGTGTTTCAGAGCTCCTGCACAGCCCGCCGTGGCTAGCCTGGCTGGGCTGGGCTCCTTTTATCAGTCCTTCTTGAGAATGTACAGGTGGCAATCCCAGCGCCTGCTGAGTGCCCAGGTTTTCCTGTGGAAGTGTACCTCGCTGTCCGCCCTGGGGCAGGCTGCTCTTGTAAAAGGAATTTCTTTTCCCTTATGTAACTTGTTGGTGTTACATCCAGAGTCGGCTCTTGCAAAAGTGCGTCAGTCTTGCTTGCAGTGGCACTGAAAAAACTTAACAGAGCGTGCACTGAATTCCCCCCTTATCTCTCTATAGCACATTTTATGTATCTTGTAGTGAGATGTTTTGTTTCTGCAGTTTCAGACTTCGTGTTTCAGAAGATTAATAGACTTAGCAGCCCTGTTTGCTCAGCTTAGCAGCGATAACAATGTAATAAGTCATGAGACGGTCGCAGATCATCTGGCAAGGCAAAATATGCCTTGGACTTGAACTTGGAGCAGGTATTATTTGCAGAGAAAAGTGAAATGTTGAAAGCATTATAAATAGCGTGTCCCGCCTGGGGTGGCTGTGGGTTCGGCTCTGCCTGCAGAGCCTGCACCGGAGGCGGCTGATGGCATCTGCATTCCCGCTCCGGGCGGCCCGGCAGGCCGAGGGCAGCGTTTGTACCGTACATGGCTGGTATTTGCTGCAGCACGTACAGCCCTGGCGGGGCTGGGCACAGGCTGCAGAGCAGGCAGGGCCCGGGCTCCCAAACCCTCCCGCAGCAGCTCCGCGCATTCCGGCTGCGTGGCTGTGTCCCGCGCCAGCCCGGCCAACTGCGAGCACTGAGTAAGGACTTGGGAACCCAGAGCATGTTTGGGCTCCCGGCCCAATCCCGCTTCCAGAGGAGTTAATTGGAATTTTTGCCTTCTAAAAAAGGGAGAGCAGCCGGAGGTGCCCGGCTCAGCCCCGCGGGGCCCTGGCGCTGCCGTGAGCGCGCTGTGAGAGCCGGGCTGGGCGGCCGGAGCCCCGGGATGTGCTGCCGAGGCCGCGGGAGCCGTGGCGCTGCAGCGGCGCTGTCTGCACTGCAGTGACGGTACCCGGCGCTCGAGGAGGGGAGCTTTGCCTTTCGATGTGAGTGCACTGCCGTGGGAGCACGCCGCGTTTGCCGTGTCCCTTGGCTCTGCTCTTGGCCGAGCTGTGGAGCCTCGGAGCAGCGGCCGGGCTGGGTCAGGCTTTCCGAGCAGGGTGCCAAGCTGAAGGCACAGCGGCGGGCCTGGATTGGCCATATAAAGGAGTTGTCGGGTGCTGCCAGGGCCACCCGCCCTTCCTCTTCCTCGCTGCTCCCCAGGGCCGCGCTCGCTGGCGTTTCAGCGCTGCCTGTGCCTCTGGCTCCCACGGAAGGAAGCTCCCGATAAACATGGCAGGGCTTGCTGGGCAGAAATAAACTCTCCCTTTTTTCTTCTGTGGCTCTCCAAAGCTTGGAATAAAATCCGAACAAAAAATGTTGATTTTAGTGTGTGGAAGAGTTTATTAGTGCCTGAGCAGCGTTCCTGACTTCATGTGCCCGCCTCTGGTTTTCAGTGAAGCCTGGTACTCTTTACCTGGGTCATGAATCCTTCCATGCTCCAAACGTAGGCACAGCTTCTGTGGACTTTGAGCCTTCTTTCAAGCAGTGAAAAATCAAAGGTGGTGAGTCCGTGATCCTGATAATGTAATTATGT
This sequence comes from Agelaius phoeniceus, assembly GCF_051311805.1. NCBI lineage: Eukaryota > Metazoa > Chordata > Aves > Passeriformes > Icteridae > Agelaius > Agelaius phoeniceus. The sequence continues at coordinate 26,738,726 of NC_135274.1, read as the reverse complement.
ATTTTTCAGCTTTTTGATGTGTAGCAGTTTAAAATGTTGTTTTGGGAGTGTGGGCACTTGCTGTGCTGCTGGAGCTTTGCAGGCTGCTTGGGAAGGAAGTCCCTGGGCAGATACCTTGTTTGCTGCTTATCAGCATTTTATTGAGCTCCTGTATTTATGTGCAAATATATTCAATAAATAAATCTTTAATAATGGGATTTTTGTTGTGAAAAGTAGACACAGCTCTGTTCAATTCTTATAATTAAGTACAGCTAATGGTGGAACAGAAATATAAGCATTTGAACTTCTTTCACTAATTTTTCTGCATGACTGACAAAATTATTGCTTTGGATTTGGTTTGTTTTCTACAACTTCTAAGCATTCTACAACTTCTGCCTTTCATCACCATTTTTATAAAAGCTAGGTTTTCTTAAGTTATTTCAGAAGCTGTTTTCCAAATATCCTTGTTTCTGTTTTCCAATATCCCCGTTTTTGTTTTTTGTGTAAGAGTAGAAATTTAAACTTTCATCCTTGGTGTTTTAAAATGGCTTTTAGAGGTAGGGAGGACAATACAAGGAAAACAGTGATCTTTTGAGGTTTTTCCAAAATGCCTTCATTGGGTTTAACTTGGGTAGCTTGCTGTGCCAATGGAAAAGGGACACATTGAGGAGAAGGTAAGCAGAGGATAGAGCATTCCAGAGTATTCAAAAGGGACACATTGAGGAGAAGGTAAGCAGAGGATAGAGCATTCCAGAGTATTGGTGTGAGAAGCCCTAAGGGACAGTGCCAACGGCCCTGCTGTGCTGCGCAGGGACCAGCCCCGCTCAGGAGCCCCTTTGTGACTTGTCCCCTGTGTGGTGGGAGCTCTGCTGGCTGGGCTTGTGTGCAGAGAGGCTGTTCTGAACAGGGGCTCTTAGAGGCCTGTTTCTCATGGTTGTTGTTAGCTGGGTACGAGTCATCATTCAAAATGAACCAGCATAACAATATACTAAAGCAAATACTGATTAAAAACTTGCCTCAAAGATATTTTCCACTTATTTCCTAAAATAAGTCATGCAGTTTTTATTACTTCTCTTTAATACCAGTGACTAATTTAGAGCTTTTGCTTGATATCCAAAGACGTATGTATTTGTTTAGTTTGCGTGAGATTGGTCACGATCCAAAACTGATCACATCAGTAAGTGTGTCTGGGCTGCTGAGCATTGTATATGTAAGGATCTCTATTAAGGCAAGGAAAGCGTCTCCTAAACTTGTTTAGTTTTGCTGTGTATGGAAAAATCATTTTATATTTAGTGTATAACAGTCATCTCTGATACCTCAGGTGGTGACAGGGCAGAGAGAATTAAAATCCCATTCTCTGTGGTTTAGATTCTTATGTAACTAATTAAATAAATTATATAGATTCATTGTATTTTCTGAGAAGTTGTACAAGTTTGTCTCATCCTGGAAGGATGTGATTATAAACATAAATTAAATGTAAGGCCAGAATGAATCAAAGCAAAGTGCTCTATTTTGGATCTGCGATTCCCTGAGAAACAGACAGCTGTGAATGCAAATGCAGTGGCTGTGTCTCCTGTCTCACAGCAGATGCTGGAGTGTTTTCAGGACTGTCCTTGCCGTGGTTCCTGTTGGTGACCAAGTCGGGCAGTGTCGCCATCGCTCTGAGCTGGCAGTGCCTCCCTGCTCCAGGTGTTCCCAGTGTGGCAGTGCTGCCCCTCGGTGATGCTGGCGTGCTTTCAGAGGTGTGGGACTCCTGGTCCTTCCTCAGGGGTGCCGTGCCTGGCGCTGCTTGGCCATGCTGCAGAGCCAGGGCGCTGGTTTGCCACTTGGGCAGAGTCCTCCAGTCCAACCTGAACTGCTCTGCTGTCCCTCATTCCCAGGTAATTTTGGTTTGTGATTGTCCCTGCATTGCCATAGCTCGCCATGGCTGAGCTGAAGTGAGCGGTTCTAAGGGCTGCTGCAAGCAGAGCTCAGTGTAACGAGTTCCTCATGAGCTGGACTCACATCCCTTTTCGGTTGCCCTCAAGGCAGATGCAAGATGAAGCAATCTCATGATGGGCCTGCCTGGGAGTGTGCCTGTTAGGCAGAGAGCAGCAAGGCATCCCCCATGGAATTGTGCCCCACTGTGGTCCGTGTCTCCTCAGGGCCAGGAGAGCTGCTGGCATTGTCACCAGGAGCAGGACCACGCATCAGCATGGACCATGTGACACAAATGGCCTGTTCTATTCCTGGTAATTAGGTTCAGATTTAATCTTGCTGGTTAATTTGATGTGTGCAGGGATGTGGTAGCTGCATCCAGACACCTGACTCAAAATTATTGTCCTAACAAAATTGTCATGTGAGCGGGCAAGAACTTTGAAATCTGGAGTTTTTGATGTGGGCAAAGGTAGGAGGAGTGGCCCAGCCAGGGATGAGTTAGTGAGGCCAAGGGGAGGAGCTTATTGTCTGGAGGAAGTGGTACTATTAATAAATTAATAATGTTAGTAGTGACCATGTGTATGTCCTGATCTGTCAGGTGCTGTCTGCAGTGGTCCCTCAGGAATCCTTTTGCCCACTGCTTTACCCAGCTGTCTCTGGGGAAGGAAAAGCCACCCTTTGCACCAGGGCCACATGGCAGCTGCACGAGCAAGGGAAGTGGGACCTGAGCAGCACTGAGGGGCTGCTGTTTCCCCTTGCTGTGCTGGAGAGGTTCAGGCATCAGACCCGTGGGAAGCCGGGGTTGGTGTCTGCTGCACCTCTCACCAGTGAGAGCTCCTCCGGGTCACTTCTGCTGAAACCATCAGCATCGGCTGAATTTGGTGTCAGAGGGAAGCGGCTCCTTCCCTTGCTGAGTCATGGATGTGGCTTTTTTCTTTTCTGTAGGGATTCTTCTTATGGATGATGCTAATCATCCATATATATATTATATAAATTCATACATGCACGTGCAGCTGGAAGTTACCTGTCCCTATGGGACAGTTTCTGCCTCTTTGCTGCTGCTGCTGCAGGTGCCTCCTGGCTCTGAATCCGGGCTGTGGGACTCATCCTGGGGTTTGCCATGTGGCTGTTCCTGAGGCCAACACCCCGCAGCCGCTGCCACCGAGACAGGCGTGAGCCAAATTCCAGTCGGTAATTCTGTGTTCCTAGTGAGCCTGAGTCACACCTGCAGGGTGCAGAGCAGCGAGGGTTTTACAGGTGCAGTGCTCTGTTCATCCACCCTGGGCTGCCTGGGGAGCTGCCAGGGCTGGGGGGCTGCTCCTGGGCTGACCCCGCTGCCGTGGTCATCCTGCTGCTCTCCTGCCTTGCTTGGCTTGTGTACACTTGCAGTTAATCAAACAAAATCTGCAAGAGTCGGATTAATAAATAGCTTGTAGTTTTGGGAAGGGTGCGTAGTTGACTTATTATGGCCTCTCAAAAGCCTTTGTACAGAAACTTGTTTAAAATTAGTATTAGAACAAGAAAATGAAACTGACTTTATTAAAGCAGGGTTTGTTTTTTTCAATTCAGTTTGTTACTTCTTGGAATTTTAACTTAAATCACTAGATTACTGTTATTTTTAAAGATAAACAACTTCTTTTTAGGCTTGCTTGGGCAATGTCACTTCTTTTATGGTAGGAATCCCCCTGTGCCAGGATAATATAGAACTTCCCATTTCTAAAATACATTATATGAATGTTATGGCAAGGGAATTACAGTGCAAATATGTTTTTATTACCAGAAGCAGTATTTGTGACTTCAGTGGTGGGTGGGGATGGATATGTAAATGCTTTGTAATACATAAATTGATGAAAAGTGGATTAAAGGCAGAGTAGTCCTTGCCCATTTTGTGTCCCTGACTTAAAGTTGCAAGAACAGAATAACAGCTTGTGTGCCCCGTCCTCGTGCAGAGACAGGGCCTGGCCTGTGCCTGTTCTTGCTCATAAATAAATACACATCCAGCTAACGCTGTCAAACTGCAAATCCCGTGTGTCCCTGAAGTCTCAAATTTTGTAACAGGGATTGATATATAGCCCAGGTTATTTAAAAAAATCAGCAGACACGTTTCTTGACTTTAATATTTTTAAAATTACAGCAAGAGCAGTTAATCCGTAACTGTCTGCTCCTTAAAGGTAAGAGGGTTTTTGGAATTTGCAGTGTAGCTTTCTGACTTGAAAATAGCATTACTGTAATCTGAAGTAAGAGAGGATTGGGCTGTGGGATTTGTATGTCAGTGCCCGTGCCCTGCTGGTGGGAATTGGCTCACAGTTTGATTAGGAATGGAAATCTTGGGGAAATACCTGATTCTGCATGTGGCTGGGCCATGTAGTGTACAACATGTTGCCTCTTTGTTCATTATTTATCAAGTTTTCATGAACCGAGTACACTTGGGTGTGTTAAATTCAGATGGAATGTCACAGTTAGGTGGTACTGCTAAAACAGTTTCAGAAACTGTGAAATAGACTCAAGATAAAACCATGTCTGATGGGGATGTGCTGGAGGAGCCACTGAAGTCAGTGGGAGGTTGCACCAGGAAAGTCTGTCAGAGCTAAAACAGTACAGAAAAAACCTTTAAAACACTACCACTAGCAGTAGTAGTAGTACTAAAACTATGTATGTCATGCAAAATATCTGCGTCACAGAAGCAGTGTTGGCAGTTTTTTTACTAATCTGGTGTGGCACTTAGTAGCTCAGAGCCAACATGTGCTTGCAGTTTTACCAGGCTCCCAGTCCCAGCTGCTGGGCTGGGGAGCTGGGAAAGCCAGCCCAGGCTCCAGTGCCCTGGCAGTCCTGCTCTAGGCTGGCTGCTCTCTGCTCCTGCCTCTGCACTCCCATGTTTTCCTGAAATACACAAAAGCACACATTTGTAAAGGGAATCAGCTTCCACTTCTGTGCTGTCCTATGGGAGCAGCGAGTGCAGCCCAGAGTGTGAGACAATCTTCAGCTGCAGTCTACTAAAGAATATTTTCCTTTATCCAGTCCTATACTGTTATGTGACAAGATGTTAATTAGCTCATTGTTTCAGCTTAATTTTGTGACAGTGCTATAATTATATCCCTCAATTGTGCCATGGAGTAATTGCTGTATCTCTTCCAAATTTTATATTGAGATATGTTATTGGTAAACTTTGAGTTTGGCAGAGGTGTTTTGAAAATACTGTAAGGAGTCGGTAATTTTGTGTTCCTTGATTTAAAAGACAGCCATTTGGCAATTTCAAGCTTTGAGACTGCCCTGTCAGTGTAAATAGAATATTGATTTTATTCCATTTCCTATCTCATTAGAGTCATTGTCATGAGGATGAATTCACGTTGTGTAATTATCTGTTCTTGCTGACAGTTCTCATGTCATTGAGACTGGTGTTTTCAGCTTCCACTTTCTCTAAGCATAAAAATAGCATTCTTCCCTGCCATCTTCTCCTTTAGTGCTGGGCTTCTTGCCTCCCCAGCTTTTTACATCTTTCTTTGGGAGACACGTGTGAATTGAGATAAACAGGGATGTCCAGCAAGCCCAGTTACAGGAGCAGTGAAAACAACGCCTCTTTGGGAGCGATTCTCAGTGCAGGGAGTTTCCTTATTTTTGTGTCAAAGGCTGCAATGAGAGGGGAAAATGCATTGTTAATCTGTCTGCACATGTCTTAATAGCAATAAGGGGAAGTAACAGGAGTCTCTTCTGTGTCAGATTCACTTTCTTGGACGTTTCCAGGTAACCTTTCCATTGATTTGTGAGGCTGCTTCTTAATCATTTTCATTGACCCAGCTCAGGAGACAACTAAGTCATCTCTGTTACCCTCCTAAGGAATGACTCCTCAGTGTTATTCTCTCTTCTGTCTCTTCTGAGAATCACTTTTTAATTTGCTTTCAATCCTTGTAGCTCAATATTCAGTCAAGGCAAGGTTCTGCCTTGGCCAAACCAATGTTGCAATATTCCCAAGACAAGTGGCAAATGCTTCCAGATTTCAAAAGGTGAAATTTAAAACCCACCTGTGGATCACAAGAGTCCTTAGTAGTGACTGCTCTGCTAGGTGGGGTCCAGAAACCATCGACCCCATAATCAGTTTTAATTGAATGAAAAATAAGAAGTTCAATCCTTTTCCTATCCTGTCCCTATGGTCCTCCCTCTGGATTTGTTACAGTCATTCCCATCTTATCAGGGACAGCCCCAAGGAGACAGCACATATATCAGCTGGGTTTTGCAGACAGTGTATCTCCTAGCATGTGGAGCTTGCTGGGGACTCCTTAGTGACTGAGTGAGTATCACAAGAGAATTTCCAAGTGATGGGAAAATGCAGATAAAAAAAGCTAATTCTATGCTAACATCTTCCTTTATTTAGTGGATATGGAAGATAAACCTCTGGTCTGACGTCATGCTTTATTTCTGCTCAAAGCTATTTTTAAAGCTGACATTTCTGGCTGTTTTCAGGTAGACAACAAACTATGACAAAACACTTTTTCTCCAAGCAACTGTTCATACAATATGTACATGTAGTATTTCTTTGTGTTCTGAAGATTTACCTTCAAGGCACCAGCTCCTTGGAGTAATGCTTTTCTTTTTGTGGGTGGCAGCCTGAAGAAGGAAGGGTGGAATTAGTGCAGTCACAAGTGTGTCACTGACCTCAGCAGGAGCAGGATTTCTCTCTGAGTGGTGGGTGATTGTCCAAATCCTAACAGAAAACTTATTACAAACCTGGGAGTTAAACACAGTTTGGGGAGCCTTACCAGGGATATTTCTCCTGTCATACATGAAAGCACAAAAGCTAGTTTTCATCTGTTTTCATTTTGGGTGCTGCCTTCATGCTCACTTTCCTTTCTTGTTAGGGATGACTACTTCTGTAATGAGACTGAAATATCTTGTTTGGAAAATGTGGCCTTTAACTTGCATTGGCTTTAGCATATAAAATGCATCAATTTGCTGCTCTAACTCTTCTTGGTGTTTGGAAAAATCAATGCTTGGTATGGATTGGTTACCAAGCTGATGAACTGGAGAAAACCCTGCTTAGAGCTGTTCCACAGCTTTGTGGTACAGCCCTTTTTGCTGGCATTGGCAGCACCGTGTCCTGAGGGTCTCACAGGGAACAGATGTTCCTAACAAAATAACACAAGTCATTTTGTGCAGCGCAGGAGTGATGGTGGGAGGACACAGATCCAGCTCTTGGCTGTGCAGGTCAAGTAGCAGGGCACCTTGACTGAAGGCTGGGGGTTGTGTTTAGGCTTCCAGAAGTGCCCTGATGTGCTGGTATTCCTGCACGAGGCTGCAGGGAGGCCAGGTGGATCTGCTGGATCTGCTGGCACACCGCCCCAGCAGCACATTCTCTGCTTGCAGATCTCTTGGTGCTAATCTGGCACGGCTGGGAAGTGTGGCACAAGTGCAAGAACCAAACTGGTTTGCCTGGACATTTGTTACAGAACAAGTTTTCAAGACCTAAGAATTCAATATCCTGAGCACTGAGGAGTAGTGACTGGTGGTGCAGGATGACCCCAAACTTCACAGTTTCAGGCAGTTGAAGCAAATGAATATCTGTGTTTACCACAAAGACACTTAGTTGTTAACCTGTGCTTGCAAGTAATTATGTCGTTGTTTGTCTCTTGCTAGCAGGGATTAAAAACGTGGCATGATTTCAAGTGTCCTGGCAAAGAACACATGGTGCCTGTTGTAATCTCATTAGCTCTGTTAGGTGTGTTTTCCTTCCCCTGGAGTTGGTTGTTCTGATCACTATGTCCCTAGAAAAAGACTGTAGCTTTTTCTCATCTGTTGGTTTGCATGCACGCTGACAGCATCGCTTCCCAGGGTGCGATTCTGGGGGCTGTGTCAGTGACCTGCAGTGGAGGGCAGTGGGAAATGGGAAGATGATGAAGCAGCATCTTTAGGAAGACGGGGACGGGGCTAGCCTTCCCCTCAGCACAGGCGGAGGATGCTGCTGGGGCTGCAGTGCTGGCAGAATCCCCGTGGCTGGTGCTGTCAGTGTGTCCCGGGCAGTGCCACCAGGGCCCCCGCTCTGCTCCGTCCTCTGGGCACTGCGATCCTCAGGTGGGACGGGAGCTGTAGTTCATTACAGTGGATTGGCATTTGCAGGCGGCACCAGGCTTCTGTGGCAGAGCGGGGCATGTGAGCGGCGGCGCGCAGGGAAACCCCTGCAGCCCGCGGGGCATCCCGGTGATGTTTGCCCTGCTACCGGGCGGCTTTGCGGCGGCGGCCGGAGGCGCTCCCGCGGCGCGGTGCGGCCACAGCGCTGCTCCCGGCGGCCAGGGCCGCTGTCCCCCGGGGCCGCGGGCCGTGTCCGAGCGGGCGGGCGGGCGCCGCCGGGGCCGAGCCGCTCCGGGCTCAGCGCGTCTCGGTCCGTGCTCGCGCCGGGCGGGCCGACGGGGCGGTGCCGGTCCCGTTCGGCCGCCGCGTTCCGCGCTCCGGGGAGCCGCGGCGGGCGGTCAGGCGGCGCCGGGCCCGAGGCGCTCGGAGGGCCGGCGGGCGCTGCCGGTGCCGTTCCCGGTGCCGTTCCCGGCCGGCTCCGCTCGCCGGTACCGCCGGGCCGCACGCGCGGCCCCCGGCGGGCGCGCTCGGGGCAGCGCGGCGCGGCCGGCGTCTGACAGGCGCGACCTTTCATAAGACGGCCCCCGCCATTGGCTCCCTGCCCGGAGTGTCGCTGCAACGCTCGCCGCGATTGGCCCGCGGCGGTGCTGCCGCCCGGCCCCGCGCGGGGACGCGGCCCCGCCGCCCGCAGCCGTGAGTGCCCTGCGCGGGGCGGCGGCTCGCGGGGCGCCCGCGCCGCCCGCTCGTAACGTGTCTCTTCTCTCCACAGGTTGGTACTAAGAAGTGCCTTTCCTGACGTCGCTGCTGCTTGGGACCGCTTCTAGAGCAGCCGCTGCTTTTGCCTTGCTTGCTGCCAGCTAGACTGCGACGACAGCGCTCCGCCGCTGCCAGCCCCGCGCCCGCCGGGAGGAGGGTCCGGCGCCGCTCCCCCGCCGCCGCTGCACTGTGCACTAAAGTGTGCCGCGAAGGTCAGATCTCTGCTGCCCGAAAGCCAAGGAGAGGAGGAGAAAAAGCCCAGCCTAAACCCGGTGTCGGTCGTTGCTCTAAACTGCTGCATCTGTCTATGCCAAACTAATCGATCCCGATTGCACCGCAGAGCCCGCTGCGAGCCCGCTGCCTGGAGGCACCTGCCCGCCGCCGTCCCCGGGAGCAGCTCGGGAGCCGCTGCCAGAGCCCGCCACGTGCCCATGCTTGCGGCGGCCGCACTCAGGACGGGATGCTGAGCGCTGCGCGGGGCTAGTCCCGGCCACGCTCCCTCCCGCAGCCGCTCCCGCTGCCGGCCCGGCCTCCCCAGCCCCGCTAACGGTGCCACGCTCCCAACTCTGGTGACACAGCTCTTCCTCGGGATTGCAGCCACCCGGTTTTACACGCACTTGTTTTAAAATAGGGAGCGGGGGAAAAAAGTGTTCTGGAGGTGGCACTTTCGTAATTTCCAGTTTATCAGTTCAGCTACCCCTTTGCCCATTTTTATTGGAAATTTTAACTACCTGTAAAATCTAAAGATGGCTGTTAGCGTCACACCGATCCGGGACACAAAATGGCTAACGCTGGAAGTGTGTAGGGAGTTCCAAAGGGGGACTTGCTCGCGACCAGACACGGAATGTAAATTTGCACACCCATCGAAAAGCTGCCAAGTTGAAAACGGACGCGTAATCGCCTGCTTTGACTCATTGAAAGTGAGTAAATATTATATTATTTTCAAGGATAAATGGTTAATGAAAGAAGCAGTTGTAGCCAGAGAAATCCTGCAGCCGAACAGGAGCAAGTGCTGGCTGCCAGCAGTGGGGTGTTTTGCTGCTTTTATTTTATTGATGCTTGTCGATTTGTGTTGCTGCTTTCCTCAGGGGAAGGGGAAGGATATAGGGAACGAAGGGAAAATACATCTGGCGGGCTCAAATCCTCAGTATGGCTACAGGGGCTCATTCTTCGCCTCCAAATTATTCCCTGCCTGTAGCTGGAATAAAGGGCACTTCACGTAGAAACAGCAAAGTCACTGTGAGGATTCTTTGTTTTTAATAGCACAAACCACGTAAGCAATATGAGGATTTGTTTCCATCTCGTAACTACCAGCGGGTTGTTGGTGTCCCTGGACAGCTGATGGTGAACCTTAGAAGAGTGTTTTCCTCCTTGGGTTATTTGGGTGTCTGTGAGCACCCTGCTTGCCTTTCTGTGGTTGGCACTGGTGTGGTTATCCCATCTTTTTCCCGAGTGCACTTGCTTAAGGGAAGGACAGCACTTAGCATAAGGCAAGGTGCCTCTAGACGTGTAAGCATGGCAGGAGCAGAGAGGGTTTCCAGGAGGCACATCCCATCTAGGCACTGTAAATACAGGGCTGTTGTTTCACTGTAGCTGCTGTGTCAGTGATAGGTGTTAAATGTGCAGGTCCCAGCTCCTTCCCTTGGTTTTTCATGATTTGAGTAACCTAACATATAAAATACGACAAACAGTACAGAATTAATCCAGCGGAGTCATGAAAGAATCAAAACTTGGGAAGCAGCAATTTGTCTGTCAGTTTTTTCTCCGGTGTGATTTTCTGTCCCTGGGCCCGACCCCAGGAGGGGGCTGGCTGCTGGCAGGGCTGTGCTGGGAGGGAGCTGGGCTGGGCAGCTCGTGCAGCTCGGGGCTCAGCCAGGCCCGGCGCAGCGAGCGGGGCAGGAAGTGGCTTGCAGCAGGTCTGTAGATCCTCAGCGTCCCGAGCTTCACTGTGCATCTTGTCTCTGCTCAGGGGACAGGGTAGAGCTCTACAGTGCTCTCTGGCCTGAAATAAATGCCCCATCACCACCAGCCATGGCTTAACTTGCAGATACTGAAAGGGTCTGTTCCTCTGTTGTTCAATTTATTTTTAAATACAGCAATTACAGTGAGTGCAGGGTATTAATTTTAAAATGTGGAAATAAGATGTTTTTATGCATTAAGCACGTGCTGGAGGTAGGAGCAGAGCCAGGGCTGCCAGCGGGGAGTCCCAGCCCCGCGGTGCCAGCGCGTGTCGGCGCGGCCGTCAGTGGCTGCGTGGTGTCACCGTGGGCATGGCGGTGCTGCCGGAGCACAGGCCTGGCCCCGGAGCCTCTCAGCCGTTCCTGAGTGAGGGGCTGTGACTGCCACCCTGGGTTTGCTGGTGCAGCAGCGCCCGCAGTGTCCCCGGCTTGGTTTCCCAGCAACGTGTGTCTGGCCACCGCGGCCTGACCCCGCTGGCCTTGCTGCTCATGGCGAGGATCTGCCAAAAGGCTGGAAAGCAGCCACTAGAGTGACCCGGACATGATGTCAGCGGTCGCTGGAAGTGCCTTAAAATCTCAGCGCTGGACGGGGGTGCTGCTGGTGCTGGAGCCAGGCAGCAGCGTGAGCTGGTGTCTGTGTAAGGGGATGGAGCGCGGCCTGGCCTGCTTTCCCCAGCCCCGGCAGCATGGCTGGCCCTTCTGCTGCCGTCAGCAGGGCTCTTCGCTTCCCTTTTTAATGCAGGAGCTGAGGCTGACCTTTGCCAAGCACTGCAAGGTCCGTGGGTGATAACCGTGGGTAACGTTACAGCGTTGCTGCGGCTCCTCGGAAAGGAGTGTGCTGCTGCCCTGTGGAGTCAGCGCAGGGGCCGAGCCGGGAGCTGGGAAAGAATCTGCTGTTTAAAAATACACTGCTGACCAGAGCTGTTTACTTGTGCTCATGCTGAAAGGTTTGCCAGTGGCTGAGCTGCTGTGTGCTGGAGAGGCTCCCGGGGATGCAGGGCAGGATCCCGCGGTGTCCCGGCGTGGGCCCGGCGCCTGCGGCTGCCAGCGGCTCCCAGCCCTGGGCAGGGTGCTGGGTTAAGCAGCTGTACCATGCACGGGAATACCTTGGGGAAACTGCAAATGGAATATCCCCCTTTGGGGAATTCCCGGTCCAATCCCCATTGCTGAAGCCATTGCTCAGTTTTGGTTTTGTTTCAGCTCTGTGTCAGTTTTGGTGTGTGCCAATTTCAACCAGCTCTAGTCATTGAGTTACCTTGTCTGCAATATCCCAAACTTTAGATGTTCTGCAAAAGCAATTTAGGGAGATGCTGCACCAGCTCTGTCTGGACCTTATAAGGTCAGTCAATACTTTAGTGCAGATTAAAAAAGATTTTTGGTTAGGACATTCAGAAGTAATTTTTAATTTTTCAGTAATTCAATATGGATGTAATGTCCTTGTTCTTTACTAAAATAGCAGCACGCTGAAAAATTGACCTTAATGTTAAAATATTTGATTTCTTATTAATGTATATAGTATTAGTATTAATTATACAGCTATTCTTGCATTATCTCTTGAACATAAGACAGATACTTAGGCAGTGAATTTTTCTCTACAAACTCCTGCATGTTGGCAGAGTTGAAGTGAGGTGACCTTTGAGGTCCCTGCCAGCCCAGCCCGCTGTGCTGTGTTGCTCCGAGGCTTGGTGTGCCTTAGGAGTGACTGCTGTGTGAGCTGACGTCAGGCAGGTGTGAGTGCTGCAGAGCTGCAGCCCTGGGCAGGACTCTCCGAGCTGGAGCTGGCCTGTGCGCTGGGCTATTCCTGGAACAGAAGCAGGCGGAGCAGATCCTCGGAGGGACCCTGTGCAGTGCAGTGCCCTTCGGCTCTGGCCCTGGCCCAGGTGTCCTCTGTGGGCTCAGGGACAGCGCAGCCGCCGCAGCCAGGCTCCATGGCCCTGCCCTGCCGGGAGGAGGCAAAAATAGATGCCAGAAGTGAAACTTGCAGCTTGGGTAAAGCGCTTTTTTTTCAAATTACTATTTCCCCCTCCTGTGAAATGAAGGCACAGACTCTGTGCGGGGCTAGCGCAAGGAGAGCAGTGTTGCCTCCCGAGGTGCCCTGCCGTGCTGTGTGGGAGCAGTGGCACTGGGCTCTGGGCACCGTCTCTGGTTGCAAACACGTCCCGTGGGTGCACCTGGCAGCTCCTCCTTACCTGAGCAGAACCAGCAGCCGCTGGCCCGTGCTGATTGGGAGCGTGGGGAGCAAAAGGCAGCCAGGCCCGTGGCTGTGACCTCTGAGGTGCTGCAGGAGGTCAGGGCTGGGACAGCCCCCGAGATGTTATCATCCTGCTGCCTAATTAGCGCTAATGGAACCTGCGGGGCTGGCCTAGGGGAGCGCGTGAATCAAGATGAACGTGTGTGGGATAATCTGGCTCTCAGATATTAGGAGGATAATTTTAAACCAAGAATGATTATGTAGTGTATTCAAATTATGCGCTGGAGCGGCTGAGTCAGCTCCAGCTCTGGCTCTGCCTTGTTTAAATGCCGTAGGATTTTTTTCCTAAATTTGGATGCCTAAAAGCCTGTTAGACTGTCTACAGCAAAAATAAGCTCGAGTTCCTAAATCAGGAAACTGGTTTGCAACAGAAATTTGATTTTTACCATAATTTTGAAACATTTTTTCTTCTTTCTTTTTCTTGGAAAAATAAGCCGAAGTAGAACTCGTTTTTGAAATTACGTTAGCTTCGTCAGATGTTCCGATAGATGAGTCATCCGCGTTTCCTGAAAGCTGAGATAAAGATGTCTGAACAATGGGGGGATGGATGTCAAATGCAAATTCTGTGGGAGCTGCAGATGCGCCGAGGCCACCGTCACTATGGCCAGGCCACCACGCGGCCACTGCCAGCCCTGTGCTGGGCAAAGTGTCAGGCAGCAGGAGGGGCAGGGGGCTCGGGTGTCCCCGTGCTGCCTCTGGTGCTGTCCCAGTGCTGTCCCTCTGGTGCTGTCCCCAGTGCCGTCCCCAGTGCTACCTGTGGTGCTGTCCCGGTGCTATCCCAGTCCTATCCCAGTCCTATCCTGGTGCTGCCCCCGTGCTATCCCAGTGCTGTCCCAGCAATGTCCTCGTGCTGTCCCAGTGCTGTCCCCAGTGCTGACCTGGTGCTATCCCAGTGGTGTCCCAGAGCTGCTCCCAGTGCTGCCTCTGGCACTGCCCTGCTGAGCTTGGCCCAGCCCCATACCAGGTCTCTGCGGGGTGGGGGCTGCTGTGTTCCCAAACCTGCTGCTTCAGAGTGGTCTGACCCTCACGTGGCTTCGGTGGCTGTGGTGAGCACAGGTCCCAGCCCATGGCTTTGAAGATAACGTGCACCACTGGTGCTGTGCTTCCAAGTTGGCTTTTGGTCTCCTAAGCTATGCTCCCGCTAAGGCGGCTCCTTCATGTTCAAGCTGGGTGTCCCAATGAAGTGTAAAAGCTTTTTCTACTCTTTCTTCAACAGCTGGAAAGTCTTAAACTTCCACATTTCTCTGCTTTTTTTTTTTTTTTTTTTTTTTTTTTAATTCTAAGAAAAAGCTGGAAACCAGAAGTGTAAGTCACTTAGTGACAATGTCTGAGGTTGAAGTTCTGGTGCCTTGTGTCTGAGACCCACCAGCACTTGCTATGATAGTATTTTATCTTCTGATGTAGAAGTGTTTATTTTTTTAAAATAGAACACCTGAATTCTGTAAAAGTGACTGCCACTTTTCCCAAGAAGGCTTAAAAATACATAAATGTAGCATTATTATTATTATTATTATTATTGCTGAAATTCATGAGCATCTTATTTCTTCTACCTCAGAGATGTAATTGTTAGTTGTTCAAGTCTCTCTACTAAAGTCTTTCTACTTTGTCAGTGCTTAAAAATACTGATTTTTTTGACTTGTTGTTCTCCCTTGTGTCACTTACCTAAGGGTGTAGAGTAAGAACTCTATTTCATTTAATACAAAGAGAAGAAAATCCCATAAGCCTATTGCACTAATCATGTTGAGAATGGCAGATCATGGGTCCGATTCTTCTTCGATGAAGGCAAAAGAAGAAACCCAGAACACTTGAGCAGGTGATTCTCGGGTAGTTTTACCTGTGTGGTGTCTGGCATCCCTGGGGCACGGGCGGTGGCCGGACCTGGGCTGCAGGGAGGAGGTGAGGCTCAGGTCTGGGAGGCAGATGGACACATGGCTGATTTCAAGGAAGCTCGTAAAGCAGTAACCCTTGGCAAAAAATGAAAACATAAACAATGTTCAAATTCCTAAGGTCTGATTTGCCATTTTTCTCCTCTCCAGCCTGTGCGTCTGCCAGCAGGCTGAGCTCCAGAAGAGGAAGCAAAGGGAAAAGTGGCAAACACATGGAGAAAATGGGGCAATTGTTAGGTGGAGTGGCAAATAGTCCATTAGCAAACCAAACAATTGAAAGCACGTGTGTTCCTCTGTGGGAAGATAGATGGTGTTTTGAAATCTTATCAGGCCTTTGGACAGAGGAGTTACAACTAACTACAGCCTTCGCAGCTCATTTTACAGTTTCAGCCCTGCCTCGGCAGAAGGAAATTAAGTAGAAATTAAAACATTGCACTGCAGCATTTGCACTGTCATTTCTTAAAGGCTGTGCATAATAGAAACCAGCGTGGGCTCCTGTTACAGTCAGGAACTCTGCTGGGCATAGTCAAAATCAGTAAAATTCTGAACTGGTTTGCAGGGAAGATGTAAAGAGGCAAAAAAGAAGAAAACCTCATGTCACGACCATTCAGACATTTGTCCCAAGTCTTAACTGAGCGATCAGGAGCAGCCTGTGAGGCCTGTCTCCTTCCCAGGATGACCCCAAGTGTCTGTTTTTCCAAATACAGATGCCTTGTTGCCAAGGCTCACTGAAATTTGTTGGAAGCAACAAATTACATTCAATACTGAATGATCACATCTGTTTTTTGACTTTGGAGAAATGCTGGTGTTTCTTTGTTGGGACTGCAGAGCCTTGTTAGCCCAGCTGGATGTTATTTAGGAACTACTGCCCCGGGTGCTGCTTAGGAGTCAGCGCTTCCTGCCAGGAGCTGCTCCCGTGTCCGTGTGTCCGTGCCTGGGAAGGAGCCTCTTCTGCAGGTGAGCAGGCACAGCCAGGGCCAGGCCGCAGCCCTGCCTCCAGACATGCCTCAGAGGGAGCAGCAGGGTTTGGGGTTTGGGCTTGGCCAGAATGGGGCTGTCCCCGGTGCTCTGTGCTGGGCTCAGCTGCTCCTGCACCAGGGCAGCTCAGCAGCACCCCTGACAGCCCCCAGGAAACCACAGGAGCTGCTTTTATCCTCATCCAGAGGGCTGTCTTGGCCCCCGTTTCACAGGGCCGCTAGGAGGATTACTGCTGTTGAAATAAGATTTAAGTCAACACTGAATTGTCAAGTCCTGAAACACAGGATTATGCTAGTAAGAAAACCTTCGGGTTCATGGTTGAATTTATTGAAATACTTACGACTTATCCTCTTCATTAGGAAACATCTCAGGATTTAACTGATGCAGAACACACATTGAGGTAGTTGAAAGCAACTGCAATATTTGATCAAATAAAGGAAAATAGATCTGATGAAGTGGATTTTTAAAGAAGAAGAAGAAATCCATTGTAGTGCTTCTGGAGGGCTTCACCCTGGCACTAGCAAGCTGCTTCCTCAGATTGCCTTTTCGTTATGCTCCACTCTCTGGATAGACTTCTCAGCTCTCAGCCCTGGAGATCCCAAGAAGGTCTGTGTGTTTTCAGAAGGGGATGGTGGGCTCTGATGGGAGAATGCTGATGATGCCTCCCAAGTTTGCTGGCAGGAGCGGGAGGGGGAAGGGGCCGGCTGGGGGAGCAGGTCTGGATCCAGCTTCATCTCAGAGCACTTCAAGTCCCGTCAAGTTCCTGGAAAGACTCTCTTCAGCTCCAGATTTCTCTGGACCATTCCTAACTTGGCAAAATAGTACAGAGAGTTAGCAAAAAGAGAGAATGCTGTTTGAAAAGAGGAGCAGTTCTGGGAGGGAGAAAAGCTGTTTACTTTATGTTGGTGCCATTTCACTGAATTTGCATGGGTTAAGTCCAGGCTTACGTAGAGACATAAATGGTTATGAGATTGAGATTTAAATTTGAAAGAGAGGAATTGCAAAGTATGGAAATTGTCCCACGTGTGCCTACTGGACCAGGAGACAGCTGACATAGACAGGGAGCTGTGAGGATGTGGAGGGTGGGTGGCTGCAAGGCCGCCTCTGTTGAGGGCACATACCTGTGGGACCAGGAGGAACAAACATTCCATTGAATCTGGGATGGAACAGGGCAGTTTGTGGTTGGGCAGGTCATGGGCAGGCGTTGGCTCAGGCCCGAGGGGTCTGTGGTGTCCCTGGGACAGGGTCATTTGTGTGTGGACATGCTGGAGAGCCCTGCAGTCTGGGAGCAGGCAGCAAAGCCAGGGTAGCTGCAGGTGTAGTAGCTAACTACCACTTTGCAGGAGTAAAACTCATTGTTTTCTGCTTGCTTTTTATCTTTCTCTTTAGACTGGGATTCAGACTAAAATCCTGTACAGGTTCATTGCTGGTATTTGATACTGGGTGAGGAGGAGGTTGTGTTTTGTTAATTTGAGAGCATCTTTCCAGCTTTGTCTGTCTCAGGGAGAGGTTCTCACTCCCCCCAGGAGCCTGGCAGGTTTTTAGGTGTGCACTAGCCACCACAGTAATGCCAGGAAGAGCACAGTTTTTCTTACTTGGTTCTGTTATACAGGAACAAGAGTGCATGTTTAACAGAAGTCTTTTGAAAAGAATAGGCAGAATGAAATGTTTTCTGGGTCTTTGGGGCTCGCTGTAAACTGACATTGGTGAAGCAAATACTGAGTGGAAAGGAAGAGTGCACTTGGCAGTGTGTTTGTGCAGAATCCAGCAGGCAGCAGCTCGGAGCACATCAGAGACAGGCTGGGCTGCAGCTGCACGGGCTGCTGGGGCTGCTGTCCCTGCCCCTTTCGTGCAGTGCAGTCAGTGTGTACAGCCTGCTCAGATGGGAAATTGTGCCTGCAACCCTGGTTGCTTTCTGGCTGTAGGGTGGATGATTTTTTCAGAAAATCATCTGCATTGACATACCGTTGCTTGTCTGGTGCCCTGGTAAAATTTTCCCTGCAGCGAGCTGAGTCAGGAGACAGCCTGGATGTCTGCAGTGGCTGTAACTAAATAAAAATGCAGGTGAGCTGGGAAAGCCCCTGCCTGGGCAAACTGAAGGGTTAAAGAGTTCCCACTCACTAAGCCCTCCTTAGAGGAAACAGAAGAGTTAGCACTTTGTATCTACTGGTTGTTATTTACTCCTGTTGTTGGCTGATTGCTGGCTGCACCTCCTGTCTGTGGAGCAGAGTGAGGTCCTTCCCTTGGGCTAGGCATGCAAGGGATGGATGGATGGATGGATGGATGGACGGACAGATGGATGGATGGATGGATATGGCAGCTTTAATTCCAAGTAAAGTACTTTAAAATGCAAAGCTCTTGTTGACAGTGGAACACAAGGAATTGTTTCATAGTAAAAAAAAATCATTTCTGATTTAAATTTCGAGGTGATACTGGAGGGGTGTGGTGGGGTGGGTGAGTCCAGGGAGCACCTCCCTAGGCTGGGCATTTGCTGCAGAAGTGATGGTGTGTGCAGCTGCAGCTGGCAAAACAGGCATGCAGCACAGAATGAGCTCACTGCAGTCAGGACAGGGCTTGGGTTTTTCTCCGTGGCTGCACTGAACAGGAGGAAATGGGATTTTTTTATGACAGTGGTAAAGGTGATTAAGTCTCTAAGTAGAAGAGAAGACAAGGCAGAAGAGAGAAAGAAATTAAAGGGAGGGACAGAAGAGAGACAAAAGGCTGAAGAGGTCAGATGCTGTTATAGCACCTGGCAGATAACACAGGAGAGAGAGCTCTGTTTGAGCTGAGTGAGCAGATGGGAGGGGATGGGGAGGCAAGAGCAAAGCGCAGGCCAGGGAGATCAGGAGATATCGCAGGATGGAGTGTGCAGGCAGGCTCCAAGATTCCTTGACAAAATCTGTTTGTTCCCAGGTTCTGCCAGCTTTTTGCAACAGGTCTTTTGCACCTAGTTCCAAATGTGATTACTGGTGTGATTAAATATATCTGAAGAGAAAAACAACACTTGCCGATGGATTTTATTTTTAACTGTGGAGGAAAGCACACCTCTGTTTTGCCTTGTTGGAATCCTTTAGCATTGGGCTTCATTAAGTCCAGCACTGAAAATCAGAAGGGAAGTGAGGTCTCCTGTCCGTTTAGTCCATTGGCTGAAGACACTGCTAATGTTTGTAACAATGTAAAATATTTCTACACAGCATTTGTCTCATATTTATGGTTTAGATGTTTCCGGTAATTTTAGATACCTAAGGAGTTAGACACTGACAAAGTAGCAACACTGGAAGGTTGAAGTTATTTGTTATACTTGTCAGCTGTTCTGCTTTGGGCTACACACACACACTGTAGACTGTTTGTGTATGTGTGTGAGCTCATTGTATGTTATATATAAGCTATGTCTGTGTGTATATGACTCCTCCAGGTTTTTTCAGGCTGTGTGTTTTGTGTGTTGACTTTACGCAAAAAGGAGCATTCAGAAACTGCAAAGACCTTTTGTGAATTAAGAAGCTATTTTATGCTTAAAAAAACTTAAAATCGTAGTTGCTAAAAATACACTCGTATTTAATATTTAAAATTTGGAAAGCATTGCTGGATTTTATCGTTGTCTGGAGTACAGCCATGGGTCAGTTGTCCAGCACCATCTGTAGTTGTTCCATTCTTTCTTCTCTGTTCTGTTTAAATGACAAATAATTAAGTGTTTCTGAGTGACTGCTCAAGTTCTGTTTTGATCACCTGACAAATTACTTGGTTCAGCTTCTGCTCCTTAATGTTGTGAGGAAGCTGTCTGAGCCCTGGCAGCTGCAGAGGCAGGGATTCCCAGAGGTGCTGGGGGTGCTGCTGCAGAGGCAGGGATTCCCAGAGGCAGTGGTGCCAGGGAAGAGCAGGATCAGCTGTTGGGAGCAGCACATCTCCAGCTCCCTGGAGCGCTGGGTTCCGAGCTCTTGGGCACAATGGTGAGCAAAGCTGTCACCGTCAGCTTGTGTCTTTGTAGGGAGGTTGTGGGGTAGAAAGTTCTCATTTTCTATTTCACTACTTTGCTGTTTTACTACTTTTAGAGTGAGTCAGGTCTCAGAATAAAAAGAAGTCATGGAAAAGAGAGGAAATCAATATATGTTTTATTTCCTTTTAATACTCACAAACAAGTTGTTTCCTCTCATAGATCTAAGTGAAATATATTAAAAGAGAAATTAGGTTTTTGAAGAGCAAGCACCTGTAAGGCAGCCCTGCAACCCAGCCCCGAGGCTGATGCTCTCATCTCTGGAGCTTTGATTCTGCCTCACACATGCTGAACTTGGGGAAAAAGTGCTTCTGCAATGAGATCATGATACGCCAGTCCTCCCTCTGAATGTTCCTGTTTGTTTCATCAGCTCAGTTGGCTCCCACACATGGAAAGTTTTTCATTTCCCACCAGCTATGTGGCTGAACACTTGAAGTGAGAGTGTTTGAGTCTTCAGGTCACACACACTCACAGTATCTGCAGAGGTGGCATTTCCTGCAGCTCAGCGTGTGCACCAAGGTAGTGACACTGCCGAAATGTCCTACAACAGCATCACTCTGCCAGGAGCAGAAACCACAGAATCATTTAGGGGGGAAACACCTCCAAGATCACTGAGTCCAAGCTGTGCCCGATCCCCACCTTGTCACCCAGCCCAGAGCACTGAGTGCCACATGCAGTCATTGCTTGGACACCTCCAGGCCTGGGGGCTCCATCTCCTCCCTGGGCAGCCCCTGCCAAGGCCTGACCACCCTTTCTGTAAAGAAATTCTTCCTGAGAATGCTGCTTCCTACAGAAAGTCTGCTTCTATAAGTAAAGTAAAGTAAAACAATACTACTCCTCTTTCCTGTGTGCCATTGGGCTGGGGTTTTGTGTCTTCCTCCTGGGATGGGCCCGGGAGCCGAGCTGCCCTCAGGAGGAGCAGAGCACGGCACAGCTCTGCTTTGGGACAGGACATGGCAGGTGAAAATAAACTGTCCAAGGGAATTCTGACCGCAGAGCAGTGCTCGGCATGTTTTGTGGTTATTTAACTTCAGAAAAATGAATCCTGCCACCTGTGTTTGCCACGGGTCCGTGTGCGCTGACCTGCTCTGTTCACAGCGCGGCAAGGGCAGGTGGATCTGCACCTCCGTGTTCCTCCATGCCCACGAGCTCTGCAAGGCCTTACAGACACCGAAAAACAGCTTTCTGCTCCTCTGGTGTCATTGTCACCTATCTCATAAGCTTTCCTGAGCGTTTTTCTCCTCACTGTGTGCCTGACAGAGTTGAGCTTTTCAAGACTTTTGCATCAAATATTCACCCTGCATTTCTGAGCACACAGAGGCTCTCACCTGCTCCTGCTTTGTGTGAGTATTTGTTCTAGCAAGGAGTTGGATTTTTAGAAGTAAAGCCTGTGCAGAGGCTTTAACAGAGAGAGGCTGGAGAGCTCCTGAGAGCAAGCAATGTTTCCTGGTAGCTGTAATTGTATTTGCACTGCACTGGTGCGGACACAGCAGATAGATACTGTCTTTATTTGCACACTGCCTTACAGTAGGTCTTTGTTCTGTCATTTTGCTGTCATTTTGTTTCATGTGGAAAGTGAGCAAGGCCAAACCTCTGGGGTAGAAGGTAGCAGGGGTGCAGAGTGTGTAGTTACAGCAGCACTGCCTGTTAGAGATGCTTAAATGAGTGCACACATCCATCAGACAGCTTTGTCTTTGTGAAACATTGATCTGCAATATCAATGTTAAGAGGCCTGGAAAGCACTTAGTGCAGGAAATTATTCCTGAGCTGTATGAGAAAAAAACCTGTGACTGACATAGGCCCTGTTGAGCCCTCTGTCCTGCCTTCCCCTCCTGAGCAGTGCAGCACAGAGCTGAGCAGGGGATTCAGCGTTGGTGTGGGCTGAAACTTGCAGTTTTGGTAGGTGCTGCTATGTGCAGTGTTAATGATTATTGGATCGTGCTGTGGGCATGCCAGGGGCGGGGCTGGACACTGAGCCGAGGGCAGGGAGGCTGGGCCCGGCGCTGCCTGGTTATCGTGGGGATACCGGGGAGATTCAGCAACCGCTGCCCGTGCCCTGCGTGCTCCTCTGTGCCCCTGCTCTGCTGCCTTCCGCGGGACACGGAGCTTCCTGCCCCGGCCGGGCCCATGTCCTCGGCTCCTTCTTGCTTTTCCATGGAGCTGCTGAGTGCTTCGGGGCCAGGCTTGGTTTGTTTTTCTGAAAGAAATGTGATAAGTGTGTCCCAGAGGCACAGTGGAGGTGGTGCTGCATGTGAGGTCCCAGTGCTGCTGCAGCGGGGCCTCCAGCCCTACCCTCGCTCCCGGTGGCTCCTGCAGGGACTGCAGGGGTGTTTATTTGGTTAGGAAGCTTTTACTGGGCCTCATGCACACTTGCAAGGTAAAACAAACCTGATGTGTCAGCCTTTGTTTACCCACAACACTTTCCCTTTCCTACACTTGCTTGCTTCAATTTGTTCTTTCTTAAAGACTTTTAACTCTCTGTTTGCCTTCTGATGTTGAATACATCAGCATTTTTTGGTATCTTTTTTTTTTGCCCCTAAAGTCTGAATTGCTTAGATTGAGTTTTCCCTGTATGAATTTTTGAACTATAAACTTAGTTTAAGTTTTTTTATTTCTCTTCTGCTGTACCCTTAGTTATTTATATCTTTTTCTTTCCTCATTTGCCTAAGCAGTAAAAAACTGTTACTCAAGCTTCTCATCAGTTGGCCATGGTTTGGTGGCTTTCTTTATCTAGCTTCTAATTACTTCAAATTTGTCTTTTCTCTTGCCTCTCTGGATGATGTAGTAAAATCTTGGGTTTGTGTTTTTCTAGTCCCTTTACCCAGTGCTGTTATCCCCTCATCAGTGATGGGCAGACCATATTTCAACAGTAATGGGTACTTTCGTTGCCATCAGGGAAATCTGATCTTCCTTTCAGCTTTCCTCTCCACTCCTGAGGCTTCTGCAAAGTGCCTCTATGATTGAATACCAGCTGGCCTGAGAGCCACCAGACCCATGGTAATTCCATCACCAGCACAGTGTTCTCCGGGGGCTGTTGCTGGTGTTTTCTTGTCCACCCCAAGCCGGTGTTCTCCATGCTGAGTTGGGGTGCTCTCCGTGCTGAGGAGGAGCTGGATATGTGGGTTAAGGGGTCACAGTTCCCCTGGGGGAGCCTGTGCAGGACCCTGCTCTGTGTGTGCAGGGTTTGGTGCAGCAGGGCACCCAGGACAGCCTCTCCTGGCCAGGGCAGTGTGTGCAGGGTTTGGTGCAGTGGGGCACCCAGGACAGCCTCTCCTGGCCAGGGCAGTGTGTGCAGGGTTTGGTGCAGTGGGGCACCCAGGACAGCCTCCCCTGGCCAGGGCAGTGCCCAGGGCAGGGTATCCCATGCCTGCCCTGCCCCTGGAGCGCCGCTCCCCTCCGGGCCCTCCCATCCATCCCGGTGTTCCGCTCCCCTCCGCCCTGCTCACATGCTCGCTTTTTTTGTCCAGAAGTGACTAAGCTTCCTGTTATTCCACTCTGTCAGTTTTTCCCCAATCCTGCTGTCGTGTTGGGCAATATTTGCTTGCCAGCAGCTTCCTCTGCCGCTGTCCCACTCTGCTCTGTCCTGTTCCCACTTGCCTCTTAATTTGTTATTTGTGGCCCTCAGGGATGTTCACTTTCACTCTGTTGGACTTATTTCCACTAAAGCCAGGATTTATAGAGAGCTGTGAACCCCAGGAGAGCATCACCTGGATGCTGCAGGAATGCACTGTGGACTGTTGGATCTGTGGAGGGAGAGCTGCCCTTTGGTTCACAATGTGAGCCCACCTGGCACGGGTGCAGCCAGGGCGGCGTTGCAGTGCTGAGCTATCCCTGCCTGATGGGTGTGTTCCTGTGTACAGAGGAATTGTTCCTGCCTGTTGGAAACCACAGGCACACTTTGATTTAGCAGGGCTTTCCTTCGGACATGGGAAATCCCAGGAGCAGCTCGGGAGAGGGTTTTCCCTCTGGAGGTCCCGGAGGCATTGGCCGATGCCGTGGGGAGGCGGAGGGTGACTCTCCCTGCGTGCTGGGCATGGCTGGCAGGGGGGCAGTGGCTGGAGGTGTCTCTCATGGGCCTGTCCCAGCCCCTGTGCCCCGAGGCAGGGGGTCCGGCGGGCTGGGGATGTCCCCAGTCCAGCACCCTGCAGGACTCGTGCACCTGGCCCCACCACGTGCCTCCACTGGGACCAGCAGCAGCCAGCAGCCGTGGCCACCCAGTACTCCTGGTGTAAAAATAATACCTCAGGAGCAATAAACAAGCTATTTTTGTGTGTTAGGGGTGGCCATGCAGAGCTGACTCAGGGCCTGGCCTTGCGCTGCCACCCAGGGCTTATTCAGGCTTGCTGAGCGTTTAGAGCAGCTTGAGGTGCTTCCCTTGGTGCTGGGAGGGTGGGATGGTGCCATGGGACCTGGGAGGTGTCCGTGGCCTGGGAGGGGCTGCTGGCTGCCAGGCACTGCTGCTGTGCCACAGAGCAGGGGACAGCCCAGTGCAGCCCTCAGGCCCCCAGCAACATGGCCAGGTCCTGCTGGAGCTGCTGCTGGCTTGGGTGGTGCTTGTGCCCAGGTGCAATAATGACAAGGAACTGCAACAGGTGGGGAGGGAAACTTCATCTGGAAGCAAATAGGGACAGAGCTCATAGGAGATGAATAGTGCCTGGCAGAGATTGGGTGTGAAAACTGATGTCACATAAATGTCACAGCATGTCAAACAGTTTCTCATACGTAGAATTAAACCACAAGTACTAATTTTGATTGTTTTACTTTGCACGTGCTGAGTTCTGTCAATTGCCAAATTCCAGGGCAATGTGCCCATTAGGCTCCACGGGTTTTATGGTGGTGACACGTGCAGAAACAAAGGCCAAGGCTAACAAGTCTACTTATGTGATAAATATGATATGGTGGAGAGTAAAGGGAGAAGAGCTGTGTTCAGTCTGTCTTGCACATTTAAGGAAAGATGCAAAGCTAATTTTCTGTCAGCCTAATCTTTATCTTTTAATGATTGTTCTTTGATTTTTACTTCAAACCAGACAGTATGAGCTATTAAAAAAAATAAAATTCAAAGTGACCAGGGGTACTTAACTGCTAGCCAACAGAAGGGAGGAGGAAAGGTGTGGGATAGGAGGGTGCCTTGGGGTGGGAGGTGGTGGTCCCTGGCAGGGGCACACAGCAGTGCCCTTTGAGGGGGGAATTGTCTCAGGGGGATGTGGCAGTGCCCTGGGGTGGGCACCGCGGTGCTGGGGGCTCTTGCTGGGCTGTGGGTGCCTCTGGGCATGAGGCTCGTGTGTTGCCCTCATAGGTGAATGTGGCTGGGTTCATTAATTCCTCCTGAATTGCTGATTGAGGGTCTCCTTTCTGCCGCTGGTCCTGGCAAGCTGCACTGACTGATTTTAAAGGGTGTTTTGTAGGGAATCAATGTCTTGTCAAAAGTTCCCTCTTGTGGAAAACAGGTGGAATTTTTTCTTAGAAGTTGTTAAAGATTCCCTGGTTGGGTTTTTTTTTTCCAAAAGAGAAATTCTTCAACTTTGTTTAGTTCCTGCAATTCTTGTTGGACAGTGGCACTCCTTTCTGCCTTACTCAAGTGCATTTGTGGGTTTGTCCTTTCAGTCACAGTGGGATTCTGGCTGGAAGAGGCGTCCACTGGCCTGATGTGTCCTGTTACTGGAAGCTCTGAGTGGTTTTCCTTCCATTCCTGTGTGAACTTCTCTTGTTCTTTGGGTTTGCAAGGCAGGGCAGCACTGGCCAGTTCCCCACACACCTCTAGTCAGTGGCACTGTGCTGGTGACAGCCACGAACCTTCACTGTCAAACCTGTGGGCCCCCCCATGCTGCTCTAAGGGGTTCAATATCCACCTTTTACCTGCTCTGATGGACTTTATGGTCCCTCAGACCCCTGTGGAAATGGATCTCCACGCTTGGTGTTTAGTGGTGCAGTGCCATCAGACTAAACTGCTCTGGAACTCCAGAGCCGTGAGGGTGACGTGCACCCTGCCTCCTCCAGCAGCCCGTCCTGGGTGCCAAGGGTGCTATATTGGCCTCTCTTTGGTTTTATTGCTGAGTAGACTGAATGGCCTTAATTTGTTTATCATGTAAGCAAACTATACAGAAAAGCCAGAGTGTCAAATTTTTGGTGGCCAGAGGCAGAATTTGGTGTCAGCTGCCAAAGGCAGCCTGTCAGTGGGTATGGCACCCACACAAGGGTCCCTGCTGCTCTGACAGGCTGAGGGCTCTGTAATGCCCAAGGAGCTCTGTCCCAGTCCTGACAGCTCTCCCCACCGCCTCCACAGCCACTCTGGGTTCTTTTGGCACTCCTGGAGGTGTGTGGTAATTGAGTAGAAAGGTTTGGATGTCATTGAGCAGTATGATTCCATCTTAGGCAGTTTATTGTGTTGTAAAATGTCTCTTGCATGTGTCAGTCAGGGACCTGGAGCTGTTTGTGTTCCTGAAAATCAGGAATCCATGCTGCTTTCAGGGATTTCACGGGATGCCCTGCAGCCCCTGGGTTTCCAGCAGTGGAACATGCTGGGTGTGTTTTCTCAGGTGCCAGCAGCCCTCACAGAGCCAGCAGAGCGCGCGGCTCCGCGGAGATTTTGGTGTGGCACTGCTGAAAGGGAGTCAAGATCATTTCTCATGCTGCTCATTCAAACTTGGGTCCTTTGTACACTCTGGGGGGAAGTTCCTCATGCTGGGACAGCAGCTGTTGGCTGTTGCAGGTGCCAGCAGCCACTGCTCCCCCGTGCCATGGACCCGCTCTGTGCCTGTGCACAGGTACCTGTGCCACTGCTGTCCGCCTGGGCAGGGCTCACTCTCTGCTTTCCACATTCTCAGAAAAGTGGCATCTCGGAGCAGAGCTCAGGGGATTAAACTGAAATCTTATCTCCAGGCTTTGACATTGATCCCCAGAACAGTTCCCATTTGAGGCTGACCTTGGTTTCAGAAAAATGTTTTATTTATCTATAAGGATAGGTCCAGGCAAATTTCTTCTTTCAGCAGAAATTCTTCTCTGTGAGGGTGGTGAGTGGTGTGACCCTGGCACAGGGTGCCCAGAGCAGCTGTGGCTGCCCCTGGATCCCTGGCAGTGCCCAAGGCCAGGCTGGACAGGGCTTGGAGCACCTGGGACAGTGGGAGGTGTCCCTGCCATGGCAGGAGGATTGGAACTGGGTGATCTTTAGGGTCACTTTCAACCCTAACAAGTCTGTGACTCTATGATGCTATGAAATTTCACTTTTAGAGCTTTTCCTCTCAGAGTGCTTTGTTTCACCTGTGCTCAGTTGTAAACTCAAATCCTATTTTGAAATGAAGTTTAGTAAACTTCCCAAATTTTAGTCAGAATTTATCATTTAACTTTACTTGAATAAAATAATACTTTAATAATTACTTTCCCCACTAATGTTGGGGAATTATTTTTCAGTCAATAATATATTTGTCTGACAAATGTATTCTAATAATGTTTAAATTGTATTGAAAACAGCATGTCAATGTACTGTCCTTGCTAAAAATAAGAGAAAAATACAACTAAAAGGATAACAAGAAAATCAGGAAAGGTATAATTCTTATATAAACTCTGTCAGTAAAAACCCCAAACATGTGGATGTGCTGGCATTTCAGGATTCAATTCCAACGGTGATTTCCAGTGTCTGAAAATCCAGCAGTGAGTGCAGCAGTGATTTCCAGCTGTCAGGGTGCCCAGCTGGGGTCCCTGTGCAGCGGGTGCCCGTGATGGGCTCAGTCCCGAGCTCTGTGCAGGGGGATTGGCACAGTGATGGGGCCTCACCCCTCTGCTGCTGCTTATTTGCTTTGTGTGTTCAGGGCACATTTCAGGTGAAGGTTCTGTTAGTGCCCTGTGCCTGTCGAGTGACTGTCAGGGGATTGCAGCTGTGAGCAGGACGTGGATCACAGCAATCCCAGTACCTGCTCAGCATCCCACTGTTGTGGCCACCTGCAGCTGGGCACCACGGGAATCTGCACTGATAAACAGATTAAATCTGCCGTGTGTTGTACTTGATCCGGACATAAAGCCGTGTTCTTTCTCCTCCTAAACTGTGGGTCACTGTGCGCCCGAGTGAGCATCGTATGGATTAGCAGAGATTGCTCTGAAAGGATTTGGCAGCGCTGGAGGTTCAAGGAGCAGCTGGGGCTCTCGCTGGGAAGGGCTCGTGGTTCCCAATGGTGCTGTGAGCCCTGGGCTGCCCTTCGGGCTGGGGGAGGCTGCTCCTTCTGCACCCCTTGGAAAAACGCAATTCCCTCGTGGGCTGGGGTACGGCACTGGCTGGGGGCACGTGGAGGGCTGCTTGGGAGGAAATGAGCTGTTGTTCAATGCCAGGCTGCAGAGTCTGTGTGTCCTGGGAGTGTCAGTGTAAATCCCGATGGATCGATACGTATGTGCTGTCTGTATAGACGTGGGGATATACAAACATTGGTAGTAATACCAAGATCAACCACATAGCGCATTGAATATTTATATAGATGTTAAAAATACATAAAATTTTAAGTACATAAATATAAATAAAATTTGTAAAAGTTAAAGAATTGATGTAAGTACTTGTACATCCATATGTGGTTGATGCATTTGCTAATGCTGTTATGAAATGAGAACTGGGGTCACTTGGGTGTGTCCCAGCAGCCACCTTACCCCGGGGCAGGGTGGCTGGGGCTGGACAGGTGCTCAGTTGACATCACTGTGGGTGCAGAGGAAAGTGGCACCGGTGTGAATGTCCCCTGTCCCCATCCTCCTGCCACTGTTGTGGCACTGGGAATCGTTCTGTGCTCCCTCGGGGCTGAGGAGGAGGAGGGACCCACAGACAGCAGGAGCAGCAGGGAGGGTTTTGCTGCTGAGCTGGTGTCTCTCCTTCTGTTGGGTGTGCTGGCAGTCTGCTTGCTCTGTTTGCTTTTTTCTTTCTTTTTTTAAATCCTGTTGTATTTCATGGCAGTAGGACAGCTCCCGTAGGAGTGCTATTAGCTGTGCTAGCCAAATGATCCATTAGAGGGGTTGAGGCTTTTACGTACAAGAATCACACACAAAGACGTCATTAAGTGGTCGCTTTGGTGTGTTTTCACATGAAAGGATTCACTTTAAAAAGTGTCTGCAGAGTGCTGCCATCAGTAGCAGCCCTGGGGGAGCTGAGGGGGCTTCACAGGGGTGATGCCCTCCCCTCCTTGCCCCCAGATGTGTGTTTGCCCCAGCTGGCATTCTGCTTGCTCCGAGAGTTGTTTGTGAGTGTCCAGACCCACAGCCCCCCATGGCAGCACTGTTGGGCTGTCAGCTGGGGAGCTGCAGGCTCCAGAGGGCGGGCACTGCCCAGCTCTGGGTACCGTGTGGGATCAGCTCTGGGCAGAGGCACCGTGGTTCCGCTGGGGGCAGTGACCCCTCCAGCAGGTGTTGGGCTGGTCTGCAAACAGGCTGTGCATCAGCCTTGTGTGGAGGCTCAGTGATTGCAGCCCTGCCTCTGGCTGGCCTCAGAGGTGTCAGTCACCGACTCACGGGGCTGCAGGCTGCTCCAGGGCAGCCACGCAGGTCCTGAATATTAAAATACAGATATTAAAAGGGTTTCTCTGAATGTGGCAGGCAGCCTCCACACAAAGCTCCTGCAAGCAGTTTATTTTTAAAAAGGAAACCATAGCTTAGATGGAGTTAAATGTTTTCCTGTAAAAGCCATGGGCATCAGGATAAATAGTTTTACCATTTTCAGGCAATAGTTGATGGTATGTAGCAGCCATCCTCCTGCTCGGGTTCAAATGCGCCGGGTCGCAGGGATTTGTGCTCCCTGTCAGAGGGAGGTGTTTGTGTGTTTGTTTTGGAGCAGAAGCATTCCCTGTGCTCCAGCTGCACTGCTGAGCTGTGGCTGCTGGTTCTGCTTGGCAGCCCCAGGCACAGCCCCTGGCTGAGGGAGCTCCAGCAGCAGCAGTGGGTGCTACAGCACCCCCAGAACATCCACACGTGTTTCAGCGACTGAAAATTCTGTCAGGCATTAATAACTGTTCCATAGTGAGGGGGTGGTGTGTGTTCATGCAGGGCAGGTGGGATGTGCAGCGCTCACTGGAGTCGCTGCTGGCCACAAGATTTTTCTTTTGTCTTTAGGAGGTGGCCTGTTAAATGATAGAGGGTTGTAGGTCTGACCATGAATAGCCACTTCAAATTGCAGAATCACAGACTCAGCCAGTAAAGGAGCTTGCAGTGTCAGAAGGGGATCCCAAGAAAGCTTTTCTATTACTAAATATACAACCAGGATGTTTTCTGGAAGGAGATTATTGTCATAGAGCAAAAGCTGCAGTTGTATTCCTAACATACAGTGTGGGATGTTAAAAACAGGCTATGCTGTGCTTCCCACAAAACTGGTGTTGTGGGGAAGAGCCTGGTGGTGACTGCACAGAAATGGGCACATTTCCTGTTCACCCGTGTGCAGGTCTGAAAAACCCAGGTGTACTGTCAGAGGATCCAGGTCTTCTAGGAATACCCTGGAATTTCTGAATGTAGAATTTGGGAGTGGTTTTTCCAAGGCGTGATTGGTCATTTTCTTTTGTCTGAGTTTGCCACGTTTTCCACAATTCTGTAAGTGTTCACACAAAGGGCCTCGTCCTTTGTGGGGAGTAAAGCCATGGTGAGTAGCTGGGGATGCTTCTGCCCTGTGGGAAGGTGCCTGGGGATGGGTACAAGTTCCTGCTCCCCTGAAGGCAAGGTGAAAAATGCTCCCAATGCAAGTCCTGACCACCAGACCGTGCTGAGCCCGGTGCTGCACCTGATGGGGTGTCACAGGAGGCTGAACACAGCAAGGTCAGGCACATCCTGCTCCCATCTGGAGTGGATGGCATTCCTTCATTTCTGACAATGAAAGTGAACTATACAGAGTAGGAAATAAATCTATGTATTAAACACCAAAAAAAGAAATGGAGAGGCAGCATGAAATTAAGAGACTTACTGCTGCAAGGAGAGCAAAGCAAAGGTGTGCTTGAGCCACCTTCCAGTAAGAGTGAGCAGTTTGTGTGGCAGCTGCTGCAGGCTCGGTGCAGTCAGAGGGGCTGAGCTGGGCTCAGCGGGCACTGCCTGGCACTGCTGAGCCCAGGGCTGGGGCAAAGCACCCCCGGCACCTGAGCGTGGCTGGGACACCCAGGGACCGCGCTGGCCCTCTGCCCCTCACCCCACTGCCTTGAGGGCCTCTGCTCAGGAGCATTTGTGCTGAGCTTTAGTCCAGCAGGACTGCTTGGGTTAATCCTCCGCTGTGCTGGTGTGGCCCAGCAGGGCACTGCAGCATCCCCTGCCACCTCTGAATTTACTCACTTATGATATTGCTTTTGTAATGGTTGGAAGAGAGTTCAGAGAAGGTTCAGAGAGACGAAAATCTGCCTTGCCCTCTGCTGATGCAGTTAGCAGGATCCAGTGACAGATAATTGGGAGCTGCTCTCTGCAGGGGCAGGGGATGAATGCTGCCCATGTTCTGGGAGATCTGTGCCACTGGTTTCCAGCCTGTGACTTCCAGCTTCTGGATGCTCTGTGGGCCATTTGTAAAGGTCCATGGAATAAAAGTGAGACAAGAAATCCTGCTCCCAGACAGACAAGTCTGCATTTCTCCTGGGAAATTCGCTAAGATCTGTAAATTAGAAGAGATTGGAGGTTAAAGGTGCCCTGAGCTCCAGAGCTACATGCAAACAAGGAGGATGTAAGTGATAGTAGCTGGTGATAGTGAAGCATAAGCACAATTTACCTGGGGCTGTGGTATATTCTGGTATAACTGAGTAAATAGCTTTCCTTAAAGACCATCTCCTAGACAGGTAGATAGAAATGCTGGTCTCAGTGGGGAAGCAGTGAGGCTCCTTGTTTCCTGGGAGCCAGAGGACATTGCATTAGATCACAGGAATGATTTTTTATGGCCGTAAAGCATTTGAGTGTATGAAGTACACTGAGAGGTTGGGGTGTACAACACGTACTGCCGGGCTTTGGATCTCATCCAGAGACTTGTGGCACAGCCTAAACCCCAGCACTGAAATGAGGACGTTGAGTTTAATCTGGATTTCAGGTTGGTTAACTGCTCCTCTGATTCCAGCGACACATGCTGTAGTTCCATGCTACCCATTTAGCAGTAATTTGCTCTGACTTCTACATTGTGCTCATGTAAGGTCTCATTTTCCAGCTATCTGGTAAGTGTGTCTGCTTGTGTTTGCTTTAGCCCATGGCATAAGGAGCAAAGATGCAGCTTCTAATCCTATGTGTCCATTCTCTTCTTCAGGGTCGATGCTCAAGGGAAAACTGCAAATATCTTCACCCACCACCACACTTAAAAACGCAGCTGGAGATCAATGGCCGCAATAACCTGATCCAGCAGAAGAACATGGCCATGCTGGCCCAGCAGATGCAGCTGGCCAATGCCATGATGCCCGGAGCCCCGCTGCAGCCCGTGGTACGTGCGCCCCAGGGGTCCCTCAGGAGAGCAGGCAGCACAGGCTCCCCGCCAGGGAAACCCCACAGAGCTCGGGAATGGGAGAGGAACCCACTGAAAGGCCCCTCTGAAATCACTGAAATGCCCCTCTGGATGTCTTTGTGTTGCTTAATTCTGCCTTGCCTGAAGTAATGTTTTTAATTATTTCAGTAATCTTGGGTTAATTTGTCTTTTGCATCTTTATTCTCAGAGTTTGGTAAGCGAGTGATCTGCATGAGATTTTCGTTTCCTTTGCAATATTATGTGCTCTAGGAAACCCCTGGCTTTGAGAGGATGCCCACTGGGTGTTTTCCCTTCACTCAAGGGAACTGTCCCCAAGAATTGCTTGCTGGAATTGAGCTTTAGTTCAGGGGGAGTTAGGCTCAGCTTGACCACGGCTAGTGCATGAGTCAGTGTGAGCCCATCCAGCAGCAGAGAGCTGGGGTGGCTCTGTGCCCTGGCCGTGAGCTGGTGGGGCTGTAGGACAGGGGCATGTCCCCACTTTGACTGTGCAGCACATCACAATGTCCCTGTGAGCCTCAGAGCAATGCCAGCTGGCTCTGGTAACTTGCTGTTATTCTGCAGTGGTCAAAAGGCTGCAGGATACTTATATTGCTAGAAAATAAGCTCAGTAGAAAATAAATGGGGTGGTCTTATTTGCTGTACAGCAGGCACACAGGTGTCTGTTTGAGTGTGTTGGGCTGAAATCAAACACCAACATCTCTTAAGTTACACACTAACAGACTGGTTGTATTTTGAAGTTCATTATTACATAGCTGATAACGCAGTAATGAAAAGTGCAGTTAATTAATAGTGTATTTAAGGGTAATATTTAATTTCCTGTAATATTTGCCAGGTTGTTTTTCATTCACATGGATGAAGAATCATAAGCATTACAGAAATTATACCCATTTACACAACTCTCATTCTGTTTTCTCCAGTAATCCCTGCATGGTTTTGTTCATTATTTCCAATGTCTCTTGCTTCCAAACAATTCAGTCATTTCCTCAGATATACAGAAACATGTGCTCTTCTCTGCTGTCTGCCTTAAATTGATATGAAACAGAGAAAGAGTTGTGTTAAGTCAGTAGTTGTTTTTCCCTCTAAAAATTAGTTGGGGAAAAGAACCTAAATGCCTTGAGTAACTGCCTTATTTACATAGTGAAAGACAAACACTCCTGGCTGAATTTTATTTGGCAGTTACACTGCATTTGGGGGCAGGAGAGTTATTTAATCCTTGCCGCAGTGTAGCAGCTCTGTGTTGGGTTTTCACAGCATTATTTGGGCTCTACACCCAATTATCTTCACACCCACAAGGGCACTTGACTCTCTTTTGAAAACGTGCAAACAAACAAAATAAAATCATGTTTGCATGTGCTGTTTCTTCCACTGGTTTAATGTTTTAGCCTAACTAAAGCATCTCCCTGATGCAGTGAGTGTCTGATTATCTGCATGGCCAGCCTGTTTGTAAAACAGGAGGATTGTGGCTGTGGAACCTCAGGAGATCCTGGGCCAGCTCTAGCTGTGCCAGGGTCAGAAAAGCTTTGTGTGTCCCTGAAGTCGAGTGTGGCTGATGCTTTGTCAGGGCTCTCAGATGCCTTTTCCCCAAGAGCCAGCATTGTATTGGTGTGGCCATGTCCCCCTGGTAGCCCCAGGCTCTCTGTGACCCCACAGAGTGTCTGTCATTCATTATGGCATTGCTGGAGGGTGGATCCTCTGTGAGTTTGCTCAGGAGCTGCCACGTGCTGTGAGTGTGCAGGGAAGCTGGAGCAGCAGAACCAGCAGAGGCTGGGGGGAATCCCTGTCCCGTGCTCTTGCTCATTGCAACAACAACACCCCATGAGCCACAAACACAGCAAATGCTCCTTCCCAGTGAGCAGCAGAAACTCACCTCGTTCAGCTCCAGGGCATGCTGAAGAGTTGTTTTGGTGACAGCGTGGCAAGCTGCTGCACACCAAATGTTAAGTGTCTGTTTCCCTGTCTCCCCTTGCAGCCAATGTTTTCTGTCGCACCGAGCTTAGCCACCAACGCGTCAGCCGCCTTCAACCCCTACCTGGGGCCCGTGTCCCCAGGCCTGGTCCCTGCTGAGATCCTGCCCACGGCCCCGATGCTGGTGACAGGGAACCCCGGCGTGCCGGTTCCTGCTGCCGCCGCCGCCGCCGCCCAGAAGCTGATGAGGACAGACAGGCTGGAGGTAGGAGCTGGCTGCTGGAACTTCCTCTCACAAATGCTATCATTTATTATGTCTTCTGGGTGGGAAATACTTTCCTTGTGAAAGCAAATAATGCAGGTTTCACTTGGGCTGGTAATGTGGTATCTGTGTGATGGTAGGAACGAGGAGTGATGAGTGATTGTACCGTAAGTTCAGGCTGCCACTCTGCTTCTGACCCTCCCTCGCAGAAAGAAATGGGAATGTTTAGGAATGATCATGGCAGCAGCAAGGGTGCCACGAAGCCGTTAGTGTGTGCCCAGAAGGCGTTGGCATGGTGGGGGCACAGCCCCTGAGCACTAGGGAGAGGTGCAGAGCTGCAGCTGCTGGGTGCAGATGACTCGGCCTCTCTGGCTGGGGCAGACGGTGCCCACGCTCCCCTGCTGGCCTCCCGCACCTGGCTTATCACCCCTGCTACAACCCTGACAAGTGTCGGTGCTCTCGAGCTGCTGCTCTCCCTCGCTCCGAATCTCTCTTATCTGAAAGGCCTGACAGTGTTTTTAGCACCTTATCGGTGCTTTGGCAGCGTGGGCGGGGAGCCAGGGACAGGCTGCAGGCTGCCGTGAGCTTGGGGCACAGCCTGAGAGCATAGCCTGAGAGCATGGAGCATAGCCTGAGAGCTCAGCCTGAGAACACAGCCTGAGAGTGTGGATCACAGCCTGAAAGCACAGCCTGAGAACATAGAGCTCAGCCTGAGAACATAGAGCTCAGCCTGAGAGCAAAGCCTGAGAACACAGCCTGAGAGTGTGGATCACAGCCTGAGAGCACAGCCTGAGAGCATGGAGCTCAGCCTGAGAGTGTGGATCACAGCCTGAGAACATGGAGCACAGCCTGAGAGCACAGCCTGAGAGTGTGGATCACAGCCTGAGAGCACAGCCTGAGAGTGTGGAGCACAGCCTGAAAGCACAGCCTGAGGACATAGAGCTCAGCCTGAGAGCACAGCCTGAGAGTGTGGATCACAGCCTGAGAGCACAGCCTGAGAGTGTGGATCACAGCCTGAGAGCACAGCCTGAAAGCACAGCCTGAGAGCATGGAGCACAGCCTGAGAGCACTGCCTGAGAGTGTGGAGCACAGCCTGAGAGCACAGCCTGAGAGTGTGGATCACAGCCTGAGAGCACAGCCTGAGAGCATGGAGCTCAGCCTGAGAGCATGGAGCTCAGCCTGAGAGTGTGGATCACATCCTGAAAGCACAGCCTGAGAACATAGAGCTCAGCCCCTGGGCACAGCCTGAGAGCAGGTGCTTGGCAGCCCTGGCTGGGTTAAAAGGCAGCAAGAGGGGAGGCTGAGCAGCCGGGCTGCTCTGCTGTCACCTGGTGTGTGCTGTCACCTGGTGTGTGCTGTCACCTGGTGTGTGCTGTCACCTGGTGTGTGCTGGACACGGCAGGGTGAGGGCTCAAGGCTGCTGGTCTCCCTTCTGGCAGTGGGTCTGCTCACTGAGCTCAGGGAGAATGCTGGGAGGAGCAAGAAGGATCTCTGTTTTATGCAGCCTGCTGTATTTGTAACTCTGTTCCTTCTGCCTGTGCATCTGCACTAACAGGGATTAACTCTCCTTCCAAGGGAAATGAATTCCTCTTCCTTAGCTGCATCCCTGAGTGACAGGCTGCTGCTCGGAAGGGGCGAGCTGGGAGCAGTGTGGAGGTCATCTGGCAGCCAGCATTTCCCGCTGCCGCTGTCACTATTCTCAGAGCTCACATCACCACAGGTCACCCTCCTGTGGGATCACATCATTTCCCTTTTTAGAGATGTTTTCCCCAAGGGAAGCGTTCCCCAAAGCATGCTCAGGTTGCAGGGAGGCAGCTGTGCGAGCTCTGAGCTGGCACAGAGGTGGCTGGTTGTAATCACCCAGGGATGATTTTCCCTTGAGGACTCTGTTTAAAGATGGACACCTGCCAGAGGTGGATTTAAACCAAAATGCAATTAGGTAAATTCATAAATAAATCATTATGGATTTGGAAATGAGTATGGAGAGGAGGATGCCTATGGTGGGAACCCTTTGGGTTGTGCTGCCAAGATCAGCTGCTGTGTTTGATTGTGCTTCCAGCCCTGCAGTGCCCATGGATGGTCAGTGTGGGACATGAGGCCTCAAAAGCAGCCTGGTCATAAGCAGGATGTACCCATTGTCCCCAAGCAGCCAGGGAAGCAGGAGCACCCTTTATGTGCCCCTCCAGGGCAGCCCTGGTGCTGGCCACGGGCTGTGACCGCTGTGCACAGGGAGCTGATGTCATCTGGGACCTCAGCAGGCAGGATTTGTCCCTCTGGAGGCTGCATTCTCTTGATGCTGCTGTTCAGAGAAGTGGTGCACTGCTGAGCCAAACTCCTCTGCATGAGAGGGACATGCTAGAGCAGCACTCTCAGGGTCACAATACTGTTTTTCCCTTCTGCAAATTCAGTTTAAGCAGTGAAACATGTAGGTGAGAACATAATTTGCAAATGCTTTCCAGTACAGTGGTCATCTGATCTGGAGTATCCAAATTTAGTATCCAAACACTAAACAAGCATGTAAATTTTATGAGCAGCAAAATATTTGAATGTACTTTATAGGCTACAGAAATGCAGAATGGATTTTGGAGATTCTGCATGACCTGGCTGTTACCTCCCAGAGGAGCCAGCAGTGTCTACCTGCCCTTCCAGGGAGCTGCAGCTGTGGCAATGCCATTTGTTATGGCATGATCAGAGCTTTATAAGGCTCCACTCACTCCCTCTCCCTTGGAATGAACTGTCCTGGAGAAAAATAACCACAATGATGTTAGCATCTAATCTTGGACTATGATTGGTTCTGCTTAGAATTTAAAATATTTGTTTTCAAGAGTGATATACTCTGGCAGGAATTAAGTCAGCACACGTTCTGGCACACAGACCCAGGCTGTTCCCAGGCTGAAAGCTCTCAGTAAGCACACCTGGGGTTCTCAGGGATGCAGGCAGACACCACAGCTCTGTCGGGCAGCACTGTGTCTCCTGAATTAATGTGAGTCCTGGTGAAGTGAGGTCAGTGACTGATACTAGCAGTGGGATGGCTTTCATCTGGATTTCACACTGACAGCGTGCAGGTGTTGGGTGTCCAGTGCTTTCAGCCACTCCTGTAAGGAATCTGCATCTCAGGATGGAAATGTCATGGCTTCAGGCTTTTCCACAGCTTTCCTCACACTCCTCCCCTGCAGGAAATATCTCAAACAAAGTGTGGTTCTTCAGTGAACAGAAAAGAAGCAAGAAGGACAGCGAGAGAAAAAGGAATTGCCTAACACTTTATCAAAACCAGCTGTTTCTGTTGGAATGCCATCATTTCTATTAGAAGTGTTCCCAAGTCAGGAATGACCACAGCCAAGCTGCTGTTTCTTGCTTGGTTCTTACATGCCATGCTTTGCCAGAAAGAAGCAGCTTAGAAGTTCTTGGACTGGTCAGCTGTGGGTGATCAGATCAGGACTGTTGTGCTGGCTGGCATGTGTCACTGCAGGGGACAGGACCAGGGAAGGGATGTGGCTGCAGGATTACCTGGCAGGCCAGTGGTTCTTTTCCAGCCCAGGAATTTGCCTGAGCTGTTTCTGGCGTGCTGCAGAATCTGTTCTATGGGCCCTGAGCAAGAGGGCACAGGATGAGCAGGGGCCATGGCGGGGCTGGGCTTGACTCAGGTGGCTCAGGTGCCAATGCATACCTGGAGTCTGTCACCACGTAAAAAAAGCCCATTCCTGAGCAGGGTCCTGCAGGA
The DNA here is from genome assembly GCF_051311805.1 of Agelaius phoeniceus. Classification (NCBI taxonomy): domain Eukaryota; kingdom Metazoa; phylum Chordata; class Aves; order Passeriformes; family Icteridae; genus Agelaius; species Agelaius phoeniceus. The sequence goes on along the minus strand of NC_135274.1, from coordinate 26,700,632 downwards.
ATGGCCCTGGACAAATGTTTTCACACAGGACAAATGTTTTGACCTGGTCCTGGTCCTGCAGGGGTCAGTTCATACCCATGGAGGATTTGCAGGTGGCACAGGCAGTGGCACGAGGGTTAAACAGCAGCCAGAGAACTGGTATGAAGGGAAACCAAACCACCACCAAATCTGGGTTGTTGCAGGGATCAGAGCTGAGGTCCTTGAGGAAATACTTATGATCCAAGCTCACAGGCACCCACCTTGAACAGGAAATTCCATCTGCTAAAGGGTTTTATTTTTATGCAGACCTGGTTGCTTTTGTCCCTTTGTTTCCTGCGGCCTTTGGAAATCTGGGATGCAGAGTGTGTTTTGTTGGCAGTTTGGGGAGAGCTGACCGTGACAGGAGCCCACGTCAGTCTGTCAGTCAGTGTGTCAGACACAGGGCTGGCACGTGTGCAGAGGGGGCTGGTGCTTGTCACACTGGTGGCACAGTCTGTGTCTGAGTGGGCTCGGGGCTGGCTGGAGCCCCTGGGGACACTGCAGGGGCTGTCACCCACGCAGCTGCAGTGTCTGAGCCCTCAGCTCCAGCTGGCTGCTGGCAGTGGCTGCTCTGGGTGTGCTGCTGCTGTTCCCCACCTCCCCAGGGTGATGGCTGGGCAGCACAGAGGCTGTGCCACCACCGTGGGCTCGGCTTGCTGTCTCCTGGCAGGTGCCTGGATCCTGGGGGCACATGGACACAGAGCGCCCACCCGGTGGGGCTCCCTGGGGGTGCCCACACACCATCCACTCACCCTAATGAGCACATGGAGCACAGCCAGGTCACTGCAGGGCATGGCTGAGCACCTTGGGGTGCTTGGGTGGTGCCCAAGAGCAGCCATGGCACATTTCAGGAGACAGAAACAGCCCCCTGGGCAGCTCAGTGGGAGCCAGAGTGACACCTGCTGTGTGCTTGGCTCTGGTCACGGTGGGGTTTCATGCTCCTTGACAGCAGAAGTGGCTCTGGGGAAGCCAGTCTCTGCTGCCAGGTTCCTGAGCCCCCCATCCCACTGCAGTGCACCACCTGGGCCAGGCCCCTTCCTCATGGTGCTCTGGCAGATTTTCAGAAAGCTTGTCTCTGCTCCAAGCCGTGCCTGTGACACCCATCACCCAAAGTAAGTGTCTTTCTTTTCCTGGTGTCACAGGTGTGTCGAGAGTACCAGCGTGGGAACTGCAACAGGGGAGAGAACGACTGCCGGTTCGCTCACCCCGCCGACAGCGCCATGATCGACACCAACGACAACACCGTCACCGTCTGCATGGATTACATCAAAGGGAGGTGCTCCCGGGAAAAGTGCAAATATTTTCACCCTCCTGCACACCTGCAAGCCAAGATCAAGGCTGCCCAGTACCAGGTTAACCAAGCTGCAGCTGCCCAAGCAGCAGCGACTGCAGCTGCCATGGTGAGTGTGGGAGCGCTCGTGGACGTAGACGTACATTGAGGAGAGGCAATGGTGGATGTGTGTTTGTCCTTGCTGAGGAGGGTGCGTGTGCTTGGGGACCCCGGTCACTACCCGGTGCAATGAGCTTTCTCAGCATGTGGTGCCAGATCTGCTGTGAAGTAGTTCCAGACCATTGAGGTGTTTGACTAATTTTGCCTGCTGATGTCCGGAGTAGCCGTGTGTACCTCTGTGCGTGCATACGTGTGTGCGTGTCTGTACGTGTGGGCTCCTCGTGTCTCTGGTTGGCTGTACATCTGTGTGTGTGGGCAGATGTGGATCTGCCCAGCTGCACAGCCAGATAAATCCGTGTTTAGTTTCTGTAAGTCCGTGTCTGTAGAGGCGTAGTTTGGAGCGGATTGACCGTGTTGCTGCTGTCCCCGTCCCGTGTCCCCTAGGGCTGGCGGTGGCTGTCCCGGGCGCAGTGCAGGCCCGTGGCTGTAGCAGCCGGGCCTGGGCCCCGTGAGGAGCTGGTGTGCTGGCGAGGCAAGGGCAGCACCGGGGGGCTGTGGTGGCAGGGGGTCCCGCCTGTGCTGAGCCCGTGGGTGTGGGAAGAGGAGCACAGAGGGGGCGGCAGGGCCGGCGGGGCGAGGCGGTGGCTGTGCGTGGCCGTGAGCCCGGCTGTGCGGGCACCCCCTGCCGCCCCGCTGCCCTGCCCGTCGGCCCGTGCATGCCTAGTCTTGTTACCGTTGTACACGGCATCCGGTGATTTGTTTTTATTTGTTTTTTCTCACCTCCCCAAATGCACTGCTGCCCCCATGACGCACCTCTGCTTGCTGTTTATGTTAATGCGCTTGACCCCACTGGCCATTGCCATCATGTGCTCGCTGCCTGCTAATTAAGACTCAGTCGGCTGTCAAATCACTGAAGCGACCCCTCGAGGCAACCTTTGACCTGGTACTATGACCTTTCACCTTTTAGCTTGGCATGTAGCTGTATCGTAGAGTCGAGTTTGGGGTTAATGTGTAGCAATGGAACCTCCCGGTTTCCCTCCCCGCGTCCCCGGCAAAGGGCGTGCGGGCGGCCGGGCCAGGCTGGGTGCCCTCCCTGCCGCCCCCGCGTTCCGCCGGCCCCTTCCCGTCCCCTCCCCGTCCCTGTCCCTGTCCCTCCCGGGTGCCGGCGCAGGGGCGTTGGCATGGCTTGGTGGCGCGGAGGCGGCCGGGGCCGGCATGCGGCGCGCTCTGCATGCCCGGGCAGCGCTGGGGCCCGGGGACTGGGGTGTCACCACGGCCCTGCCATCCACTCCAGACGGTGACTATTAACATGGCTTCTATGTGTGATCCTCATGGAGCTAGCAGTGCTGCTTCCCCGAGAGCCTCGCTCCTGGCCCACCCGAAGCTTTCCCTGGCGTGGCACTGATGCCGGTGCCCGCGGCGGCTGTCCCGCCGGTCCCTGTGCCGCTGTCGTGGTAGGCAAACAGTGCTCCCTGGAAAGCTGTTCCCTCGCCTTTTATTTGGTAGTTCAGTCTGCTATGCCGCTTGCTTGCTCATGGAGAAACATGGTGCTGCCTGGTTATTTTGCCTTCTACTGATTTTTCTTTTTTCCTTTTTCTCTCTCCTTTTCTCCTCCCTCCCTCCCTCCCTCCCTCCCTCCCTCCCTCTCTCCCTCCCTCCCTCCCTCCCTCCCTCCCTCCCTCCCTCCCTCCTCCACACCCCACCCACCCTCTCCCCTTTTTTCTTTCTTTTTGTTACTGGACTTTATTTTTATACCCATCCACCATTCAGGGAATTCCTCAAGCTGTACTTCCCCCCTTACCAAAGAGGCCTGCGCTTGAAAAAACCAATGGTGCCACCGCAGTCTTTAACACTGGTATCTTCCAATACCAGCAAGCTCTTGCCAACATGCAGTTACAGCAGCATACAGCCTTTCTCCCACCAGGTAAGTGCATCGCTGGTGCCTTTCCAGGGGCGGGGCAGGGGGATTTCTGGGAGCAGCACTCTAGGAGGCAGCTGTAGGTCGCTGGTGCAAACGCAGTGTGCGCTGAGGCCGCTGTGCCAGGCTCAGGCAGCTCCTCCAGGCAGGGCACAGCAGTGCCCCTGCCCCTGGGCACAGGAGGGGCTGCCTGTGGGCACGCTGCCTTCTCTCTGCTCCTCGCAGAAACTGGGTGGGACTTCTCCAGTCTAACACAAAATCAGCATCGTGCTCTCTCACCCAAATCAGAATTTGAAATCTCCTCTCTCCTTCCTCTTTCCCTGGATTAACTGCTCTTCCTTCCATATCCCTCCGCTGTTGTGCTTGTTTCCCTGTAAGACCCCTTGGCCTTGGCAGCGGTGGCTCTGAGTCACACACACCAAGGGGTTTTTTAATGAGGTTTTAATGGGGTGCAGTGATCCCAGGCAGCACAGGCAGTCTCACAGGTGGAGAAACACAAACCTACACAAGCAGTCACAGCTTGGGCATCCACCGCTGACGTCTCAGGGCTGGTCTTGGACTGAGTAAAGCCAAGTGCTTGTTCTCAGCCGAGAGTCCTGGTGTAATTGGTGAAGAATTGATGCCTCTACTATGGACTAAGCAGAAATACTTTTGGAGGACTAGTGATGGGACATAAAGCTGGAATACGTGCTTTGGTTCTGCTGATGGCACTGCATGAGAAATGATCTCCAGTATGTCCTGGGAGCTTCTGCCCTTGGTTACACAGCTGAGGTAGTTTGTTACACCTGAACCCACACTAAAGCAGCACCATCATTCCAGGAGTGTGCAGAGCTGATAGAGCTGTACTCAGAAATGGGATAGAGTCTGTGAGGACAGCCCTTCTTAATGCAGACTGGGAAGGGGAAGAAATACAGCTAATCAGTCTCTACCCAGAAATTTAAAGGATTTTATGCAGAGCATCTTCAGCAAGTATGTTCCCAGGAGATCAGTACAGTGCCCTTTACTATTCTATCATGATCTGGCATGTAACCACTTGTGTACTTTAAATGGCACAAAAATCAGTTTCTTGATCTAGTGCATTTTAATAATGCAAAAATGCATTGCAGCCACTGAAATGTATTGGTAAATGTTGCAAAGCTTGCTGGAATCAATAGCAAGATGGGTTGGGTAAGCTGCAGGTCAGATCCCTAGCCCACATATTAAAATTCATATAAAAATGCATATGCAGTCATAGACTCATGGAACCACTGGATGGCTGGGGTTGGGAAGGGCCTTAAAGACCACCTCATTGCAAACCCCTGCCATGGGGAGACACCTTCCAATAGACCAGGCTGCTCAGAGCTCAGAGCCCCATCCAGATAGACTCAGAATCCTTCCTATGAACCTTAAACAATTTACAGATCTCTTTTGGCACAGCATGACTAGTGGGGTCTGTAAACTGCAATTTTCCAGCTTCCATGAAAGCAGCAAGGGGCTGGATGGTTCCTGGAAATGCTGGAGCTGCCTTTGTGCTTCCCCCTGGAACTCAGGAGCTGGGGTTGTGGTTTGTGCATGCCAGACCCCATTTGCACCTCAGCATAGACTGGGGTCTTTCCCACTGGCTCTTGACACACCTTACCTCAGCTCTTCCTCCAGCAGATCCACACTGAAACCTCCAGGAGCTTGGCAGTGGTTCTTGAGCTTCATTAGACCTTCCCTGACCACTGGAGTTTAGTATATGTTACACAATAAAAGTAAGGGAGTTTTTAGCCTGAGCTATTATAAATTCTCTCTTTATATTTTTCAGATAGCTGCAATTTGAGCTTTCCAGTAGCCCAGTACTTTCCAAAAAGTTTGAAAAATGACTTTGGCACCTTGCCCTTTTTAGTTTTCCGCTTCAAATGAGCTGGGATCAGTTCCTGTTTGGGCTCAGTCACATGGACACAGAGTTTCTCCATCTGTCCCTGCAAAGCCATGGAGAGCCCAGAGCGTGGGTGCCCCCAGCTCCACGGCCACGGAGCAGGGCCAGGGCAGCTCAGTGGGATCTGAATTAAAGTGACATTTTTCAGGTTCACACACCCAAGGTGTGAGTGTTCCTAGTTGCTCCAGGCAGAGTGTGCAGGAGGGCCGGAGGGGGGGACACCTGCAGAACCTACACAGGGTGGGTGTGCCCTGGGCAGGACCCTCCCCTCTGCAGGGCACTTCACTCCTCATGTTTTCCCACTGATACTGCAGGAAACCTCAGATACCTCTTCTGAATTGTAAGGCATTGTTCTGGCTGCCTGTGTGCCAGGGATGTGATCACATCCAGGGAGCATCCATGCCTGGGAGTGGACACTGCACTCCAGCACGCCTTAAGTGATTAAATGTTCTTCAGACATGCACATCACCTCTCTCAACTAAAGCTCCCTCTGTGCACAGCTCCCCTCTTGAGGGGTCCCCAAAACCATGGCTCTGGAATCTGTCCCCAGGCTGAGAGGGGAGTTCAGGGGTGTGGCAAGAAAGAGCCAGGACCATTTGTGCTGTTGAGATAAGGGCAGTTAGTGTGCCGAGTCAGGAGGCTCTGCATGCCTGGGTTTGGTCCCTGGGTCCTGGCTGCCAGCTGGGGACACCTTGGCAAACGTGGGTGACCCTCCCTCTGTGAATGTGCAGAGCTCCAGGCCCTCAGACCTTCAGCTGCTCCATGTCCTGCAGTGCTCCTGGGGCTGCTGCAGTGCTCCTGGGGCAGCTGAGTGACATCCTGCCCAGTGCCTGGGACCATGCTGTGCCTCAGCTCCCTTCTCCTCAGGAGTGTGAGTGCAGCTGCTCTGCCCCAGGTGTGCCCCCAGGTGACCAGACTGGCGTCCAGAGCAAGGGGTCAGGTAGGCAGGATGCTCCCAGGAGCTGGGTGGTGCAGCTGCAAAGGGCAGGGTGGCAGCTGAACCCCAGAGCCTGTGAGGAAAGGCTGCAGCTCCCTCTGCCTTGTGTTAACCCATTGTGTGTTTGTTCAATTGCTGCAGCTTCAGCACCAGAAACTCCCTTGCTCCTGCCTGGGACTCAGTGCCCAGAGGCTTTCCTAAAGGGACTTTTCTCCCTGGGGCTGCTGGGCCTGTGCAAAACCACTGCTCTCCCCCAAAATATTGGGGAGGGAAAGGTCACACACCACTGCTCACCTCCACAGGAGTGCTTGTGCTGTCTGGAGTGTTGTTTTTAATTAGGCGTTAGTAGATTGGGCAAGAAAAATAGACTGAGGGGATAATACAAGGGAGAAAAGAGAAAAAAATAATTAAAACAACAGTAAACCTAGAATATTTATAGAAATAGCTTTATTGTGTTGCAGAAATAATCTGGTTATGAAGTTGTGGTCATTTAGGTCGGAACATCCTCAAATTAAAAATCTGCCTTGTGCCGAACAGCCAGGGAACATTGAAAGTGAACATTCATTATTCATGTGTTCTCATTAGTAAGTCAAAGCTTCTGAAGTCAAGCTGAATATTAGGATCATAGCAAAAATTATTTTTATTACTGGTAAGAGGGTCATAAAGCATAATATCTGTATTTGGGAATTATGCCACCCCAGCAAGCATTCCACTTTCTGCCTCATGTTCATTTGCTTTAATTCCCTTTCAAAACTGTGTGCACTGGTCATAGTGTTAATGATGATCATTCAGACTGAAATTTGGAGCTTTTCACTGAACAGTGTTACAGGGATGTTTCAGAGTGGTTGTAACAGCCAGCAATGTGTAGCAGGTGTAACATACACTTGTGCAGGGGGACCATTGCAGGGTGCACAGCCGTGTGCATGGGGCGCCTCTGCAGAGCCACAGCTCAGAGCTTCTGATCTGAAACCCCATTAATGCCCACAAGAGGGACCAAGAAAGCAGTTCTGCTTACTGTTTGTACTTTTTAGCCAAATTCTACTCCGTTTTTTAATCTTGCAGGTGATTCCCTTGGCTTCAGCCGTGATTTGTGCTGGGGAGGTCAGGAGAGGTGCCCTTCCTTTACCCTTTCTTTGACAATGTGCTCAGTCTCTTCCTTGACACAGGAGTAATTAGGGAACAGGATGATGCCCTTGCCTTCGTTGCCTTACAGATGCAGCAGTGACAGAGGATAACCTTGGCCCCAGCAGTAATTAAACTGGCCTGATTCTTCCCTGCACAGTTAAATGCTCCTGAGGCCGTGCATCCCCTCCAGCGCTGGGCACGGCTGCGGCCGTTTCCTGTCCCCAGTACAGCCCCGGGATGTCACAGGGGCAGCCCTGCCTGGCTGCCTCTGCCAGTCTGCTAGGATATGTTTCCATTCCCACTGCAATCTCATCACCAGAGTTCAGAGTGTTTTCTGTTTCTGCTGTGTCACTCATCATTAACAGTGTTAATAAATGTTATTTGTTAAATTAAAAAGTAAATAGTTTATTAAAATGGATATTCTGGAAGATCAGTATATGTTTATAATCTTGGAAGCAGAAATAGAAGATTGTGAGATCAGTCTGGTGGAAGGCATTTTGCTGTGTAACTTAGAGAATTGCCAGCTTGGTGATACTTAAAAATGATGCCAGAATGATCCTAAAAACACCTTCCTGCTCTGGCTCTGGTTGCAGGGCAGAACTCTGCAGGTGTGTGGCCTGAAGGGAGTTGGGGCTGTGACCCCAGGCACCAGCAGCTTAAAATACATCCTACAATGTAGAACAGAAGGCTGAGCAGGGCTTGTGAGGTGTCACTGGGAGCTGCTCAGGGCACAGGGACCATTCAGCCACTGCTCGGAGAGGAGAGGAGAGGAGAGGAGAGGAGAGGAGAGGAGAGGAGAGGAGAGGAGAGGAGAGGCTCTCTGTCCCACTGTCCATCTGCCTGGATGTCTCCAACAAGGACAGCAGGGCCTGGTCCCTGGTCCCTGCGCTGGGGACCGCAGGCACCAGGCAGGGTGAGTTTGGAGCATCTCTTGTGATCTGAGGAGAGCAGGGAAAGGACCATGACAAGGCGTTTGTCAAAAGGCAGGAAGGTTTCAGGAGCTGTGAGTTAGAGCTGAGGAAGGCTTTCCTGGCCGTGCAGGGCCCCAGCACAGCTCCACCTGTCCCTGAGGCCTCGTTCTAACGGATCACTGTGCTATTGTGTGGTTTGATTGTGCTGACAGTTACATGCCACTGTGCCCGTAATAACAATTTTTCTTCTTTGTTCAATGAAATTTCTAATTACACGTGTGATGGGTTGTTTTAATTCTTTTCCCTTTCCAAATCCACCTTCCTGTTGCAATGCATGATGAGCAGGCTCAATATTGTGCATGACACCCGCTACAAGTGTTGGTAGGTGCCAGCTTTGTTTCTTGATTATCTTAAACCTATGGTGCAGCTCACAGACCCTCAAAATCCACTGCTAGATTTAATGTACAGCCCTCGTGCCAGTCCATCTCCCCGAGCCTCCTGCACTAACACCTGTCAATTAAATGTGATTGTTTTATTTAATTGACATGGACACGTAGATGTTAATTTGTACAGCAGTTTTTAATTGCACATTGTTCCTTGGTGGATTTTGACTGGACTATGAGTTCCAGTGTTTAGAACCTATCTTGTGTTAACTAAAGACTGTATCTTACCATAACCACGTAGCTGTATTCTGTCCTTCTACAAGATTAATTTCTGTTAGCAGTTAATATTTGGGTTGAATTTCTAAAGGACAAAAATTTGTAAATGTCAGGGCATTGAAAAAGCTGTCCTGTTGTTTTTCATATTGAAATGGTTAAGCTTGTTTGTGTCGATTTTCTTGATTTGATGGTAACAAGCATTTTCCCCTTTTTTTTCTCTTCCATCTCCCTCCCCTCCCTCCTGGAATGCTGTCCTGCTTTGCACTGTGGTTGCATGTCACGCGCTGGCAATGGTGTCTCGGGCTTTCTGCTGTGGTAAACCATGCTCAATGACCCTCCACGTGTCGCTCTGGTCCCATACTGCTACACTCTTCTGTACGTTTGCTTATTTGATTTTCCTTCCGAAAGTTCCCATGGTGCACGGTGCTACGCCAGCCACTGTGTCTGCAGCAACAACATCTGCCACAAGTGTTCCCTTCGCTGCAACAGCCACAGCCAACCAGGTTTGCTAATTTACAGCTTTGTTCCTTACAGACAACTCGAAATCGGTGCTTTAATGAGCATGGGGGTTTGGATCTGACCTCTTGTTGGCCTACACATTCTCTCAGAGAGCTGCAGCACAGCTTAATCAGCCCTTAGCTGTGCTCCAAAGGTGCTGCAGTTCCATTTCTGATGCTAAAAATAATTGACAATAGAGTTTCTGACTCAGTCTTGACATTTATAGGCCACGCTGCTTATTTCTGTTCTCAGGGATGCAAAGAGCAAGGGATAATACACAAACCCATGATTTATTTCCATTTCTGTGGAGCCAGCAGCTCCTTTCAGTGCAGAACTCAGGGAAAGCCAGGGGAGTCTTTGTGCAGAGGGGTTGCAGGTTCTCACAGTCTGAGTTTAGCAGTCCAAACATGTTCTGACTCTCCTCTTCCAAGCATAAAACAAAACCCTGTGAGCATGGGCCACACACAAAAAGGCTTCCTTGAAGCCTTGTGATTCTCCTTGGAATGGCCCATTGCTTTGACCAGAGCTCAAATAAGAAAATGCCCATTAGAGTCTGAGTCTATTTCTCAGTAGGCACCCCAGTCATTGCCGTGTTTGGATGTATTTCAGGAACATGAGAGTAAAGCTTTACCACGTAAGTGATTAGAAGTCCTGCCAGGAAAGCCAGAACCAGTGCTCTAAAGATGAGTCCCTGGGCCAGAGGAGCGGCTGGAGCTGCACCTGAGCACAGGACGCTGTCAGAAAAGCAGATTTCTGTACAACACCTGGCTGAAACAATAAAAACATTTTAAAGAGCCTCCTGTTCCTCTTCTAAGAGCTAATTATTTTTTGAGATTTGCTGGGCAGTTAGTTGTCCGTGCCAGGAAGCTGTCAGTGCTGGTCTGATATACAGGTCTTGGTTCCAGCTCAGTGGGATGACATGTGTGCCCTTAGAAAAGGGAGCTCCAGGTTCTCCCCAGCATTGTACAGGTGTGCTCCCGTGCAGGTAAATGTCAATGTTAAGGCAGGCTTACCTGATGCACTCAGCTCCTGGCTCAGGACAGGTGGCTCCTCAGGACAGCCAGAGCTGCAGAGTGAGCCCCAGGGCCTTTGGCTTTGAGCCTTTGCACCTTTATCTGTTGAGCACTACCATTTTGTGCTGCCCCAGCTGTACAGCCCTCGTTAACCTGTCTGCTTCCTCATCTCTCAAAAATACAATTCCTAAATGGCATCATTGCAGTGACACCTAGGCATGCACATCCCGAGCCTCCAAAGGGACCTGGATATTGTAGAATGCCAAAACCAGCCCAGGTTAGTCTGCTCAGCAGCTAGCACGTTCTTCTCTTGAGAAATGTTTGCTGAACAGCTCACTCAGGGCTTTAAACTTGGCCTAAGAATTTGTGTTTTGAAAAGCTAGTTCATAGGTGGGGTTACCTCTGCATATGTGTCACCTCAGCAACCTCCTGTATGCCCAAAGTCTCTTAATATTGTAGTTATTGCACCAGACAGTTACTTGCAGTGTGTCTCTGTATCATGTGCATGTCCTGAGGGTTGTGAGAACAAGACAAGCCACAGAAAAAGTCATTATTTTAAAATCCTCTCTCTGTTAGTAACCTTGCACTTCCCAGGGAGACCACAGGGAAAACCTTCTGCTGGAGAATCTGGTCATTTCATGCCTTTCCTCCCCAGAGCCTCATAACCCCCTTAGTGCAGTTCTGCAGCCAAACCTCCATATATACATATATGCCCATATATGTATATACCCTGTGAGCAATGCTGAAGGTATTTAATGCCACCCAATGCCGTGTGCCTGCATGCCAAAGGCTTATAAAGATGTGGCCCTTCATCTGCCCGGGCTGGTGTGGAAGGTCCTTGGTCTGTTCGACAGCACTGCCCCTGATGCTGCTCCAGTCGGGTGCCGCAGCCTGTCCTGCAGCAGCAGGAAAACATGGTATGAGAAGCTTCATTCTGCTCCAAGCCCATTTCTGTGGAGTTGGCAATGCTGTGATGTGTGAGCTGCCAGGGGAGGAGAGGGCACACGGGTGGAAAAACAGCAGCAGGACCTGCCAATGAGTTAGCTGAGAAGAAATCCCTGTTCTCTTTACTGGGCAGATCCACAGGCCAGCCTTGGTGCCCCTCAGGAAGAAGTGTCTTTCCAAGTGCCACAGCCGTTTGGGATTGTGCAAATCCACGTTGTGTCCCAGGCCCCAGCACAGCTCCCTGTGCCTGGGCACAGCTGCTCCCCTGGGCGCCGCCGTGAGCCACGGCCAGGGCGCGGTGTCACCCGTCAGTGGCACTGCTGGCACTGGGCTCCGTGTAATCCTGGCTTGCTAACAGCACACTGAGCAGATGGGCCCGTGAGGGGAGCCACGTGCTCGGTCCCGTTCGTGCAGCCGAGCCCTTTGGGGTTGTTTCCCTGCCTGGGGAGGCTTCGCTTGCCAGCGGCTCCACGCGGTGCCGTGGCTGCTGCAGGAAGGGCAGAGCCCTTCTCAGCCAGGCATCTTCACCAGCCATGAACATCAGACTCAGGGCATCGTAGACGTTCAAACCCCAGGACACTGACAGCACTGAACACTTCACAAAATCACACTGAAACGAGGCCACTCTAGAATTCATCATCTGAGACACTGAGAGCACAGGATTTTGTGTAGGCCAACAAAAAGGGCTATTTTCAATTACTGCACTGCATGACTTGTAGATGTTAACTTCTCCTATTTCCTGAACAACCAGTAATACTTATTTATATTTGTCCAGTAGTACTTAACCCAGTGTTTTCCAGTTATAAGTTGCTATTGTAGCACTTCAGTTGACTTTAACTTATAGTTACGATATAAAATCCACCGACTCACAGCTGATCCTCCCTTTCCCAAACTGATGTTCTGTAGCAAATGCTGTGCCTCTGGGTGGGCTCATTGCACCTGTCACTCACTGTTTACATTTCTTACCTGTAGATACCCATAATATCTGCCGAACATCTGACTAGCCACAAGTATGTTACACAGATGTAGACATTTGGTCATCAAACAGTAAGTTCCCAATGTGTTGTTGCTGTATTTTTTCTTACTCTTATGTGTGCAATTTGTTGCTGTAAGGGACAGAATGTTTTTAACTTCTTTCTAATAAAACCAGTAAGCTTTGGGGGTGGAGGCTCTGACCCCCCTGAGGGGCCATTCCTCTCTGAGGGGAGATCCCACAGGTACCAGTGGCCACATCGTGTGTTAGCTTGTACATACCCACCCAGCAGAATCAGGGTTCAAAGGGATTTATGCTCTGTCTGTGGTGGCCTCAGCACTGACCTGAGCTGCGGGCAGACTTGGGGGGAAGATGATTCCATCAGGTTCTCTTCAGAAAGAATGGCTTTTAAATCTCAAAATTTGGAACCCCAGCATTTCCTGGGTTTGGAAACACTTAATTCTCCTGTTGTGAGATTCCCCCCTGCAGCCATCCTGTCCCAGGATGGCTCCTGTTTTGTGTTACCTTCCTCTCTCCTGTGCTTCATTTCTGTGTGTTTTTATTCAATTCCTTGGCCATAATGGAATTATTTCTGAGGGTGAGGACTGACCCTTTGGCCACAGTGGGTTTGTAATCACGGCTGCTCCTTTCAGCTGAGCATAAACATTGTTCAGGTGCTGGAGTGCTGCAGGGAGGGTGACTGGCACGGGCTGGGGCGGGTGCAATGCCTCGAGTGGGATGGGACGCTTCTGCTCCCTGCAAGGACACAGCCCCGTGTGTGGAGCTGGGGCTGGGGTGCGTGACTGAGTCCTGGCTGTGCCGAGAACACTTTGTGCTCTTCCCTTCCCAGATGGTATCGGCGGCGAAGAGGCCGGATTTGGGTGGGAAGAGGCCGAGCTCATTAGCCATAGTGTATGTAAATACTGTCCAGCAGCACTGGGAACCCCTCAGCAGTGACATCACACATTGCATGTTAACGAGACGAAGCGAGACCGTGGGACTCCACTGCACACTGTTGCCTATCTACTTTGTACATTGAATTGGTATTTGTGCTGAGGTGATTTCTTGTCCAGGCCCCAGCATCGTCCGCCTTTCCCGCGCGCTGCCCGGGCGCTGCTGGGGCTGCTCCCCACCGACGCCGCCCGGAAAGGCCGACGATGCTCTAAGCAGACATCTATTATGTATTGGTACGTCTGTAGACCAAGATATAATTTTTTAAAGTAAGTTTATTTCTTTCAAGGTTTACAAATAACAAAGGTGCACCTTGTATTTAAAATTGCCATTATAGATGAGAGCGTGCATGCACAGTAATTTTTTGTTTAAGAGTAATATTTTTAATGTAATAGATTGTAAGAAATGAGAAGAGAGGAATCTGACAGAGATGAATGTGCCAAGCAAAACCACAACTGTGTATATTTTAAAGCACATCAATGGCTTTAAGTACCACGTTGTTAAGGATTCTCATGAAGTGCCATAGACTGTACATCCATCAGAGTATTATTTCCGCAGTGTTATTTTCAGAACCACGTTTTCACTGACTTGATGAGTACTGATCAGTCAAAGGGCACCATTCTGTTTCAAACCAAAGCTGTCTCAGAAATGGCCAATTGCTCCTCAGTGGGCAGCACCAGAGAGATGCTCCAGCTGTGCATAACCCTTATGGACATGGACAATATTATCTATAAACTCTCCCAAGGCGTTGTATGTCATATTTATGCATAGTTACTGTATAAGGTGATCTGCAAAGGGAAAAGCCATTTCTGAGACACAGTAACAAATGTTTGAGGAACTTCTTTTGCTCTATTTATAGCCTCTGTCTCGAGTCACAAGGACTATAAATGTTTTGCAGAGATGGGTTTCACTTTAATTCATCAAGTCCCGCGTCCGCGGCGACTCTAAACAAAGACGCAGAAGCACTGACAGCAGATGCATGACAAACCAAAATAGGACAAATGAGACGTTAATTAGTGTAGAAATTGGGTGGGTTAATACTCGGGTGAGTTTTATATGTGATTTTTTTTTGTTCAGATTAACTGCTTATAGCCTTAGAAAGCCTTTACAAAATAAAAACAAACAAATAGATGTGCATTCAAGTTCTAAGAATGGATTCATCCAAAGGAATTCCTTTTTGTGGTTTGGATGTTGCAGCCAGTAAAGGATATTTTTGCTCTGTTCAGCCAGGGGCTGCCTGGGGCCAGGCCCCGGGTGGGCAGGGAGGGAGAGGCGCGGGTTTGGTTCTAGAACTCGCCATACTCCGAGTTTACCGCGAGTTTTTATGCTTGAGAGAGATGCTTTATAGATAAGAATGATGTGTTGATTTTCCTGATTGTACTGTACATCTATTAAAGCCTTAGATTATTACATTACGGGTTAAAACCCATACCAATGTAATTTCAATCGTGTTAAGAAAGTATAGGTGACTTCACATGTTATTGTAGTGACTTACCATAGAGAATTTACTTATTTTTTTCTTGTTAAAAGTGTAGTTTTTATTTCTTACATTTATTAGCTCGTTTTCATTTTCTATTACCAGTTGATACCATTTCAGTTCATAGAATTTTGTTTTATTAGAGTTTACTGATGACTTTTTCAAAATACAAAAAAAAAAAAGTAGTTTTCTTCATAACATACTCAGTTTGGAATCTATATGTAGTGTCTTATGAGTATTCGTATTATTGTTAACTAAATGATTTCTATTTTACTGATCTAATACGACAATGTAAGAATGTCAGTCATTGTTAGTTCTTGTCTAGTTTTCATTCAAAGAACAAAGATCTTTTATATGGATATCTTATAATTATATAATCATTGCTAAGTAAGAAGTTAAGTTGTTGCTATGGCAACAATCCTGGCAGACAATTGAGTAATATTTTGATGATTTATTTTGTTTGTAATTAGTTATTATGAGAAAAAAAAATCTAGTTCCTAGATATTAGAAAAAATTTATTTTCTACTGTATCCATTTCAAATGTTAAAATATTGTTTAAATATTTTTTGAAATCCCTGAATATCAGGCCTTGTTATAAATAAGCTGCATAATCAATAGATCAAGGGACTTTTTGTTGATAATCCAAATACTCAAAGTTTACGTAACAAGAATTCTAGTGTGTGTGTGCAAACTCTTGAGGGTTGATTATGCTGCAGTTGGGACGTCGAGAGCGAAGGTTGACTTTTTGCACTTCTGTATATAGTCAAAAAAGAGAGAAACCTGTATAATAGTAAGATCTTATTTTGAATAAAAATGTCTATAATTACAAGGAGTTTTGTTAAGGCTAAATAAAATGACAGGCTGAACAAAATTGCTTGCAAAAGTGGCACAGAGTTAGCACTCCATCCCCCTTCCAAAAAGTTGCTTTGCTTTATGTGGACAGCTTGTAGTTTGCCAGGATTTTTTCAGCTGGAAAGATCTGCCATCCTTCCGAGATCTCATGACTGACAGAAGCTCCACTGGGTCAAATCTGCCTGAAAATCATTAAGAAACAAAAAAAAGGAAAAAAAAAAAAAGGAAAAAAAAGAAAAAAAAAAAGCAGGTACTTCAGCCCATCCAGGGAATCATGGCTCAGATATTCCGTACATTATTCAAAATCTACTGCATGTTTAAAGTATCAAAATATATTAAAGATATATGCTATTCAAACCAGTTTCTGACAATTTCAGTGGTTTCTTGTTCACAAAAAAAAGATTCTTCAAAACAAGTACTGACATTCACAGAGTTCAACCATGGACAGGCAAACGGAACAGCACCCGTAGCTGTAGGGTAGGGGATTGTTTTCTCTCGTAGTGGTCCTGTTCTTTCAGCAGGTGAGGAACCACCTGGGCAATCTTCCCTTTGCACGGAAGCCTTGCAGGAGCCCTCTCACCCTGTGCGTGCCAAGGCTGGGAGCAGGCGTGGGGCTGGGAGCTGACACAATCAGTAATTAATGAATTAACGAGCTGCGCTCTGCAGCCCCCGGCCATCTGCTGGAAGGACGGGCGTGCTTGGGTTTGCTCTTAATAACCACAGACTTACTTTGCTTGTAGTTGCTCCAGTTACGTACTCTGTCCTGGGCTGCAATTTGGGTTTATGCTTATTTTATTATTACTGCTATAGTTGACCTTGCTGTATGGAAAAAATAAAGTGAAATTGCCCTAATAAAAGTTCTCTTTCTTAATTATCTTTTCCTCTACCAGGTTTAAAGTGGCTCCACTGTGTTATGTAGGCTCTAACATGTCTGAGCACTTGTGGGACTGCCCACAATTTATTTTATTTGGTACTGGGGCTTCTCCGCACCAGCATGTTCCATCCACAGGATGTGTATTAAAATGCCACCTGTTGAGGATATTCCTGTTAGATCCTGGGGGTAAATGCAAAGCACCAGGATCTCTGGATCAGCCCCCACTGTCGTTACCCTCCTGTCCCTGAGATTCAGGGACACACTGGGACCCCCAGGCCCTCCCTGCAGGGAATGGGACACAGGGAATGAGGGGGCACGGGGAACTGGAGCCTCGGGGAACTGCGGAAAGGGAGCTGGGGGTGCAGGGAATTCAGGGTGAAGGGAGCTGGGGGGGCGAGGAGTGGAGAGCAGAAACCTGGAGGTGCAGGGAAAGGGGAGCAGGGAATAAAGGGAGCTGGGAAGGGAGGTGAGGGAATGGAGCAGCCGGGCAGCGGCTGACGTTAGAGGGAGCTCTGCTGCCGTGTGTTGCAGTTCCTCCGTTGCAGTTCCTCCGTCAGTTTCCCACAAATCACTGATAATCAAGATTTTTGATGACAACGCCACAACTTTAATTGATTGTAGGAAACATCTCGGGGCAGCTGTTTTCCAGGGGGATTGCGGGTGTCTCCTGTGACCCCCAGCACGAACTGGCCTTTCCCAGACAGGTTATTGGCCCCATTTCCCAGCTCAGCACACCTGGACACCCCATTCCTGCTGGCCGAGCACCCAGTCCCCTGCACTCCCTTTGTGCCATGCTCAGGATGGCACCAGCATTTCATTTATCCCCGCGTTTAGCTGCCAAGGGCACACAGCGTGTCAAGCGGTGCCGGTGATCAGAGCAGGCAAAAAGAACCCAGCTCGATTTTCCTCTCCAGCTTCGGCTGCGGTGGCTCCCGGGTCTGTCCCGGGGCTCTGCGGGCTCAGGGCAGGGAGAGGGCGCGGAGCCCGGGGCTGTCACTGCAGGGAGGATTCAGAGCTCGGGTGCCGAGCAGAGCCGCGAGAAGGAAGGAGCTGCTGCCAAAGTGGCTCGGGAAGCTGCGGCTGTGGCACCTCGCTGTGCCTGCCACCCCTCGGGGCTGTGGCACCTCACCTGTCCCTGCCACCCTTTGGGGCTGTGGCACCTCACTGTCCCTGCCACCCTTTGGGGCTGCGGCACCTCTCTATGCCTGCCACCCTTTGGGGCATGGGGCACCTCTCTATGCCTGCCACCCTTTGGGGCTGTGGCACCTCACCTGTCCCTGCCACCCCTCGGGGCTGTGGCACCTCACCTGTCCCTGCCACCCTTTGGGGCTGTGGCACCTCACTGTCCCTGTCACCCCTCGGGGCTGTGGCACCTCGGTGGCCAGGGCCAGAACAATGACAACCACGGGAGCAGCAATGACAACTGCGTCAGTTGTGAAAAGCAAAATAATAGAATTTTGTTCCAAGGATCTCCTGTGTCTGCAGCTGGGAGGCGTTTCTGAGCTGGGGGAGGATTCTGGGCCTTCGGTGAGGGAGGAACAGGAACTTGGGGAAGAGTTCGAATCACCCCTGCTCCCTGGGCAGGAAACGGTTGCAGGAAGAAGGAAGCAGAATCATTCTGAGGGTGTTTTTGCACCCAGATATTGGGTGCACCGGGCATTTTGGGGCCGGCTCTGCCCCGAGGGGTGGCAGCGCTGCCACAGCCGGGGCTGCTGCCAGGGAGCCCCCGACTCGTGGTGGCCAAGGGGTCTGGCTGTGGGCACCGTGCCCGTGGCATTGGCAGCTGTGAGCAAAGGGGGGGGAAATGTGCCCAGAGTGTCTCTTACCAGCTCTGGCAGCTGCTGCTGGCTCCAGCTCCTCAGCTCATGGTTTCTGGTGCAAAAAGGAAAATGATGTGAACATATCGTTACTGCATGAAACCCAGTTCTGAACATCTGTGCTGAAGTGAAAACTTCATCCTAAAATAGATGCACAGATAGAGAGGAAAGAGGAGCAGCTCACAGGAGAGAGCTGGAGGGAATTCACAAAATCCAACTTGCCCTATGAAACTTTTGGGGGATTCCTGAGCCTGTACCAACATTCCCCCTCAAGGGTTCCCCTGCCTGCCTGTATTGACCTCTCCCCATACCCAGTATCAGCCACTTTGTGTCTGTTCTCCAAAACTCCTCCACGCTGTTTGGAGGATGTGTCTCTGCTGCGAGATGCACACCCTGGGTCTGGACTGCCCTTTCATAGCGTTTATCCACCAGTCATTCATGGGGCTTATCCCTGTCATTTTCCTTTGGAGGAGCCTCCTGTGGCCTGGCAGTGCTGGACACGGTCCCCAGTGAAGCTGCTGAGCCCCCGGCACAGCCATCAGTGACTGGCCCCTTCCTGGCCATGCCTGTGTCCCCAGGGCAGGCTGGGGCTGGAGGATGCTGCTGCCTGGGGCAGCTCTGGCCCCGGTACCTGCCCAGGACTCGGAGCCAAGCCCAGCCCAGCGCCCTGGGCATTCTCTGGTTCAGGCCAGGGCTCAGGGCAGAGCAGAGCCTGGAGTGCCAATTCCCTGCCAGAGTGAGGGGCTGGTCCCCCCAGGGTCCTTCCCTGCTGCCTCTGTGCCTTCTGACTCACAGCAGGTGCATTGAGCAACCCCCTCTTTCCCAATCTGTTTTCTTGCTCAGGAATCCAGCCATCAGGTTGCTTCCAGGGCAGCAGGAACCTAATCCAGCTGCGAGTTCCCACATGCAGCTCGGCAGGTGCCGGCACAGCCCCGCGTTTTCCAGGGAAGGGAGGCAGGGCTGTGCCCAGTGCCCACTGCTGAGCCCCACAGGGCTGCCACTGGCTCCCCCGGGTGCCATCCTGTTGGCATCTTATTGCAGGGGTTCCATCCTGTTATCTCCTTAACACAAAAGTTTCACACCTTCTCGATATTTTCTTGTGGGCAGCTCTTCAGAGCACTGACTCTTTTTTTCTTCCCAAAGCAGCCAACTGACTCCAGTTCCCCTCTCAACCAGCCACCCAACTCTTTTATACACTCTTCATCTCATTGGGTGCAGTTGTGGCCTGTTAGAGTCAGGTCTGTTCCTAATCTTTGATAATTGGCCCGGCTGCAACTCCGTAGGGGTAAGATTACTTTCTACACTATGTTTATTTTCTATATTCTATCCCCCTACAGCATCCTGCAGCCTGAGCCAGCCTGGGTGGTTGCAGGGTGAGCAGGGCAGCTGGGGCTGCCCAGGGCCAGCGCTGCCCCTCCTGTGGGGCTGGCACAGGGATCAGGCAGGAGGGGACAGGATGGGGCTGGCACAGGGATCAGGCAGGAGGGGACAGGATGGGGCCGGCCCCATGCCCTGAGATGCCCTAACGTGCAGGGCAAGGACCCACGGGCAGCACCCAGTGCTAGAAACTGCCAGAGCCCTGCTGTGTGTTTGAAGTGCCTCTCATGTCATTCCACACTCACTGCTGGGACGTGGCCCTTTCCCATTTCCTGGATATCTCCGGGCATTTTGCACCTCTCCCTGCAGCAGCTCCTGGCAGTGCTCCCCTCCCTGGTGCCTGCCAGCCCCAGACCCGGGGCAGTGCCCGCTCCCTCTGCCCCGCAGGTCCCTCCAGCCTGCAGCCAGCCACACACACGGCAGGAAGGGACATCATTCCAACCCTTTTTCTTTCCTTCCCTCATTTTTTTCTCCCCACAGTCCTGGCGAGAGTTTGTGATGCTGCAGTTTGAAGGTTCCCACTCATAACAGATGGGCAGCATTTTCTTGTACTTGGTTTGCAAATCCTTTCCCCATGCAGTGGATGTTAATGATCACACAAACCAAACTGCTGCTTCCCAAGGGGCACCAGCTCCGACTCCTGCAGGCCAGGAGGAGCGCTGAGGGGCCTGGCAGCCTGTCTGAGTGTGCTGTGGCAGTACTCTCAGGCAAACAGAATTCTGCATTAATTTTTTTAACCCTCCCATCCTCCCCTTCTGAGCCGAAGCCTCATTCTGGGGAGAAATCTGTCAAACCCAGCACACGATTTCTGCCAGCCTTGCTCCGACGCAGTTTTCAAAGGGAACAGGAAGAAACGTGTCAGCGGCTTCGTGCCTCTTCTTGCCTGGGGATCAGGTCCCGTGCCAAGCCGGGAATGCCTTTGGCAGAGCTCTCGCTGCCTGCCGGGCGCGTCCCGGCGCTGCCCCGGGGGCCGCGCACCTGGCCCGGCCTGCGGGGGCACGGGAGCCCCGGGCGCGGCTCGGCAGCGCCGGCAGCCGGTGCTGACTCAGCGGGTCCTGGGCTCCGGAGGAGGCCCAGCCGCCTCCTGGGCAGGCGTGGAGCGGCTCCGGCCCCCGTGCGCGGCTCCGGCCCCCCGCTCGCTGCTGCACCCGGGAACAGCGAGCGCCGCCGCCGCGCCCGCTGCCCGGGGATGCTGCGTGTGCCGGGGCGCCTCGGTGGGGCTGACACGGGCTGTGCTCCACCCTCTCCCCTAAAGGAAGGGCGAGGAGCGTTAAAACCGCGGCTTTGGGGCTGCTGCTTGTCCCGCGGCTTTGCGAGCTGGGGTTTCTCGAGCCGCTTCTCCTCCCGGGCTGGCTCCCAGGTTGGACCGGGTGGTTCCGGGACAGAGGGTGCGGCAGGGGCAGAGCTCCTCAGTGCCGGGGGGAGCCGCGGGGTCGCTGCGGTCTCGTCCTCCACCCCGGACCCCAGCGATGCCCTGGGAGCAGCTCAGGCACGGCACGGAGCCGCCAGCGCTGCTGATCCCGTCATGCCTGAGCCCTTCTGTGGCCACCACCCCGGCCAGGGGCTGTTTCTGCAAGCAGGTTGTTGTCCTTGTTTGTGCAGGGTAAAAAAAAAAAAACGGATATCTGAAAATGTGCTCTTGAGCTTTGGAAGTGGGTGGGGATCACTACAGCATCGTACAATTCATTAAAAATATAATTCTATTTGCTTTAATTAAATGTTCATCGTCAGGCTCCTGCTGGGTTGCAGAGGCCTGAGAGCGAGGGGATCTGTCCGTGGAGCTCCGCAGCTCCGTTTGCTGTGCCCGCAGGAAGGCAACCCCGAGAAACGCCAGAGCAGCCAACGGGCCCGAGGAGAGCGAGCCCGGCCCAGCGCCGGGCCCCCCCCCTGGACCAGGACCGGCCCCGTGGCCGGCCCGGGGGGAGCAGCGAGCGGGGCCGGGCAGGGGTGATGCCCACCGGGCACCCAGCGCTCCCCGCTGCCGCATTCCTGCAAAGCGCTGGGGCAGGAACTGCGCGATAACGCAGAAATGTGCGATGCTTTATCAGGGGAGCAACCAGACCCGCTCACCCGCCGCGCTGCTCTTGGGACATGCTTTGAGCCAGGGTGGGCACAGTCCCGCTGTGCGACAGCCGGGGACAGCTCCAGCCACCAGCGGCTCTGAGTGCCCCACTGGTATTTCCCCACCCAGGTTTGCCTTTATTTGTCACTAGCAGGGGAGTAAATGCAATGAGAGACAAAAAATTCTGTCACTCACTCTGCAAAACTGCAAGGAACTGGAACTATTTTAAGAAAGGGGGGAAAAAAGGGTAAACTTTCAAAGGTCTTTTAAAACCAAGGTTAAACAAGGAAAGACTTGGAGATGAGAATTAAGGGACTCAGATAAGCTTTGCTGAGGAGAGGTTTTCTTCCCTGTTAGTTTTGCTTATGGGTTTATGTCAGTTTTATGGAGCTGTACAGTATAATTTATCCAGTCTTTCCTATTTATGGGTACATTTCAGAGTAGAATGCTGTTAGCAGCTTGAAGCACTGCCATGCTCCAGCACTTTGGGTTTAACACTACTCAATGTGAAAAAAAATTAATATTTCGACTCAAAATAGTGAATAGCAGCTATGAATGTAAAAACTTCGCAGCTCCCTTCCAAAGCTGTCAGAACTGCCCAAGAAGAGGAATGCTGATGCGTTCTGCTCGCCGCAGCGGCTCCGGCAGGGCCGGGCGGGCTCTGGGTGTGCGGCGCACAGCCCAGGCTCCGTCCCAGGGACGCTCCGAGCCCTCGCGGGGACAGCAAATCGCCCTCGGGGTCCTTGGAGGTGAGGCTGTCCCGGTGCTTGGCGTTCCCAACAGGCACAGGACAGTCAGGAGATGCTGGGAAACCCCAGCGCTCCGTGGCTCTGAGGCTCGGGGGCTTTGTCAAACATCCGCGGGTTTTCCATGGCGGAGCGCTGCTATCCAGAGCTGCAGGAGGCGGCAATCTTTAACAAGATGTGTGAATTTCCAGCAGGAATTTCCAGCAGGAATGAGAGTTTCCTGGGAGCTGGCGCTGCCCCACGCCCGGGATGGAGCACTCATCCCCCAGCTCCCCTCCAAGGGCTGCGTTCCTGCAGTGCACACAGGAATCCATGCCATATTCCAGCAAATGTAAAAAGTCGTTAATTATTAAGCAGGCCTGTGTCTGGGGGAAGTCTGATAACTCAGGCCGGGAGATAGAAGTGTTTGTGTGGAGCAGCTGTTCGTGCAGAGCAGCCCGTGGTGGAGGGAAGGGAATTTATAAATAAAGAGTTACAAGTTGTCAACAAAGGCCTTGGCACGAACGGCCAAGAGTTCAGATAAGAGGGGAGCTACTGAGGATCACTTTCCTCGGGCCTTGAAGAGCATTGGGGGACCTGCAGGAATGAGGATTGTTTGGCCAGCCCCTGAAGCCCAGAGGGCTCCCGGCCTCATGTCAGGGCTGGGGTGCTCCAGGCTCTCATGTTCTGAGGCACAGCACCCACGGCCAGCCCCACACACCCCACGGAGGGGCAGGGCAGGAGCTGAGCCCTCGCTCCCTGCAGGTGCCAGGTGTCCTGGCTGAGGGAGGCGCCCCCGAGCTCCTGTGGCACCGAGCCAGGGCTGCTGGGCAGGGGCTGTGCCCGGAGCCCCCAGGGCAGGATTCAGGCTCCACTTTAGCCAGGAAAGGCAGCCGGGCAATGCTGCAGGAGCCAGGCTGTGGGCAGGAGGAGGAGAAGCTGCATTTCAGTGCCTGGGGAGGGGGAAAGCCCCAAAGCCCCAGCCCAGTGCCCCTTTCCCTGTGTCCCCACTCCCTGCTCTGCTCAGCACGGGCCCCTCTCGGCCACCCACCAGCCTGGGGCTCAGGGGACCTGGCCCATGGCACAGCAGCAGCTTCCAGAGGAAAAGGGAAGGGGCACGAAGGGAGCTGGCCCAGCAGCATCTCCAGGCTGTGGGAGCCGAGTGCTGCACAGCCCAGGGCACATTTCTGCCCTCTCTGAGGGCATGGGCACCTGCAGGCCGGGTGCCAGCTCTGTCAGGAGTGCAATCTTCTCTTTATTGTTTAAGTAATAAAAACTGTGCTTACACCCTAAACCAAACAAAGCACCACCCCAAACGGTTGGGCTCCTTCACCTGGGATGGCAGGGGAAGAGCAGAGAGCACAAGCCTCTGGCTCTGCTGCACCAGCTTGGCTCAGGCCCCGCCTCGCCCAGGCTGTGAGGGGGCCGGTGGCTCCTGGGCAGCGAGCGCTGGCTGTGAATGCACGGCACATCCCGCTCGTGTGCGCAGCGAGGGGCAGCTCCCAGCTGCCACATCCAGGGAGAGGGGATCGGGATCCTGGAGCCGCTGAGGGGACACAGCTGGGCTGAGCAGCGACTTCAGCCCCCAGCTCCTGCTTGCCCGCTGTGTTTGTGCCCTGGTTTGTCTCATTCACCAGCGCCCTTTGGGTCCTGTCCTGAGCGAGCGGCTGGAGCTGCTCCCCGGGCAGCGCCGGCCGGGAATTTGTTCTGGTTCCATGTGGAATTTCCCGCTGAATTTCCAGGGGGTCGGGAGGCCCCCAGGGTTTTTTGGTGCCGGCTGGCTCAGCAAACAGATGCTGCAGCGGTGCCCCCCAGCTCCGCGCGGCGTTTGCGGCCGGGCTGCGGCGAGCAGGAGGCGCCGGGCCGGGTCCGCTTCCTGCCCCTGCCCCTGCCCCTGCCAGCCGCGGCCTCTCCGGATGCTCCTGTGGGCAGCCAGCACAGCGGAGGGTCGCTTGGTCCCAAAATATTTCAGCAGAGCTGAGTCCTGTCATCTCCTCCTGCCGCTCATCCCCACCCGCAGCAGCAGCAGCAGCAGCGAGGCGCTGACACCCGGCAGGAACCCAGAGGATTTGGCTGCTCACACCCCGAGGCAGCCAAGGAGGGTTTGAACGAGCTGGCAACGCCGTTTCCTCATTTTCAAAGCGGATTTGTGAGGATTTTTCCTCCTCTCTCCTTTGTGGCCCCTCGTGCTGCTCCTGTCCGAGCGCTGCCCCCTGCCCGAGGGCTCCGCCGGGACCCCAGACCCTGCAGCAGCTCTGAGCCTTGGGATCGGTAACAACCGCAAGGGAATCTTACAGCTCAACACTGCTGCAGCAGCAGGTTCAGGTCTCTAAGAGCCCTTTCCAGCTCTGCATTTCCCAGTGTTGTACCAGGGTGGCCGATTCGGATCATCCCCGTTTGCTCACCGGGAGGCTGCAGCAGGGGCAGGCGCTGGGGTTTGCTCCATGGCCAGGCTCCCCTCTGGAAGCTCTGCCCTCCCACCAGCACTCCCGCCTCCACTGCTCTGTTGCAACAGCCTTCGTGGCCAGCCCCACTGGAATTAATTCTGCTTTCCAATGAATCATGCTGAGAAATGCACGATGTGGGAGCAACAAGATTATTTTTGCTTCTGTCACGGATGCTGGCAGAGTGACCCCTGCTCCTCCCACTCAGCTGCAGCTCAGCCGAGGCAGTGAAACCCCACCTGCCCCCAGGGAGCCCCAGCCGTGTCCTGTGGGGCTGTGGGGCCGTGGGGCCGTGGCGCTGTGTCCTGTGGGGCTGTGGGGCCATGGGCTGTGTCCTGTGGGGCCATGGGGCTGTGGGACTCTGTCCTGTGGGGCTGTGTCCTGTGGGGCTGTGTCCTGTGGGGCTGTGGGGCTGTGTCCTGTGGGGCTGTGTCCTGTGGGGCCATGGGGCTGTAGGGCTGTGGGGCTGTGTCCTGTGGGGCTGTGGGGCTGTAGGACTGTGGGGCTGTGTCCTGTGGGGCTGGTTCCTGTGGGGCTGTGTCCTGTGGGGCCATGGGGCTGTGGGGCTGTGTCCTGTGGGGCTGTGTCCTGTGGGGCTGGTTCCTACGAGGCTGTGATGACCCCAGCCCAAGCGGAGGCTCTCAGGCCCTGCCTTCAAGTAAAGCTCAGCCTCTGCTCTGACCTCGCTCCCTTTCCCCCTGGGGCACCTGGCTGCAGCCACAGGGGCAGCAGGGGATTCCAGCAGCAGCACTTTCCCGACCCTGGCGCTGCAATTCTGCAGAAATCTGGGCAGGGAAGAGGCAGAGCTGCCAAGTGCTGGCAGGAGTCCTGTGCTGTGCCCTTCCACAGCACGTTGCCAGGGCAAAATGTGAACGGTTTGGGTTAAAATCCAGCTTTTTCTTAATTTGCCCTAGCAAAGAGAACTGGCTCCAAATAGATCTTTGTTTTGATTCAAGTCTCAAGTGGTTTCTCCAAGGAAAAAAGCAAACCAACAAACAAACAAACAAACAAAGCCACCTCCACAGCTCCTCCTGCCCAGGGGTGGAGGAGCGTGTTGTGGTTTGTTTTCATAGGAAAATCAGCCTTTGTTGGGAGCGTGATTCAAACGTGTAGGGACTGGGACTTGGATCAGTTTCCAGGGTTTAGCAATAGTTGCAACACGTGTGTGATTTCTAGTGAGCTGTGTGACAAGAAGCGGCCGGGCTGCAGCAGCAGTGGGAGGGAAGGGCTGCCTTGGCTTTGCCAGGCTCCTGCCCCAGGCAGGGCTCCTCAGTGTGAGAGCTGCCTGTGGCTTGGAATTTACATTGCCGAGGGAATAACATCACTGCCCGGGGAGAAAGGCCTGCATGTACCTGGGGAATTATTCCATCAGCATTTAAGGGAAGCCTTTCTGTGGGTGCTGTGAACGGGGTCCCCGGGCAGCTGCCCTGGCTCTGTGTGCAGGGTGTTCCGATGGTGGGTCCCTGGCTGTCCCTGTCACTGCACCGGGGTCCCTGGGCCAGGTTGGGCCCGTGCCCACCCCAGACCGTGCCAGGGGTCCCAGGGGCTCTCTGGGCAGGCTCTGGGGGTGCTGCTCATGCCCCTGGCTCTGTTCCTGCACCCCGGCCCCTGCTCTGCTCCCCATCCCGCCCGTGCTCCCCCAGCCCCTGGGTTTGCCCATCCCCAGCCACTCCAGGCCCCTGGGATGCTGCTCCTGCTCCTCCTGCTCTGTGGAGGCTCCGGCAGGGCCCAGGGGCCACCCTGGAGCTGCTGCCACAGAAAAAGCCAATTTCAGCCTTTCCTGACAGCAGCACTGAAGGAAGGAAGGGAGTGGATGAGTGAGTGGCCTCCCACCTGGAAAATACCTTTCCTGCCTCCTGCATTGAAACCATCCCGCTGCGTGCGTTAATACTTCTGCAGCTCTAGGAAATACAATAATAGGTTGCACATTCAAACCAGCTGCTCGTTTATTTTTTCAACTGCCTCTGAAAAATGCCTGTAATTAGGAAAAATCTATAACAAGAAGTACAAACAAATCAATGTCTTTCATTAGCCACAAAGAGTCGGCACTCTGCCTTTACTGCAGCTTTATTAAATTAGAATAATGAAGCAGAAGCCATAGAAAGCAAAACAAGAGCTTTGGAAAGGGCTGAAAATACACAGATGTCAGGTTAGAAACACGTTTCAAATTTAAGCGTGAAGCTGTAAACACATTTGCTTGTGCTGTTCTGATGCCTCCTCTGCAAGGCTGTGGGAACCTAAAAGAATATATATATAGGAAATACATACATATATATATATATGAAATATATATTTACATATTTATATATATTTATATATATTTATATATATTTATATATATTTATATATATTTATATATATTTATATATATTTATATATTTCAGTATTTCAATATTTACATTTCTATTTATGTTTTTCCGCCTACTTCCCTATACAGGGGATTTACTCTCCTCTGCCAGGACA